>NC_064616.1:377925593-378603093 GCF_023898315.1 Schistocerca nitens
CTCTCTGTGTCTCTCTGTGTCTCTCTGTGTCTCTCTGTGTCTCTCTGTGTCTCTCTGTGTCTCTCTGTGTCTCTCTGTGTCTCTCTGTGTCTCTCTGTGTCTCTCTGTGTCTCTCTGTGTCTCTCTGTGTCTCTCTGTGTCTCTCTGTGTCTCTCTGTGTCTCTCTGTGTCTCTCTGTGTCTCTCTGTGTCTCTCTGTGTCTCTCTGTGTCTCTCTGTGTCTCTCTGTGTCTCTCTGTGTCTCTCTGTGTCTCTCTGTGTCTCTCTGTGTCTCTCTGTGTCTCTCTGTGTCTCTCTGTGTCTCTCTGTGTCTCTCTGTGTCTCTCTGTGTCTCTCTGTGTCTCTCTGTGTCTCTCTGTGTCTCTCTGTGTCTCTCTGTGCCTCTCTGTGTCTCTCTGTGCCTCTCTGTGCCTCTCTGTGCCTCTCTGTGCCTCTCTGTGCCTCTCTGTGCCTCTCTGTGCCTCTCTGTGCCTCTCTGTGCCTCTCTGTGCCTCTCTGTGCCTCTCTGTGCCTCTCTGTGCCTCTCTGTGCCTCTCTGTGCCTCTCTGTGCCTCTCTGTGCCTCTCTGTGCCTCTCTGTGCCTCTCTGTGCCTCTCTGTGCCTCTCTGTGCCTCTCTGTGCCTCTCTGTGCCTCTCTGTGCCTCTCTGTGCCTCTCTGTGCCTCTCTGTGCCTCTCTGTGCCTCTCTGTGCCTCTCTGTGCCTCTCTGTGTCTCTCTGTGTCTCTCTGTGTCTCTCTGTGTCTCTCTGTGTCTCTCTGTGTCTCTCTGTGTCTCTCTGTGTCTCTCTGTGTCTCTCTGTGTCTCTCTGTGTCTCTCTGTGTCTCTCTGTGTCTCTCTGTGTCTCTCTGTGTCTCTCTGTGTCTCTCTGTGTCTCTCTGTGTCTCTCTGTGTCTCTCTGTGTCTCTCTGTGTCTCTCTGTGTCTCTCTGTGTCTCTCTGTGTCTCTCTGTGTCTCTCTGTGTCTCTCTGTGTCTCTCTGTGTCTCTCTGTGTCTCTCTGTGTCTCTCTGTGTCTCTCTGTGTCTCTCTGTGTCTCTCTGTCTCTCTCTGTCTCTCTCTGTCTCTCTCTGTCTCTCTCTGTCTCTCTCTGTCTCTCTCTGTCTCTCTCTGTCTCTCTCTGTCTCTCTCTGTCTCTCTCTGTCTCTCTCTGTCTCTCTCTGTCTCTCTCTCTCTGTCTCTCTCTCTGTGTCTCTCTCTGTGTCTCTCTCTGTGTCTCTCTCTGTGTCTCTCTCTGTGTCTCTCTCTGTGTCTCTCTCTGTGTCTCTCTCTGTGTCTCTCTCTGTGTCTCTCTCTGTGTCTCTCTCTGTGTCTCTCTCTGTGTCTCTCTCTGTGTCTCTCTCTGTGTCTCTCTCTGTCTCTCTCTGTCTCTCTCTGTCTCTCTCTGTCTCTCTCTGTCTCTCTCCCCTGATGTATAGTATCACTTGGTGATCAGAAAATTCATACCAGTGACCAGATCAATTGCTAAGCTTGGCATGACCAGATAGTTTGCTTCAAACTTGGGTCCTTGACAAGAGTTCCGAGAGTGTTTCGATGTAAACCTATGTATATTTGCCTAGTAATGCCCCTTTTATTCTTGTTTTATGTAACAGCGTCAGTCAACAACCATTTTATGTACATCTTTGGTATGCTATCTCCAATATGGCGGTGATGTTGATGCTGCTGCTGTCTAAAATCCCCCTTCAAATGAATTACTGCTACTGTGACTTGACATTGCATGACAGGATCTACATGCCATCATACAACTTTTTCTTCTGGTAACAACTGCGCTAAACTTTCATAGTTCAGCATGTTGATTCGACTCGTTCAGATCATTGTCGCAGGTGTATCTTGAGCCTTTCCTGCATCTACGCTCAGTCAGTTACTAGAAAGACTACCATTATGATACTACTTTGTTGGATTTGGTGGCCGATCTCTGATTTCTGACAGTTGCGTTCAAATTGACGACTGTTGTTTCCCCCACGAAAATGGTTCCAATTGCCTCTCCTCTCTGGTTGCGCTCGAACATGGCCGTGTCCCACGAATGGTCCATTTGTCGCTCTGTACAGAATCTCATTGCCCGAGTGACTAGGGCATGATGCCACAGGAGGAGAGAATCATTGATTCAGGAAATGCGAAATATCAGATGCTCACTCTTTATCCACTTACGCCAAGTGTGCTAAGGACTGCTTACTTAACTAACCGATTATGGACCACTTTGAATGTTTGAATTGCAGCGACAGCACCTGGATACTAATACGTATGCAGCCAGAGGCTACAAAGCTTTTCAGAATGGGCTTATAAGGACTACTCTAGTATTCGCGCTTAACGAAGTACGAAAGATCAGCTCTGACAAGTTTTTTTTTCCAAAAATCGCTTTTCTTCGTGTTTTGAAATAACTTGGAGTGAAGATTAAAGCCACAAAGTTACCTTCCACTAACTTGTGGACTCACGTGTTCAAGATGGCAAATATTAAGACTTTTTCTCGTCGCTTAATGGCTGTATGAGTGACGTGTCAACCTGAAGGTTCATAGTTCAACGCCACAGGTTTATTCTTTTCAATCGTTTGTACGAATTCACTAGAAAGAAAAGACAATGTTTACCAAAATTGTGAAATCGCGTTTGATGTTAGCGACACAGCTGGCTTTAATATACATATATCGGCTTCACTGTAATTAAAATATTTCTCTTCAAACAGCTAACATCACGAAAGACACGTCTTATCTCAGAAAATATCCAAACACACAAGTCATTTTTTGAGTGCTGTTCTTAGAAGACAGAACCGAATAAGAAATAGTTACTTGTTGAAAGTAAGAAACGTTATAAAGTCGTGCAGCTGCACCAATAGTTACCTTATTCCTAAATGTTCAGGAGCACTGTTTACATTTTCCCAATAAATGAACAACAGAATACTTGGACCAACAGTGTACGAATGAGGAGATAATGAGTACTTGTGCACCTTCAAAGAGCCATCAAAACTCTCATGAAAGGTCAGTATGATCAGATAAGTAACACAGTTACTGGATCAGCGACCTGTCAGAAAATGTTAACTGTAATATAAAAAGTATATAACGATCCTCTAGCGATAAATTACAGCCCTGTTCAAAGCTTTACAGAAGAGTCTAACTCAGACTTTCGAATCTCTAGTAATGAGGTAAGTGCAATTAATTGGTCTTCAGTTCGGTGTAGTTGGTTAAATGCCAACCAAACATATTAAAAGGATGAAAAACTTAAAAACAGTGATTCACTTTATTTTCCTTTCATTGATCTAGTTAGGCAAAATGTTGTAACACTACATTATTATACACCTACAAACTCTCGTCCATCACATGTGCTGAAATAATAATCCCTTTCCATTCCCACAAGTCAAATGCTTGGGGTAGGACACACTATGATACTGTCGCTGTGAAACGCAGTTCCACAAACCTGTCTCACCCAAAAACTTTGCAGCTGCTTCATGAGGTTTAATGTTATTACTAAGGATTATGCCATACACGGATTTAATCTTGGTTACGAGTTCTGGGACACTGTAGGTCTATTTCGTATGGATGCAACTACGGTTATTTACAAAGAACAACACTGCCTCTAAAAGAAAATATTAGAAAGGGAATACGAGGGAGAAGAGGGCAAGAGGAGCTACAATCATAAGGTGGACAATTAGGACACGTAGTTGTTCGTCGTTGCCTTTCAACAATAACAGGACTTTAATAGTGTAGTCACTAACATAAAAATAAACGAAGACAAACACCCCACCGGATGTCATTGCTCATGCCCCGTAATCAGCTAAAACAGTTGACCTCCGATTAACTGTAACACTCTGTGCCTTGTACCAAATTCGAAGTGGTGATTCCAGACTTCCGTCTGCTACTGGAGGTCAGCAAGGCAGGGTTGCAAGGCAGGGTTGCAAGGCAGGGTTGCAAGGCAGGGTTGCAAGGCAGGGTTGCAAGGCAGGGTTGCAAGGCAGGGTTGCAAGGCAGGGTTGCAAGGCAGGGTTGCAAGGCAGGGTTGCAAGGCAGGGTTGCAAGGCAGGGTTGCAAGGCAGGGTTGCAAGGCAGGGTTGCAAGGCAGGGTTGCAAGGCAGGGTTGCAAGGCAGGGTTGCAAGGCAGGGTTGCAAGGCAGGGTTGCAAGGCAGGGTTGCAAGGCAGGGTTGCAAGGCAGGGTTGCAAGGCAGGGTTGCAAGGCAGGGTTGCAAGGCAGGGTTGCAAGGCAGGGTTGCAAGGCAGGGTTGCAAGGCAGGGTTGCAAGGCAGGGTTGCAAGGCAGGGTTGCAAGGCAGGGTTGCAAGGCAGGGTTGCAAGGCAGGGTTGCAAGGCAGGGTTGCAAGGCAGGGTTGCAAGGCAGGGTTGCAAGGCAGGGTTGCAAGGCAGGGTTGCAAGGCAGGGTTGCAAGGCAGGGTTGCAAGGCAGGGTTGCAAGGCAGGGTTGCAAGGCAGGGTTGCAAGGCAGGGTTGCAAGGCAGGGTTGCAAGGCAGGGTTGCAAGGCAGGGTTGCAAGGCAGGGTTGCAAGGCAGGGTTGCAAGGCAGGGTTGCAAGGCAGGGTTGCAAGGCAGGGTTGCAAGGCAGGGTTGCAAGGCAGGGTTGCAAGGCAGGGTTGCAAGGCAGGGTTGCAAGGCAGGGTTGCAAGGCAGGGTTGCAAGGCAGGGTTGCAAGGCAGGGTTGCAAGGCAGGGTTGCAAGGCAGGGTTGCAAGGCAGGGTTGCAAGGCAGGGTTGCAAGGCAGGGTTGCAAGGCAGGGTTGCAAGGCAGGGTTGCAAGGCAGGGTTGCAAGGCAGGGTTGCAAGGCAGGGTTGCAAGGCAGGGTTGCAAGGCAGGGTTGCAAGGCAGGGTTGCAAGGCAGGGTTGCAAGGCAGGGTTGCAAGGCAGGGTTGCAAGGCAGGGTTGCAAGGCAGGGTTGCAAGGCAGGGTTGCAAGGCAGGGTTGCAAGGCAGGGTTGCAAGGCAGGGTTGCAAGGCAGGGTTGCAAGGCAGGGTTGCAAGGCAGGGTTGCAAGGCAGGGTTGCAAGGCAGGGTTGCAAGGCAGGGTTGCAAGGCAGGGTTGCAAGGCAGGGTTGCAAGGCAGGGTTGCAAGGCAGGGTTGCAAGGCAGGGTTGCAAGGCAGGGTTGCAAGGCAGGGTTGCAAGGCAGGGTTGCAAGGCAGGGTTGCAAGGCAGGGTTGCAAGGCAGGGTTGCAAGGCAGGGTTGCAAGGCAGGGTTGCAAGGCAGGGTTGCAAGGCAGGGTTGCAAGGCAGGGTTGCAAGGCAGGGTTGCAAGGCAGGGTTGCAAGGCAGGGTTGCAAGGCAGGGTTGCAAGGCAGGGTTGCAAGGCAGGGTTGCAAGGCAGGGTTGCAAGGCAGGGTTGCAAGGCAGGGTTGCAAGGCAGGGTTGCAAGGCAGGGTTGCAAGGCAGGGTTGCAAGGCAGGGTTGCAAGGCAGGGTTGCAAGGCAGGGTTGCAAGGCAGGGTTGCAAGGCAGGGTTGCAAGGCAGGGTTGCAAGGCAGGGTTGCAAGGCAGGGTTGCAAGGCAGGGTTGCAAGGCAGGGTTGCAAGGCAGGGTTGCAAGGCAGGGTTGCAAGGCAGGGTTGCAAGGCAGGGTTGCAAGGCAGGGTTGCAAGGCAGGGTTGCAAGGCAGGGTTGCAAGGCAGGGTTGCAAGGCAGGGTTGCAAGGCAGGGTTGCAAGGCAGGGTTGCAAGGCAGGGTTGCAAGGCAGGGTTGCAAGGCAGGGTTGCAAGGCAGGGTTGCAAGGCAGGGTTGCAAGGCAGGGTTGCAAGGCAGGGTTGCAAGGCAGGGTTGCAAGGCAGGGTTGCAAGGCAGGGTTGCAAGGCAGGGTTGCAAGGCAGGGTTGCAAGGCAGGGTTGCAAGGCAGGGTTGCAAGGCAGGGTTGCAAGGCAGGGTTGCAAGGCAGGGTTGCAAGGCAGGGTTGCAAGGCAGGGTTGCAAGGCAGGGTTGCAAGGCAGGGTTGCAAGGCAGGGTTGCCTCTTTTTAGACAAATAAGTTTTGGAGAATATGGCATCGGACACATGCCTGCTACAGATGCTAACTACTGTCGCTTATCAACTTCACAGTTCGGCTATCCATTATTTGTTCAGATTCAAGCAAGTATCATAAGACCTAGTTCACAAATATTTGAGACACGCGCACGCAAGAGAAAATACTCCATATCACTGGAAAGATTCGAACCTACGAACACCGGAAAAGTGTCTTGGCCCACTCGCCGTCCTCAGGCCGCAGCAACATCTACTCACGAGCGGCATTAAAGCGGTCGAACAGTGAGCCGATAAAAATTTAATGGAAGAGTCCTGATTTTGTATGGTGTGCGATCCTCGACGGATTCACATGTGGCGGGAACGTGGAACACAATTTCTGGACCCAAACATTGTGGAGAGAGACCGATATCGAGCAGGATCCCTAACGGTGTGGGCAGGGATTATGTTGACCACTCGAACACGACTCCATGGAATTGTACTGGTGGATTGGCAAGGTTTAACAGTCAACTATCGTAATGAGATACTTGGGATCTCATGTGCATCTGTTGCGAGGAGCTGTAGGCCCAGACTTCGTATTGATGGAAGATGGTGATCGACCTCTTAGAGTACAGATGGTTGGTGTTTGTTTGGAACAGGAATATACTGCACGCATTGGCACTTTCTATTCGCTCTCGCGATTTGAGTCCCATAGGGCATATCTGGGATGCACTAGGAAGGCGAGTTGCATCACGTCTGCATCCAACACCAACTCTCAAAGACTTGTGAGCAGCTCTGCTGGAAGAATGGGTTTTATTGCCTTGACTACATCATTCACAGCGTGCACCCGTCGTCTTCGGGCCTGTATTGCTGCCGAGATGATCTCACCCCATACTGAGCACATTACCAAGTTGTAGGAATGTGTGTACAAATCCATTAAGTTGGAAAAACGAACATTTTGTCTAACGTTATGTATGTAACACTTATTTACGTTCCGTATTCTTTATATTCTTACTACTTTACTACCACATGTTTATACTGTTCGTGGCAAAATAAACGCAACCTTCTAAAATTTAATTTGTTTGTTACTTTAAATATGGACACCAGTGAATTTCGTTGTTTGAAATTAAAAAACGCTTTTACATAATTATGTAAAAGTCCTATTTCCTCAAATATTTATTTAATTTCCATACCTGTAGGACTTAAATTGTGATCAAATTACCAAACTGCTATAGTTAGATATTGAAAAAGCTTTACACGAACGTACCTGCGCAAAAAACTTCAGGTACTGTAGAAAAATTGATTTTTTTAAAAAAAAGTTCTGATCAGATAACAGACCTCATGCATTTAATTCAAACTGCACTCAAATATAACTATTTAGATTTCAATGAACAGTTTTATCAGCAGTCAGACTCTCTTGCAATGGGTAGTCCGTTAATTAATATTCTTGCTGACATTTTCATAAATTTCTTAGCAAAAATTATTTTTTAGCAGCCACGAGGTGTTCTTTCGTACTCCAGACATATAGACATTTTATTTACAGATGGCCTAATAAAGGCGCTCGTCTCCCCTTCAAAATTTTAACGAATATCAAGGAAAAAATTTCTTTAACACGTGAGTCCGAAAAAGAGTTCCGCGAGTAAATTTATTTGAATCTGACAATACTTGATATCAGCCGGCCGGAGTGGCCGATCGGTTCTAGGCGCTAGTCTGGAACCGCGCGACCGCTATGGTAGCAGGTTCGAATCCTGCCTCGGGCATGGATGTGTGTGTGATGTCGGCACTTCTCCCAATAAAGAATATAATAATAAATTTTTCTATCCAGTTTTTACGGCCTGTATCTTGCGGGATTCAGCGTGTCCACTAAAACAAAATGACGGTAAGGTAGTATTTTCTATTAATACTAGCTTAAAAATCTTATTCGTAATTTGGAACCAGTACATTCTCCCTTACAAAACTCAGGTGTCTATAAAATTACCTGACACATGTCCAGCTTATTACATAGGACAAACAGGACGAGCAATTGCTGTTAGATATATCGAACATCTCTTTGGAAAAAGGTATATAAATGTCCTATGCCGATCCTTGCTTAATTACAGGCCATAAGCATAAGAAAGTTGATGACGTCAGTATCCTGCACACAGAAGAAAGGCTTAAGACGTAATATCCTTGAATTAGAAAATTTCAGACTCCTTTCTTTTAAAGACTGTTTTATTCTGAATCAACAGTTGGTTACGTAATAAAAATTTCTTCAGTGGTGCAAAGCCTTTACTTAGAAATGCAAAAAAACTCTACTTTTCCTCATAGTAGACTCTAAAACATAGTTTTCCTCTCCCCTCGTTATTTATTACGTTGTAGTCGTTTTCATACAAGACGTATAGAATAATTGCTGTTGCATTCTCATGTCTACATTTCAATTTGCATAATACTAGCTACTGACTTATTAGATTAACGCTTATGTGTTGTTTAAAATATTTTTGTAATTTAAGCAGCTTATCTGTTAGATTCTTAATAGATGGCACGACTTGTTTCGTGTCCACGCTGTGGCTACTTCGGCCACTTTTTCCTCTTACAGCACTTAGCGGCGTGTAGTGTGCTACGCCATGTAGCTACAATTTTACAGGCAATTACGAACTTCATATCAGTTCCAATGTTTATAATTTTGCGTGGTTTAAATATCTTCTTATGAAGTATTTTGTACAAGAGAATTTTACTCTTAAATCTGTTACTACATGTAAGTATAGCATCTTCATAAACCCGTTCGGCACAATAACCCTCTATTATTGTTTTTCTGTGTTAATGGTTTTGTGTTCTTTTTAGGTTATTGTTTGAATTTGACACCCATAGTTGGCGTAGAAACAAAGTTCAAGTAAAATCTTTTGCAGCCAGTTGGCTGTATTACACATATCATATGCTTGTACACTTGGTGTCTCACTGCCATGTTTAAAATTGTAAGATTTTGAAATGAAATAAATTTCCTTTAAATATATTTTTAAACATTGGATTTCATTTTTATTTACTCTGTGCCTACATGTTTGAAAAGCAATAAATTAAGAATGACTTTTTAAGGCGAATAGTTGTTACTTTAAATTCATCTCTACCTTCTCCTCGGTTCCCCCTCGCATTGTGCCAAAAATATATTGAATGTATTTTCTAATACTTAATCACCTTTGATTTCCCGTTATACCTCTCTATCTATTTCTCTCTGTCTGTTAGACTCTCGTCTCGCTTGTCTTTCACTCCATTCTCCCAAAACTAGCAAACAAGTCAAGCAGTTTTCGTTGAAATTATACTTTTTTACTTGCTAGTTCCTCGCAAAACCTATGAAACAGTTTTCATTTAAATCTCTCCTTCACAATCCATTCTTCGTTCTGAAAACCACTTTCTCTTATCCCCTCCTTCTCTCCATAAGATAGAAGGAACTGTGACTTACTTCGCTGTAAGTTCTACTTCTACACCGACCCTCCGCCTTGTTACATGTACTCACGAGTGTGTGTGTGTGTGTGTGTGTGTGTGTGTGTGTGTGTGTGTGTGTGTGTGTGTGTCTCTCTCTCTCTCTCTCTCTCTCTCTCTCTCTCTCTCTCTCTCTCTCTCTACGTCCAGACAGTGAAGAAGAAAAAAAAAAACAGTGAATGTCAATAGCAGACCACTATTTGGGATCTATGGATATTGAAAAGCTATAATTCCAGTACGGAAGGATCGAAAGAGTTGTAAGTTACGTCCCTGTGTCTGGGCATCAAGTTCACGACTTCTGAAGTCTTGTTGTGATCAAGAGCAGATATTCGATTGTGGTAGCTGCCTGTGGTGATGGCTGGTCGGCAACTTTTCTCGTTCAAAGTACAGGGGTAGAGATTTGATATGTAAGAGACGCTTGTGTTGTTAATCGATGGTAGCACTTCGTGCCAATAACCAGTGGTTGGAGGCTCCTTAGAGGAAGAGTGAACTATACTGTTTCCTTGAGACCTGATGTGCTTGATTTCCTGTGATTCTAGGATATTGAGCATTGTTTCTGATGTTTCTTTGCTCACACATCTGATGACATTGCAGTGTTCTATCTGTAAATTAAGTGCAGACAATTAAGTGGAAACCGGTGACGAAGTTTGTTTCTGGATCAACAAGACCAGGCCAGTAAACCTCGTCTGAACTATATCGGTAATACTGAAATGTTGGGAGTTGATGCGGATCGGTTGATTAATTTTTCTCGTAATAGCATAATTGGCTCACGATTGGGTGTCACTTCTGTCATATATCTGTACGCGAGATTTCCACACTCCAAACAATCCCTAGGTCCACTGTTTCCAATGTGATAGTGAAGTGGAAACGTGAAGGGACACGTACAGCACAAAAACGTACAGGCCGACCTCGTCTGTTGACTGACAGACCGCCGACAGTTGAAGAGGGTCGTTTTGTGTAATAGGCAGACATCTATCCAGACGATCACACAAGAATTCTAAACTGCATCAGGATCCACTGCAAGTACTAAAACAGGCGGGAGATGAGAAAACTTGGATTTCATGGTCGAGCGGCTATTCATAAGCCACATATCACGTCGGTAAATGCCAAACGACGCCTAGCTTGGTGTAAGGAACGTAAACACTGGACGATTGACCAGTGGGAAAACGTTGTGTGGAGCGACGAATCACGGTACACAATGTGGCGATCCGATGGTAGGGTGTGG
This sequence comes from Schistocerca nitens, assembly GCF_023898315.1. Taxonomy (NCBI): domain Eukaryota; kingdom Metazoa; phylum Arthropoda; class Insecta; order Orthoptera; family Acrididae; genus Schistocerca; species Schistocerca nitens. The sequence continues at coordinate 377,936,178 of NC_064616.1, forward strand.
CGAATGCCCGGTGAACGTCATCTGCCAGCGTGTGTAGTGCCAACAGTGAAATTTGGAGGAGGTGCTGTTACGGTGTGGTCGTGTTTTTCATGGAGGGGGCTTACACCCCATGTTGTTTAGCGTGACACCATCGCGGGCCTCCCCCCAGGGGATCCACAACTCTTTTGTGGATACGTGCGTAGCGAGCACGGGACCCCGAGCTGATGTGGCCTTCCTTCCTTTCCGGGCTGCATACCTTCCCTTTCCGCATCCTTCCCCATACCCCATCTTCGCCCCCCCCCCCTCACCTCTGGCTCTTTCCTTCCTTTTCTCCCCCTCTGGGGGAATGGTTTGTGCCTACGTCCGGAGACGGACGCCTGTAAATGTACCACATTCTTCGCCTTCCTTACTTGTAAGTCTTCGTCCTTCCTTTGTCCTTCCTTTGTCCTTCTCTTTTCCTTACCTCTTCTCTCTACCCTTTTCTCCGCTGCGGCGTTTGAGACCCCTCTTCTTTCCTTTCCCTTTCCCTTTCTCTTTCTTCCTCCCTGTGCGTGTCTGAAGGCCGACCCACGCACTTCCATGCGTAGCCGGTGACGGGGTAACGCGTAATTCCCCGCCCCGGGTAGACAGGTAGGACACGTACGTACCCCCTGGTAACGGCCAGGCCCAGGGAGGGGTGATTACCCGAGCTGATACCTTCCGAAAGTGCCGATTGGTCCCTCCGTCCGTTTGTCGGGAGGTGCGACCTGAGGTGTGAACAATCACCTAAGGCGGGAGTGCCCTCAGAGAGGGCCCCCACAAGGGAGGAGCGCGCCATCGGAGACGCCGGTAATCATGGGGGATTCTTCCGCAATGGTTTCCTCACCTTCCACTATGTCTGCTCACAAACGTAAGTTCACTGAGTCTCAACCACAGTCAGTTCTTCCATCTTTGCCACAGTTCCTTGTTGTTTCTCGGTCTGACGAAGGTCACGACTTCTCCACAGTCAACCCTTTCATTATTCAGAAAGGTGTCGACGCAATTGCAGGTCCTGTAAAGTCTTGTTCCAGATTACGGAATGGCACCCTGTTGTTAGAAACACACAGTGCCCTCCAGGAACAAAAATTGCTGCGTACCTCACTACTACACACTTTCCCTGTCCGGGTGGAACCGCACCGTACCTTAAATTCCTCGCGTGGAGTCGTTTATACACGCTCCCTCGATGGACTGTCTGACGAAGAAATTCAGCACTACCTGTCAGACCAGGGCGTAACGGCTGTTCATAGGGTTATGAAAAGGGTTGACACGAAGATCATTCCAACCCGCACTGTCTTTTTGACATTTGACAAAGTGCAACTCCCATCGAAAATCAAAGCAGGCTATGAGATAATTTCCGTTCGTCCTTACGTCCCAAACCCTACGCGTTGCTATCGGTGCCAGCGCTTCAATCAAACCAGCCAGTCCTGTTCTAATCCGGCCAAATGTGTTACGTGTGGCAGGGATGCCCATGAGGGTGCTTGTCCACCTCCATCCCCTCGCTGCATCAACTGTATGGGTGACCACGCTGCTTCCTCTCGAGATTGCCCCGTTTTTAAGGACGAAAAGCTCATCCAGGAAATAAGAGTGAAGGAAAAGGTGTCGACCTTTGTTGCTCGGAAATTATTCGCCAGTCGACAACCCACCGTGCCTCAGACAGGCAAATACAGCACTGTCCTTGCTTCTCCTCGGCCAACAAAGGAGGCGGCCACGCAGACTTGCGACCTCACCTTTAGTGCCACGGTCGTCCGATCGGCCAGCGCAAAGATCGCCCGTTCAACTTCACCACTTTCGCCTGCCCACTCTTTGGCTCACCCTTCGTCGGGTTCTGCTAAATCTCGAGCCCACAAGTCAGACACCAAGTCTTCGAAGAAAGAGCATACTCGTGAAGAGTTTTTACGTACGGCAACTTCACCAGCATCGGTTCCTCCTTCCTCTAAACCTCATACTTCCAAGAAGGCTACGAAGAAACCCAGTTCCTCTCCTTCTCCGCCAAGGCGTGTCCCATCCACAGCGCCACCTGGCGGAAATCGCCCTCGGCCGTCTTCTGTGTCGCCGAGGCGCACTGCTGGTAGCCGGTCAACCGGCCGATCGCTGGTGGCAGGAGCTGCTCCTGACCAACCTATGGATCAGGATCTTCTGCCATCGGCTGAATGCCATTCCATGCTGTCGGTCGCAAGCTCTGAGCAGTCGTTGAGTTGACAGCACCCTTGGTCACATTCCTCCATTTTCTGTTCACCCTATGTCCATTATCCACTGGAATATCCGCGGCATTCGAGCCAATCGGGATGAATTGTCGATCCTCTTACGATCCTACTCGCCGGTCATCTTCTGTCTTCAGGAAACAAAGCTGCGTCCTAATGACCGCTTTGTTCTCCCTCAATTTCAGTCCGTCCGATATGACCTCCCCTCTGTGGAAGGCACTCCAGCCCATGGGGGACTCATGATACTTCTCCATGATACTCTCCATTATCATCCAATCCCCTTAGACAGTTCCTTCCAAGCTGTCGCCGTCCGTCTTTCCCTTTCTGGATACACGTTCTCTCTTTGTACTGTATACATTCCATCGTCCACACCAATGGCGCGAGCTGATCTCCTTCATCTTCTTGGTCAGCTTCCACCCCCCTATTTGCTGGTTGGGGACTTCAATGCCCACCACCCGCTTTGGGGATCTCCACATCCTTGTCCACGTTGCTCTCTATTGCTAGACGTCTTCCACCAAGCGGATCTAGTTTGCCTCAACACTGGGGTCCCCACGTTTTTGTCTGCCTCCACGGCAAATTTATCTCATTTGGACCTTGCGATCGGTACTGTTCCGCTAGCTCGGCGCTTCGAATGGTTCGCCCTTGATGATACACACTCGAGTGACCACTTTCCATGTGTCCTTGGGCTGCAGCCTCAACTGCCATATATGTTCCCGCGACGCTGGAAGTTTGCCCAAGCCGATTGGACACTTTTTTCGTCTCTAGCGACATTCGATGACCGTCGCTTTCCCAGCGTCGATGATGAGGTCACACATATTACCGACGTTATTCTTACAGCTGCGGAACGTTCAATACCACGCACCTCCGAATTGCCCCGGCGTCCCCCAGTTCCTTGGTGGAACGAGGCATGCCGTGACGCAATACGTGAGCGGCGACGTGCTCTTCGCATTTTCCGTCACCATCCTACTTTGGCCAACTGTATCCGCTATAAGCAGTTCCGTGCGCGATGCCGTCGTGTCATCCGCGATAGCAAGAAGGCAAGCTGGAAATTCTTTATTAGCTCATTTAACACCTTCACTCCCTCCTCGGAAGTTTGGAGTCGGCTTCGACGGTTCTCAGGCGCGCCTAGTTTCTCCCCGGTCTCTGGGCTCACTGTCGCGCATGATACCTTACTGGACCCCGTCGCAATTTCTAACTCATTGGGTCAGCACTTTGCTGAGGTCTCGAGCTCTTCAAATTACCCGCCAGCGTTTCTCCCGAAGAAACGTAAAGCGGAAGTGCGACATCTTGCTTTCTCCTCTCAAAATCACGAAAGCTACAATGCTGTTTTCTCCATGCGGGAACTCCAACATGCCCTTTCTTCTTCTCGCTCCTCCGCCCCAGGATCGGATGGTATCCATGTCCAAATGTTGCGGCATTTATCAACCCATAGTCTGCGTTACCTCCTTCGCCTTTATAATCGAATTTGGACCGACAGTACTTTTCCCAGACGATGGCGGGAAGCTATCGTCGTTCCCATTCCGAAACCTGGAAAGGACAAACATCTCCCCTCTAGCTATCGCCCCATTTCTCTTACGAGTAGTGTCTGTAAGATTTTGGAGCGTATGGTGAATTACCGTTTAGCTTGGTGGCTGGAATCACGCGATCATTTAACAACTGCCCAATGCGGATTCCGAAAGCATCGCTCTGCAGTTGACCATCTTGTTGCTCTCTCCACTTATATCATGAACAATTTTCTCCGGAAACGCCAAACGGTAGCAATATTTTTTGATCTGGAGAGAGCATACGATACCTGTTGGAGGACAGGCATCCTCCGCACACTGTTCTCTTGGGGCTTTCGAGGCCGGCTGCCCCTTTTTCTTCGCGAATTTATGGCAGAGCGAACATTTAGGGTGCGGGTGAACACTACTCTCTCCCGTACTTTCTCTCAAGAAAATGGGGTACCCCAGGGCTCCGTGCTGAGTGTTGTCCTGTTTGCCATCGCTATAAATCCAATTATGGATTGTCTCCTTCCTGACGTCTCGGGCTCCCTCTTTGTGGACGATTTTGCGATCTACTACAGCTCTCAACGGACCAGCCTTCTTGAACGACGTCTTCAAGGATGTCTCGATCGCCTCCACTCTTGGAGCCTCGAAACCGGCTTCCGATTTTCTCCCAGTAAGACCGTTTGTATTAATTTTTGGCGACGTAAGGAGTTTCTTCCGCCCTCCTTACATCTAGGTCCTGTCAACCTTCCGTTTTCAGACGTCGCTAAATTCTTGGGTCTTATGTTTGACAGAAAACTGTGCTGGTCCTCCCACGTTTCCTATCTTTCGGCTCGCTGTCTGCGAACGCTCAACACCCTCCGTGTCCTAAATGGTACCTCCTGGGGAGCGGACCGAGTGGTCCTTCTCCGCCTCTATCGCGCCTTAGTGCGCTCGAAATTGGACTATGGAAGCATAGTCTACTCCTCTGCTCGGCCGTCTATTCTTCGGCGTCTCGACTCTATCCACCACCGTGGATTACGCTTAGCGTCTGGAGCTTTTTACACTAGCCCTGTGGAAAGCCTTTATGCTGAGACTGCTGAACCTCCGCTGTCCAATCGGCGAGCGGTCCTTCTGAGCCGTTATGCTAGCCATCTGTCTTCCATGCCTGCTAATCCAGCCCATGACCCTTTTTTCGACGCCTCCTTTGATGTAGGGTATGCAGGCCGCTCCTCCTCCCTACTACCCCCGGGAGTCCGCTTCCGTCAACTGCTCCATTCTCTTTCCTTCCGCTTTCCTAAAACCTTCTTGACAACTTGGGGTACAGCACCGCCTTGGCTCCATCCCCGGATCTGTCTGCTCCGTGATCTTTGTCAATTTCCCAAGGATGGTACACCTTCACTTGTTTATCGTCGGGCATTTGCTGCTCTATGTGCACAAATGACGGACGCCACCTTTATTTACACCGACGGCTCGAAAACATCGTTAGGTGTAGGGAGTGCCTATATTGTTGGCGACGCCCCAAATCACTTTCGGCTTCCCGACCAGTGTTCGGTTTATACTGCGGAGCTTTTCGCTGTTCTCCAGGCTGTCCACTACATCCGCCGCCATCAGCGGATACAGTACGTAATCTGCTCAGATTCTCTCAGCTCTCTCCTCAGTCTCAAAGCTCTTTACCCTGTGCACCCTCTGGTCCACCGGATTCAGGACTGTCTGCGCTTGCTCCACCTGGGGGGCGTCTCGGTGGCGTTCCTCTGGCTCCCGGGACACGCTGGTATCTGTGGGAATGAGGCGGCTGATATAGCAGCCAAGGCTGCAGTTTCTCTTCCTCGGCCAGCTATTCAGTCGCTTCCCTTCACCGATCTACGGAGCGGTTTATGTCGCAAAGTTGCTCATTTATGGCATGCGCATTGGTCAACACTTCCCCGCAATAAATTGCGGGAAGTGAAAGCCCTTCCTTGCGCTTGGACCTCTTCCTCCCGAACGCGTCGTCGGGAGGAGGTAATTTTAGCTAGACTCCGGATAGGGCACTGTCTTTTTAGCCATCGACATCTTTTAAGCGGCGATCCTCCCCCACTCTGTCCCCACTGCTCTCAGCTGTGGACGGTAAGACACCTTTTAATTGAATGCCCCTATTTTAATCCGTTACGCTCCCGTCTACAGCTATCGCCTGATCTATCATTGATTTTAGCAGATGACACGCGCTCAGCCGACCGCGTTCTACAGTTTATTAGTGACAGTGAAATGACGTCAGTCATTTGAAGTTTTATCGGGGGACCATCAAGCCCTCTCTGTAGTGGACTTTTAAGCCTTGTTTCTGATTTTAGTGTCTCCAATTCTTTGAGTTTCGTTCCCATTTTTGCTGTTTTCCATTTTCGGTTTTTATTATTTCCTCAGTCACGGACCGGGCGGTAATGACCATAGCAGTTTTGCGCCCTAAAACCACAAAAAAAAAAAAATCGCGGGCCTACATTGATGTTTTAAGCACTTTCTTGTTTCCCAGTGTTGAAGTGCAATTCGGGGATGGCGATTGCATCTTTCAACACGATCGAGCACCTGTTTATAATGCACGGCATGTGGCGGAGTGGTTACACGACAACATTCCTGCAATGGACTGGCCTGCACAGAGTCCTGACCTGAATCCTATAGAACACGTTTGGGATGTTTTGGAACGCCGACTTCGTGCCAGGCTTCACCGACCGACATTGATATCTCTCCTGAGTGAAGCACTCCGTGAAAAATGGGTTGCTATTCCCCAAGAAACCTTGCAGCACCTTATTGAACGTATGCCTGCGAGAGTGGAAGCTGTCAGCAAGGCTAAAGGTGGGCCAACACCATATTGAATTCCAGCATTACCGATGGAGGGCGCCACGAACTAGAAAGTAATTTTCAGCCAGGTATCAGGATACTTTTGATCACTCAGTGTATCTGTGAACCTATTTCACATGCTCGTATCCTCATTAGCAGCCTACAATGGTTCACCGTGTCAAATGCTTTCCGGAAATCTAGAAATGCGGAATCTGCCTGCTGCCCTTCATCCATAGTTCACACCACATCGTCAGAAAAAGACAAGCTGAGTTTCGCACGACCGATGCATTCTAAAACCATGCTGATTGGTGGACATAAGCTTCTCAGTCTCAAGAAAGTTTATTATATTCAAACTGAGAACATGGTCAAGGATTCTGCAGCAAACAGAAGTTAGGGATATTTCTTTGTAGTTTTGCGGGCACGTTCTTTTACGTTTCTTATTTAGTCGCTTGGAACTTTGTTCTGGGCGAGAGATTCGCGACAAATGCCGTAGAGTACTCTTTGTAAAATCGAACTGGCATTCCATCCGGACCTGATGATTTGTTTGCTTTCAAACCTTTCAGTTATTTCTCTATGCCAGAGATGCTTACTACTACACTCCTGGAAATGGAAAAAAGAACACATTGACACCGGTGTGTCAGACCCACCATACTTGCTCCGGACACTGCGAGAGGGCTGTACAAGCAATGATCACACGCACGGCACAGCGGACACACCAGGAACCGCGGTGTTGGCCGTCGAATGGCGCTAGCTGCGCAGCATTTGTGCACCGGCGCCGTCAGTGTCAGCCAGTTTGCCGTGGCATACGGAGCTCCATCGCAGTCTTTAACACTGGTAGCATGCCGCGACAGCGTGGACGTGAACCGTATGTGCAGTTGACGGACTTTGAGCGAAGGCGTATAGTGGGCATGCGGGAGGCCGGGTGGACGTACCGCCGAATTGCTCAACACGTGGGGCGTGAGGTCTCCACAGTACATCGATGTTGTCGCCAGTGGTCGGCGGAAGGTGCACGTGCCCGTCGACCTGGGACCGGACCGCAGCGACGCACGGATGCACGCCAAGACCGTAGGATCCTACGCAGTGCCGTAGGGGACCGCACTGCCACTTCCCAGCAAATTAGGGACACTGTTGCTCCTGGGGTATCGGCGAGGACCATTCGCAACCGTCTCCATGAAGCTGGGCTACGGTCCCGCACACCGTTAGGCCGTCTTCCGCTCACGCCCCAACATCGTGCAGCCCGCCTCCAGTGGTGTCGCGACAGGCGTGAATGGAGGGACGAATGGAGACGTGTCGTCTTCAGCGATGAGAGTCGCTTCTGCCTTGGTGCCAATGATGGTCGTATGCGTGTTTGGCGCCGTGCAGGTGAGCGCCACAATCAGGACTGCATACGACCGAGGCACACAGGGCCAACACCCGGCATCATGGTGTGGGGAGCGATCTCCTACACTGGCCGTACACAACTGGTGATCGTCGAGGGGACACTGAATAGTGCACGGTACATCCAAACCGTCATCGAACCCATCGTTCTACCATTCCTAGACCGGCAAGGGAACTTGCTGTTTCAACAGGACAATGCACGTCCGCATGTATCCCGTGCCACCCAACGTGCTCTAGAAGGTGTAAGTCAACTACCCTGGCCAGCAAGATCTCCGGATCTGTCCCCCATTGAGCATGTTTGGGACTGGATGAAGCGTCGTCTCACGCGGTCTGCACGTCCAGCACGAACGCTGGTCCAGCTGAGGCGCCAGGTGGAAATGGCATGGCAAGCCGTTCCACAGGACTACATCCAGCATCTCTACGATCGTCTCCATGGGAGAATAGCAGCCTGCATTGCTGCGAAAGGTGGATATACACTGTACTAGTGCCGACATTGTGCATGCTCTGTTGCCTGTGTCTATGTGCCTGTGGTTCTGTCAGTGTGATCATGTGATGTATCTGACCCCAGGAATGTGTCAATAAAGTTTCCCCTTCCTGGGACAATGAATTCACGGTGTTCTTATTTCAATTTCCAGGAGTGTATGTCGTCCACACAGGAGTCTGTCCGATGGTCAAATAACGGTATGCTAGTATGACGTTTGTAGCTTACTGCCAGTGTAAGTCCTTCCGTAATCTATGAGCTCATTAAATTGTTGCAACTTCTCTTCCCTATAACTGCTTTAGCGATCAGGAAATAGTTGTTGAGAAAAGTATTCGATACGTTGCACCATTTCCGAGTTAATTAACGTTGAAGTTGGCCAATCATGCCGTTGCAGGCGAAAATTCAAGCAGCCCGCCGGATACAATTAGTGTCAGTTGTTCTCACAGAGTAGATGGCAGCGCACTAGACCGCTCAGCGTTTGGCTCGGGTTCGATCCTCACTACCGTCCCACGTCCAGTTTTTGTATCACTCTCTTCTTCAGTGTTAGGAAACCAAAGGGACCAAGCGTTTGTCGACACCGTCATTGGCGGGCCTCTCGAAGTTGCGCGCACAACCGCCTGATTGGCTAACTTCAGGCCTAGTTAACTCGGAAAATGCGTAACGTATCGAATTTTTTCTTAACAATTATTTCTCAGCACAACTTACCGTGCAACATCCTTACAAGCTTTTCAGTGTCTTTCTCATCACTCTCTATACTCGGAACCGGACGGGGAAATGTATGGACGAGACCGTAGCCGACATAACAGCCAACTTTTTTTAAAAAAAACTATTTAGTCTGAAGGGAAGGGTGGGGAGAGCGGCAGTGGTGTGGTGGTAGCTCAGAGCGCAGTAGGAGAAATGCATACCGCTGGAGAGGAATTGCCGTTCTAAATTGAAGCCTACGCTCATTTTTTTCTAACTATTAAGTGGAGCCCCTAAAAACACGCACACGCACACGCACACGCACACGCACACGCACACGCACACGCACACGCACACGCACACTTGCATGGTAACCATTCAAAAAGGTCTACTGTCATCTCTGCTGTCGTTAGTTTCTAAAAAGAATTCTGCCGAAAATGCAGCGATTTATTTTCGACTGACATGTTAAATATTTGTAACTTCCAGAAAAGCGTCATGAGTGGCGAAATTTGAGTAAAACATACACACATCTCTGGTTGCCATGTCAAAATTTGCTTCCTTTGCGAAAACAAAATGGAGTTTACACTGTCTCACCTCACTAACATCTTTTTCAGACGCAATTGCGACCGAATTCTGAAGGAGTGGTTTATTAAGGTTATTAAGTCAGATGTTCAGACTGTGCGTTCCGAGAGGTCGGTGTTAGTAGTGTTAGTGTCGCGACTTGGGTTAGGCGCCGGTAGCGGAATGGCGACGTAGGGTGGAAACACAAGCATCAATATGCATTAGTCGCAGACAGTCAACATAGGTCTAGGCAAAGTGCGCACGCCTTTAGTTGTAAAACTGGTTTATCAAAACATCAATAGTGCTGCTGCTTTTCCCGAGTATCAAAGCATGAAAGGAATACGGAGAGGTCCTCCTTCCGCACCGGGGTTGACGAACATGCTTCGAAAGTTCAAATTAACTGATGACTTGGGTCTTGCTCCTGGCAGGGGCCGATGGCCGGTTGTGCTATAAATTTTTTGAAGTATATACTGTACCCATGGCTCAGAATGCTGGGCGCAGTGTGCAATGTTCAAGCAGTGTACGAGCCGTGTCACGGTAGTTGAGCGTTCCATGGTCCAGCTTTCGAAAAGTGCTACGAGCAACTGTGAAGAGGTATCTCTGGTGCAGTTCCAGGCTGTCGTGGAAGTAGATCGACGTCACACTGAGAAATGTTTGAAACCTTCAACGCAAACATGGTATGCAATTAGCGAATGTTACCCTCTCATGTAGAAATTAAAATTTGTTTCCTTCAATCATTTATTCTATATTTCTCTTGTGCTTGTCCTTACAAATGTTTCCATAAAGTTTCAGTGTCCTACAGTCACTCGTTTTTCATGGAGGCCATCTCAAGTAGCGAAAGTTTAATTATAACCAGCCTGTACTGTTAACAAAATACTAAATCTTTTAAAATCAAGAGTATCGAAATTGGTCTTCGCACCGAAAATAAACAACGTAAGAGAATAAGTAGGACACAGCAGACATGGAACGGAACTATTAAATACACAGAGATGACAAAAAGCCACTGGAAATCTTCTAATGTCGTGTCGGACCGCCTCTACGTGGCATGAATTCAACATGTCTCTGGAAGTCCCCTGTAGAAATATTGAGCCAGGCTGCCTCTGTAGCCGTCCATAATTGTGAAACTATTGTCGGTCCAGGATTTTGTACACAAAGTGACCTCTCGATTATGTCCCACAAATGTTCGATGGGATTCATGTCGGGCGATCTGGGTGGCCGAACCATTCGCTCGAGGCATGACGTATTGTCGTTCATAAAAATTCCATCGTTGTCTGGGAACATGGAGTCCACGAATGGCTGCAAATGGTCTCCAAGTAGCCGTATAAACAGAGGACCGAGTCCATTCCATGAAACACGGCCGACACACTCTGGAGCCGACACCAGCTTGCACAGTGCCTTGCTAATAGCTTGGTGCCATGCCATCGTGGGGTCTGCGCCAAAGTCAGACCCTACCATCAGCTCTTACCTACTGAAATCGCGACCCCTCTGACAAGGCAACGGTATTCCAGTCGTCTGCGATCCGACCGATAATGACACGAGCCCAGGAGAGACGCTGCGGGCAATGTAGTGCTGTTACAAAACACTGGCGTCAATAGTCACCTGCCATAGCCCATTAACACCAAGTTTTTCCGCACTGTCCAAACGGATACGTTAGTCGTATTTCCCAAATTGATTACTGTGATTATTTCATACAGCGTTGCTTGTCTGATAGCACTGACCAATCTATGCACACGCCGCTGCTCTCGGTAGTTAAGTGAATGCCGTCGGCCACCGCGTTGTTCGTGGTGAAAGGTAATTCCTGAAATTTGGTATTCTAGGCACACTCATGACATTGTGGAATATTGTATTCCCTAACGATTTCCGAAATGGAATGTCTCATGTGTGTAGCGCCAACCACTATTAAACTTTCAAAGCCTGTTAATTCCCGTCGGTGGTCATAATCACGTCGGAAACTTTTTCACATGAATCACCTAAGAACAAATGGCAGATCCCCCAGTGTACTGTCCTTTTATGCCTTGTGTACGACATGATACCGTCATCTGTATATGTGCATATTCGCTTTCTCATGGCTTCTGTCACCCCAGTATGTGTTAGCTTGGTACAGAATTTGGCGCAACGATTATGACGTTGTACAAATCGGGCTATCCGGGAAGAGCTTTCGGGCTCGTTAAGAAAAAAAGAAAAAAAAACACTCGAAACCTAAAGTGAATAACGTGTATCTCGTGAAGAAGGTACATACGTATAGAAATATTATTGATAACCTCCAAATCCTCCACAATGCAAATAAAATGAGCTAAATTAACGTTCTACAAGATATCGAAATATTTAAAACCAAATTAACAGTTCCACTTTTAGTTTATATAGTGATAAGTGGCATTATTATATCGTACATACTAGGCTGAGACGTTAAATTTTTGAATATTTTTATGTTGCACATCGAGATGTTCTTATGTCAGCTTCCGTAGGTATATGTGCAATGTGTCCGCTATGCAGCGGACCCGCGTTCAAATGCTGATTTGCCGCGAGGGGTAGCCGTGTGATCTGGGCAACCTGTCACGGTTCGCGCGGCTCCCCTCGTCGGAGATTAGAGTCCTCCCTCAGGCATGGGTGTATGTGTTGTCCTTAGGGTAAGTTAGTGTAAGTTAATTTAATTAGTGTGTAAGCCTAGGGACCGATGACCTCAGCAGTTGGTCCCATAGAACCTTATCACAAATTTTGAAATTTCCAATTGCAGATTTCTGGTACTGCCAGGAAGTTATTCTTGGTGAGAGGACTGGATTTGGGTGCACTCAGTCTCGTGATGCCAGTTATATGACAAGTAGCGGCCCCAACGTCTAAGAAACTGATAACGGCCGGGAATCTGTGTACTGAGCCCATGCCCCGCATCCGCACGCCGCCTTTCACAGAGAATGACTCGATGACCGGTTTTCATTGGATGGCTCGTAGGGGCCAATATACGTAGCTGTTTCCATTTTTAGTAGCTCTTATTCAGGTATATGCGTAAATATACGTGTACAGACCTTTGTAACTTTCCTCATATCATCGGTTTTATCTTTCTACATTTTACCAGCCCTAAATGCACCTAATATGTGTCACACCTTCAAGAACAGTACAATTTGTTAACCAACACGAGGTTGGCACATTGTGAGAATACGCTGCCAGTTTCATGGATATGGCAGCTTATACTATACCTCTGTCAAGTTACGTGCACATAATCGAGTTCTCGTTTCGTGGCGGTAATGTAGCGTGCTTTTTGTAAGTTAAATACACGATAGTTGCTTAAAAATTGTTGTTTAACAAGGAAGAAGACTAAAATCCAGTCGTAAGTGGAAAACGTATGGTTGTGGCGCCCACTGTGAAGCAGTGCGTTAGAGTTCTGTGATTGGAAGCAATGTTTGTAACCACAACTTCGCTGACAAGGTGAGAAACAATCGTCACATCGTCACATGGTCACATGGTCACATGACAGCAGCCCTAGGGTGATGGCGACACTGAGGAGAACAGCGGTACGAATCCTCGTCTAGCTACTAGACACACTGAAGGCTTTCTTTGTTTCTTGAAATCGCCGAAGAATACTCTCGCGATGATTCCTTGGAAAAGGAAACGGATGTTTTCCTACCCCAGGTGAAAGTCTGATGACCTTCCAGCAACGTGACACAACCAAGCATTATACTCGCTATGGGCATCACAGGCCCCTTGTCTCCAACATGCCGTCTACCTGCAGTGCTGTTAATTATGAGTGTACATGATCGAATGCTGAGCCTGATGACACACACAGTCTGTTTAATGATGCGCCCGGAATAATTTCGTCACATGGCGTGTGTTGATACTGCAAGGGAAGCACTTCTCATTGTTACGTGACTATTGTTTGTGGCTATTAAGGTCTCTAGAAATGAAAAGGTGGTGGGTGGAGTGTTTTGTAGTAACATTACTGTCAGTTTTTTTAGGAGTGCATATGCTTCAAAAAACGAGAGCTATTTGTTTTTTAACCTCCGATCGGTCGTGAAATTAAAACCGCAGTGAAAATCCGATGAAGCTTTGCGCAGGTAAGTTGCACAGTGTCTATAGTTGGGTTGGGTTGTTTGGGGAAGGAGACCAGACAGCGAGGTCATCGGTCTCATCGGATTAGGGAAGGAAGGGGAGGGAAGTCGGCCGTGCCCTTTCAAAGGAACCATCCCGGCATTTGCCTACAGCGATTTAGGGAAACCACGGAAAACCTAAATCAGGATGGCAGGACGTGGGATTGAAGCGTCGTCCTCCCGAATGCGAGTAGTGTCTCTAGTATGTCTTTCGATCGTGTCATGTCGCACTTTTCAGTTCTGAGCCCATAGTGAACACACGAACGTGCTTAGAAAAATAATTTCCCGCAAAGTGTGAAGAACCTGCTGAGGTGTTCCGCCTGTTATCATGCAGACCACATAAACAAGCTGTCGTGCGTTTCCATATTCATGACAATGCTTGGACGCACACAGCAAGTGCAACAATGTCGCTCCTGTAGCGTTTCAGACGCGAAGTATTTGATCACCTACGACATAGCCTAGACTTGCCCCCCCCCCCCCCCCCCCCCCGATTTTCATCTCTTCACTCATCTGAACTGCTGGCTATGGGGACATCATTTTGGCATACAAAGCGAGATGAAGACTAGCGTAGGAAATTGGCTGAAAGAACATGGGACTGCCTTCTATGACGAGGGTATTGGAAATTTGGTACCATGCTACGACAAATCTCTTAGTCAGAGCCGCGACTATGTAGAGAAGTAGCTGGAAGGTGTAGCGAAATGTTGCAAATAAAATTATTATTTTCATTGCGGTTTCCATTTCGCGACCGATTGGAGCTTGAAAAGAAATTGCCCCTTTATAAACACATAATATGCGAAATGTACAATGTAAGAGCAACTGACGCTCTATAGTCACATAGTGCTGTTATTTTTAATCAAAGGTCTAATTACAGATGAAAAAGTAAACAATTCCATAAAACTGCAAGTCATCTTCGAGTGGTATAAATAATTTTACAGATATATCTACATAAATAATAAGGAATATAGGGGGAATCAGGTGTCATAGTGATACAAAAATATCCAAGAAGTACATTTTATTAATAAAAATTTTACACTATAAAAATGACGTTGAACTGTATATTTTCCATATTTTCTACTGACTGTAGTAATAGCCTGAAAAAGAGAAAGAAGTGTGTAAGTATAAATTTTTCAAATGTACTAAAAAAACAAAAAAAATTCATAGGCCTGCTTCAGTCAAAGCTTAGGAAGGTGTGTGTGTGTGTGTGTGTGTGTGTGTGTGTGTGTGTGTGTGTGTGTGTGTGTGTGTGTGTGTATAAATCACTTCTGCCTGTATCACAAATGCCGGCCGATGTGGGCGAGCGGTTCTAGGCGCTACAGTCTGGAACCGTGCGACCGCTTATGGTCGCAGGTTCGAATCCTGCCCTTGGCATGGATGTGTGTGGTGTCCTTAGGTTACTTAGGTTTAAGTAGTTCTAAGTTCTAGGGTACTGATGACCTCAGACGTTAAGTCCCATAGTGCTCAGAGCCATTTGAACCATTTTGTAATAGTAGGAAAAATACACAGCACTATATGCACCCAGATGTCCGAACTTTGAAAGAATCACTTTTCTGCGAATGGTTCTTACAAAGCAGGAAACTGTAAATGGGGCTAAACCTTTATTTAAGAATAGCAACTGAAGCACATGAATATCTGTAGCAGTTTCATGCTATTTTCATTTACACCGTGGAAGCAATAATACAGCGATCGATTGGCCACAGGGTTTTGATTTCAATTGGAAAATGATATCCGTTTGGTAAGTGCACGTGTCTCATTCAGCTTACACAATGAAGGCAAGAGTTTGGAGGAAAAAAATTTGATACAATCTGTGGACAGCTCACCATTCGGTGTACACTTAAATGGCACGATGTCCACGGGAAATAAGTGTTAATGCCCTGTTAATCAGGAAATAAATGATGCTGGAATATTTCCACTTGCTGTGCGAAGCTGCTCTTTTGATTTTTAACTCTACTTGCTTCTTCTCCAATTATTTCTTCCCAGTTGTAAACGGATATGCAGATGAAGAAGCTATCAGTTTTCCCAGAATAGCTAATGACGTTATAAGGAAACAGCGTCACAACAGAATTTAAATCAAAACCCTTGTTTTAGCTCTAAAATCTGAACATTGCAGCTCTCAAGTTTGAAGTTCCATAGATAACTGTAAAATGGAATCGAATATTTAAGGGATGACTTACGCTTAACTACCCTTGCCATCTTTCAATAATTTGGTGGACAATAATATTCTAACAAGCAAACACATTCGTTTCTGACACCATATAGTCTTTTGAGTATATTTCTCAATTTCGATGTAGGTACAACGCGAGGAAACTGAATGCAACGTTGTGCCTTAAGCTATTGTCATCATGAGAAGCTGAAGAAAGTAAATAAGTCATTACCGATACATTTGTAGTTTTTAAAATATCTTTTGCTTAAATATGAAACACTTGTTACGTAGAATGTAGACATTACTCGCGAAAAAAAAAAATCGTCAACCATCCAATGATCTACCTTATTCTTTCTAGAAATAGGTCATAAGAATATCATTATTGAGATGAGTGTCAGTAAAAAGGTGAAATATAAGGGGCAGTCAAATCAAAACGAGACATATAGAAGAAAAGTGACTCGTTCATTATTTGAAAAGTAGTCGCCATAAGTGTCAGTGCTTTTATCCCACTGTGCGAAAAGACGGTCAATTCCTTCATGTAAGAACATACGCAGCTGCCTACAGAAGCATGATTCTACCCGGCAGACGTGCGCCTCTTCAGCTGAAGCAAATCTATGGACACGAATATCTTTTTTCAGGGCCTCCAAAAATATGGAAATTGCATGGGGAGAGATCGGGCCTGTATGTATGATTTGTTCCCAGAGAAACTTGGGCAGCATGGCCACGTGCTCCGGACCCACATGCTGCCAAGGCTGTGCGACTACGCTGTAGTACACACATAAAAAAAAAGTTTTGCATCACCTCGATTCCCAGAGTTCCGAATACCGTACAGAAAATTGGGATAGAGATCAACATAAACATCATTTCCGCCCTTTTTGTTGCTCATGAGAACTACATATTGCATGTTGTACCACCATACAGCGGGACCTTCAGAGGTGGTTGCCCAGATTTCTGTGCACACCGGTACCTCTAATACCCAGTAGTATGTCCTCTTGCATTGATGCATACCTGTATTCGTCGTGGCATACTATCCACAAGTTCATAAAGGCACTGTTGGTCCAGATTGTCCCACTCCTCAATGGCGATTTGGCGTAGATTCCTGAGAGTGGTTGGTGGGTCATGTCGTCCATAAACAGCCCTTTTCAAACTATCCCAGGCATGTTCGATAGGGTTCATCTCTGGAGAACATGCTGGCCACTATAGTCGAGCGATGTCGTTATCCTGAAGGAAGTCATTCACGAGATGTGCATGATGGGGACGCGAATTGTCGTCCATGAAGACGAATGCCTCGCCAATATGCTGCCGATATGGTTGCACTATCGGTTGGAGGATGACATTCAATTATCGTGCAGCCGTTACAGCACCTTCCATGACCACTCCAAAACGTCAGGGAGCCTCCACCTTGCTGCAAGGGAACTGTGTCTGTGATACAATATCCACAGTCAACGTCTATCTTCAGGAGTTCTTGGAACCGAGGTGATGCAAAAAATTTTTTGATATGTGTATTTTCGCTGCCAAGCTTTTACACATTCTTCTTACAGCGATCTCTCAGCATGTGATTTCCGTAATTTTGGAGCGCTTACGAAAGACATTCGTGCCCTTTGATGTCGTCTGAACAAAGAGGTAGACGCCTGGATAGAATCAAGGCTCAGTAGGTAAATGCAAACAGTGTAGTCAGTGTAAATGTTTGGATATTATGAATGTTAAAGCTCGTTACACTCCGCATCCGCGGATCACCTCCTCTGCGTAAAGTTCCCTTACCAATAATGATATTTATTGGAAAAACCACCTCGCTTTAAGGAAGATTATCAATAAATTACTTCTGCTTTTATTATACAATGAGCAGGTTTTCCCACCATCTGCACTCAGCCATCTTCCTACATCCCCTGGATCACTGAAATTAGCCCATCCTGCTTGAGAAATGATTACTGAACGTTTGATATAATCCATTCCCAGGACCATCGTATTAAAATTGTGATATAAATTTGGTTTGCTCAGCTAATATAATGGGCTACAATTTTCTAACTATTTCAAACAATGTTGCACTCAGTACAATCAGGATATAATGAGACTTTGTCTATTGTCAATAGTTGAAAAACGAAAATGAGGACACCATTCAGTTTTAACCTCAGTCTGCTTAAGCGACTGAAGCCTCTGCCTTCACGTTTACCAGTACATTTCTTTGAAGAGAGAAATAGACAAACAGCTGTCCTTAACATGAGTTATATCACCATGTCATTTGAAAAACTATTATCAGAGTAATAGATATATACCTTAGACAATGAATAAAGCATTTCAGTTTCTCCACTGTTAAAGATTGGAACTATGTGCAGTCCATTGCTGTCTTCCCAACTTAAAGTCTGGAGATGCTGATGGAGATGCTGCTTCGAAAGGATATAGCACTGTAGCTTGAGATACTGAAAGATAAATATGACGCATCCCTTTCTAAATGACTGCAAACATATCGTTAATGCTGTTCTACTTGCAAACCATTGATGTTATGTGATCTCAATGATACCCACTTCAGTTGATCCCTAGTCTTTATGTTTATGTGTCAATGACTGTGAAAGGAGTTGAACTTCTTTGTCTTGATAGCGCTCAGGGTACAGTAATTACAACATTTCAGTTCTGAAATATGTACTATGACTGAAACTCCACAAAATTAACGTTTTTAGTACTGTTTGGAAATTACCTGTTTGTTTCATATCCTTCTAGAATTGTCTTCACTCATCCAGTGGTGTCCGAATAATTTCAGGAAATACAAGGATGATACTGGCTCCATAAATGTAGAGGACAGCCAACACTGCAACAACATAATTTACTTCTTACATTTATGTTAACAAAAGGTCACATATTCCATAGATGTAATATTAATTATTTGTTCTAGATGCTATTGCTGTACTTATACTTTTAATTGTAAATTATAAATATGTTTATGCAAAAGCAAAAACATTGAAAGGTCTCAAAAGTAATCATCCTGAAGAAAAACCATCTTATTACTGTCTGCTGCTGTAATAGTGTTGATATGAATTTAAACAACCATGCAGAACTTAAAGGAGTGATGATAAAGGTCAACAAGAGGGCTAGAAATGAATTCACACTTGGTATCCATTTTACTCTGTCTCACTTTTTATGTGTTAACCTATTGTGTGGTGCTATGAGGTCTGAGATTCACTGACACTGATAAATGCAATGCTTCTGAGTTTCCAACCGTTTAGACTATTCAGTTTTCTGCCCAATATTTCCATGCCCCACTAGTCACTTTCTTTAGATGCTCTGAACAGTGGTTTTATTTGTCATAATACCCTGAAATCATATCAGCGTTGCAGCTGACGTCTTGGTCGCTCACAGTTGAGCATTAGACTCCTTCATCAATGTTTAACAATTTCTCTTCCATTCTGACTTCCACCTCGAAATATTAATCAAATAATTTATTAAACAGATTTCACAACCTCCTCTTTATCCTGAAATCCAATCGATCACATAGTGAAACGTCTTGCTGCTGATCAATTCGACTATCTTCAGCAACAAGACCATAAAAAACTGAAACCAATTTCACCTCTTCACAATGTAACGATGACAACTAGTGTCTCAAGCTTGCCCACTTTTTATCTCAACAACTGGACATATACCATTCTATTATATTGGTCTATAGAGATACGAAAATGTTGTGGAACGTGATAGGTATTGTGGCCTCATAACCGAAATTTCATCTTATATATCTTCTAAATACATCAGTATGAATATCTAATTGTTATCTCACCACTCATTTATATTTCTGTCAATCATACAGTCGCAAGTCTTCAAATTACCGTTATGAGAGCCACAACGATACATCCTATGCTTCTTATTGTGTATCCTCTTCCCAGTTTGCATTTCGAAGTTCACTGCAACCCGTTCCTAGTTTATAGCCCCTGTGAGTAGTCACGTGTTCTTTTGAGAGGGACATGAGCTGTATGGGAGGGGCAATAAGTGAAATATACTGTGAAATCTTGGCCTACACTCTTCTGGCCACAAAAAGCAAAATTGGTGCTTCTGTATGACTAAGAGTGGGTCATTGTCCCATACCACACAGTATTGTAATGTGATGGGAGGGCTGATCACTGTGTGAAGTGAACCGAAAATGGCATCCAACATGTTGTATTTTAATTTAATGTCTTTTTATGATTTGAGGGTTGGTCTGTGTTTTGCAAAATACCTCACCATTATTTTAAACGATAGGGAGATTTCTCTTCTGAAAATACTGACAGGGAGAGAGGAGAGAGAGAGAGAGAGAGAGAGAGAGAGAGAGAGAGAGAGAGAGAGAGAGTCAGAGTCAGTGAGGGAGAGTGGTAGCATGCTCTAGAGTGGGTAGGTCACCCATTATTACTTAGTACCCACTCTGCAACAGTAATCTGATCCAACTTAAAATGTTTTGCTGTTAACATTAGTGTGCTGCACCTAATTTACTTGCCATAGCTGAATAAAATAAAGATGCTGCTATGGTTAATGGAATAACCTCATGGGAGCTGGTCACATTGGAGCTGGCCAGGCGCTTAAGTGGATGACATTTGGCAATGGTACCCCACTTTTTATGGTACATGGAGGAACCCCAAATATCATCTATTAATACCAAAAATAATTCAACCAAATACCAACACATTGCTACAAAAACAAATTCAACCAAATACAAATTTTAATGATTTTATCATCAGTTAAATTGTAAATTTAACCAAATATGGAATTGATTGAAAATCAATTAATTATAAATTTTTAACTGAATACAAAAATCATGTGCCTGAAAAATGTAAGAAACACAAACGCTGAAAATATAAATATATAAATAAACACAAAATCATCTTGTTGTTTTCATTCTTTAAAAATTTATAATTTTTTTCGTATAAATTAGCTTAGATATTCACAACCATAGTGGGAATTAGTGAAGTTCGGTCGCAGGAGGAACAAGACTTTTGGTCAGGCGAATACAGGGTTATAAATACAAAATCAAATAGGGGTAATGCAGGAGTAGGTTTAATAATAAATAAAAAAAAATAGGAGTATGGGTAAGCTACTACAAACAGCATAGTGAACGCATTATTGTGGCCAAGATATACATGAAGCCCACACCTACTCCAGTACTACAAGTTTATATGCCAACTAGCTCTGCATTTGATAAAGAAATTGATGAAATGTATGATGAGATAAAAGAAATTATTCAGGTAGTGAAGGGAGACGAAAATTTAATAGCCATGGGTGACTGGAATTCGAGAGTAGGAAGAGGGAGAGAAGGAAACATAGTAGGTGAATATGGATTGGGGGAAAGAAATGAAAGAGGAAGCTCTCTGGTAGAATTTTGCACAGTGCACAACTTAATCATAGCTAACACTTGGTTCAGGAATCATAAAAGAAGGTTGTACACATGGAAGAATCCTGGAAATACTAGAAGGTATCAGATAGATTATATAATGGTAAGACAGAGATTTAGGAACCAGGTTTTAAATTGTAAGACATTTCCAGGGGCAGATGTGGACGCTGACCACAATCTATTGGTTATGAGCTGTAGATTAAAACTAAAGAAACTGCAAAAAGGTGGGAATTTAAGGAGATGGGATCTGGACAAACTTATTAAACCAGAGGTTGTACAGAGTTTCAGGGAGAGTATAAGGGAACAATTGTCACAAATGGGGGGAAAGAAATACAGTAGAAGAAGAATGGGTAGCTCTGAGGGATGAAGTAGTGAAGGCAGCAGAGGATCAAGTAGGTAAAAAGACGAGGGCTAGTAGAAATCCTTGGGTAACAGAAGAAATATTGAATTTAATTGATGAAAGGAGAAAATATAAAAATGCAATAAATAAAGCAGGCAAAAAGGAATACAAACGTCTCAAAAATGAGATCAACAGGAAGTGCAAAATGGCTAAGCAGGGATGGCTAGAGGATAAATGTAAGGATGTAGAGGCTTATCTCACTAGGGGGTAAGATAGATACTGCCTACAGGAAAATTAAGGAGACCTTTGGAGAAAAGAGAACCACTTGTATGAATATCAAGAGCTCAGATGGAAACCCAGTTCTAAGCAAAGAAGGGAACGCAGAAAGGTGGAAGGAGTATATAGAGGGTCTATACAAGGGCGATGTACTTGGGGACAATATTCTGGAAATGGAAGAGAATGTAGATGAAGACGAAATGGGAGATATGATACTGCATGAAGAGTTTGACAGAGCAATGAAAGACCTGAGTCGATACAAGGCCCCGGGAGTAGACAACATTCCATTAGAACTACTGATGGCCTTGGGAGAGCCAGTCCTGACAAAACTCTACCATCTGGTGAGCAAGATGTACGAGACAGGCGAAATACCCTCAGACTTCAAGAAGAATATAATAATTCCTATCCCAAAGAAAGCAGATGTTGACAGATGTGAAAATTACCGTAAAATCAGTTTAATAAGCCACAGCTGGAAAATACTAACGCGAATTCTTTACAGACGAATGGAAAAACTAGTAGAAGCCGACCTTCGGGAAGATCAGTTTGGATTCCGTAGAAATATTGGAACACGTGAGGCAATACAGACCCTACGGCTTATCTTAGAGGCTAGATTAAGGAAAGGCAAACCTCCGTTTCTAGCATTTGTAGACTTAGAGAAAGCTTTTGACAATGTTGACTGGAATACTCTCTTTCAAATTCCAAAGGTGGCACGGGTAAAATACAAGGAATGAAAGGCTATTCACAATTTGTACAGAAAGCAGATGGCAGTTATAAGAGTCGAGGAACATGAAAGGGAAGCAGCGGTTGGGAAGGGAGTGAGACAGGGTTGTAGCCTATCCCCGATGTTATTCAATCTGTATATTGAGCAAGCAGTAAAGGAAACAAAAGAAAAATTCGGAGTAGGTATTAAATCCATGGAGAAGAATTAAAAACTTTAAGGTTTGCCGATGACATTGTAATTCTGTCAGAGACAGCAAAGGACTTGGAAGAGCAGTTGAATGGAATGGATAGTGTCTTGAAGAGAGGATATAAGATGAACATCAACAAAATCAAAACGAGGATAATGGAATGTAGTCGAATGAAGTCGGGTGATGCTGAGGGATTAGATTAGGAAATGAGACACTTAAAGTAGTAAAGAAGTTTTGCTATTTGGGGATCAAAGTAACTGATGATGGTCGAAGTAGAGAGGATATAAAATGTAGACTGGCAATGGCAAGAAAAGCGTTTCTGAAGAAGAGAAATTTGTTAACATCGAGTATTGATTTAAGTGTCAGGAAGTCGTTTCTGAAAGTATTTGTATGGAGTGTAGCCATGCATGGAAGTGAAACATGGACGATAGATAGTTTAGACAAGAAGAGAATAGAAGCTTTCGAAATGTGGTGCTACAGAAGAATGCTTGAGATTAGATGGGTAGATCACATAACTAATGAATAGGTATTGAATAGAATTGGGTAGGAGTTTGTGGCACAACTTGACAAGAAGGAGGGACCAGTTGGTAGGACATGTTCTGAGGCATCAAGGAATCACAAAGTTAGCATTGGAGGGCAGCGTGGAGGGTAAAAATCGTAGAGGGAGACCAAAAGATGAATAAACTAAGCAGATTCAGAAGGATGTAGGTTGGAGTAGGTACTGGGAGATGAAGAAGCTTGCACAGGATAGAGTAGCATGGAGAGCTGCATCAAACCAGTCTCAGGACTGAAGACCACAACATCAACAACAACAACAACAACAACAACAATTCACAACCTCTATAAATTCGTATTTTAATTTTTTGAGTATAAAAATTTTTGTCATATAAATTAGAACAAATAAAATTACTAATGTGTGCAATGAATTTATAGTTGCAAAAAATATTTTTGTTCACTCACAATAAATAAACAAGTTCAATGTAATATTTGCAATTATTATTTTAAACAGTAAATCATTACAAAGTTTGAAAAGCACAAAACATAATGATGCTATTGATTATTTGAAAGAAATTTACAGAGAGAGTAAGAACACGAATTTTATGATTATGTGGATACATATACATGTAATTGGGAAGAAACTGAAAAAAACTATATTCTCTCTTTAATATGACAGTAAAAAATTGCAAATAATTATTATGAGGCAATAAATACTAAAGTTTTATAGATATTTTAAAAAAGTTGCTTATATATACAAATGAAAGAAATTGCTAATTTTGCAATTCGCCAAAACTATGAAGAGTTGATTTGTTTATATATTATTTTTAAAAGTGTATTACTCTATCATCTTGAAAATAAAACTATATCTGATAATAATGTATGCTATAGAAGCTAAAGTATCATTAGGAATTTCGTTATTGAAAGTAGCATATAATTTCATATTAGTCTATTTTGTTACTACAATAATTTTCTGAGTCATATATATAACATAAATGGAATAATGTGTAATAAAATTATGTGGGTTTGTATCTGTATCTCATTTTAATTGTGTTACTCTGTTAAAATCACAAAATGTTTCATAAGCTTTGAAAAGTTCAGTAATGCGATATTTTCTAATAATAAGTAACCAACAAACCAATTATTCCTTTGATTTATTTGAAAAACAACAAAAATAACACAAGGCATAACAAACTATGCTGATTTATAATGATTTGTTACATCTACCACAAAATTATTTGGACTACTCAATCCAGCGATTTCAGAACTTTGTCAATAACAGAATAATATTTTACGATTTTTAATCTTTCTTCCTCGAATTTAAGTTCATTTCAGTTTCATCTTTACCAATAAGTACCACAATTTCTACATTTTCAACAGTAATTTTACCTTTTTTTAGCAAAGCACCTATTATTTCAACTCCAGAGTTATTTAAAGTTATTTATATCAGCCTGTGTCAGTATAGAATCTTCAGCACTTGAAGACCATGTAAAAATTATAGTTAAAGCTTCTTCCCACATTACTTTATATGATATTTAAAATATCAACCTAATATTTGGAAAGGATCAAGAACTTTTTTCTTATTTTTTATTTAACATTATTAATGAAATTTCCCATATACAATTTATCAAAAAGGGACAAAATTAATTTAATAAAACTGATGATGGAATGGAAGGTTCTACCATTCCTGATGAAATATGATTTCCTTTTTTTATAATTATATAACCAAATAATTTTCTCATGGTTTATCAGGTAACTTCTTGTTAGATTTTCCATCATGTATAGGGTAATCTGAACCATCGGCATGAACAATTTTAATGCTCATATGTAACAGATTGATTTGGGTAAACATTACCATCACAAACATTTATATTAATTTCAATATCTTAATTAGGAAGATTAAAATTTTTTTCTCATTCACTGTAAAAGAAAAAAGTTGATAGATGTCAGTCTTGATCATTTATAAAGATTAAAATTTAAAAGGATTAAATGTTTGGTTTGGTTATAAAGGTTAAAATCTTTCTTGTAAAGATAAAACAATTTAAATCATTTTAATCCATTTCTAAATTAACTGTCACGTCAGTAACATTAAAGTATATCAAATTATTATTTTTGTTGGTAATATTTATTTTTAAACCCTTAACTGTTATGAAATGAATTGAAACATGATATAACTAGAAAGTGACAGGAATAATTAAAAGAAGTTTAAATAAATGAGGAAACAACTTAGAACAGAATATGACAATGATACAAACCAATTACTAATGCAATAGAAAAATTTAAAAAAAGGAATTTAAGGTCTAGGTGCCAATATCTTAAAAGCTATAGAAGAAAACTGAGAAGTCCATAAACAAATAATTGCTTACTATCATCAGAAATATTTAGAAGAATTAAACAACATGATTTTTGCATTGTAAAATGGATGAATTTAAGTAAAAAAATGCATAAAGAAATTTCTAAAAATAATTGCAAACATAGTAAAGATTTATTAAATTTAAACATATAACATATTGGAGAACAGTTAAACATTTGATTAATTTATTTGTGGTCACTTGTGTTCATTTAAGTAAAAACTACTATGAGATAATTATGGATGCAGTCCTAAGACAGCTTTCGCTGTTGCTATATTTCATAATTTAAATTTAATCAAGGAACATTTTTCGCACTTTGAAAAAAATAATTTCTATGAAGAATGAGAAAAAACTATAGAATCAAAAATAAATTAGAAACAGAACCAGAAATCAATAAAGAATTGGAATAAAAGATAGAAAAAATAACTACAGTGTTTTATAAAGAATTATCTAGCGTTTTTAAGTAAACTAAAGGTTATATTGATTTCAATAATATAAGATCAGTAGATGTCAGTGACCCAGCTGATGAAAAACTTGTAGTGAATGCGAAATATTGAGAAACAGAATTAAATAATCTTATCATCAAAGATCAATTAATAAATATACTAACATAATTTAACAAGCAAGTTGTTAAGAAGTATATGAAAATGAATTAAAACATTTTGTTATAAAATCTGAATATACAAGTATTCTAATACAATTCAATTAAAGAAATACAATTTAGAATAGTTCTACAGAACATATAATAATAACTTAAATAGCTTCAAATGAACATGTACTTATTCTTTAGTTGCATTCAACGGATGAATAGAATGAGCTAAGGATAAACAAATAATTATATTTTTATTTATAACTGGAAATGAACAAAACACATAATTTTGAATATGTATTTATTCTTAATAGTTTTATTATTGGTAAAAGTATGAATCAAGATATATCATATTATGATTTTGATATTTCATTAAGTGTGTATGATGATCTTTATCGAATAACTACTGCTAACTGATAAGTAAAAATATTGCATAAACAATCGTTTTAACCATAACATTAAAAGATTATGTTCAAAGCATTAAAGTAGATGAAAAATCAATTTATTTGGTGAAATTTAATTTTATGGTAATGGATAATCATGCACAGCTTGACCTTTTGTACATTTATATCTGGTGTCTGAATTCTAAAAATTTAGTGACACACATCTCCCATGCAGAACCCACCAAAAGCGGAAGACAAACAAGTAAAGGGATTTGTAGTTTGTAAAAAAAAGGAAATAAGTTAAAAAATTGTAGATGCTGGAACCTAGTCTGATATAATTAGTGAAGAAATAATTGATGAAATATACAAACTGATATAGAAAAGTTTTAAAAGAAGAAAAATTTCTTTTGCTGTACATGGATTATAGCAGAAATATCTTCTGGTGACTTGAAAGGTATCTCAGATAGAAATAAGGAATATAAATATTTACTAACTATAATTGATGTTTAATCATAATTTGTTCCAATTATCACTATTAAATATAAATCAGGTTAAAGTATTTCAGAAGCTTTTGGGAAAATATTACACTCATTTTTCTCAAGAAGTTTCCAAACTGATAATCATAAAGAATTTCATATTAAAGATTTTCAAGAACTTATTAAATTCATTTCTTATGTTTTTGAAAATTAAAGACTTCAGTTGTTGAAAGATTTAATAGGGCATTGAAAGAAAACATTTGGCAAGGTTTGCACTAAAATTAAAAAACTAGTTGATGAATATAATAATAAAAAAAACTTTCAACATTAAAACTGAAGCCAATAGAAGTTACTCACTCAATTATGGCACATAATAATGAACCAAGATATAAAATAGGTGTTAAATCTTCAATCACATATATATCTTGTAGAATGAGCTATAAAATTGAAAGACAGTGAAGTTTTTGTTAACTGATTTGCTTTTGGTATATCGTTTAATTGTTAGGCATCAAATAATAATGTTAATACATGAAAATGAACCATGGACCTTACAATAACAGAGGGGTATCTGTAGAGAGGCCAGACAAACATGTGGTTCCTCAAGAGGGGCAGCAGCCATTTCAGTAGTTGCAGGGGTAACAGTCTAAATGATTGACTGATCTTGCCTTGTAACACTAATCAAAATGGCCTTTTGTGCTTGTACTGTGAACTGCTGAAAGCAAGGGGAAACTACAGCCGTAATTTTTCCCGAGGGCATGTAGCTTTATTGAATGGTTAAATGATGATGACGTCCTCTTAGGTAAAATATACCGGAGGTAAAATAGTTCCCCATTCAGATCTCCGGTCAGGGACTACTCAGGAGTATGTTGTTATCAGGAGAAAGAAAACTGGCATTGTATGGGTTGGAGTGTGGAATGTCAGATCCCTTATTTGGGCAGGTAGGTTAGAAAATTTAAAAAGGAACATCGATAGGTTAAAGTTTGATATAGTGGGAATATGTGAAGTTAGGTGGCAGAAGGAACAAGACTTCTGGTCAAGTGAATACAGGGTTATAAATACAAAATCATATAGGAGTAATGCACGAGTAGGTATAATAATGAATAAAAATAGGAGTGCAGGTAAGCTACTACAAACAGCATAGTGAACATATTGTTGTTGCCAAGATAGACATGAAGCCCATGTCTACCACAGTAGTAAAAGGTTATATGTGAACTAGCTCCGCAGATGACGAAGAGATTGTTGAAATGTATGATGAGATAAAACAAATTATTCAGATAGTGAAGGGAGACGAAAATTTAATAGTAATGGGTGACTGGTTTTCGATAGTAGGAAAAGGAAGAGAAGGAAACGTAGTAGGAGAATATGGATTGGAGGTAAGAAATCAAAGAGGAAGCCACATGCTAGAATTTTGGTCAGAGCATAACTTAATTATAGCTAACACTTGGTTCAAGAATCCTAAAGAAGGTTGTATACATGGAAGAGGCCTGGAGATATTCTAAGGTTTCAGATAGATCATATAATGGTAATACAGAGATTCAAGAACCAGTTTTTAAATTGTAAGACATTTCCAGGGGCAGAAGTGGACTCTGACCACAATATATTCATTATGAACTGTAGATTAAAAATGAAGAAACTGCAAAACGGTGGGAATTTAAGGAGATGGGATCTGGATAAACTGACTAAACCACAGGTTATAGAGTCTCAGGAAGAGCATTAGGGAACGACTGAGAGGAGTGGGGGAATGAAATATAGTAGAAGAAGAATGGGTAGCTTTGAGGAATGAAATATTGAAGGCAGCAGAGGATCAAGTAGGTAAAAAGACGAGGGCTAGTAGAAATCTTTGGGTAACAGAAGATATTCTATAATTTAATTGATGAAAGAATAAAATATAAAATGCAGTAAATGAAGCAGGCACAAAGAAATACAAACATCTCAAAAATGAGGTCGACAGGAGGTGCAAAAAGGATAATCAGAGATGGGTAGAGGACAAATGTAAGGATGTAGACGCATATCTCACTAGGGTTAAGATAGATACTGCCTACAGGAAAATAAAGAGACCTTGGAGAAAACTTGCATGAATATCAAGAGCTCAGATGGAAACCCAGTTCTAAGCAAAGAAGGGAAACCAGAAAGGTGGAAGTAGTATATAGAGGGTCTATAGAAGGGCGATGTTCTTGAAGACAATATTATAGAAATGTAAGAGGATGTAGATGAAGATGAAATGGGAGATGTGATACTGCATGAAGAGTTTGACAGAGCACTGAAAGACCTAAGCCGAAACAAGGCCCTGGGAATAGACAACATTCCACTAGAACTACTGATAGCCTTGGGAGAGCCAGCCCTGACAAAATTCTACCATCTGGTGAGCACGAAAGGCGAAATACACTCAGACTTCAAGAAGAATATAATAATTTCAATCCCAAGGAAGGCAGGTGTTGACAGATGTGAAAATTACCGAACTATCAGTTTAATAAGCCACAACTGCAAACTACTAACACGAATTCTTTACAGACGAATGGAAAAACTGGTAGAATCCGACCTTGGGGATGATCAGTTTGGATTCCGTAGAAATATTGGAAGACGTGAGGCAATACTGACCTTACGATGTATCTTAGAAAATAGAGAAGGAAAGGCAAACCTACCTTTCTAGCATTTGTAGACTTAGAGAAAGCTTTCAACAATGTTGACTGGAATACTCTCTTTCAAATTCTGAAGGTGGCAGGGGTAAAATACAATTTGTACAGAAACCAGTTAGCAGTTATAAGACTTGAGGGGAAGCAGCGGTTGGGTAGTAGCCTATCCCCGATGTTATTCAATCTGTATATTGGGCAAGTAGTAAAGCAAAGAAAAGAAAAATTCGGAGTAGGAATTAAATCCATGGAGAAGAAATAAAAACTTTCAGGTTCGTCGATGACATTGTTATTCTGCCAGAGACAGCAAAGGACCTGGAAGGGCAGCTGAACGGAATGGACAGTGTCTTGAAAGAATGATATAAGATGAACATCAACAAAAGCAAAATGAGGATAATGGAATGTAGTCTCATTAAATCGGGTGATGCTGAGCGTATTAGATTAGGAAATAAGACGCTTAAAGCAGTAAATGAGTTTTGCTATATGGGGAGCAAAGTAACTGATGATGGTCGAAGTAGAGAGGATATAAAATGTAGACTGGCAATGGCAAGGCAAGAGTTTCTGAAGAAATGAAATTTGTTAACATTGAGTATCGACTTAAGTGTCCGGAAGTCGTTTCTGGAAATATTTGTATGGAGTGTGGCCATGTATGGAAGTGAACATGGATGATAAATAGTTAGGACAAGAAGAAATAGAATTTTTCGAAATGTGGTGCCACAGAAGAATGCTGAAGATTAGACGGGTAGATCACACAACTAAGGAGGACATATTTAATAGAATTAGGGAGAAGAGAAATTTGTGGCACATCTTGACTAGAAGAACTGATCGGTTGGTAGGACATGTTCTGAGGCATCAAGGGGTCACCAATTTCGTATTGGGTGGCAGTGTGGAGGGTAAAAATCGTAGAGGAAGACCAAGAGGTGTATACACTAAACAGATTCAGAGGGATGTAGGTTGCAGTAGGTACTGCGAGATGGAGAAGCTTGCACAAGATAGAGTTGGATGGAGAGCTGCATCAAACCAGTCGCTGGACTGAAGGCAACAACAACAAGAAAGTATTTAAAATTTATTTGTGAAAGGGTATAATATTAGAATTAAATTTTTTGAAGATGAATAACATTAAAATTAAATGCTAGTATCATAAAAGGTTAGATTTGCTATGTCATCAGTAAACTTTTGTAGCTTATGTAAGATGTTAAATTTGGAATGTTATTCAGTTCTTAAATTTTCAACTACTCTTTGATATAAATTCATTGAACTCGGGATAGAACAAAGTCTTAATATTTTTTCACATTTAGGGAGTCTATTTCTATCTTTATTTAATTGTTTTTGATATCTTTTTCTTTGTGTTCTAATAATAGAATAATTATATCTAACATTACAATAATATAATCTTAAAATAACAATGCTGGCCTTTAATCATCAGTATTTGTTAAGAAATCGTGTGTGGCAATATTCGTCGTATTTCATCATTTTCTACATTTATCTTCTCTGAAGTGGTATTACCTGTTTGTCTTTCATTTTCAATTTTTCGATCCGCTAATTTAATTACTTCTTCATTCTTTTATTTATTTATTCATTGTTACTTATTTCACATTTTATTTAATTTTTGAATTTGTTCTATAAAATTACATGTGTTCTATTTCGTTTGTTTATGAATTTATTATTTATTTTCTAATTTTACATTCACCATGTTTTCATAGTGATCGTAAGATATCATTAGTAACCCATTATGTAATATATGTAGTTTCTTTTTTTCTAGAAGATAAAATTAAGAAATATATATACTAGATTCATTAATGAACTTAGTTTTTTCATTTCTTTTAACTCTGTCTGGTGGATGCCCTTTAAATTTTCTTAAATAATAATATTATATTCAGAAATATTTTTGCTACCAGCTTGATTTTTATCTTTATAATTTAATATTTCTGCTACTCCCTATGTTTTAAACCAAGCATTATTTCCATCATTTAACATAAATAATTCTTCATTACTAAATACAAATTTATTTCCTTTAATATGCTAATTCGTTATTAGAAAAAGTTATTGGAAATTTTTATTTTTTATTTGTCTTCTTCATTATTGTTAATGTTTAAATTTATCTTTCACCGTTTCTATTAAATATTTTTCGAAATAAATGTAAGCTACCATTAAAAGAATTTTGGGCTGAACATTGAATTGAAAATTTTACAGCTTGGAATGCACAAGAGATGATTGAAGAACACTGTGTTCAACTTGTTAAAATAATATCACAAAAACTGTATGATAAATGTCGTGTGTGTGTGTGTGTGTGTGTGTGTTTGCTTGTTTAAAATTTGTTTCTAAATATCATTACAAAGAACAATTGACATTAATTCTGAATGAAGTACACTGAAAAATATTATCAATTAAAAATCACCCAAACATATACTAAAAGAACGAAGAAAACAAATGCATTATCATATAAATTGTCTAGAAATGATAGATTTAAGTTGTTGTTCTAAGGTAAAATTCACATGTAAATAGAAAAAATACGTTCTAGAATATAACAAATATTAGAAAATTTACAATAGCTTTTAATTCCGATTTCATATTTTATTAATAAAAGTTAAATAGAAAATTCTGTCAGGGAAGAATTATTTATTTTATAGTGTCCATATGGTAATGCATCTCTTTTAAGTTCCAAGACACAATTTTTACAATCGTGTGTACATAAGATTTTCTGTAAGTCTCAAGGGAATAAATTTCATGTTTCAAGCTTCATATTAAAATCATAATTCTATCCTCTTTTATTGTTCAATAAACAATCTTTATAATCTTCCAAACTTACTTTATTTGAACAACACACTTCTGTCCTTCTGACTTTTTCTCTTTGTCATCAACTACTACATAAGCATACATCATAAACCTTAAACCAGAAAATTCTTCTATCATGTTTCCACTACATTCATCTTTTATTCCTTCTATTACTTTGTCTACCTTAGGTATTTCATAAATATTTTCTTCTGAATAATCACTTGTATCAAAATAATCAATTATTGACATCCTGTCTTCATAAAAATCTGTAGGTGCCTTGATAACAATATTCAGCATTTTCTCCATAATTCGGTTTCATAATATTAGTGAAAATTATACTTTAATTCTTTTGATAAATAGGTTTATTAACCAAAGTTTTATTTTCATTTGTATGTTAGCAACTGTGTTTTCATTAAACATTGTCCTGCCTTTAAACTTTTGTTTTGCTATTAATTTACAACATTTATCTGAATTTGAAACTAATTTTATATCTACTCACTTTTTTACATTTTCGATTGAATTCACAAGTATAGAATTATTCATCAGTTTGCAGAAATCTCTTTCAGAATCACTTTTTGCTTTAGTCCTCATTTCCTAACTTAAAACTGTGTAATTTTTTAACTAACCAGATGGTTTAAATTTTAAAACATTATGTGGTTGTTGTGAATTTCATCCCTAGACATCATTTTTAAAATTTCTATAGTGAACTACATAATTTTTTTTAATGTCTCAAGGCGTTAATATTTTTGTTCCTTTAGTTCCTGGCACAAATTTACTTTGGGGGGAAAGAGTATGATATTTACGTTTGTCATGTTAATTTTTTGGGTATTCTAAATCTGCTTGAAGTATATAATCAATTTTAGAAGTGTCTGAAATTTCACTTATCTTTTTAGAATTTTCGACTTTGGTTCAACCCATTCAGAACCTTCATATGACAAATATTGACCCATAGCATAACAATATAAAGTATTTACATCTAAATATATTATAAAATCGATGACAGTTTTATCTCAATGTTCCATGTATTAATTATTTGCTGTAGGTGATATACAATATCTTATGCCTCTTTCAATATCATAATCTTCTAAAAATTTAAGTGATTTTAATGTCATTTTTAACTTTGAATCTAAAGATGAACCTAGAGCAGTAAAACAACAAGAACAGTCTACATCATGAGCTTCTTTACAAGTTTTTCTAAATCGTGATATTCTCCTAAAATTTTTGTATTAAATTTTTCAAAATTAATTTAGTATGTTTATAATCCTCCTCACTAATGTTCCATTCATTTAATTTATTATTAAATTCTTCTTTTCATGGAAATTTTTTTTCTTAAGAGTTTTTCTGAGCTATATATACACAATCATAAGGATAAGATCCTTTTAGTTACTAATTTATTAGATATTCAGGGAAATGTTTTTAAATATTTCATTTGTTTTTTATAGTTGAAGTTAGTTTCTCAAAACTTGAAGCCCTAAATTTAAATGTATCAGTAAATCTCATTTTCTAATTTTCTATTTCTTTGCTCAAGCTAATATATCTACTTCCATTGTTTGGTGTTAAGTCTCTGTTTCATTATAGCCAAATGATTTTCAAAATAAATGAGAATAATAACCAGATAAATTATGTACATAAATTGGTTCAAAATTTGGAATGTTTAGTTTTAGATTTCAGTTATTACATTATATATTCATCGGTTTTTCTTAACAAATTAAATGTTGAACAAATGAATGTTGACTGTTGGTCATACGTTCAAGATTTTATTCCTTTTCCTTTGGAATAAAGTCTACCTATATGTTAAACTTTGTTTTGATACATTCTACATATTTGTAATGCAGTTTAGTTGTCAATATACTACATGATTTTCACAAGGATCATTTATTTAATATAATAACATAAACCACTTCGTTCATGTTTTTGAAATGTTGTAATTTTGTATTATAAGTTTGTTTATTTAATCTTAATTTGATAGATTTAGTTTTTCAACCCTTTAATTATTTCCTGTAGAAGCCATTAATAATATCACTTGATGTCAATTCTAGATATTTTATCATTTATTTTAATAACAATCCTTCAAATCTGCATGAATAACAAAATTTCCTTTTTGTGTACTTTGATAATTTTTTAATCTTTTGTATTCACCATTTCCTGATTTCTACCTTTACTGGATCATTAATGAAATAATTTCTTGAGTAATCATCTGCTACTACTTTATCATTAAAATGAAATAAACAGAAGTTCCCAAATATTATCATTGTTGTTAATTTGTCTTCAAGCAAGTCTAACTAAATTTCCTACCCAACAGTAGTGTGAGGTACATTTCCTTCTTTAAAATATAATTAATTAAGATGTTTTCCTTTTTACCTTTTTTATTTTCAATTGGTGTGCTAGATATTTTTCATCAATGATGTAAACATTAATAGATATATTAATTACAATTATTACAATATTTTGAACTGAAAAAGGAAACGAAAAGTTAGGTATATTTTCTTCAAGCTCTGTACTGAAGTTTTTGTAATGACTATTCTGTCTGAATTTTTACTGTCTACTGTATTTAATGTTATAGACCATAGGAAACATTTTCATCATTATTTTTATATTAATATTAAATTGCGTGGCCCTTTTTTTGTATTCAATATATGATGAACCTCTTAATGGAAACCGAGTGAGGTGGCGCAGTGGTTAGACACTGGACTCGCATTCGGAAGGACGACTGTTCAATCCCGCGTCCGCCCATCTTGATTTAGGATTTCCGTGATTTCCCTAAATCGCTCCAGGCAAATGCCGGGATGGTTCCTTTCAAAGGGCACAGCCGACTTCCTTCCCCGTCCTTCCCTAATCTGATGAGACCGATGACCTCGCTGTCTGGTCTCCTTCCCCAAAAACAACCAACCAACCATCTTAATGGAAGATATCTATTAGTTGCTAAATGCAATCCAAAAATACTATTTGATGTCCATTCTGATCCATGTATTTGAAAATTAGACATTTGTGTTAAAATATTTTGTTTCCTTTCTTAAATTTTTTTAGATATATCCTTTTTTCTAGCAGACCTATAACTTTGCATTTCATGCCCAAATTCCATAACTTTATCTTGGGGCTGCATTCTGTTTCGACTATAAAATAATAAATTTATTTTGAATCCACTATTTAATTTTAAATATCATTTAATTTGTTTCATAATTTTTGGTTCCGAAGTGTTTAAGAAACGGTTAGGCTCAACTAAGTCTATACTGTTTTTGAAATATGTAGGTTGTAATATTTTCAGATGTCTTATAAACTGTGTAATGATTAACTGTTTTCCAAGTTTTTGTTTTCCTAAATGTGTGTTAGTAGAAAAAGGAAATATTTGTTTCAGTAGTTTAGGTTCATCTTTGAAAACTTGAGGACTGTTTTCACTATTAGCAATAGGTAATTTTTTCCAGTTTTTTCTTATGATTCTTCTATCAGTGATGATGGTGTGCTTAATTATAAGATTAATTAAATTATCTTTCCACAATTTATACTATCCCCTTAAATTATTTCTTATATTATAACATGAAGTTGAACCACAGTAAAGTTTATTTTAAAACAGTCATCAGATTCATGATAAGTGGGGCATTCAGCCACAGTGAAGTTGTTTAATTGCTCACTCATTTATAAGGAAAATAATTTAATAGATTTAAAAAATAAAAATATGAAATTTAATACATTGAAATAAAAATTTATTAGATTAAAATGAAGAAAACATTTTATTAGTTTTTAAAAATGAAGAAAACCAATTTATGTAGGTTCGGAATATTTGAATGTTAAATTTGGGGAGCTAGTTTAGAAGTTTAAAAATATACTAGATTTCTGTAAAAATAAAAATAAATTATTTAATTTTAAAAATGAAAAATTTCGAGTTAATTTTTTGTATAGGTTGTGAATATTTGAATGCTAGAATGAGGAGATAACTTATAAGATAAATAAATTATTAGATTTTATAAATAAAAAACGAAGTTGTTTTTAATTAAGTTTATATATTTTTTAAAATTTTTATATCCAGGTTTTCTTAATTAAGTTAAAAATTTATAACTAACTGATTTTCAATCATTTTCAAATTCAGTTACAATTTATGATCAGTTCATTTTCCATCATTTCCAAAACGAATTAAATTTAAACTTTAACAGACTTTTTTACCAGATTTGTTGATGGGATTCAGTTCAAAATTTTTTAGTAATAGGTGATATTTGGATCCACCCCAATTATCATAAACGGTTAAAATTTAGGAAAGTGGGGAGGGATGCCAAATATCATCAACTCGCTTACATCAGAAGTGACTTGCTGATGCAACAAGCACTGTCCCAACACATCAACCTTTTACCACATGTCCTGGACCATCAGAGGAAACAAGCCATAATATCATTGACACAGCACAAAGGCTGAGCCACTGTGATGTTTGTGGTATGGTTGCTTCACATCTGAGCTGTGGCTCAGTTATGGCTTCCATGATAGGAATGATGCCTTGGTGAAACAAGGACAGGCCAAGTCCCTATAAATTCCTCTCATTTCTAGTTATCAGTATGCAGTCTGACAGATGCCAGCAATGAGGGGACATCTCTGCGAGTCTTTGAGTCGAAATGAGTCTGGAGGCTGCCACCACCAGACTCTGCAGCTGCTAGCTGTGACCCTGCTGCTGACTTGAAAGAAATCCCTTGACTGTGAGGTCAAAAGTGTAATTCCGGGTGTCTGGTCATTCCTTAGTAGTCTAAGATGAACAAGTCACATCTATCTAAATCAATATTTTATAGTTACATATATTTAAATATTTTTATTATAATTTAGATATTAATAAATACTGTTCCCTTTATTTAGTTTCTTGTCAGTTTGGTATTCATACAGTAGTAAAAAAAAATGATGCACATTGCTTGCATGGCTGTACTGAACATAACAGGTTACAAAACTGATTTTATTCAGTCATGTGCAGTCATAAGGAAACAAAAATAAAGAAGATAACACATTTCCACTTGATAAACACAAACAAAACCAGAACCCTACTAATGATTTCACTCTAAACTCTACAGTTTCTTTTCACTTTCATCTTGTTAACTCATTATTTATAAACCAAATGTCCCCCCTCATAATTGGAGCCACTTTTGAATACACATAGGAGTACTCCTTACCAAATTATCCAGGTAACCCTGTGGGATATTTTACCACTCCATTGGCCTCTGTGAATTCCTGTAAGGGCTCTGGTGGGACAGGAAGATTTGAAAACTGCTCGTTTTAGCATGGGCTCAGTTTTGTCAAAGCTATTGAGATCTGGAGAATAGAGAGGGCATTCATTCCAACTGATTATGTGCTGCACTAGGAAACTGTTCACAACGTTGTGATGATGTGGAGGTGCATTGTCGTCCATGAGCGTCAATTCTGCTCCAATATGTTCACCAAACGGAGCCACAATGTTCGCAAGAATGTTGTCCTGATACCTGAAACCAGTCGTCCTCCAATGTACTTGCACAAGGGGTGTCCTGCGGCCATACATGATTCCACCCAAAAATATGACAGAACCGCCTTGATGAAGGTGGTGTTCTACAATACATTTAGGGTGTAAATATTGCCCAAGTTGCCTCCACACACGAATATCAGTATTGTCAAGGTTTACACTGATGTTGATCTCATCAGAAAAGTGCGTTGTTGTGTTCCACTGCTCCCTAGTCCACAACTGATTTCATGGCCATGAGACATGAGCTCCTCACCAAATCCAGTTTAGTGGGAGGGCCTTGAGAGGTCTCATAGCACGTAATTGTTATTTATCGAGCCTGTTTATCGTTTGTGTTGACACTTGCAATCCTGTAGCTGATTGGAACTGCCACCACAGACATGTGGCATTTTACTGTTATATACAGACATCGGTCCTGCACACCTATTGTTTTCCTTCTGGGCTCCACTTCTGTGACTATCCGCAACTGATCCTGTCGAAGGTGACATGGTTGCCACAGATTGCACATACTGCCCCCTCACAATAGAAAAAAATATTGTTTCTTCTATAATTACATTACAAACAAACCAATGTGTTGACATCATAACGTAGATCTGGATGTCAATGTTCATTAATAATGTTTTGGCAATATGCAACATTTATTATGCTACTGTATGTAATACTGGAGGACGCTTGCACAAAAGAACACACATTTTGTCCTGTTTTGCAACTTCTTATATTACGCCACCATAGTTTCAGATTACATTCTGGTTTCACACTATTACTGTATTACTCTCTCAAAGATGTTAGTCGTGCGTTCTAGTGTGCTATGAAATATAGTGATAAAAGGTTTCCGTTAGAGGGCTTTTCTGCAGCGTATATACAACCCAGCACAATTCAGATGATGGTACAGAAGCACCGACACGTTGGTAAAAGATTAGTGTGGCCTTCGAACGGAAACTTTCTGATTACCCCTTAGACGTCAAGATCTAACATACAACAGCTAGATTAAATGATGATATGGCACATAGGTTATGAAACTTAAATAGATTACATGCCCACTATAAAGTTTCTCAGTGTACAATACTGACAATAGGACACTTCTTACTACAGGACATGCTGTTTCAGTAATTTTCACAGTATTTAAGGATGATATTTAGGTACAAATTGCGGGAACGATCAGCATGGTTTGAGTGGGAATAGCGGACTATATCACCCAGTTCATCCTTTAGCTTTTCTAGCTGTATCCAGATGTGAAGAGAGAAGAAAAGTCGTTTCATACTTCAAGGATTAAAATATTTGTATTTTCTGTCCTGAGTGCAGTATTTAGACATCCCCAGAATATTTACGGTTGGTTTCTAGACAGTAACATTTAAAGGTTGTGTTTGTTTTAAGCTATTTTCAGCGTCAATGATGATCTTGTTAATGTCTCCCCGCTCTCTAACGCACTATGTGCCATTCAGTTACATAATTTATACCTAAAACTCCATCCTTACATATTGTCAAAACTGATGAAATGCCTTAGATTATAGTTTTCCTTACATCGGCTTAAGAGCCCAAACAGTCATCTAATGGGTGTTAATGAATGTTTAATTTTGACTAGCAGTTTACACGCTTGTGGTAACATGGTTTGAACCATTTAAGGATACATTGACACTCTGTTGTGTTGTAAACAGTGCCCTGTTTTCAACAAATGCGATGAAAAGCTCTATGTGTATTCT
Source organism: Schistocerca nitens (assembly GCF_023898315.1). Classification (NCBI taxonomy): domain Eukaryota; kingdom Metazoa; phylum Arthropoda; class Insecta; order Orthoptera; family Acrididae; genus Schistocerca; species Schistocerca nitens. Next base: position 377,975,694 of record NC_064616.1, read on the forward strand.
GGAATTTAATTAACCCATTTCCAATCTAGTGCAGTGAGAAACTGTATTAAATCATTAATTTACACTGTGTAGCACAATTAAAGGATCACTTTTTGAAACTCCATAATTGTCTTCCATTGCAACGCAGAAGTTGGAAATTTTGCTCAAACGTGCCTACAACCTTCCTCTGTGATGATACAAAAGCTAGACACCCTGCGGCGCCACACTCAGGTTCGGCGTCTCTACAGACAGCAAGGTTTCCTCATATGCGAAGAAAAGGCCGTACCTCAGAAGTTTATGTATCGTGTAAGGTGTGTTAATGTCACATAAATGGAAGGGTCGTCACACCCTCTCTTGCCCACATTTCGTCCTTTCTTTTGATGCCTCCGCAATGTAGGTCAGAACCGCGACGCCCAGCGTTGAAATCACGCGGTGGCCGACATACGTATTTCAGACACTCTGCCGATCAGAATCGACACGAAAATGTCTCAGGAAGTCGCATAAAGGACGTCACTGGAACCACCCATACCATGAGCCGCTGATTCCCACATAGTTTACAGACTGCAACCTAATTAAAAGTGATCTATTTCGTTAGGATTATAGTGCGACCGCAGTTTTTGTCTGTCCCGGTATACGGGGTGGTACTACTGGGGGCCGTTTGAAATCCTTCCACGAAATTTGAACGTGATCTGAAGCAGCGGATTATGTTATTGCTTTTTTCGACCTTCCTGTGTTGCGCGTTATTTCATGTAACAACTTAAATTACATGATGGTTGCACATACTTCGTTTCACTGTAGTCCTGAAGAAATGAATAACATCTTTTAAACAGCAACACCAGACACTGTGTTTGTAACGAGTAATCGAGGTTGTGTAAAATAGAAATTGTGAACCAAGGTCAAAAGTCAAAAGGCTGTACTTTCTTATCTAATAATTAGAAAGATTCATCAAGAACCCAGGCAACTTAGTTTCCAAATTTTTTTGCACTAAATAGGAGCACAGTCGTATTTGTGTGAATGCAGCACACGTGCTGGTACTCAGGCTGTCGTGTACCCCAATTTCAAAATCATTATCACCTTCATATCGATAGCTTCAAATTATTCTTTCAGTTTCTTCTAAAGAAGTTAAAGGTGTTGGTTATAAGTGACGTGAACTCTGATAACTGCCTTTTACAGGCAGTGTACCAACTCGTCACTCCATCTCGCAGATTGACCCGAAGCTTCAGATTGCAACAGACTCCTCCATATTCGTTACCAGACTGCATATACACATTCCCTGGCTGTGGGCCAACACTTACAACAAAATGGATATAACAAGTGCTTTCTCAGTCGCCTTGGACTTTCTACTCAACATTGCGTAGAAGTGCGAAATTGAACATGAAAACATGCGGCCTACTAAATGTTACCCCTTGAGGTGGGAACGGCAAATGCCATAACCTGATCTCCCAGAAACTTGGCTCAGTGGAAGAGGAGTCCAAATAAGTGAACACGTAACTCGACATATCCGTATATACTAGAGTATTTCTGAGAAAAAGACAGTCAAAGCTTTCGAGGTAATTTAGGAGTGTTTTTGCTGGAAGTAATTTCAGACTGTTTGATGGTACAGTGGCTGGCGTCGCTGCCTCTCACTTGTGCGCCCCACATTCTAAACTCGATTATTGTTTTTAATTTATTTTCTTCATTTATCTGTCCATGTCCATAGCAGCTTACTACACGAATGTTGCTCATCAAGTTGTAAAATTACAAGAAGTTTCACGATAAGTGACATACATTTATTATACAATATATGAGTGTATAGTATTTTCAGGGGTTACAATCTTTCTAAAATCTCATATCCTTATATTTCATTCTTATAGAAGTTCTCAAATTTTGTATTTTAATCTTATGTTCATCTTCCAAGAAGATTTGGTGCATTCCCATGGATGATACTGACCGCAGAAATATTCGAAAATAGAAATTCCAAATACCACGACCACTGCTTGAAGGCAGGCTTACCACAATGATATTTCTTCGTATGAATCTCATTTGGAAAAGAACCGTCGTTAAAATTCCTGAAGATTTCAAGCGTTGGCTATAATTTCGCGTTACCACGCATAACTTTATCGAAAACCTCGAGGTTGCAACTGATTATGAATCAACATACAGTACAGGAATTTCACCGAAAACGATCGCAAATAAACATGGATAGATAAATGAAAAACAAAAATAGTGATAATCGGATTCCAAACATGGGCCGCAAAAGCGTGAAGTCGCGACGCTAGTGACTGTGCCATCGCATTGGCTGAACTGTTTATTCGCTAAAAGGCAGACAAAGTACCTCAAAAATGTTGACCGGCGCTTTCTCAGAAACAGTCCTGTATCTACGTGTAAGCCAAGACATACGTTTGCTTATTTTGACCCCTCTTCCACTAAGCCAAGTTTCTGGGAAATCAGGTTGTGGCACTTGCCGTATTCTTCACGACAGTGGTGACGTTTATACTCGCCACTGTGAACGTAATCAGACTGCGGTGGTGGTGCAAAATATTAATACTCAATAATAATAATAGTAATAATAATAATAATAATAATAATATTGGTGTGGTGCTGATGATGAAATAAAATACAGAAGTGCAAAAACAAGAAACTTATTTTTAAGAACAGTCGCTATATACTTACTAATCATTGTTCCTGAAAACACGGCCTCTGCTATTTCTGGTGCCAACGACATAAATGCGATAGTATTTATGACAACCTATAAAACAGAAAAGATGATTCCTGTGTTAAGCCACACACAGTCATTTCAATGTGGATAAAGGCAGTTAAATAGGAAAAATCCCGGTCAGCTAGTGCTGGAATGTTAACATTAATGAAGCGCTGAGCATGTGTTGGGTATTATAATTCAAAATAACACAATAAGCCATGAACAAGAATGTACGCTACCATTTGTGAAAATTATAACACCAAAAATTAAATAGAATACGGTATAAAACGTACAGGATACTGAAAGGAGGTTCTGGATATAAACAGTCAGAATTATAAAGTCACAGCAGTTATGTGTGCTTATCAGCGTTGTTAGGAATAACGATGTTAGTTGTACACCTTGAGGTGTCTGGACATCAATAACATCTAATATAAGGTTGAACATATCGAGACAAAGATTTCGCCAAACGTTTTTTTCCGCGGGACGGGTAACTTCATGTGTATAGAAAAGATATGAATATAAATCTACCAAGATACTAGAGCAACAATGAGCAGACTCGTGCATGTTGCTAATTTCTGCTAGTGTCTCGCGGCCTGAATGGGCTGGCTGATGCCTCTCAACAGCTGGAGAGAGGTGCAAGGGAACTTGGCCTGGTAGTCAACGTCGAAAAGACCAAATAAATGGCAATGACCAACCAGCGAAACCTACCAAATCTCAGGATAGCCGACAAGGAGTTCGAAAGGGTGAGAGGCAACATGTACCTCGGATCGACTAGCACTGAGACAAATGACATCAGCATCGAGGTGAAAGCTAGAATAGCAGCAGGCAACAGATGCTACTTTGCCACACTGCCCATACTTAGGAGCTCACTTCTATCACGAAAATCTAAAATCTTCATTTATAAAACAATTATAAGACCAAGTTTTATGTATGGTACCGTGACATGGACCATGACTGCAAATAGGGAAAGGATCCTTAGAATTTGGGAGAGAAAGGTTCTGCGTAAAATATACGGCCAAATATACGATCAATAAGGTTCCCGCATTCGTAGGAATGCAGAATTAGAACAACTTTTTGAAGAACCTGACATTGTCACTACCATTAAAATAAGAAGACTGCGATGGACAGGACACGTGGTCAGAATATTCATTGCAGCGCCAACAACTGATAGTGAGCGAGCCTCAATACAGAAGTCATTGTAACCATCATCAGGGCTTCTTCAGCTGTACCGCCAGCAAATGATAGCAAACAATTTTTACTGCAAGAAGATCTCTTATAACAACGCTCCCCCCCCCCCCTCCCCCCCACCCCCCTCACTAACTTACAGCCATGGTGTGCGAATCAGCGAATAAGCAGACGTACCGTGACGAAAGGACGTAGCGTTGCATAGCTCAAAGCCAAAAGTGCACACGTGTGAATTTTGAGTACTTCAGTCAGACCAGAAATGTCTCAGACCATAATATTTTTTGGAATAATCATATAGACATATAGACAGCTGAACCGTTGTAGATGCAATTGTTACACGAGTGACTAGCAGAGAAAAGAAAAACAAAAAATGTTACATTACAGACGACTCCCATCAATCGAGACTTTAATCTGTTGACATTAAATAATTTATAACACTTCCTGTAGAACAGTTCTTCATCGTCAAACAGGTGAGCAGTTATGTGACGTGAAGCCTGTGCTTCTCCACTCCGCTCCGCAAATGCAGACGTTTCTACCAGCGTCGAGACACGAAATGCTGCCTGCCACCTTAGCACCTGAGTGCCAGGTGCATCCTGAACTTGACCGTCATCCCAAGAATATGACGTGAGGATCCATCCATATCCGCCCTCCGTGGGTTATCAACAGAAGATCAGTATGCTTTCGAGCCTGGAGCATGACGCAGCCCAACGACTTTGTAACCTCCGACGTCAGTCTCATTCACTACGGCCAAGAGACACAGGAACTTGATGACGCGGCAGCAGCAACAGAACGTGTTGTCAGCAGCCGGAGACAGTCGCACTGTGGAAACTCCGTCATATTCATTGCAGCGCCAACAACTGATAGTGAGCGAGCCTCAATACAGAAGTCATTGTAACCATCATCAGGGCTTCTTCAGCTGTACCGCCAGCAAATGATAGCAAACAAGTCTCAATAACAGTCATTGTAACCATCATCGGTCTTTCTTCAGCTCCACAACACCTAACCTCAGCAGACATTCCTCACTCCCAGCCCACACTAAAGTCATCCAAGAAACATGGGTAGATAGGCTCCAGAAGACTGTCTTTCACTTCCAACTGCTATCAGACCGACTTCTGAGTATGAAGATGACGATGGATCTTCTGCAATAGTTACGTCCTATGCAACAAAATGAGTAAGTGTCAAGGTCAAAATTTCGTTTGAGCCTTATTGCTGTGATCGTATCCTTTCGTCCTACTTTCATTTTTTTGGGTAAACTGATACATGGTTTTGTAGTATGTAGGCAAAATGGAGAAGCAAGTTTCTGCTCAGAAAGTTACTGAGTAGTTAACAAATCAATTAGCTCTGAGAAAAGTAGAGTTACGGTAACTAAGGGAGGAAAGGAGGGAATTGTCACCTGATAATAAACCTATCCTGGACATCAACACCGTTGCATTGGTCAGCCCTTTATTTATTTATTTATTTATTTATTTACGCGTTAAGTTCCGTAGGACCAAATTGAGGAACAAATATCCAAGGTCATGGAACGTGTCAGTACATTAAATTACAACATAAAAGTAATAACAGATAAAAATAAATGTTTATGAACCCGAAAAAAGTCAGTCCATAAGTTAAAGTAAACGCAGTCAACAAAACAATAAGAATCAGCTTAATTTTTCAAGGAACTCTTCGACAGAATAGAAGGAGTGACCCATGAGGAAACTCTTCAGTTTCGATTTGAAAGCGCGTGGATTACTGCTAAGATTTTTGAACTGGAGTGGTAGCTTATTGAAAATGGATGCAGCAGTATATTGCACACCTTTCTGCACAAGAGTTAAGGAAGTCCGAGCCAAATGCAGGTTTGATTTCTGCCGAGTATTAACTGAGTGAAAGCTGCTTATTGTTGAGAATAAACTAATACTGTTAACAAGAAATGACAGTAAGGAATAATTATATTGAGAGGCCAATGTCAGAATACCCAGACTCGTGAACAGGGGTCGACAAGAGGTTCGTGAAATTACATCACTTATTGCCCGAACCGCCCGTTTCTGAGCCAAAAATATCCCTTTAGAACGGGAAGAGTGACCCCAAAATATAATACCATACGACATAAGCGAATGAAAATAAGCAAAGTAGACTAATTTTCGTATCGACCGATCACTCACTTCTGATATCGTTCGAATACTAAAAATTGCAGTATTTAGTCTTTGAACAAAATCCTGAACGTGGGCTTTCCACGATAGCTATCTATCTGAACACCTAGAAAATTGAACTGTTCAGTTTCACCAGTCATATGCCCGTTCTGTAAAATTAAAATGTCAGGTTTCGTTGAATTGTGTGGTAGAAACTGTAAAAACTGAGTCTTAGTTTATTTTCTACAAGCCATGAACTTAGGTCATGTACTGCACTATTTGAAACCAAGCCAATGTTGCACACAACATCCTTTACCACCAAGCTAATGTCATCAGCAAACAGAAATATTTTAGAGTTACCCGTAATAGTAGAGGGCATATCATTTATATAAATAAGGAACAGGAGTGGCCCCAACGCTGATCCCTCGGGCACCCCCCACTTGACCCCACTCAGACCCCACATCACAGCTGTTAGCAACATTGTGAATAATAACCTTCTGCTGCCTGTTGCTAAAGTAAGAGGCGAACCAGTTGTGAGCTACTCCCCGTATTCCGTAATGGTCCAACTTCTGGAGCAATATTTTGTTATCAACACAATCAAATGCCTTAGTTAAATCAAAAAATACTCTAAGCGTTCGAAACCTTTTGTTTAGTCCATCCAGTACCTCACAGAAAAAAGAGAATATAGCATTTTCAGTTGTTAAACGACTTCTAAAGCCGAACTGTACATTTGATAGGAAATCGTGTGATATAAAATGATCAATTATCCTTACATACAAAGCCTTTTCAATAACTTTTGCAAACACTGATGGCATAGAAATAGGCCTAAAATTATCTAAATTATCTCTTTCTCCCTTTTTATAAAGCGGCTTTGCTAGTGAGTACTTTAATCGCTCAGGAAACTGACCATTCATAAAGGAAAAATTACAAATATGGCTCTAGATACAGGGCTAACATGTGCAGCATAGTACTTTAATAGTCTGCTAGACACTCCATGATAACCATGAGAAACCTTAGTCTTCAGTGATTTAATTACTGACTCAATCTCCCTCTTGTCTGTATCGCAGAGGAGTATTTCAGATATCAGTCTCGGAAAGGCATTTGCCAAGGAAGTTATACGATTTATTGTAGAAACTAAATTTTTATTTAATTCACCAACAATGCTCAGCAAATGATTGTTAAATACCGTAGATATATCTGATTTTTCAGTAATAGAAATATTTTTACTGCGAACTAACTTTATATCGTCGACCTTGTGCCCTGACCAGACACTTCCTTCACAACTGACCATATGGTTTTAATTTTATCCTGTGAATTAGCTATTCTATTTGCATACCACATACTCTTTGCCTTCTTAATAACATTTTTAAGCACTTTACAATACTGTTTGTAATGGGCTACTCTAGCTTCGTTGTGACTACTTCTAACATTCTGATATAATTGCCGCTTTGTTCTACAAGATATCCTTATCCCACTAATCAGTCACCTGGGCTGCCTATTACTGCTAGTACCACGTTTAGAACGTTCTAATGGAAAACAACTCTCCAAGCACATGAGCAATGTGTTAAGGAAAGCATTGTATTTACCATCTATGTTATTGGCAATATAAACATCCTGCCACCCTTGTTCCTTGACAAGGTTTAAAAAAACTCTCTATTGCTGCTGGATTAACTTTCCTACATAGTTTGTAATTAAATATGACATTGGTTTGAATATCAAAGCCTTTTAGTGTTAAAATTTGTGTACGTGGTCTGAAACTCCATTCACGCTTTTACTACCAGAATGCCCATCTAGTAATGAAGAATGAATAAAAATATTGTCTATGGCTGTGCTACTGTTCCCCTGCACCCTAGTTGGAAAAAACACAATCTACATCAGATCATATGAATTTAGGAAATCTACCAACATACTTTTTCTTGCACCATCATATACAAAATTAATATTGAAGTCATCACATATAACTAATGTCTGGTACTTCCTACAAAGTGAATCAAGTACCATCTCTAGCTTGAGCAGAAACGCTATGAAGTCGGAGTTAGGGGACCTATAAATAACAACAATTAGAAGTTTAGTTTCACTAAATTCAACTGCCCCTGCACAACATTCAAATATCTGTTCAGTGCAGTGTCGTGATACGTCTATGGACTCAAATGAAATAGTATTTTTACGTACATGGCCACTCCCCCACCCCGCAAGGAGCTCCTTGAGAAACAGCCAGCTAATCTGTATCCTGGTAAAGGAAGCCTCTGAATTGTCAAATTATTCAAGTGTTGCTCTGATATACCAATAATTTCAGAATCAACATCGATAAGCATTTCACTAACTTTATCTGTAATACCTCGTGTATTTTGATGAAATATGCTAATGCCTTCTCTACTTGGAAACTTTACACCCTCGGAAGGTGAGCCCTTAGTTAGAGGGACTTCCTTTAAGCAGGTATACCTATCAGCTGACTTCAGTCTAAAAAAGGTGCAGCTCTAACACCAACTACTACAGGAATTTTTCCATGAGTGACCGCACCACCACCACCACCACCCACTACACTGTCACCTATAAGCTTAGCTGGCCTTCCCTTCCCATACCTATTGAGGTGCAGGCCATGCCTAGTGAAACCCGATCTACTGATAGACCCAACTGGCACCACTGAGATGTGACCCAAGCCCTCTGCCATCAGCGTCCCCCCCCCCCTCCCCCCCACCCAGCCCCATGTTAACGGCCTAACAGCCGCATTAAGGTGAGGTCGATCATGATGCTGAAACAGTTGCACGAAATGAACATTAGTGCCACCAGTCTGAGTTGCTATCTTTACCAGGTCACCACCTACATCATATTCCCCGTCCCTATCAAGATTGTTCCTTGCTCCACCCACTATCACTATCTGATCCTCCTTCGTAAAATTCCTGCATAACTCCCCTATGCTGTCAGTCACTGGAGCCAACCCTGCACTAGGCTTCACAATGCTGGTGGCCTGGTACTCACTCCCCAAAATTCCTGCAACTGCTGACCCACACCTCTACCGTGAGAACTACCTAGCAGTAGAACCTTGTTTCAGCTAACCTAGACCTCCCTACATCTACAGCTACACGAGGCTCCTCTCCCCTCAACCCTGACAGTGACTCAAATCTATTGCATATATGCAAAGTAAAACTGTGTGGATACCTCCTCCTTCTAGCTGATTTCTTGCCAACTGCCAGTTCCCATTCCCCACCACCGTTCACCCTCCTCAACCTATATAGTTCCTCCTTTGCGCGTTGTAACTGCACCTGAAGGGTACAGATCTTACGCTCCTGCTCCTCTATCAACTTATTTGTACTACAAATTCTGCATTACAAGGAGAGGATCTCACTAAAATGACCACTGGCTTCCCCACTGCATTCCCCCAATGAAAATGCTTTGAACGAATCCCTTACCGTAACCCACCACTCATAAACCTACGACAGAACCCACACTTCTCACTCATGGTGAAATTTTACAGTTACTGAAAAGAACTATATGTCTACGTTACCAAAGTTCAATTACACCAGTACAACTATTTATAGAACAAACTAATAAGAAAGCAACTACTTGTATTAATACTACTAGACCACAGCTGATACGAATACCAACAAAACGTTACAAAATTATTAGCTAAAACCAAAAAATTCAAACGGACACTGGAACACTAAACGAAGTTAAAACACTGAATGAAAATTTTACTGAAATATTTCACCAGAAACAATAAGAAACGTCAGTTGAAAAATAAAGTACGAAATTTACTAAACGACTTCAACACACAGAAAACTCTAAAAAACACAGCGAGCGAACGTTTCCAAACTCAGGGAAGGATTTCCTTGTATTTTCGTGTAATTTAGACACACCCACTAAGTTGGAATAATGAGCAAATGCTAAGTGTGGTGAAGCTAAAACTAGCAGAGTACGCTAGGACATATGCTATGTGCCACAAAAAGTTGAGATGTCTTCAGGGAAGGGTTGGACGGAAGATACAGGAGAAAGGAGACGTCGAAATACTACCATAAGCAACTTAACAGTATGTTTCAAAAGCACAGGGACTCAATAGAGAGTTTTGTAGATTGTGTTTGTGAAATTAATTTCAATACATATGATATCACGGATGATGAAAATACCATCAAGGTCACCTTGCAGGAAGCTGAACAGAGAGCACGTGCCACGTTTTTACAGGGGTTACAGCCACAAATGTCAAAGAATTCTCATGGAATTCCCAACGACTCTGAGTGAAGCAACAGAAACCGCAGTAGCACAATCTGAGACAGATATGGTCACCAAGTCATGGGGAAAGAAGGCAATATTTAATACTGATGTTAAATGTTTTGGATGTGGTTGCACAGAGTATATGGAACGTAATTACAGAGAACAGCAGCGCCACATATATGCAAACGACTGGGACATTCTGGGCGGAATTGTAATGACAGACATTCTCAGTCATGGAAGATGCTCACAGGGCGGAACTCGCACGTCGCAGTTGAATGGGGCGAGGGACATTGTGTAAACCGTACAATGCTCCCAGTAAGAGTTAGCACAAGTGTGAAATCAGCGGCAGACTCTTTCAGATTGGTTCCGAAACTGAAGATTGTTTGAAATTTTATTTGACACTGGATCTCAGCTATGGGTGGTAACCAAAGGCATATTTGATAAAGTAAAAGTAAATCAGCGATGCTGGGCATTAAGCAGCCATAGGTGGGGGTCATTTAGATCCGCCCAGTTCAGAGATAATAAGTTTCGGAGTGGGGGAAAGTAACTTGAGTGTTGATGTAGAAGTTCTTCCTACGGTTGGAAGTGGCTATAAATCATTCTTGGGTTAGATTTCCTGGTTGCACATAACGCCAAAGTTGACGTGAAACGGCTTATAGTAGAACTGAATGGAGCACCATTTCACATTGGTTCCATGACCAGAAAACCATAACTATCACAAGGTTCACCCCTAGACTAGGTACAGTTGCCTAAACTGCGTACAAAGTCTGTTAAAATTTCGGAGATATTGAAAGGTACTGGAAAGACCTGAGATGACGTAGAAGCTGATATGCAAATGAATTCTGTATATATTATTGAGTCTTTGTCTGAAAGTGAAGAATTGGGTAAGGTAAAATGTCTTGCATGGCGTAGTGTATCATATGTACAGGAAATTGATGGAAGCAAAGTAGTGCCTGTGGAATAAATATATAGCGTTGGTTGATCCTCGTGACCCACGCCAGCCACACCACTAGTTCAGCATTATATTTCCACTGAAAACGAAGTTCCTGTTCATAAGGAACCATATGTACCTCCTCAAAACGTAAAGCCTGACGTGGAATATTTTGTAACCCAACGGCTTCAAGATGCGATCACAGAAACAAGTAACGGCCGCTGGTCAGCACCTGTCAGCATCGCACCCAAAAAATCTCAGTTGGCAGCGCAGCGTAGCTCGATGCCAAATGTATCTGGGCCATTGTCAACATTTTACAGCTATGGACCTATGAACTGGTACCATCACTTACAGGTAGCACCTGAAGATCATCCGAAGACAGCATTCTCAACACCATCTGATGATCATCAATATCGCCACATGTCTTTTGACTGAAAAACACATCACCTACTTTCCAGCGATTATTAAATGGTGTATTGCGAGGATTAGAACCGAAGAAATGCTTGGTCTATTTGGACGATATAATTGTGTTCTCCAACGATATAAAATGGTTCAAATGTCTCTGAGCACTATGGGACTTAACTTCTGAGGTGATCAGTCCGCTATAACTTAGAACTACTTAAACCTAACTAACATAAGGACATCACACACATCCATGCCCGAGGCAGGATTCGAACCTGCGACCGTAGCGGTCGCGCGTTTCCAGACTGTAGCGCCTAGAACCGTTCGGCCACTCCGGCCGGCTCCAACGATATAATTGTATTCTCTATAGATATTCAGGAGCATATAGTGCGTTTACATGAAATTTTAAATCGTCTACATGCAGCACAGTTTCACCTCAATCTATAAAAGTGCCATTTCATTTTACAGGAAGTCTCTTACTTGGGCCATATTACCGACCAAAATGAGGTCCGCGCCAATCCGTGACTTGTGGATTCTGATAAATACTTTCCGACGAGCACTACACTAGAGAAACTTTTAGACCTCGAAACTTTTTATCTAAAACCAATGACAAAATTTTCTGAAACTATGAGACCCCACTCTGTTGTTAAGAAATGGGATAAAATTTCATTGGTTTTAAGATTGTGAAGCAGAATTTCTAAAACTAAAATATTTATACACGTCTAGTCCAGTCAGTTCTTGCCCTTTTCTCACGTGATATACTGAGAACAATGGACGAACGGCAACAGGCAGATTCCATATTGCTAGATTTCCGGAAAGCTTTTCACACGGCGCTCCATTGCAGGCTGTTAACGAAGGTACGAGCATATGGAATAAGTTAGCAGATATATGTGAGGCTCTTCTTAAATAATATAACCTACTATGTTGTCCTCGACGGCGAGTGTTCATCAGAGACACGTGTATCGTCAGTAATGCACCAGGGAAGTGTGATAGGACCGCTGTTGTTCTCTATAAACAAAATGATTAGTCGGACAGGGTGGGCTGTAATATACGGTTGTTTGCTGATGATGCCATGGTGTATTGTAAGGTGTCAAAGTTGAGTGACTGTAGGAAAATACCAGACGACTTAGAGAAAATTTCCAGTAGGCATGATGAATGGCAGTTGGCCCTAAATGTGGAAAAATGAAAGTTATTGCAGATGAGTAGGAAGAACAAACCTATAATATTCGGATACAGTATTACTCGTGTCCTGCTTGACACAGTCAAGTCGTTTAAATATCAGGGCGTAGCGTTGCAGAGCGATATGAGGTGGAACGAGCGTGTGAGAACTGTGGTGGGGAAGGCAAGCGTAGACTGCATATAGGACTCCGGTGCGACCTATTCTTGAGTACGGATCGAGTGTTTGGAACCCATATTAGGTCGAATTGAAGGAATACATGGAAGCAATTCAGAGGCGGGCTGCTAGATTTGTTACCGGTAGGTTTGAACAACATACAAGTTTACGGAGATGCTTCGGGAACTCAAATGAGAATCCCTGGAGGGAAGGCGATGTTCTTTTCGAGAAACTATTGAGAAAATTTAGAGAACCGGCATTTGAAGCTGAGTGCCAAACGATTCTACTGCCGCCAAGACCATGAAGAAAGATATGAGAAATTAGGGTTCATAATGAGGCGTACAGACAAGTCGTTTTTCCCTCGCTCTATTTGCTAGTGGAACTGGAGGGGAAGGGACAATTAATGGCCCAGGGTACCCTCTGCCACGCACCGTACGATGGCTTGCGGAGTATCTATATAGATGTAGATTAACAGGCACAGTTTATACTGTCCTGCAACTCCTGCAGTTTCACCTTACACTGTGTCTTGAGTCAGGAAATACGTGGACAGGAACACTGCACAGCATATACAACCAGACAGTTTACTTGGGCAGAAAAGAATTATTCAATAGCTGAGAAAGAATTGCTGACTTTATGTCTGATATTATTAGTAGATATGTCGTTTTAAGCAAATAACCGATTATGCAGAACTCAAATGTTTAAAGACTTAAAGATCCAATTAGTAGGTTAACTAGATGGATACTGGATCTAAGCCAGTTCGATTTTGAAGGAACACATTGTCCAGGAAGGTCACATGCAAATGCAGATGGCCTGAGTCACAAAGTACATATTGCGGATTATGATGGCATAGACGAGGTTGAGTGGAAGGAAGCATAAAGGAATTACCAAGATTGTCAGCAGTCTGTCAGACAGCCACAATTCATTATGGAGCACAGAGAGTTGCACAGGAAGACAAGGTTTCCGGCTATGAATAGTAGTACCAGAGAAATTGTGAAATTAAATACTGTGAGTGTAGTTTAGAATTTGGAAATTGGTGGTAAGGTCTTATGGGACCAAACTGTAAGGTCATGAGTTCCTAAGCTTACGCACTACTTAATCTAACTTAAACTAACTTACGCTAAGGACAACACACACACCCATGCCCGAGGGGGGACTCGAACATCCGACGGAGGGAGCCTTGCGAACCGTCACAAGTTGCCATAAACCGCGCGGCTACCCCGCGCGGCTGTATTTTAGCAGGACACACAGGTTGGAGGGCAACATAACCCAGACTAGTGAAGAAATACTGGTGAGTAACACACGGGCATGAAGTCGATTGATACATACAGAATTGTATACTATTAGCACAAAGGACAGAGCATAGTCACCAAAGTTCTCTGGTGCTAAGGTTCCCAAGGCAGATAAATCATCTGAAATGATTGGGGTGGATATTAATAGCCCATTCATGCAAACACAAGCAGGAAACCGTTACGTGTTGATAATAATTGATCATTTTTCTTGTTCGTTCCATGATAGTCATACCAAACAAACAGGACGAAACAGTAGCACACGCAATGGTGAATCAGTGGATACTGAAATTCAGAAAGCCTGAGACAGTAATAACTGAACAAATTACACTATAGGGGAAAAAATTAGTACGCCCCTTTAGAGGCTGTCAACTTACTCAAAATTTATTGTCGCCACATTGCATATGGAGCGCACGAAATTATTACATTTACAGATCAATAGCAAGCGTAACTGAGGTACCAGATATCGACCCACGCTGAAACACAAATATTAGCACGTGGCGTAGTCTTCAGGGGCAGCAGTGCAGGCACTCACTGTCGCATCCAACCGATCACATATAGTGAATACTGTCCCGGGAAATGTAACGCCATGCCTGCTCGACCTGTTCACATAGTTCTGTAAGAGTTGTTGGTTGACGAGTCACATGAGTCACTTCTTCTCCCATCATATCCCACACATGCTCAATTGGAGATAAGTCTGCAGGGCATGCTTGCCAGGGAAGTTGGTGCACGTCTTATAGAACATGTTGAGTTTCACGGGCAATATGTGGACGAGAATTATTCTATTGGAACAACACATCACCTTCCTGTATCAAGAATGGAAAAAGAATGGGTTTAATAACATTCTGCACCTACCAAGCGCTGGTTAGCGTCCGCTCCAGGAACACCATAGGTGAACGAGAGTAGTAGCTTATCACACCTCAGACCATAGGGCCTGGGGTGGGGCCAGTGTGTCTAAGGATGAATACATTCTAAAAGACAGCACTCACGAGGTCTTCGTCGTACACACAATCGACCATCACTTGTTTGCAGGCAGAATCTGCATTCATCGCTGAAGATCACATTGCGCCATTCCATCTTCCAAGTGATCCTCTGACGGTCCCACTCGAGCCATGAACGTTGCTGCCGTGGCGTGAGTGGGAGACGTGCTAGAGGTGTGCGTGACCTTAGCCACACTCCTAATAAACAGCTGTACAATGTGCCATTGCTGCCGTTACAGTACGACGATCCTGGTGGGAGTCTGTGCTGTATGGAAGTCCAGAACGTCGTCAAAATTGTATGAGAATGTTCACATGAGCACTGATACCAGCGTCGTTGCACAACTGACGCAGCATGTGCAACTTGTGTGACAGTTCTCCAAAAGGACCATCCCGCCACACAGAAGGCCACAATTTGACTCCTTTCAAACTCTGCCGGCCGCGGTGGTCTAGCGGTTCTAGGCGCTCAGTCCGGAACCGCGCGACTGCTACGGTCGCAGGTTCGAATCCTGCCTCGGGCATGGATGTGTGTGATGTCCTTAGGTTAGTTAGGTTTAAGTAGTTCTAAGTTCTAAGGGACTGATGACCACAGATGTTAAGTCCCATAGTGCTCAGAGCCATTTGAACCATTTTTTTCAAACTCTCTCAGTTGGTTGTAGGAAGCACTAGTGCATCTATGTGGCATAGTGCCTGCATGCTTCACATGTTTGCTTCACACGGAGGTTTCTGGCTGTGAGCAATCCCTATCAAAGGATGGACACAAATGTCGCTCTGGTAGCTACGCCACTGCTCTATCTGTTGGCGTACAACGTTGAAACCATTATCAGTACTTTTACTACCCTCAGGTGGTATATGCCGTCATCGCATTAAAATCGAAGTCGTCTTTACTGATGTACTAACTTTTTTTCCGGTGGTGAATATGTCCGAGCAGTTATGCCGACCATTGCACATTAAGAAACTTCAGACCAGTGCTTCACATTCACAGGCAAACGGTCGAACAGAGAGCGTTTAATCGACAACTGCAAAGATGCTAAGCTGCTGTGTTAGCTTGCGGCATTATAACTGGGACGCTCTAATTGCATACGTAATGGGAGCGTATAATGCGAAAACCCAAGAGGGAACACGGTTCTTCCTGTATGAGATTGATTCTGGTCTGAGAGAGCTGTCTCCTTTTGAGTGTTGTAAGTGGCAGGTGGAAAAGATGAACAGCACAGCTTTGGAATGGCAAGACAGGATACATAATACAGAACCAGTGTTACCTAAGTACCACGTAGGTCAATGGGTTATGATTACCAACCCGTATATCCCGAAAGGAAAAACTAAAAAGTTTGTGACACGTTTTCAAGGCCCGTCTCAGGGGATAGAAATAGTGTTGTCTATTAATGTCAAGCTACAAATTCCATCTCTCCCCATCGTAGATCACACCAGTGGAATTCGTCCCTTTCACAGGACCATAGAGGTTCTACCTCCACTGTCAGCAGCGTTCTTGAAAGAAGATGATAATTGGGGAAAAGGGAAGGAAGAAAGGAAAAACAAAATGAAAATCCTCGTCATAATAAGTCTATTGTGCTGGTGCAGGGGGTCGGAAGCAATCAAAGTAAGTCCTCTAACAGGTAGTGTCTTGTTCACATGACAAAAGGACGTGATAGTGTCAGATCGTCAGAATAGATTATAATATTTGGGCGTAAGGAACGAAATTAGGAGGGTGGAAGTTACAGCTCATGGACGATACAGCACCTGATGAATATGGAGTGTGACGAAAAAGAGTTGGCTAGGCGTGGCCAGTCGAATTTCGAAAACAGTTATCGGAATAGCTGAAGCAGAGGACCGAGAAACTACTAATAAGACGTAACAAAAAGTACAGGCGAAAGTAAAAGGCAACAAGGATAGTGGTCTTGCACACTGATCAGCTCGCCAGTCTGGAGAAAGCCAGAATAAACATTGACGGACGCCCGCTGTGGCCAAGCGGTTCTTGGCGCTTCAGTCCGGAACCACGCAAATACTACGGTCGCAGGTTCGAAAAAAAAAATGGTTCAAATGGTTCTGAGCACTATGGGACTCAACTGCTGAGGTCATAAGTCCCCTAGAACTTAGAACTACTTAAACCTAACTAACCTAAGGACAACACAAACATCCATGCCCGAGGCAGGATTCGAACCTGCGACCGTAGCGGTCGCGCGGTTCCAGACTATAGCGCCAGAACCGCTCGGCCACCAGCGGCCGGCGCAGGTTCGAATCCTGCCTCGGGCATGGATTTGTGTGATGTCCTTAGGTTAGTTAGCTTTAAGTAGTTCTAAGTTCTAGGGGACTGATGACTTCAGATGTTAAGTCCTATAGTGCTCAGAGCAATTTGAACCATTTGAAACATTGACGAGACCATTACGCACTTTGGCCGTAACGCTAATGACTCAAATTCACGCCGCAGCCGAGAGGACTAATCATGGCTTAGGTATACTCAGGGACCGTCTGGATATCATACACTACTGGCTATTAAAATTGCTACACAAGAAGAAAAGCAGATGATAAACGAATATTCATTGGACAAATATATAATACTAGAACTGACATGTGATTACATTTTCACGCAATTTGGGTGCATAGATCCTGAGAAATCAGTACCCAGAACAACCACCTCTGGCCGTAATAACGGCCTTGATGCGCCTGGGGATTGAATCAAATAGAGCTTGGGTGGCGTGTACAGATACAGCTGCCCATGCAGCTTCAATACGATACCACAGAGTCGTGACGGGCGTATTGTGACGAGACAGTTGCTGGGTCACATTCACCAGACGTGTTCAATTGGTGAGAGATATGGAGAATGTGCTGGCCAGGGCAGCAGTCCAACATTTTCTGTATCCAGAAAGGCCCGTACAGGACTTGCAACATGCGGTCGTGCATTATCCTGCTGAAATGTAGGGTTTCGCAGGGATCGAATGAAGGGTAGAGCCACGGGTCATAACACATCTGAAATGTAACGTCGACTGTTCAAAGTGCTGTCAATGCGAAAAAGAGGTGACCGAGCAGTGTGACCAATGGCACCCCGTACCATCACGCCGGGTGATACGCCAGTATGTGCGTTCACCGTGATGTCTCCAAACACGGATGCGACCATCATGATGCTGTAAACAGAACCTGGATTCATCCGAAAAAATGACGTTCTGCCATTCGTGCACCCAGGTACGTCGTTGAGTACACCATCGCAGGCGCTCCTGTGTGTGATGCAGCGTCAAGGGTAACCGCAGCCATGCTCTCCGAGCTGATAGTCCATGCTGCTGCAAACGTCGTCGAACTGTTCGTGCAGATGGTTGTTGTCTTGCAAACGTCCCCATCCGTTGACTCAGGGATCGAGACGTAGCTGCACGAATCGTTATAGCCATGCGGATAAGATTCCTGTCATATCGACTGCTAGTGATACGAGGCCGTTGGGATCCAGTACGGCGTTCCGTATTACCATCCTGAACCCACCGATTCCATATTCTGCTAACAGTCATTGGATCACAACCAACGCGAGCAGCAATGTGGCGATGCGATAAACCGCAGTCGCGATAGGCTACAATCCGACCTTTATCAAAGTCGGAAACGTGATGATACGCATTTCTCCTCCTTACACGAGACATCACAACAACGTTTAACCAGGCAACGCCGGTCAACTGCTGTTTGTGTATGAGAAATCGGTTGGAAACTTTCCTCTGTCAGCACGTTGTAGGTGTTCGCCACCGACGCCAACCTCGTGTGAATGCTCTGAAAAGATAATCATTTGCATATCACAGCATCTTCTTCCTGTCGGTTAAATTTCGCGTCTGTAGCACGTCATCTTCGTGGTGTAGCAATTTTAATGGCCAGTAGTGTAGATACTCATTCTTCCAAAATTACTCCATAACCTTACCAATAGTGTTACTGATGCGCACACTGAGACCACAGAATTACAGGAAGCCTTGTTACCCGCTGTTTGCGGGGATTTAACACCAATACTGCTATACCACCGGATCAATTCCTCGAAGGATTATGGAAAATCCAAGCTGAATTAGCCACACCATTAGAATTACTAACAGCAGTGAGGAAAGAATTTCTGTCACTATAAGAACAAGCTATATTCATCTACCATGAATGTGGAAAAACTGTAGATTTAAGTTTTATATTTTTCATGTACACCCCTTGGCATGGAAGGCTCAACGAAAATTTGTTCAGTTAAAAGTGCCAGGAAGCACAACTGACGGCATCGAACAGACATTCCCATCTCCTGCTCTTCACACAGGAATTACTACACTGGCAAGCTGGGCCATTCACCATCTGCTCTGCGAAACAGGTACATACCGTTCCGAGGTCATGTGAGTTTTCCTTGTTAAACAGCCAAAATTATGCTACAAAATATTTGAAAGATGTCATGTTGGACGAAACAGAGCTTTTCGAGAGTTGGTCTATACTGGCTATATTCTGTAACAAACCACAATGTCACTATCTGTACTTGTTAAGAGCGAGGTCGACAAACTGGCACACAGCGAATAGAACTACATGGTCAATGGTTGTTAATTAATGGTACCCAATGTGACACATCCAGAGAGACATTCCGATTACGTGGCACCGTGACAAGAACCACTTCCCTGAATATAATCTACACGCTGACTTATGTATCCCACCTACCCCTTGAAATTTCACCCGCAGCAAACCTAACTTTTCTAAATAACATGTTAGACCCGACCCTACACGCCACCCTAGATCGAATGTTAGCTACGGAGCATGGCTGCATGTCAGTGGAACTCCTTTTGGAGAAAAAAAAAAGTACTGCGATCCTCATCCTCAAATGCCTGTATGATTTTCGCTGTAATAGGAATCGTGCAATAGCAGTTCAAGAGGAAAGTAGACCAAATCCCATCCCTGACAGCCTTCACCCTGAGAGTTCAAATTAGTCATAATAGCACCGAACAGAAGCAATTTGACGACGGACGAAGTGAACCATGAACAATGATCTCTGTGTAGACCTAAGTGGTAGTGAAGTCAGACGGTTAATATAAATTGTGCAAAGGACAAAGCGAAACCGTAGATGCAGGTGGAAAAGGAGAGTGTAAATAAGTTCCCGTCAGACCACCGAAGTTAAGCGCTGTCGGGGCTGGGCTAGCACTTGGATGTGTGACCATCCTGTCAGCCGTGGGCTGTTGGCAAGCAGGGCGCACTCAGCCCTTGTGAGGCAAACTGAGGAGCTGCTTGATTGAGAAGTAGAGGCTCCGGTCTCGTAAACTGACATACGGTCGTGAGAGCGCTGTGCTGACCAGATGCCCCTCCATATCCGCATATAGTAACGCCTGTGGACTGAGAATGACTTGGCGGCCGGTCGGTACCGTTGGGCCTTCCATGACCTGTGCGGATGGAGTTTTAGTTTTTTAAATAAGTGTTTGTTTTTAATGAAAATTCGAGGGAGAATTTTCTTCGTAGATGGGAGAAATGTAACGTGGAAAAGTTATAAAAGAGACTTAGGACCAGTAGTTGCAATGTCAAAGCAGAATCAGGCTACTGCATGGTCAGCGGCTTCACAACCACCTCTGTGCTGACGGAATACAAGCACTGAAATAGAGCGAGCTTTCAGGGAGGTATTGCAGTTCAATTACGACACCTGGGTCGTCGGCACCAGCACAGAACAATCGGAGAGACTAACTAACGCCGACGTTACTGTGAAATCAGCATGAGAAAAGAGTATTTAAATTTAAAGAACCAACTCGTCATCATCGAACAGCTGGCAGTTCTGTGACGCCCACCCTGTGCTTCTCCACATCGCGCTGGTTACACAGACGTTTCTACTAGCGCCGGGATACGAACTCTGCCTGCCACTTAAGCATCCAGGCGCCAAGGGCAGCCCCACACTTGACCGTCGTCCCGACAGTATGACATGTCCCGAGAGTATGATGTGAGGACCCAGCCATCTCCATCCTCCCTCGGGTACCAACAGATGGCCACTACGCTTCAGACACTGGAGCGTGACGCAGCCCGACGACCCGTGGAGCCCATGAGAAATACGGGCCCTGCAACGAAATTGTCACGTCACGTTAGTTTCCTTGCCTGACATATTTCGCGAACGTTTGGCTATGTCCGGGTTCAGGCGAGAAATCAGTAAGTGCATGAAAAGGCACAAAATAAAGTCCTTTACTTTATTATGTGTTATCGAGAGCTTCAACGTGTAGCTACGAATTATTAAATTGGTGTGAAATAGTACCTCGTTCCCCGCCGGAGACGGTCACTGCAACTCGTAAGACCTATAGCATCATGTGAAGTGACGCACGCCACAGGGCCCGTACATTTCATGAGTCCTGGGGACCTCGTAACCGCCGCCTCCGGCACCACTCACTACGGCCAGGAGACCCAAGAACCTAGCGACGCAACAGCAACGACGGCGACAACAGCAGTGTATGCTGTCAGCAGCTGGAACCAGCGGCATTGGGGACACGTCGTTGAACTTACAGCACCACGAACCAATGATTGTAAACAAGTCTCAATACAGAAGCCTTTATAACTGTCATCTGTCCTTCAGCTGCGCAACATCTTTCCGCAGCAGAGGATCCTAGCCCACATTAAAGCTATCCCAGACACATGGTTTTATAATTGAATGCAGAAGTGTTACTCTTTTGTAGTATACAAATGCATATCGTATGAGAGAAACATAATTTGCAGATAATCGATGAAATTTACTGAAGGCTTATTTATATCATATAAATTTATAAAGCTTTGCAGAATAAGTAATTAAAACGTTGTTAATCACCAGTGCATCTTATGTCAGAATGGAAAATCAGCACTGTGAATATTTAAGTCCAGCATGAATGCCATGCTGTATGGTTTTGTGTCTGTGATTTGGTATGTTATTACAAAGGAGTGAATCTTAATCTGAGTGCAACGTGTAACCTGTCTTTGTTACACGGTGCTTTCTAAAACTTCGCACGAGGTGCAGTTGTCACCATCGCCTTCGTCATTTGTGTCTGTCAGTAGCAGTGAAGGAAAAGTTAGTGAAGAAAGAATTCTTTCTGTTCTCAAGGGACAATCAGTTGTCAGCTATATCGAAATATTCTTCGACCGTACATTGTGCACAGTCGAACGAATATTTTAGTTTTGTGCGATGCAAATCATGTGATTTTGTCTATTGTATCAAGAAAGGGTCGTCGCCATCAACTTAAATCACGCACAAATGCGGTAAAAGTGAAAAACTCTTGAGAGACACCTAGTTAATTACACCTGAACAAAACACACTGTTAGTAGTAGCAGTAAATGGCTCTGAGCACTATGCGACTTAACTTTTGAGGTCATCAGTCGCCTAGAACTCAGAACTAATTAAACCTAACTAACCTAAGGACATCACACACATCCATGCCCAAGGCAGGATTCGAACCTGCGACCGTAGCGGTAGCCCGGTTCCAGACTGTAGCGCCTAGAACCGCACGGCCACTCCGGCCGGCGTAGTAGCAGTAACGCTCGACTCTGTACCCTGGACCTACCTTCGTATAATATTGTTAAAGGTGAATGGCTGAAGAACTTTTAGACATAGTTGCACAATATGTGAAATATGGCTGCATAAATATTTATGATCACGCACTGTTTCCGCAGCAGCTGAAAAAATTAAAGCAGATGTCCAGCAGGAAATCAAAGGTTCCTTAGTGACCAAGTCATTTGCTTTTGAAGTATACTTAACGGCACGATACTATACTAAAACGGAATGTGTTACCACTGTTGGGCAGACTTCCGAAATGCAAATAAAATTACACGTTTTCCGCATTATGGAGTTTCCTGCTAAAGTTAGTAGTTTGATCTCAATTTTTGGAAAGAAATTTTGTCTGCAATAGAAAGTTACAAATTTCTGTCACGGATTTAGAAGGTGCAACATTTGTAACAGACCAAGGCAGCCAACCAATATAAAGGCTGAACTTTTCCTGTATAAGCGACTCTTCTGTATAGCTCTTTGCATTGCAACCGTACTGCAACACGTGTTAAACGGTAACAAGTTTCTCAAAGAATTTGCACCACAGACATTTAAATTAATAACTACTTCAATGAGTATCGTTAATTACTTTAACAAAACTGGTCTGAGTAAGCTTTCTACCAAACTGGTACAGCTCAGCATAGACGTTTGCTGGAATACTGTTGGCGATATGACAGAGTCGGTGGCAAATCCTATTGACGAGATCGGTGTCATATCAACACAACGAAAATAAACGCGACGATTAAAAGGGCGGAATGGGGAGTTTGCTACCGCATTGACTAACTTCGTCTCGAATTTCGAGACGTTTCTCATGAGCTTCAAACAAAGAAGCACCCGGTACATCCTTTTGATTAAGACAAGACAATATGCTAGCTCATTGCTCTGTTCCTGAAACTACAGAGTCAGTACCATCGGAACTAGAGTTCTTGGTAGGTATTCAGGCTGATTCCTTATTTACGAGCATTTACTGCTGCCAAAGTAGATTGTTATCAAGTTATACCGTATTTTGGACAGAGATAGCATCTCTTAAGCTAAGAACAGAAGCGTTATTGACAGGAAAACAGAGATTCATGACGAACATCTTATTGCATCAGTTTTGTGCCCAGACGTGCTTAATTTCGACAATCTGAAGCTAGAAAAAAAGAGAGGAAGTGCGTAGTACTGTGGGCATATCGTCTGATGCATAAGAGGAAATATTTCCTTTCCGTCTCCTTTCCTCTAACTTTATCCATAATTCCTCCCGTTTAACACTCACTTCGTTCTTTATTACTTTTTCTCCTTTCCTCCCCTCACCCTCTCACCATCTCCATATATTGGTACACTTTTGCGTTTCTTTCACTTGTAAACTGGTTGCCACAAACGGCCTCAAACCCAAAAAGAGTGAAGTTCTGTGTAATGTTCAGTTTCAGTGTCAGAAAGTGATTTGTCCCGTGCAACACCCAAGAAAAGCAGATTTGGGAATCGGGTAGATGACTGAGATGGCTTGGGGGAACCTGGACACTCAAGACCAAGAAAAGCTTAACAATCATGCTCCGTCTGCATCCAGTTTTAACCCCCCCCCCTCCCCTGTAAACTACATGGGTTTTCGTAACACATACTTCAACAAGGGCGAGTATTACACAGAGGCGCTATATTAAATCAGACGGTGTATTTGTATCCCAATCCAGGACTGTGTTCTCACACATGCAGCCGAAAATCGGTATTACTAGTTATGGTTGGTTCTCACAAGTAATGTCATTCCATAAGTGTTTAGGAGAAGAAATAATGTGTTTATCAGATTTTACCCAGCGGCGGGCGTGTGGAGGCATACATTGCCAGCAATTCAGTTTTCTTTCCATAATTAAGTTATTGCGCCAAGCACACAACAATGGTGCTAGGTACGCTTCGACGGCATTAAAAGGCGACGAGTTTCACTACTGTCGCATTATAAGACCCTTCATAATAGCCGTGGCTGATCTGTGGAGTGGACAACTACTCTGCGGCGGCACTGCCTACCGAACGCGCCTGGTGACGTAAGTAAATGTGGCGTGATATCTGCTGTATGTTTTGAAGATCAGAAGCTATATTTCCCAAAAACACTCCACGTGAATGATTATTTAGTTACCGAAGATTTAGTTACCGAAGATAGACCCACGTGCCGGCCAGGGAAAACACATGACATAACCTGTGGGTGGGGTGAGTGTGTCAGGGTAATTAATTGATCCATTTAATTAATTTGCATATCAGTTTGATATCAAAAGTGCACCAGGAGCCCCATTACTGCACTACTTCCCATGGTACAATGTTTGTTCCCCAGTGTTGATTGCCCATCACTGAAATCTGCAGGAATTTGTGGAAGGGTTGTACTTCTGTCACGTTGAACGATTCTCTTCAGTCGTCGTTGGTCCCGTTGTTCCAGGATCTTTTTCCGGCCGCAGCGATGTCAGAGATTTGTTGTTTTACCGGATTCCTGATATTCACGGTACATTCGTGAAATTGTTGTACGGGAAAATCCACTCTTCCTCGCTACCTCGGAGATGCTCTGTCCCATCGCTCGTGCGCCTACTATAACACCACGTTCAAACTCACTTAATTCTTGATAACGTTCCAATGTAGCAGTAACTGTTCTAATAGCTGCTCCGTGGTTCACAAAATAGGTCAGGGAACAGCTGCAGAAGCAATGAAAAGATTATGCCAGATTTAAAGGAACGTAGAGCCTCGGAGTTGACAGTGGATTTCAATGTGAGATGCCTTTAACAGTTTCCACAACGAAATTCCGTCTCGAAATCTGTCAGAAACTTGAAAGAAAAAAGTGTTAAAATGTATGTGAATTCCTAAGGGACCAAACTTCTGAGGTCATCGGTCCCTAGACTTACACACTACTTAAACTAACTTGTGCTAAGAACAACACACACACCCATACCCAAGGGAGGACTCGAATCTCCGGCGGGAGGGGCGGGCCTTCCGTGACAGGGTGCCTCAAACCACCGGCCACTCCGCGTGCCGAAACTTCAAGGAGATTCTGGTCATAAGTAAAGTATACCGACCCCAACACACAATCAATACCATCACTGCGTGACAGCAATGATAATGTTATCGATGACAGCGACACTAAAGGGGAGCAACTAAATGCAGTTTTTCGAAATTCTCTTACCAAAGAAAAATTCAAATGAAGAAATGCTGATAATATGAGCACCTTAGAAGTAGACAGCCTCGGTATAACGAAGGAACTTAAATCATTTAATAAGGGCAAGTCTTTCTGTCCAGGTTGTATACCAACTAGGTTCCTTTACGGAGTATGCTGATGTTATCGCTTCATAAGTAGGCATCATATGCAACCGCTCGCACGACTTAAGATCCGTACAGTAACTGAAGACTGGAAAGGTGGGCAGATCACATCAATACACGGTAAAGGAAACAGAAGTATACGTAAGTATGGACTTATGTTATAGACATCGTTTCTCAGTAGCACTATGGAACATATACTGTGCTCGAACGTTATGAAATTATGATGAAAACGATCTATTCTCAAATATTCTGCACGGATTCAGAACTTAGAAGTTCTGTGAAACAAAGTTGGCTCTTATTTCCACGAAGTAATGTAAATGCCGTATGTCGTTATCGGCTGGGATATCCCACAGCGTAGGTTCAGTCGCTTTTCGGAGAAGTGTTCATAAATTGATTCAACATTTCTAAATTTCCAGAAAGCTTTTGACAACATTCCTCACAAGCGGTGGCATCTACTGAAGTGAGCGTCTATAGAGTATCATCGGAGTTGTTCGACAGGAATCATCAAGAAGGTCACAGTTCGTAATAATTGACGGAAAGTCATCGAGTAAAATGTAAGTGATACCTGGCGTCTTGTGGAAGTGTTATGGGCTCTCTGCTATCCACTAGGCTACAGGCATATACCAAGTGACTAAAAATTTGGAGGGCTATTATGCTAACCGCATCCTGGCGACCCAGATTTAGATCTGCCGTAGTTCACTCAGATCTCTTAAATCAAATGCACATGTGCACCTTTGAACACGACAAGGGCAATTTTCTTCTACATGCCTGCTCAGCTTAGTCTTCGATAACATCTTAGAAGCCAGAACATTAACCTATAACGTTATTTTCTTCCTTTTGTTTACGAACTAGTGTCCCACGTTAGCATATAGAAGATAAATGTAGGCAGGATAAGAAACTTGAAAGGTAAAAGATCAACAGTCAATACGAATGACCACTGAAATTACCCCAAGATCATAACGGAGACGCCTGTATAGTGTGGCACGGTGTCTAGATGACTTGTAGTGAGAGGGAGATACTCTACCGGAGATTTACAGTCTTCGGAGATTTAACCCATCAGGTGATCAAAATCAATTGCAAAATGATCTAGACAAGCTATCTGTATGGTCGAAAAATGGAAGTTGGCGCTAAATTATGAAAAATGGGAGGTCATCCAAAATGGTTCAAATGGCTCTGAGGCCATCAGTCTCCTAGAACTTAGAACTACTTAAACCTAACTAACCTAAGGACATCACACACATCCATGCCCCAGGCAGGATTCGAACCTGCGACCATAGCGGTAGCGCGGTTCCAGACTGAAACGCCTAGAACCGCTCGGCCACAACGCCCGACGAGGTCATCCACATGAGTACTAAAAGTAGTCATCAAAATTTCGGTTATACGATAAATCACAAGAATCCTAAGGCTGTAAATTCAGTTGGATACAATTACATCAATTACAAATACATTAAACTAGAACCATCACATAGATAATGTTATGGGAAAAGCCAACGAAAGGCTGAGATTTATTGGCAGAACGCATACAAGATGCAACACGTATACAAAAGAGACTGACTACACTATACTTGACCGCTCTCTTCTGGAGTATTGCTACGCCCTGTGGGATCCTCATCAGATAGGACTGATAGGGAACACAGAAAAGTTCAAATAAGGCAATTCGTTTTGTATTAGCTATAAATAGGTGGAAGATATGATACGCAAGAAGCGGTGGCACTCATTAAAACAAAGAGGTTTTTCCTTACAACTGGATCTTATCTCGAAGTTTCGAATGCCAACTTCCTCCTCCAAATGTGGAAAATATTTTGTGGGCGCCCACCTACACAGGGCAAAACAATGATTGGAAAAAAAGAAAGAAATCAGAGGTCGCACGCAAAGATTTTAAGTTTTCGTTTTTCCCACGGACTATTCGAGACCGGAACGACAAGGAAAAAGCTTCAAGAAGTTAATTCCACAAAAACTCTACTGGGCACTTAATTATGAGTTCAAGAGTGGTCATGTATGTGGATGTACAGACGGATGTGGATGCAGCAGAAGAAGACAGCCAGTGGATATCATTCAGCCTTGTTTACCACGAGGAGTTGATATCTGTGACCTCGGTGAGTGCGGTAAATAAATCCGCTGCCACAGCATCGCTGTGTTGCTCTTGCAGCATTGTCCCTGTCAGTTGCAGCACCTATCGAGCGCCCGATGACATTGCGTCAGCCCCAGTGGACGTCTCGTTGTAACCGATAACGTAGCAGTCCCCGCTGCGGCACCCGCTGTTGTCCAAAAAAGGAGGCCAAGTGACGGCAGTGCGACCCAGTGCCCCGAATTCCAAACCCGAAGATGGACAGGTACGGCTGGCTGCATCAGGCCCCAGTTGTATAGGGTTAGAGTGACTTTAGCTGAAGCCCCGGAACATATGAAGGTGACTAGACTTTGGCCAGTAGACCCATCGACACAGCAGAGTACACAGATGAAAAGAGTCTGGGCAGTCAGGTACACTATTTGATCAAAAGTATTCGGACACCCCCAAAAACATACGTTTTTCATATAAGGTGCATTGTGCTGCCACCTACTGCCAGGTACTCCATATCAGCGACCTCAGTAGTCATTAGACATCGTGAGAGATCAGAATGGGGTGCTCCTCGGAACTCACGGACTTCGAACGTGGTCAGGTGATTGGGTGTCACTTGTGTCATACGCCTGTACGCTAGATTTCCACAGTCCTAAACATCCCTAGGTCCACTGTTTCCGAAGTGATAGTGAAGTGGAAATGTGAAGGGACACAAACAGCACAAAAGCGTATAAGCTGACCTCGTCTGTTGACTGACAGAGACCGCCAACAGTTGAAGAGGGTCGTAATGTGTAACAGGCAGACATCTACCCAGACCATCACACAGGAATTCCAAACTGCATCAGGATCCACTGCAAGTACTATGACAGTCATAAGTCACACATCACGCCAGTAAATGACAAACGCCGGCCACAGTGGCCGTGTAGTTCTAGGCGCTTCAGTCCGGAACCGCGCGACTGCTACGGTCGCAGGTTCGAATCCTGCCTCGGGCATGGATGTGTGTGATGTCCTTAGGCTAGTTAGGTTTAAGTTGTTGTAAGTTCTAGGGGAGTGATGACCTCAGATGTTAAGTCCCATAGTGCTCAGAGACATTTGAACCATTTTTGAAATGCCAAACGACGCCTCGTTTGGTATAAGGAGCCTAAACATTGAACGATTGAACAGTGGAGAAACGTTGTGTGGAGTGACGAATCACGGTACACATTGTGGCGATCCGATAGCAGGGTGTGGGTACGGCAAATGTCCGGTGAACGTCATATGCCAGCGTGTGTAGTGCCAACAGTACAATTCGCTGGCGGTGGTATTATGGTATGGTCGTGATTTTCATGGAGGGGACAAACCCCTTGTCATTCTGCGTGGCACTATCACAGCACAGGCCTACAGCAATTTGGGGATGGCGATTGCATCTTTCAACACGAACGAGCACCTGTTCAAAATTTTTTAAATGTTCAAATTTGTGTGAATTTCTAAGGGACGAATCTGCTGAGGTCATCGGTCCTTAGACTTACGCACTACTTAAACTAACGCATGCTAAGAACAACTCACTCACCCAAGCCCGAGGGAGGACTCGAACCTCCGGCGGGAGGGGACGCGCTATCCGTGACATGTCGCCTTAAATCGCGTGGCCACACTGCGCGGCGCACCTTTTCATAATGCACGGCCTGTGGTGGACTGGTTATACGACATTTACATCCCTGTTATGGTCTGGCCTGCACAGAGTCCTGACCCGACACCTACAGAACACCTTTGGGATGTTTTGGAACGCCGACTTCGTGCCAGGCTGCACCGACCGACATCGATATCTCTCCTCAGTGCAACACTCGGTAAAGAATTGGCCCCTATTCCCCAAGAAAGCTTCCAGCACCTGACTGAACGTATGCCTGCGAGAGTGGAAGCTGTCATCAAGGCTAAGGGTGGGCCAACACCATATTGAATTCCAGCAATACCGATGGACGGCGCCACGAACTTGTAAGTCATTTTCAGCCAGGTGTCCGGATCCTTTTGATCACATAGTGTAGCTCTACTAGCAGCTGGGATATGACTGTGTCGTACCACAATGGTGCCACAGTTGATGAGAATACTGATTCCCTGACTGCCTGGAGTGTTGGCTTACGGCCTGTTAATACACTCATTACCTTGTTCGACTGAATCGCCATTAATCAGCTGTCGAGAGTTCGGGACCTGGCTACGATGACTGCAGCTGCGTCATACGTACGTCGCTGTCTTCACAGAACTATCCGACACAGGGTGGGCATCATAACATGGCCCAGCTATTCGCAGATGACTGACTGGCAACGGGGTATAAATATTGCCCTGTCGAAGCTGGTCACACGGAATTTTCTGTCACGTGGAAGATATCGTAGGGAGGTCAGTGTTCGAGGACTCGGTCATTGCCTCGTGAAAGCAGAGTGAAGACTGGAAGCAGCTCGCAGTTGCTACGGGTGCTGTGTCGGTACAGGTTAATGACTGGTGCTGCGAGTGTCCGAAAAATGGCGCTGCCGATACAGTCATCATGTGGTGCATTACAGTTGGAATGGAAAACTCTTTGCTTAAAATAGGAACGTGTTTTAAAGATAACGAAATCAGTATATTAGACCCACGATGTATCAGTCAAATTTCCACTATCGTTGTACGTAGGGTATTGTCTCTTGGTGAAGCTTCCTTATTTCATTTCTATCTTTGGTTGTGAGCTTTTTTAATGGCTCGTTTTGCACATAATTATTTGCGGAATGCCTTGTTATTAACATGTACCTTGCTCTGTATTCCTTTCTACATCCTGTTCATATGCTCTCATTTCTATAATATGGTACTGGGAACTGATATACTTCATACATTACGTTGCCCTCTATTTGTTGTTTTATACGTTACTATTTATCTGCTCGTTTCATAAGCGTACTTTTTCTGCACTGATCAGTGTAAAGAAATGTAGCCTTAAACGTTGTGCGTTGCTACCCATGAGCTGTAAAAATTAAATGAGAGATCATTATGTCTCGTGGACCAATGTGAATAAATGTAATTGCCATGAAATGAAATCGTAGCTCCTATGGCATGTAAAGTTACTATAGTGATGACCGTCGGTAGCCATGGGCCCCATAAATGGAGAGGTGTTTTAAGACTGGCAGTTGACTATGAAGCAGGGTATCAGCTCTGGATGAAAGAAACTTAATATGCATAGAAGTGGGGGACTGTAGCGCTTCATTTCCAATGTAGATCACTATCTGATCAACAGTAGCCGGATATTCATTTGTGGTCATCAATATGGGGTGTGTCCACCTTTCACATTTATGTTGGCTTGAACTCTGCCCGGGTCACATTCAATGAGGAGTCTTAATGTCTGTAGAGGAGTGGCAGCCTATTCTCCTTCAAGAGCCGAGACCAGAGAAGGTAGTGATGTTAGACGCTGGGGGCTCGAAGTCGCCGTTCTGACTCACACAAAGACGTTCTCTTGGAACTAGGTCAGGAATACTGGCAGGGAAATCTATTTCTGGAATGTTATTATCCACAAACCATTCCTTCCCAAATGCTGGCCGGCCGAAGTGGCCGTGCGGTTAAAGGCGCTGCAGTCTGGAACCGCAAGACCGCTACGGTCGCAGGTTCGAATCCTGCCTCGGGCATGGATGTTTGTGATGTCCTTAGGTTAGTTAGGTTTAACTAGTTCTAAGTTCTAGGGGACTAATGACCTCAGCAGTTGAGTCCCATAGTGCTCAGAGCCATTTGAACCATTTTGAACCCAAATGCTGCTTTATGACAGGGTGCATTGTCATGCCGATATACAGTCATCGTCTCCGAACTGTTCTTCTCCAGTACGTAGTACACATTGCTGTAAAATGTGTTTACATCCTTCGGTATTTCGCGCTTTTTTAAGCCCAACAAGGGGACCACATCCCAACCACGAAAAACACGCCTATACAATAACACACCACCAGTTCCATGCTTCACTCTTGGGACTACACGCGATGACAGGTAAGCATTCATTCGCCAAAACCCAAACCCTTCCCTCGGATTGCCACAGCGTACAGCGTGATTCACCAGTTCCAAACCACTCGTTTCCAGTCACCCACTGGCCAGTGGCGTCACTCTTTACATTACCTCAACCGTCACGTAGCACTGACTGCAAAAGCTCTTCGTTCACGAAGAGTTGCTCGACCGTTATACTCCTTTCTTTTTAACTCCCTACGAACAGTAATAGTGCTGACTGGACTGCTGGTAGCAGTTTGGAACTCAGGAGTGATGTTTTCATTTAACTTCATGCGACTTTTTATAACCATATTCTGCAAAGCTCAAAAGTCCCTGTCCATCAGTACATGAGGGCTTTTTGGTTTTGTTTTAGCTGTGGTTATTCTTTCGAGTGTCCACTTCACAATCGCATCACCAACAGTCGACCTGGGCAGCTTTCGAAGGGCTGAAATGTCTCATGTATTTATTACGTACAAGGAGACCATATGAAAATTGGATTTTTGTAAGTGTTTTGTGGTAAATAAAGTTCAGAAGTTAAATATCAAACAGGTAAAGCATGTCAATACAACTCTAAAAAATTCTCGAGAATATCAACTCAGTGTCTTTAATTGACTAAAACTAGGAAAATATTACGATGGTTTCATGTGGCTCTGTGGCCCAGTTTTTGACAAGGACAAATCCACCATCTTACAGGTTGGGCACAGAAGCCGACCAACTCATAAAGAGTGGCTTCAGAGTGTAACAGAACACGAAAAACAAGAGATGTACATTTTTGCAGATACTCAGATTATATGTCAAACGAACTGGAAAATTAGAATGCGCTTAATACTGAGTACAATATGGGAACATCGTAAAGGGCACATGGATCGCTTAGAACTAGTGCACTTTATAAATACGTTTCTGTTATTCAAATTACAACAGGTAGCGTCCCTCTGGCCCATATCAGCTAAAAAAGTAAAGCAATTTTTTTCAGCCGGGGCATGGACCATATGGTCAGCAAATATCCTTAAAGCACCGTTCCAGATTACATCGACAGCAACCACAGTCAGATGCACTGGTCTACAAAATCCGTGGATTCATTTTTCGCATCATATTCGTAAAAGACACGTATCGCATTCTTCAAGCGAGAACAAATTCCGTCACAAAAACTTTAATGCTCCAGTTTAGACCTGCAGATGTTGCGAGAGAAACGCTTTAAAATCGGAATGACACCAGACCCGTATAGCACCAAGTGTACTCAAAAAGACACCATAAACAATGTTTCGTCTGCGCCGACCATAATAAAACGTGTTCGTGGGTTCGTGAAAGATTGACCCATTAACCTGCATGGCATCTTCAACAGTACTAATAGAGAATATATAATGAGCAGCCAAATGAAAACGAGTAGCGGAAAAAAAGTAGGTGCAGGCGGGCCCAAATGTTGAAATGTTATTTCGATTGCGCTGCAAAAGTTTCGCAACGAAACCCTCACACATTCTTCAAAATGTACCGATCTCTCCTCACGTGATTTCCATATATTTAGAGAGCCCTGCCGAAAGACATTCGTGGCTGTCGATTTGCTTCGCACGGAGAGATACACGTCTTGGTATAGTCATAGCTCCGTAGGCAACTGCAAGCATTTTTCATGAAGAAATTGACCGTATTGTCTCACAGTGAGGTAAATTTAACAGTTATGCCGATTACTTTTGAAGTAATAAACAGTTCACTTACTGTTTAGATTTCTGTATTTCAATCGGTACAATCGGACCCCTTATGTGCTCACTTTGTTGTCCGTCTGTCTATCTTTCCGATTGTTATGACACCTTTTTATCAGGAATGGATAGAGGTAACACGCTGAAATTTATGTCACATACTACAGTCCACACCGAGCGCAGTGGTTAGCACACTGGACTCGCATTTGGGAGGACGACGGTTCAATCCCGCGTCCGGCCATCCTGATTTAGGTTTTCCGTGATTTCCCTAAATCGCTCCAGGCAAATGCCGGGATGGTTCCTTCCCCGTCCTTCCTTAATCCGATGAGACCGATGACCTCGTAGTTTGGTCTCTTCCCCCAAAACAACCAACCAACTACAGTCTACAGTTCCTTGGCAGTGTGAAAAAGTTAAGCTGCTAAGTCAATGCAATCAAAAGACGCGGCCATTTATGTCTCCTATTTCGATACCCGGAAACTCCACCACTAAAACCTGTGGGATACTGTCCATTGACCAACATAAAATTTAATTTATCAGAAAATTGTTATTTTGTGATTATATCACTTTTCTTTTGCCATTTGTCGTCCGCCATTCTGTCTGTCTGTCCGCCCATGTGTTTAACACCCCTTTTCCTCAGGAATGGTTACAGGTACAAAGTTGAAATTTATGTCAGATAATGAGGTCTACGGTTACTTGGATGTGTAGAAAATTTAACGCTCTAAGTCAGTGCAATGAATAGATACGGCCGTCTGTAAGGATCTCTTTTCCTCCGGTGTGGCTTTAGGTAAGAAATAGGTAACAAACTGAAATTTATGCAAAATACTAAGACACAAAATATTTAATGACATTAGCTGCCAGTGAGTATGATTTAAATCAATGGGGAAAGCTGAAAATTTGAGCAAGACTGGAATTCGAACCTAGGCGTCAGGCTCACTTTTCTTTTACTGGCCTCCTTCCACCCGTTTAGCTCTTCCGTAACGCCTGCCAGAAGTGCCTACGTCGGTGTGGCTTCTTCGTCATTATTATTCATTTTTCTATAACATAAGCGCCTTGACAGAAATACTAAATTATCTCTTCTTGAAATAAAGAGTAAAGTCGTAAAAAAACGTAAACGCCTTCTTCTTGAGTAAATAGTTGCTGGTATAATGCTATAGCAAATAAAATTCTCTATTTCTTGAAAATAAATCAGGAAGTTTTTCTTAAAATAAAAAAAAATCTTGAAAAAGTTGAAAAATACTTTTACAATACT
The DNA here is from genome assembly GCF_023898315.1 of Schistocerca nitens. NCBI lineage: Eukaryota > Metazoa > Arthropoda > Insecta > Orthoptera > Acrididae > Schistocerca > Schistocerca nitens. The sequence continues at coordinate 378,010,457 of NC_064616.1, forward strand.
CTCGCTGAATGTAACAAAGAGCTAAAACCAAGAACTTCTTGCTATTCCATGAAATGAAGGAGCTTCTTCTCGATGTCCGTTCGTTCGGAGTTTACATGAAATACTTCGATTAGTCAGTACTCAGTCCAACATTTTGCTATCATAATGTCTAACATATTCCCATACTTCTAAGAGTAGTACAGGTCAGGTTCGATTTTAAAATGTTCATATTCAGTATAAGAGCAGTAGTTGGTGAAAGTTGCTGTTCGATTTCGAATGACGTGAGCATTAGTGCGTCACCGTTTTTCTTTGTTCAGGGATAAGGGATAGCGTAACTTCTGTGTCCTCTCGGTGGAGCGGTAGATGATTGCCAATGCCCTGGATAAAAGAGCAGTAATTTGTTTAGCAGGCCCACAGCTGAGTCGATGAATTATAGTGTCCACCAATCCACAGGTAGTACACATAGGAGAAACCGCCAGGTGGATTTTTTGCAGTTTGTCGTTAGTAGGTATCTTGTCATTGGCCGCTAGAAGTCACTGACGATATTCATGCAAATAATGTTCCATTTGTAACGCGGACATTTCTGTTCAACAGGGTTTCTTCTAGTAGTTTTTGTCAGGAAGTCATATATTACCTTATTCGTCAGACCGGCGGAACTTGAATGGGGAGGACAGTCTTTATACATGTAACTGAATTCTAAACAGCACGCTCTTACGTATGGCAACATAAGAGGAATCGTTGATGCATCAATGGAGGGTTCAAGACGACTTGGGCCCCATATTTCTAATAAGATACTGGTTGTGTTGTCTTTAGGGGTCTCAAGAGACTGCCTGAATCGATTGATTAAGAGGACCGTACTTCGCGTTCTTGCGTCGAGTAAGTTGAGACGTCCCTACGTATTTGGCAAAACCAGAGTCTCCAAGCCGACCTTGAAGATGTTACTCCTCGTGACAAAACCCAAACGCCGCGCGAGGTAGCCGCGTGGTCTGAGGCGTATTGTCACAGTCTGCGCGGCTCACCCCGCCGGAGGTTCGAGTCCTCCCCCGGGCATGGGTTTGTGTGTTGTCCATAGCGTAAGTTAGTTTAAGTTAGATTAAGTAGTGTGTAGGCTTAGGGACTGATGACCTCAGCAGTTTGGTCCAACAAGACCTTACAACAAATTTCCAATTTTTTACCACAAACCCGAACCAGCAGAAGGCCTTCTCAATGCTGGTAATTACAGTGGGTGGCACGCGAAGGATCTGCACCAGGTAACTAAATTTGTTGGTAACTGTAAGTTTAATGTTTTGAACTTTTTGCAGTATATTAAGTTGCCTGTCCCCATTCGTTTAGCCGGCCACGGTGGCCGAGCGGTTCTAGGCGCTTCAGTCCGGAACCGCGCGACTGTTACGGTCGCAGGTTCGAATCCTGCCTCGGGCATGGATGTGTGTGATGTCCTTAGGTTAGTTAGGTTTAAGTAGTTCTATGTTCTAGGGGACTGATGACCTCAGATGTTAAGTCCCATAGTGCTAAGGGCTATTTGAACCATTTTGAACCCATTCGTTTTAAGGGCAGCCCTAAACTGAGGTAACACGTCTGCCCTGTTTCAGGTGTTCATCCTCGCTGAGTCTGTGTCCAGGGGCATACCCAGTAACTTATAATAACTGCCGGCGTTCCGCCAATCCATGTCCTCAAAATTGCGGATGTGCATTTCGATGTCCGTAAGAACGGTTTTTGTATCGTTTGATTTGGCTTCAGATGCTATCGCGAATTCCTGAGTGGCATGGCCACCTGTTTTAAGGTCTTTTTGAGTTGTTGCTCCAAGGCACAGGTCATGTTTGTAGAACATACATTGATACCTGATATTACCAATCACCAGCCCTGAAGTTTCTTCTGGTAATATGATCAGGAGGGGTTCTACAGCGATGGCGTACAAAGCCGTCGATAAGGTGAGGAAGAGCAGTGTAGCAGATTCCTTGGACTTTGCATAGGCGCTGGTAATGTCCAGAAGGGTACAGTCGGCGTTTATTATGCTCCTTCCAGGAATTATGCTCCTTCCAGGAACAGCACCATGTTGACGCTCACCCAGAACGTACATAAGACCCTTTGCATGCGAGTCTTCAAAGCTCGTGTCATAATTTTAAAATTACCATTCAATAAAGTCGCATTTTGTTTAGTTGTCTGTTATTACCCTTCTTCGGCACGAGTACGATAATCCCATCTTTAAATTCTGGGGATATATCCCCTCCCATATGGAGTTCGTTTTCAATGGCGCATAATGTGTTCCCGAGAAGTTCCCAGTAATACTTGTAGAAGTCCGATGTCAGTCCATCCGATCCTGGAGTTTTCTTGCCTGTCGCCCTGGTAACGGCATAGTAGATGCTTTCTTTATCAAAAGGAGATTCAAGTGTATCTGCATCCTCCACGGTGAGACGGATGGATATCCTACACGCCAGGGCATCACACGTTTGTGCATCTACTGGCTGCTTCCGGTTGAGGTCACTGAAACGGGCATGCGCATGGTACTGCTGGTGAATTTGTGCCCTGCTGCATCCGTGATGTCGACAATGATGGTAGCGTTGCGGCTTCGGAACGCTCTGAGAAGGTGGTATAGGGAGGCGGTTTCCTGAGACGCAGCGTTCTTGGATTGCGTGCGGACTAAGTGGCCTTCAAGTCTTGTCCTCTGAATTTCCGTTATTCTTGCTTCACACTTCTTAATGTTGCGGGAAATTTCGGAACTGGGGTGGCTAGCGTCTTGGTATAGGTTTCGTAATCCTTGGTAATACGTTTCAGTTCTGTGATTCCACCAAAATTTCTTTTATCTGGCATAAAACATAGTCGTAGATCTTTGTTTAGACTTAGCTACCTTGACCCACCATTCAAGTGTCGTATTGTAGCAGGGGCGGGATCGGAGAGCTTGCTATCAGGAGCGGTCTCTCTCCACATCCAGCTCCTCATGCCGTAAAAATCTAATACCGAGCTTCCAGTAACCCTTTACCCGGTGGAATGGGGAGCAGTGGTGGTTCACGTAGGCATGGTAGGTGCTGTGGTCGGAAATATTGTGAACTGTGCGAAACGTAAAATTTATCAGTACGTCTCGTCGAGTCGTAGGTCACATCAGTATAGTTTCTCCCACGCATCACGGGGATGGAGGTCGAGAACAAGACACCTGAGTTCCTAGCAAATGTTGGTGTGAAGAATTTCATCCTTGGCATGGATCATACAGTTATAATCCCCTCCGAGAAGAATACTGGCAGTGTGCAGGCCGATTAACTCAGGTACATCCGTCCGAAAAAAACCATCCCACTCCCGCCCATGGCCACTACTGGAGGACGCATAAATATTTACAATTAATAGTCCGTTAGTTCTGCAGGATATCCCTCAAATACTGATGTCGGTGACATGTATACTCTCGCGGTACGTAACTGCGGTGTCAGCTGCGTCCTCTGTATTGCTGTTAGTAGCTGCAACATAAAAAAATGGTTCAAATGGCTCTGAGCACTATGGGACTTAACATCTGAGGTCATCAGGCCCCTAGAACTTAGAACTACTTAAACCTAACTAACCTTAGGACAACACACACATCCATGCCCGAGGCAGGATTCGAACCTGCGACCGTAGCGGTCGCATGGTTCCGGACTGAAGCGCCTAGAATCGCTTGGCCACACCGGCCGGCAGTTGCAACATAAACGGGAATGAAAATTTCAGTTAGAGCTTTTTTGAAGGAGTACAGTGTCGACATACGTTCTATATAAAAGTTCCTGCATGACACAGACCTTTACGGCATTCTGGATGCGATTGTTGTTAACTGTGGTTACCTTAAAAGTTTGGGACTTGTTCATCTGATCACCGATGATGAGGTTCTCAGTATCCACCCGTATCATCATCAGCTCACCAGGCCTCATCGCCTGGGGCTGGAGGTGGAGGTGGTGGCTTAATTTCGGTTTCCACAGCCTTTGGGCAGTCTTTGCGGGAGCCTGGCGCTTGGCTGGTTCCCCGTCATTTAAGTTTCTCGACAACCCTGCTTACATTCTTCTTCAGCTGTACCTGTAGCTCCGGTTCCTATTTTATCGCGACACGACTCTTCTTCGTAGTGGACGAAGATTGTGAGTCACGATCCTCGGATTTTTCTTTGGTGGCTTTCTTTGGCATATTCAGAGCTGGAGCAGCATCCATTGGTGCGTACGTAAATTCGGAAGAACTTTCTGTAGGTTGCTGAATTCATTCAGTCATGGAAGCTTCATCAACGGCAGTTGTGAAAAATGCTGTAGTCTCAGAAGGAGACGTTTTCTCGGTGTTCATTGACTATGAAACTGGTACTGCACTGACATTGTCAGAAGGAGATGAACTTTTTAATAAGGCCGCGAATGTCGGTGGGACAGCGGCTGGCGCACCAGTGATGACAGCATCAAAATACGTCGTTTGCACACGGCACTTGCGTGGACAATCTGCGCGGAAATGAACGCCATTCTCTACATTAAACACCCTGTTATTGCTAACGTTCACGTGTAATAGTGTACAGAGTACTATATACCTATAGAGCATCGTTAAGCCGCTGGTCCGCAATTTCAAAGGACAGGTTGCAGATCTTCCCGTTAGGAAAGCCCAAACCAACAAAGGTAATTGTAACGGTACTCGTCACACCTTTACTTGACGTGTAATCAGCTGATCCGTTTGTCAGATTCATGACGCGAAGACACACTTCTTCATTTCGTAGTTTCACGTAATATGCATTAACCAGGGAGTCATACTGCATACCAATAACCCCTTCGTCAAGGACACTGTAGCAGGATCTAATAAGAATGTAAATTATAAAAAAGATTGATAAAGGGATGTTATTTGATAATATAAATGAGAGTATATGTCTATATTTAAATGTATTGAGCTGGAAGTTGTGATACCTGTGGATACAGTCCTACAATACCATCATTTAGTTCCCAATCGTAGCGTAATTAAACGGGCTTCCTACAGGGTATCTTTTTATACAGAGCTGTTCTCTAAAGTTTTGCTGATCAGTTACGACAGTACCTCGTATCTCTTATTTGTTCTAAGAGAGATGACATATAAATTGTGCGTCGGATTCTGTGTGGAAGTTCGGTCGCCGTGCACTTATACGGACTTCATTTCCTCTTTGCAGAATCCTTTTTCTGGAAGGCCCTTTTGGGGCACAACTTAAAATAATTTTTTATACGCATTTTTCTCTTATGTAACGTACTTATTATTTCACTTCATGGAAATACAAACTTTTAACATTAACTTCAGACCAGAACGCGCAATTGCAATTATACATAATACCAGGCGACATTACCTCTTATTTCCATACTACTGTGCTAACTGACAGCTCACGACTGACAGCCCGTGACGTCTGCCTGGCCTCAACAATCCCAACAAGAAGAGCTAGACTCAGAGATATATCTGCCTTATTCAAAGATTACTCGTAAATCGTTCTTAATCCATGACAGCATGGTTTTCCTGGGCGTCCTCACGCTCAAGTTGATTATATCTACATACTACACTCCTGGAAATTGAAATAAGAACACCGTGAATTCATTGTCCCAGGAAGGGGAAACTTTATTGACACATTCCTGGGGTCAGATACATCACATGATCACACTGACAAAACCACAGGCACATAGACACAGGCAACAGAGCATGCACAATGTCGGCACTAGTACAGTGTATATCCACCTTTCGCAGCAATGCAGGCTGCTATTCTCCCATGGAGACGATCGTAGAGATGCTGGATGTAGTCCTGTGGAACGGCTTGCCATGCCATTTCCACCTGGCGCCTCAGTTGGACCAGCGTTCGTGCCGGACGTGCAGATCGCGTGAGACGACGCTTCATCCAGTCCCAAACATGCTCAATGGGGGACAGATCCGGAGATCTTGCTGGCCAGGGTAGTTGACTTACACCTTCTAGAGCACGTTGGGTGGCACGGGATACATGCGGATGTGCATTGTCCTGTTGGAACAGCAAGTTCCCTTGCCGGTCTAGGAATGGTAGAACGATGGGTTCGATGACGGTTTGGATGTACCGTGCACTATTCAGTGTCCCCTCGACGATCACCAGTGGTGTACGGCCAGTGTAGGAGATCACTCCCCACACCATGATGCCGAGTGTTGGCCCTGTGTGCCTCGGTCGTATGCAGTCCTGATTGTGGCGCTCACCTGCACGGCGCAAAACACGCATACGACCATCATTGGCACCAAGGCAGAAGCGACTCTCATCGCTGAAGACGACACGTCTCCATTCGTCCCTCCATTCACGCCTGTCGCGACACCACTGGAGGTGGGCTGCACGATGTTGGGGCGTGAGCGGAAGACGGCCTAACGGTGTGTGGGACCGTAGCCCAGCTTCATGGAGACGGTTGCGAATGGTCCTCGCCGATACCCCAGGAGCAACAGTGTCCCTAATTTGCTGGGAAGTGGCGGTGCGGTCCCCTACGGCACTGCGTAGGATCCTACGGTCTTGGCGTGCATCCGTGCGTCGCTGCGGTCCGGTCCCAGGTCGACGGGCACGTGCACCTTCCGCCGACCACTGGCGACAACATCGATGTACTGTGGAGACCTCACGCCCCACGTGTTGAGCAATTCGGCGGTACGTCCACCCGGCCTCCCGCGTGCCCACTATACGCCCTCGCTCAAAGTCCGTCAACTGCACATACGGTTCACGTCCACGCTGTCGCGGCATGCTACCAGTGTTAAAGACTGCGATGGAGCTCCGTATGCCACGGCAAACTGGCTGACACTGACGGCGGCGGTGCACAAATGCTGCGCAGCTAGCGCCATTCGACGGCCAACACCGCGGTTCCTGGTGTGTCCGCTGTGCCGTGCGTGTGATCATTGCTTGTACAGCCCTCTCGCAGTGTCCGGAGCAAGTATGGTGGGTCTGACACACCGGTGTCAATGTGTTCTTTTTTCCATTTCCAGGAGTGTATTTCAGATTATTTAATTTAATTACATTTCATTGATAAAATAAAAGTAATTAAAGGAAGAATTACGTAGATAATTTGTCCTTAACCTATCTCAGTTATCCAGCGGCGGTAAGTGGACGTATATTTCAACTTGGAATCCGAACCACGCGTTACTTCTGCCAACTCCTCAACAAGTGAAGGCTAGGTTAAAACGAAAACTGAAAAATTCATGGTCCGACCGATATTCCAACCTGCGACTCCTCGGTTTCCAGGCTTTCACTTTATCGCTAGGTCAACGTCATGTATACAGGTTGGTCCACTGAAAGTGACCGGGACAAATATCTCACGAAATAAGCATCAAAATAAGAAACTACAAAGAACGAAACTCGTTTAGCTTGATGGGGGAATCCAGATGGCGCTATGGTTAGCCCGCTAGATGGCACTGCCATAGGTCAAACGGATATCAACTGCGTTTTTTTTAATAGGAACCCCCATCTTTATTACATATTCGTGTAGTATGTAAAGGGATATGAATGTTTTAGTTGGACCACTTTTTTCGCTTTGTGATAAATGGCGCTGTAATAGTCACAAACGTATAAGTACTTGGTATGACGTAACAATCCGCCAGGGCGGACGGTATTTGCTTCGTGATACATTACCCCTGTTAAAATGGATTGTTTACCAATTTCGGAAAAGGTCTATATCGTGTTGATGTATGGCTATTGTGATCAAAATGCCGAACGGGCGTGTGCTACGTATGCTGCTCGGTATCCTGGACGACATCATCCAAGTGTCCGGAACGTTCGCCGGATAGTTACGTTATTTAAGGAAACAGGAAGTGTTCAGCCACATGTGAAACGTCAACCACGACCTGCAACAAATGATGATACCCAAGTAGGTGTTTTAGCTGCTGTCGCAGCTAATCCGCACATCAGTAGCAGACAAATTTCGCGAGAATCGGGAATCTCAAAAACGTCATTCTTGAGAATGCTACATCAACATCGATTGCACCCCTACCATATTTCTATGCGCCAGGAATTGCATGCAGACGACTTTGAACATCGTGTACAGTTCTTCCACTGGGCACAAGAGAAATTACTGTACGATGACTGATTTTTTGCACGCGTTCTATTTAGCGACGAAGCGTCATTCACCAACAGCGGTAACGTAAACCGGCATAATATGCACTACTGGGCAACGGAAAATCCACGATGGCTGCGACAAATGGAACATCAGCGACCTTGGCGGGTTAATATGTGGTGCGGCATTGTGGGAGGAAGGATAATTGGCCCCCATTTTATCGATGGCAATCTAAATGGTTGAATGTATGTTGATTTCCTACGTAATGTTCTACCGATGTTACTACAAGATGTTTCACTGCATGACAGAATGGCGAAGTTCTTCCAACATGATGAATGTCCGGCACATAGCTCGCGTGCCGTTGAAGCGGTAATCAATAGCATATTTCATGACAGGTGGATTGGTCGTCGAAGCGCCATACCATGGCCCGCACATTCACCGGATCTGACGTCCCTGGATTTCTTTCTATGGGGAAAGTTGAAGGATATTTGCTATCGTGATCCACCGTCAACGCCTGACAACATGTGTCAGCGCATTGTCAATACATGTACGAACATTACGGAAGGCGAACTACTCGCCGTTGAGAGGAATGTCGTTACACGTATTGCCAAATGCATTGAGGTTGACGGACATAATTTTCAGCATTTATTGCATTAATGTGGTATTTACAGGTAATCACGCTGTAACAGCACGCCTTGTCAGAAATGAGAAGTTAACAAAGGTACATGTATCACATTGGAACAACCGAAATAAAATGTTGAAACGTACCTACGTTCTGTATTTCAATTTAAAAAACCTACCTGTTACCAACTGTTCATCTAAAATTATGAGCCGTCTGTTTGTGACTATTACAGCGCCATCTATCACAAAGTGAAAAAAGTGGCCCAACTAAAACATTCATATTTCTTTACGTACTACACGAATATGTAATAAAAATGGGGGTTCCTATTTAAAAAAAAACGCAGTTGATATCCGTTTGACCTATGGCATCGCCATCTAGCGGGCCAACCATAGCGCCATCTGGTTTCCCCCTTCAAGCTAGACAAGTTTCGTTCTTTGTAGTCTCTTCGTTTGAAGCTTATTTCGTGAGATATTTGGCCCGGTCACGATCAATGGACCACCCTGTATGTACCGTACATGTCATATGTAGGTTCTGATGATGAGTGAGTTTGCAAGTGTCATAACATGTAAGTGGCCATATCTTCTGATTGCACTGATTTAGAGACTTGAGTTATTTACACCGCCAAGGGACCATAGACTCTAGTATTCCATGTATGTAGTATCTGTTCTCAGGCTGATGAGCTACACGAAATTATTACTATTATTATTATTATTATTATTATTACAATCATCTATATACATAACGCATGGGTGTCTGGATACTTCTGATCAGATAGTGTAGTTCCCACATTAAGTAAGAGTGAGAAGATGAGAGTTGCCTGGGGCACAGAAGGACATGCTGATCCTTGGCTGCACCGTATGATCTGTTTATGAGCGAAACGGAGGCACTATATTTCTTATGCTGGAAAATGTATATAGAGTCTTCATTGTGTGACCAATATGATCTGTTAAAAATTTTGACAGTAAATGAGTCTACCAAAATAAAAAATCGTAAATAAAAAACATAAACATATCAAAGACAGGCTAGAGCACATAAACATTTTTAACTAAAGACAGTCAGACCTTTTGTGAAATTATTTGTCTATAAGTAAGAAATAAAATAGATTAGAGAAATATTTGACACGTCTTTGAATGATGCTCAGACTCATACAGAGCAGCTGAGATGCTCTTTCATTAGTGACGTGAAATTTCACAAGATAAATATCTTCTAGTAATCTTCAAAAGTCAAATTTTTACGTTGACCAGCACCTCATTTGATGTAAGTGGTTTCGAACATCAGTCAAAGGCGCATCAAATGGCTCTTTAACAAATTTTATTTTTTATTTTTAGACAAATCATTTCATAAAACATTTGACTTATTTCAATTTTCTTTATTTTTAAGTTTTTTTCAGAATGTATGAGATATAGTACATGTCAATATCGATCGGTATTCAGTAAGTATTAACAATATGTACATGAAGAGAAGACAGACAGTTTCAATTTATGATGTGATTTGATATGTTTTGACATTTCATTTACATAACTAGCAGCAGCTGTTCATGAAATATTTAAAATTTCCCTCAAGTCAATAAATAAGAGGTTCTTAATCACCCTGATTGCTTTCAATCAAATACAACTGGTCCATTTGATACCCCCATTTGTCCATTTCCCACAAGCAATTTTCTAAATTCAAACAAAAATTCAGTGTGTAATTTCTGTGTGGTCTTGTTTTCGCTCCACTCGAACATTTGACTAGTATGAGGGAGCATGGGGTACTTACCCATTTGAGGATTATCCCACGTCTTGTGATCAAAGACATGGCCAGACCCAGAGCTACGCCTGGCTTTGGATACCTGTCAACAAACATACGCAGCATGATGATGAAAAGTTAGGTCCAAATTATGCACATACACATACATGAAGTGTGTTACAAAACTGTATAGCACTAATTGCAGGACGCGTTCCTCACACGCAGACGAGGAAACTATATTGTATGAAAATGGGTCAGCAAACGTTTTGTTTCTATGTTACAACTCACTTTCTCCATCTCATTAATCATGGGAAACAAACAAGAAGATAACGTTAGAATCATGGGGAACATCTACTCTTGGTGACGTCTGGTTACGTTGTGCACCGCCAGTGTCTCGTTTTAAATATCCCTCTTGCCATTGTTTATTTACGGGTAACAACTGTCCCAGCGATCAATATGACCGTTGCCAGCGCACAGATTACTACGTAGAGCTAATCGCAGACTTGGCTGGTGCAATGGCAGTGTACACAGACACAGAGGAGGCAGATGCCCATTTGATTTACGGATTAACTGATGGCAATGACGCTCGCGCTCAGTGTTTATACCTGGAGAGATTTCCAGGACGACGGTTCCCCGACAGGAAAACGTTTGAAGTTACTGATCTTCGTCTTAGGGAAAATGGAGCATTTAAGCCTTATTCTCGAGACCAGTGGAGGCCTAGAGGGACGAGGACAACGATGTGGGAGGCGGCAATTCTTCATACAGTCGACGATGAATCCAGCGTCAGTACAAGACTTGTAGCTGCAACACTGAATATGACTGTCTGGCGAGTGTTACACAAGGACCAGCTGTATCCATACCATTTGCAGCGTGTGCAGGCATTATTAACAGCTGATTTTCCTGCACGGGTACCCTTCTGCGAATGGTTTATTCAACAAAGTGTCAACCCTAATTTTAGTACAACGGTGCTGTTCACAGATGAGGCGTCGTTTCAACGAGATTAAATTTTCACAACCGGCATGTATGAGCAGACGTCAATCCTCACGCAACTGTTGAAGCAAGTTATCAACAAAGATTTTCTGTCATTGTTTGGGCCAGCATTGTTGGTCACAGTTTGGTAGGGCCTCTCTTTCTTTCATCCAGGCAAAACATGTACTTCATGCACGATCGAGCATCTTCTCATTCTAATGCTAATGTTCCTCGCTTCTAAATAACATTCGGTGACAGATGGACAGATAGATATGTACCAGTTGCCTGGCCTCCACCACGCTCTCCGGACCTAAGACCACTGGAGTTTGGGTTGTGGGAGTATTTGAAAGCTCTTGTGTATAGAACTCCAGTAGAAGATGTTCAGTGTCTCCGTGTCCGTATTATGGAACGATACGAAACCATACGAAATACTCCATGGATACATCAGACACCCGAGATTCACTATGACGAGGGACTGATACATCTGTCAAAGCCCATGAAGGGCATATTGAACATCTCCTGTGAGAAAGAGTTGCATGTGGTTTGGTGGTGTGTTCTGTTCGAGTGTGTTTCCCATGATTAATGGATTGGAGAAAATGAGCTATAACATGGAAACAGTTTCCAGACCCATGTTCATATAACATAATTTCTTCGTCTACGTGTGAGGAATGTGTCCTGCAATTTATGACGTTCATTTTTGTTACATCCTGTATAAGACAAACTTTTCGGAAAATTTGTTGACACACTTGTTAATGCATTATTGTACATTACATGTCTGGGTTCCTCCCTGTCAAAAACTAAGCAAGTCGCTGCCGCAAACCATATTGGGTGTGGGTACAAGATGGACGCTGAGTCGATGGCCGAAAAGGCTCTAGAGGGCGAATGTTACGTCTGAACGTAACGTGAATTTAAACCAGTGCCGACGAACAAAGACAGGAACGTAATAAACAATAACACACCACCAAATCGATCGGAACTATCTGTCGCGCAAATAGTATCGCTGCCATTATCTGAGTCTGTTTCTACACTGCTAGGGTAAAGAACTGATACATAACAGGCGAGCACCTAGTCACACTATCCAACGAAATTTTTTATGATAAACTCATCCCATTTGCGTTCACTGATGCGGTTACACTGCGGAGCTCTAAGAGAAGTAAAATGAACGCTATTTTGGCGCCAATTGACATGCTAAGGGGCTGGCTCCATAAAAATACAGATTAATTCTTAAAGTAAAGTATAAACAGAAACGAGCCATTGCTAAAATGGTATTTATGAAGAACAAATTATACTGGTACTGGTTTCAAAATGACAGGTTCATCGTCCTACAGTTGTTCACATTTAAAATTGCAAAATGGTTCAAATGGCTCTGAGCACTATGGGACTCAACTGCTGAGGTCATAAGTCCCCTAGAACTTAGAACTACTTAAACCTAACTAACCTAAGGACAACACACACATCCATGCCCGAGGCAGGATTCGAACCTGCGACCGTAGCGGTCGCGCGGTTCCAGACTGTAGCGCCAGAACCGCTCGGCCACCTGCGGCCGGCTAAAATTGCATTTACCTGATGTAAGCACGATGTTGGCAATTTTTCGTTGGGTCGAAAGTACCTTAGGGTAGCAGTGCTATCAAAGAAACTTTCGCCACAGTGAAAAACCATCATCGGTAGCAGTGTATCTATGCTGCTTCTGGATAACTTTGTTTGCAAGTGTAAAGTTGTAATTTAGTTGGTGAATGACGCAACCAGCCACAAATACTTTTTAATTATTGTAGTACCATAACCAGTTTCAGTCTACCATGTTCATCTTCAGATGACTGATATTTTCCATTACATAGATGTTTTGGTCAACATCATGTCATTTGCTCCACAATGGCCAAGAATATTTCAATACTTCGTGCCACTTTACGCTAAAGTGCTTCATTTTTTATATTTGATACAAAATAGTTGTGTTCACCTATGTCAGTTACAGCAGATGGCGATTTGTTCTGTTGTGGTCCATGTTTTTAGTGTTTTCTTTTTTTACTTTCAGTGGAAATTATTGACAAAATACTTTAAAATTAACTGATTGCTTATTATAATGTAGACATACACGTGCACACGTTTATATACCCATCAAAAAGACGTTAAGGATATAATTGGTTCTCGTATCTTAAAAAGAGATAGATGTCTTATACTTTACTTTTTGATAATACAGAATACTACGCAAAGGTAAACTACACTGTGTGTTATCATTGAACCGATTGTGAAATGCAAAAGGAACGTTATTTGAAAAAACAAAAAAATTGCAATGCCCCACAATATCAAAAAACATAAAATGGCTTGTTCATTCCAGTGTTCAATAACGTGTAGGTCCTCCACGAACCTTCAGGCACTCTTGAAGGCGACGGGAAATGCTCAGTACAAACTCACTGCAGGCCTCTTGAAGCACATTGTTCCACTCCTCAATGGCAACATTCCTGAGAGCTTCAACCGTTAACTGAGGATGCTCACGACTAGAAATCGCTCTTTTGAGCACGCTTCATGCATGCTCTGTATAATTTATATCCGGTGAGCATGGTGCCCAATCCATTCTTCAGATTCCATGTACCGTCAGATATCGACACACTCTGCGAGCACGATGGGATCGGACGTTACGACCCAAAGTGAATCCTTCCCCTACAGTCTCTGGAAAGGCACTCACTATCGGTGGAAGAATGTTGTTTTCGTACATTGCAGCAGTCGTGTTGCCTTCAATTGGAACGAGTGGTGTGCGGCGGCCGTACATGATACATGCCCAGGATACAACTGAGCAATCGGATTGTTGGTGGCATTCCACAGTCATTGAGGGATGATGGCGTTCCCCTGTTCATCTCCATATCCACAGTTGTCGTCAGGGTGCAAGGCTATTCGTACCTCGTCTGTGAACAGCATTTTGGTCCACTGGTCTCGTTCTCAATGTTCATGTGCTCTAGTCTATCTTACACGAGCACCCCTGTGATGTGGACAGAGTTGTGTAGTCTTGAGAGGTCTTCGGCTGTACAACATCCCATCATGAAGTCTGCTACGCACCGTGTAGGTACTTACGGTAACCGCTGTGTCTTCTTGAAGCGCGAGGCGCATAGTATTCGCTGTCTTTGTAGGGCGTCTGTGCAGATATCGTTACATACCGGTCCCGAGCTGCTGTAGTTTTGCGTGGACGGCCTTCGCGATGTCGATCCGCTATTGAATACGTTTCCTGGAATTTTTTCCACCGTCTGGAGACAACATTTTGATTAACGTGAACAATATTTGTATTTTGTCTCACGCTTTCTCCCATCAATCTATATCTACATCATACTTCTCCAGCCTTCTAATGGTGTGTGGCGGAGGGTACATTCGGTACCACTATCTGATCCCTCCAACCCTGTTCCACTCAGAAATACTGTGAGGGAAGAATGATTGTCGGTAAGCCTCTGTATTGACTCTAATTTCTCTAATTTTCTCCTCGTGGTCAATACGCGAGATGTAGGTAGAGGGAAGTAATAAGTTGTCCGACTCCTCCTGAAAAGTGCTGTCCAGAAATATCAATAGTAAATCTCTCCGTGATGCAAAACACCTCTCTTGTAACGTCTGCTAGTGGAATTTGTTTAGCATCTCCGTAAAACTCTCTCGCCAGCTAAACGATCCCGTGATGAAACGCGCCGCTCTCCATTGGATCTTTCCTATCTCCTCTACCAGTCCTATCTGATAGGGATCCCAGAGAGGTTAAAAATACTCAAGAATCGGGCGAACAAGCGCCTTATAAGCCACTTCTTTCGGGGATGAGTTACATTTCCTTAAGATTCTTCCGACGAATCTGAGTCTGGTGACTGCTTTTCCCACTATCTGTTTTTATGGCCATTCCACTTAAGGTCGCTGTGAATAGTTACGCCTAGACATTTTTGGACAGACGCTGTCTCCAGCTCAATAGAGTAGCTGTACAGTAGTGGATTTATTTTCCTATGTATGCGCAGTATGTTATACACTCCTGGAAATGGAAAAAAGAACACATTGACACCGGTGTGTCAGACCCACCATACTTGCTCCGGACACTGCGAGAGGGCTGTACAAGCAATGATCACACGCACGGCACAGCGGACACACCAGGAACCGCGGTGTTGGCCGTCGAATGGCGCTAGCTGCGCAGCATTTGTGCACCGCCGCCGCCAGTGTCAGCCAGTTTGCCGTGGCATACGGAGCTCCATCGCAGTCTTTAACACTGGTAGCATGCCGCGACAGCGTGGACGTGAACCGTATGTGCAGTTGACGGACTTTGAGCGAGGGCGTATAGTGGGCATGCAGGAGGCCGGGTGGACGTACCGCCGAATTGCTCAACACGTGGGGCATGAGGTCTCCACAGTACATCGATGTTGTCGCCAGTGGTCGGCGGAAGGTGCACGTGCCCGTCGACCTGGGACCGGACCGCAGCGACGCACGGATGCACGCCAAGACCGTAGGATCCTACGCAGTGCCGTAGGGGACCGCACCGCCACTTCCCAGCAAATTAGGGACACTGTTGCTCCTGGGGTGTCGGCGAGGACCATTCGCAACCGTCTCCATGAAGCTGGGCTACGGTCCCGCACACCGTTAGGCCGTCTTCCGCTCACGCCCCAACATCGTGCAGCCCGCCTCCAGTGGTGTCGCGACAGGCGTGAATGGAGGGACGAATGGAGACGTGTCGTCTTCAGCGATGAGAGTCGCTTCTGCCTTGGTGCCAATGATGGTCGTATGCGTGTTTGGCGCCGTGCAGGTGAGCGCCACAATCAGGACTGCATACGACCGAGGCACACAGGGCCAACACCCGGCATCATGGTGTGGGGAGCGATCTCCTACACTGGTCGTACACCACTGGTGATCGTCGAGGGGACACTGAATAGTGCACGGTACATCCAAACCGTCATCGAACCCATCGTTCTACCATTCCTAGACCGGCAAGGGAACTTGCTGTTCCAACAGGACAATGCACGTCCGCATGTATCCCGTGCCACCCAACGTGCTCTAGAAGGTGTAAGTCAACTACCCTGGCCAGCAAGATCTCCGGATCTGTCCCCCATTGAGCATGTTTGGGACTGGATGAAGCGTCGTCTCACGCGGTCTGCACGTCCAGCACGAACGCTGGTCCAACTGAGGCGCCAGGTGGAAATGGCATGGTAAGCCGTTCCACAGGACTACATCCAGCATCTCTACGATCGTCTCCATGGGAGAATAGCAGCCTGCATTGCTGCGAAAGGT
The DNA here is from genome assembly GCF_023898315.1 of Schistocerca nitens. Taxonomy (NCBI): domain Eukaryota; kingdom Metazoa; phylum Arthropoda; class Insecta; order Orthoptera; family Acrididae; genus Schistocerca; species Schistocerca nitens. Next base: position 378,026,957 of record NC_064616.1, read on the forward strand.
GGATATACACTGTACTAGTGCCGACATTGTGCATGCTCTGTTGCCTGTGTCTATGTGCCTGTGGTTCTGTCAGTGTGATCATGTGATGTATCTGACCCCAGGAATGTGTCAATAAAGTTTCCCCTTCCTGGGACAATGAATTCACGGTGTTCTTATTTCAATTTCCAGGAGTGTATTTATTTACGTTCAGGGTCAACTGCCAGAGCCTGCACCATTCATCAATTCTCTATCATCTGCGAGTAGCTTTAAAGAGCATCCGACGCTTTCTACTAGATCATTTATATACGAGGGTAAGTCAATTATTATCCGCAGAGTAGTTATAAAACTTTATTGTAATCCAATAGTAATCCCCTAGAAGAACATCATTTTTCGACACAGTCTCCTTGCGTTTCAACACACTTGATCCATCGTTGTACAAGCTTCCTGATGCCCTCATAAAAGAAGGTTCTAGGTTGAGCTGCGAGCCAGGAATGCACCGCTTCTTTTACTGCTTCGTCCGAGGCAAATCGACTGCCCCTTAATGCCAGTTTGAGTGGACCGAACAAGTGACAGTCAGAAGGGGCAAGATCGGGACTATATGGACGATGATCCAGTACTTCAAATTTGAGTTTCTGGAGTGTTTCAGCAGTGTGGGCAGCAATATGCGGACGGGCATTGTCGTGCAACAACACAACACCTCTTGTTAGCAATCCTCAGCGTTTGCTTCGAATTGCAGGCTTTAGCCTGGCAGCATGCATCTCTCTGTAAAGTACACTGTTTATTGTTGTGCCCCTTTCCCCACAATGTTCCAGTACTGGACCTTGTGCGTCCCAAAAAACCGTAAGCATCAGTTTTTCTGCGGACGGCTGGATCTTGAACTTTTTCTTGCAAGGCGAATTTGGATGTTTCCATTCCACACCCTGCCGTTTACTCTCCGGCTCGTAATGATGGATCCATGTTTCGTCACCAGTAATGATCCTGTCTAAGAAGTTGTCCCCTTCGTTACCATAGCGATACAAATGTTTTTAGCAGGTGTTCAAGCGTGTATGTTTATTCAACTGTGTGAGTTGTTTTGGGACCCATCTTGCACAAACTTTATGAAACCCAAGTCTGTTGTGGATGATTTCGTAGACAGAACCGTGACTAATTTGCAACGATGTGCCACTTCGTCAATAGTTAATCGTCTGTCTAAGAGAATCATTTCACGTGAACGCTCAGTGGTTTCTTCATTTGTGGCAGTAAACGGTCGTCCGGCTCCTTCATCGTGCCTAATACTTGTGCTACCATTTCGGAATTTTTCAATCCATTCGTAGATACTCCGTTGTGGCAAAACACTGTTCCCGTACTGTTCCGAAAGTCTTCGATGAATTTCGGCCCCTGAGACGCCTTCTGACCACTAAAAACGGATTACTGAACGTTGCTCTTCTTTGGTGCAAATAGACAGCGGAGCAGCCATGATTAACACCACAGTAGCAATAACGAAACTAACCTAACAGCTTGAAAATTGCAACGATATAACAACAAATAAACAAAGCATGCGTCATCAACGTAAAACAACAGTACTACCAAAATAAACAAAAATATAACTAAATTGCGGATAATAATTGACTTACCCTCGTGTCTTGTAAACAGTAACGGTCCTATCACACCTCCCTGTGGTACTCCGGATATTACCTTTACATCTGTCGACTTAGTTCCGTTAAGAGCGACGTGTTGAGTTCTATCTGCAAGAAAGTCTTACAGGTCTGCTGCGATACTCCGTAAGCTCGTATTTTCTTCATTAAGCGGCAATGCGGGACGGTGTCAAATGCCTTAATGAAATTAAGGGACACGGCATCAACCTGAGCGCCGTTGTCCACTGCGCTGTAGATCTCATGGAGGAACAGAACGAGCTGAGTTTCGCAGGATCTCTGTTGATTTTTATAGAAGAGATGTTCATTTTCCTAAAAGTCATAATTCTTCAGCATAAAACATGTTCCATATTTCTACAACAGATTGATGTCAACGATATAGGTCTATAATTGTGTGGATTTGTCTTGCGGCCTTTCTTAAAAACGGGAATGATATGCGCTTTTTTTGCAGTCGTTAGGTTCCTTTCGTTGCTCAAGCGATCTACGATAAGTTACTGCTAGAAGGGGAGCAAGTTCTTTCGCATAATCTTTATACAATCTTATAGGTATCTCATCTGGTTCTGAAGCCTTTCCGCTACTAAGCGAATTTAGCTGCTTTTCAATTCCGCGATCGGTTATCTCAATACCTGCCATTTCGATGTTCGTACGACGATTGACAGGAAGGGCAGTGTTACGATCTTCCGCGATGGAACAACTTCGGAAGACCGAATTCAGTATTTCGGCCTTCTCTCTGTTATCTTCCGTTTCAGTGCCGGTTGGTCGCTAATAGATGATTTTGACCCATTTTCTCATTCTCTATACGACCAAAATCTCTTACAGTTTTTGCCCAGATCGGCAGACAACATCTTACTTTCAAAATCATTGAACGCTTCTCTCATTGAGCTCCTTACGTTCATTTTCGCTTCGTTTAGCTTTTGTTTGTCAGCTAGGTTTTTACATCTCTTGAATCTGAGATGAAGTGCTCTTTGTTTACGTTTTCTAACATGGTTATTAAACCATGGTGGATCTTTCCCATCCCTTGAAACCTTACTCAGAACATACTTGTCTATGGCATGTTGAACGATGCCTTTGAATTTATTCCGTTTGTTCTCCACATCTTCGTCCTCATCACCGAATATTTGATGCTGACTGCTGAGATATTCTGAAATTTCTATCCTGTCGCCCTTGCTGAGCAAATATATATTCCTACCTTTCTTAAGATTCCTTGTAGGACCCGTCGTCACAGATGATCGCTTTGATGATTTTGATACGGTCTGTCATGGAGAGCCTGTTCTGAGGCATTGTGCTGCACTACGAGGCAGACAGACAAATGTGAATTCACAAGAATTCAGCTCTGGTGTAGGCCTACTAAGTTTGCTTAGATGCCGTGATTGCACGGTCCCTGATAAGGCAGAGTAGCGACGACGAAAGAGTTCGCATTATGTACACTACCACCTCCCTATGTAAGCACAAAAGGAACGTTCATAGTGATTGTTAGTGGGTAATTTGGAAATATGCTTAACTTTTTTTAATGAGTGTAAATACAGTTATTTGATCATAATTACAGTTTATAAATGAGTTGCAAGACATACAAAATTAGAAAGTTGGAGGGTGGGATGAGAGCAACACATTTGTTCATCATGGTAGTTTATGTTTATACAATTTTATAATGGCATTTTGAGTTGCAGTGCTGTGACTGTTAGGGTTGCAGTTTGTGTTCAATTTCTGTGAAGAGCCCTTGGAAATTGTTTAGAAAACGTTTACTGGCTAGCTCCAGCTGCTCGTTTAGAGTGTATGGGATGAGCTGAGGGTGAAAATATATATTTCTAGTTACTCTAAGAGGTCCATTTTCTTGCCTTGCCTTTGTTAGTGGTATGCAATATCTGTAAGTTGCGTAAACGTTAAAAGCAGCGCATCCAATTTCATTCATTTGGGTGGTTATTGCAGATTTATTTAAATTTTATAGTCTAAAGGCATCCATGTGTTCGCCATATCTTATACTGAAGCTTCTTCCGGTCTGTTCAAGATAAAAGCAAAGGCACTTGTCACAAATAATCTTGTAAATTCCTGATTTTTCTATGCCGAGGCTGGTGGTTTTGGTCTGTGGATAATGTTATGTTGCACAGTGTTATTGCAACTTATTTGAACGCCTGTCCTTAGGAAAGGATTGGCAATTTGGTAGAAAACTGTGCTCACCCCAATACATTGTAAATGAATAGCTACAGCTAGCCAATAAACATTTTCTAAATAGTTTCCTTGGGCTCTTCATAGGAATCATACATAAGCTGCATCCCTAACAATCATATACTGCATTGTAAGATACCAGTATACAGTTTTATAAATATAAACTACATCCAACTTTTTAATTTTTTATTTCCTGCAACAAACTCATAAACCGAAACGATAATCAAATATCTGTATATATAAATGTGTTTACATATATGTCTACGTTACAATATGCAGTCAGTTAGCTTGAAAAATATATCGTCAATAATTTCCACAGAAAGTAAAAAAAAAAAAAAAAAAAACCAAATTGTTCTATTGTATTTTAATAATAACTCTTACAATGCAAATATGTTTCTGCTATTAACATGTTACATTTTCCACATCCCACTCATCATGTTTTCTCTGTTTATTCCCGTAGTCAGTATTTAATGAATGATAGCTTTGTATCTTTGATTAATGATAATTTTTCATTATAAACAAAAACATCAAATATATATCGCATGTATGATGCTCAACAGTCATTTTAAGAATATTATGAAGTGTGCCACAGTAATTTATTTACAATATATGTGCTGTGTGGAATTCAACAATATAAACTTCGAGCTAGAAAAGACCCAGAACTCTTCTCTTCAACATGAATGTTTTATCTACCACTTGGAAAAAGTCATACTTATTGCCACCCAACACCTTCACTTCATAACGTGTGGGCCATATACTGCACACAACTGATGATGAATGTCTACTGCTGAAACGTTTTGCGCCGAAAGAAATCTTATTGCTGCTCGCACTTCGAATTTCACGACATTTTGTTTTACAGTACTCACGTTTTGAGGTAACAACAAGCGAATACACGAAGAACAAGGTTCTTCCTTTCACAGCTGGACACTTACTGAATTAAAGTACATGCTGATGTGACAATGGTGGCGCTCCGCACACAAATATTATTGCCATACTTCAGCGGTGGTTACTTTCCGAACTGCCCTGGTAACTGCTTTTTGTGAAGATATGATGTTTTCATTGTATAATTTGCTAATTCGCGGTGTACTTTCTGCTGTAAGTTAGATTACAGTAGTGTCCATGTGCGTGTTTTGCAAACAATTTTTAAAATATTTAGATGAAATTTATGCTTGATGCAAAGATCTAACTACAGTCGTCTACTAACTTATTGTTTATTTCACTAGGTCCAATAAACAAGAGAAGTGCATTTCAAACTATGCTTATACCTGCATATTATGATAAGCAGTGTGTGTTTAAACAAGCAGTCGTTCTCTAGTTTAAGTGATGTATCATAACAATACACCTTCTTGCTTGCTTCGTTAAATCATGTTTGACTATGTTATGTGTCAGTGTGTGTCTTACATCACGTATTTTTATTATATATTGGTGTTATTTAGTAGCTGATTGTAGGAAATACAATCTGTAAATAGTTTTGAAGGTCATAGTTCCGAACTGGTACACGTTTTAGAGAAGCTTGGCACCATAGTTCTAACAACAACAGTTTGTATGATACTTAACCTCGACTAGGCCCAATATTTTAAATTTTTAATAATTGTCGATCAGTATCATCGATTATATTTTTCTAGTGTACATTATCTTCAAACCCCCCCCCCCTCCCCCACCTAAACTGGTAGTAATAAAGTTAGGTGATGAAAGTACACAGCATCAGAATGAACACACTTTACATTTTTAGTTACTGTAACATTTAAATATTTAATTTCAGGATGTTCTACCACGCAGAAGTAACGAAAATTGAAAATTATATTTGCTCTTCAATTCCAACGTCGCATATAAATTTCAGTTTCCGAATCCACTCAAAAGTGTTAATAAAATAATATAGTTTTATTCATGTGGCGTTTTGCTCCAGTTTTGTACACTACAGTGAAGGGAATGTTTGCGTAGTACAGGATGGTTAAACTTCCGCCACTTGACAGGACCCTCATGAGAAACGAGTGATCGTACAGCAATGAGACTTTGTGGAAATATTGGAAAGGACATGCGGAAGGGAAGTAATGAATAAACGATTGAAAGCGATACATTTTGGTTTCCACATGAGAGGGTGTCATTTGTTAATGGCCTGCCATTTTTACGTTTCAGTTTACAAACGTTGCTCAATGTGACGACGATCTGCATCCACAACAGCCTGGAACCGCGCTGGAGATACCATTTCACAATTATTCGTAGCATTTGTCCATCGGTGGACCATGCAGTTGTGACACAGCTCGTGCACTGCTTGAACATCCCCCCATTGTGCCCTTCATTCTCAGCCGTGGCAACATTAACTTCTTCAACAACTTGTGATGCTATTGGCCGTCAGCCTCTCCCTGAAGCAACTGCCACTTCGCCAGTTAATTCAAACTTCTGAATCATGTTCTTTAACTCCATTGCGGAAGGAGGACATCTCCGTATTCCTTTAATGCGTCGTTACTCGCGTGGGGCAACAACACTACTGCTGTTTTCTTGATAAAACAGCTTTTTAAGAGAAGCCCTGCTCATCTTGCCCAGACCCTTGCTGACTGTCTGCAACTGTAATACACAAATGCTTGCGTTTCAACCCTACGTTGCTGTACCAGTGCCGGTGCCTAGAGGCAATTCATGGGACTAACACTACCAACAACGCAAATCCTGCAATGCCCAGACTTAGCATCATTACTATCAAGTTTGGTACCGCTATGGTAAATGGCTGAAGCAGCGAAAGTTTAATAATAGCAACCTGTACATCAAGAAAGATCTGGAAGAACATTGCTGGTACCAGTGAGCTCTCTCCAGCTTGCATGTTGAACTTCATCTACGGATATACTTAGGAGGAGAGACAGCATTGGTCGTATTTTTTTGTTTTATTAACCGCAAAATCGAATTTCGGCCACTTAGTGACCATCCTCAGTGCTAGAAGTTAAAAATTTTCACATAACGATCAGAGAGTATAAAACAGAAAATCACAACTACATCTGCATATGAACATAACAGTTGGTAGGAACATACCTGTAATATACAATTTAAATTGGTAGGCACTGGTGTCAACAAGCTTAGAGCGATTACATAAACTGAGGCCGCTGTTTACATGCACTTGTTCAGCAGACCTCGGTGTGACAGGGCTTGGAACACCCTCTATGTGACATATGTCACGTGAAGACTTAATATTACTGGTTTTGCGAGATATTAACACTAAATAGCTCTTGTGCATTTGTGAATCATGAAGTAATTCAAATTTAAAATGTACGTAAACCACATAGCAGACGAAGGGGGAAGGAAACATCTAAAATACATTGGCGTATTGTTTTTAAAAAACAAACTTATAAAACATAAAACAGATCGATAATAAGTTGTCAGAGTGCAGGACAGGCAAAAGAGAAAAAGACAATAAAAAAGAATAATATATTAATAACATGAAATGAGGTATAACACAGGTTTAAAAAAAAAAAAAAAAACATAATACCCACCATCTGGCGTGGGAAGTTAGAAGTACAACGTTCGTGATTTACGTAAAATGTTACGTTAAGACTAAGAAGTCAAATATATAAAAAATAGTAATAGTACGAAACTGCCATTACGTAATAATTAAAATGCCGTGAAACACAATGTTCATTACAAAAAAGTTTGTAGGTGTGGATAAACAATTTTGTTATCATTTAACCGACATGCTGATGTACGTCTCGTTTGTCCCTTTGGACAAGCTAGCATTGTTATAACAGTGGTTATAGGCTTCTGCATAAGCACTGGGTCAAAACCCATACATACATGACATCAAATATACACGGTTGCTTACTGTAAAACATAGCACCCACCATTTGGCGTGGGAAGTTAAAAAAATATCGTTCTTGGTTTACGTAAATATTACGTTAAAACTGAGAAGTCAAATGTATAAAAATATATAAAAAATAGTAATAGTACGAAAATGCCATTAAGTAACAATTCAAATGCCATTAAGCAATATTCATTACAACAACAAGAAAGGTTTGAGAGTGTAGAGTAACAATTTTGTTATATTTAACGACGTGATAATGTACATATCATTCGTCCCATCACTGGTTGTACGCTTCCGTATAAGCACTGGGTCAGAATCCATACGGACATTCACAGGTTGATAAAACAGTAATAAAATTGCCAAGCAACTGGTTTTAAATATTAATAAAATAATTTGATTTTACATTGCTTATAGTGGCACTGGGACCTATATGAAATAAAAGCAGACTTAAGAAGTACCTATAATTCTAATTGTGTTATTGAAATAAATTTAAAAATATAAGGTGCGAACAAGTAGTATGCATCAAACATCGAAAAACCATCATGAGGAAGGACAAGTAATAGTGCCACTTATATCAGAAATATACATCGTACTTTAGAGAAATTAAACATAGGCTATGCACGATATCCAGCACTTCTTCAAACAGAAAAAGAATTGTTAAGGATTCGAACCTGCGACCGTAGCGGTCGCGCGGTTCCAGACTGTAGCGCCTAGACCCGCGCGGCCACACCGACCGGCGTTCGACTGTCTAGTTGACATGTTGACGACTCCGCTCTAGACGTTCCCTTCTGTGAAGACTCGTCAGAGGTACACATACAACAAGTCTCCGACAATAAAGGCCTCTCTGCCGAAGCCTTCTGTACAGCGTTTGCCTCGATGCGACGCATCCAGTGAATGCTGCGAGGTCAGATGCCAGATGTCGGATGCACTACTAAGGCGGTCTATTGTACCCTTACAGCCAAATAATGGTTTCTCTTTCTGATGCCACATGTGGTCGGCCCTCCCCTGGTCTTTGGGATACAGTTTCAGTCTTTATAAACTGTCGCCACATCCGAGAAACAACAGAAAGATTTACTTTAAGGCATTGGGCCACATCATTTTGCAACTGTCCTGCTTCCATTCTTTTTACGCCTCTCCACTGCAGAGTCTGCCATAATGCACCGTGTGTGATTGTGTACACAGTGATTGTAGATGTGGAACTACACGACAAATACTACCCCGTTTGATGGGTGCCCTGAGGTATCTCTGGCGTGGTTCTTTGTTGATCGGAATGCCATCTTCCGATCGTACGAACACCTGTTGACAGTTTGTACGATTACATCGCGAATTAGATAAAAGAAGGGGAAATAGCGGTTTGCTGCTTTAATTTTGGACACCAGTGTATTTCATATGAACAAAGTGGCTATTACATCTCTATGTTAAGCATATTACATTTTTACGTATTTTGCATCTGAAGTTCCGCATTGCCTGCTAGCATTCATATAACTAGTCAGTCATAGAGACATGTACTTCAAATGCAACAATATACTTCCATCAACAGAGCTTAAATAACAAGTTTTAAGAAGTACTATCTGCATTTATGGGTGCTCTATACTTAGTCTATTTTGCCAATACAATTACTTGTACAAAGTGACAGATTCCGGAAATGTTGTTGGAATTGATTGTCAGCTTCCTGCAGGGTATAGAATACAAAGCACACGAATTATTTTTAGAGCACTAAGTTTCCTTTTACCATGTGCAGGAATGAAACCACAAGGGAGATTGTAAAATTCGTAGCATATGTAAAGGAAACAATTATTCTGCTTATGTACATCTCTTCTAATGAAGTACTGCAATATCCTTCCGATCTGTCAACTGTCTATTTGTTAGAAATGGAGTCGCTGACACAAGGTTTTTATCATAGCGTGTAGGCTTTCACGGCCGGCGTCTTCAGTAATTAAAACTTCCGGGCTAAGAGGCCGTGGTCCAACAGTAGAAATACACGAAACGTCAGGGAGAAGTATTTCTACTATTGGACCACGGCCTCTTAGCCCGGAAGTTTTAATTACAAGGTTTTTAATATAAAGAATTGTACAGAAGAACTGTACAGAAAGACGTGCACTATTAAACTGGTTTCATTTTCAATACACTTTCAACAGATCTGAAAAAGTGGTCAAATCCTAGCTGGAAGATTTCCTTGTGACACAGTCCTATTCTGTAAAAGAGTTTCTAGCAGTAATAGATGACTTTTCTTTGTAATGTGTTATTTACATGTATACTCTGCTTCCTCCGTGTTTTGTTAATTCTTTAATTATCTGTTTAGAAATTTTCTAATCAGCAATCTGTTAACTGTTTACTGATTTATTACAAGACGAAGGAGCTTTCGCTCACATGGTTCCACGGAACCAAAAGAATAAATAAATAAATAAATAAATAGCTAAATTATTCATAACCCGTACGGACCGATCGAAATTTTTGCCCAACTACAACATGGCGGACGATGTAAAGCACATGAATCGGATGGTATGCGGAGTTCTATGCCCAGAGATGAGATTTATGTATCCAGATAGTACAGATATCACTGGGTGCTACTGTTTTTTTGTTCTTTGCTTTATTGTGCCTGTTTACAAGTGGTTATAAAGCAGTTACTTTTACAAAAATTATGTGTGGACTATAATCTGCAGCTTGCCTTGTTCTATTAAAGCGCTTAGAAGGGTTAGGAAGTTTCGTGCTTTGATGTCATAAGGACTACTTGCAATCTAATCCAATAACCATGAATGACTTTCATTTTAAGCAAGAAAACAACTGCCTCGAAGAGGAAAATTGGTTATGGTATATCACTTGATGAACGTGGCTCAGATGCTCAAGCTACCAGTTGTTTCAGGCTTCTTGATCTGAAAATATTATCCAGTGTTATATTATCTGTCTATGTAAGTGTTGACTGTGGTACAAGAACTTTCATGTTATATGACGAAGAAGACAGAATTGGAATAGTGTGTAACTGGTATCTCATTTGCGATTGCTGACATTCACAGGCAGCTTTTAGAACTTCAGCACCAAGTAACTGGAGATATGAAGCATATATGGGATTACTATGTGGTACGAGATGTTTAGGTGTAAGCAGAGAAAGTTCAGACTTTTTGTGACACTATGAATATGTCATAACTTCAGCACCAAGTAACTTGAGATATGAAGCATACATGCGTTACTATGTGGTATGAGATGTTTAGATGTAGACTGAGAAGGTTCAGACTGTTTTCTGAGACTATGAATATGCTACAACCCAATGCTAGGTAAACCGATTGAAATAAAGAATTTCTACATGCTCTTCAGAAGAATGCGGGAAAAAACTTGAAATCGTCAGTACAGGAATCTGAAGAGATAAGTAGTGATCTTAAGACAGAAGCAGATGACATGCCAGGCGCCGACTGCTATCTCTCATGTGATGGAACGTGGGTCAAGAGTGGTCATACATCACTGTATGGAGTTTCACCTATCATTAATGTTGATCCTGAGAAAAGTTCTTGACATCCAGGCGATGAGTAAATATTTTAGTAGCTGTGCACTCAGAAATAAATCTGATACCGAAGAGCAAGAAAAAAAGTGGCGCTCTAAACACAAAAAAATTTGATGTAGAAATTATAGTGGTTCTAGTGGTGGAATTGAACCTACAGATATGAAGCTTGTTTCATGGAAGCGTGGACAATTATGTTGATAAATACATACGATACCTTAGTGACGATGACTTAGTTGTCCTAGTTGTACTATAGAACATTAGAATGTGTCGGGCTTGTGCAAAAACGTATGGAAGGTAAACTTTAAAAATTAAAACATTAATTCAAAATTTAAAAAACCTGAGGATGTAAAACCTCTAGGAGGTGTGGGGGGTGTTAGCAGTGTACTGCGGCAAGTGCATACGAGAAAACAACGGAAATGTGAAGAACTTGCAGAAAGCAATTGGTCCATCTATTTTCATACACTGTATACTGATGACAAACTCGTACATAATTTTTATGACGTGTCAGGGTGCAAATTCAAGAAGGCTGTGCACGAAGGCACCTTTACTCACAGAAGCACAGTTTACAGAGGCTGTATTAAATGCAATAAAACCCATGTTTAGGTGTTTATCAGATTAGACCATTGAAAAACTGTGTGAATGGAAAATCTCAAAATCCTAGTAAAAGTTGCAACTCTCTGATGTCTCTGAGTGCCAATACAACCTTGTTTACACAATTGCTGTTCAAATTGCTGTACATGATATATGCTCAAAGTTTAACTACGGTAATCCAGGCAAACTATGAATTCTAAACAGGCAAGGATTTCATACAGGGACATTCACACTCACAGTAGTAGTGTTGCAGTATATGGATAACACGAGAACTGTTGCAGCTGATATTATTCCTACTCAAGTTCGAAATCAGCTTAACCAAGGAAAAGAGAGTGCTTGAGGATAAAGCTGAGTATGCGTGTGCTTTGCACTAGTTCACACAGATAACAGAATACCTAATACGAACACTCCCACATATTTGATTTTGTAAATCGTATGTACCTTTATCTCACAAACCACAGAAGTTAGAGGAGTTCACTGTGGTATAAATTTAGTCAACACTATAATGTAAAATTCCATGGAAGAAATTTTCACTTAATACAGGGTTCTTCACAAGTACCGTCAGCGTTTAAGAAGATGATAGCGCATGAACTAAAAGACATTTAGATAAACGACGCGTATCGGAGGACAGAGCATCGGTCCAGTATCGATTCGTAATATGCGCCGTGGCGTAGTTGCACTACAATGAGGTGACCAAAGTCACGGGATAGCGATGTGCACATATACATATGGCTGTAGAATCGCGTACGCGAGGTGCAAAAGGGCAGTACACTGGAAGATATGTCATTTGCACTCAGTTGATTAATATGAGAAGGTTTCCGATGTGATTACAGCCGCACGATTGGAGTTAACAGACTTCCAACGTGGAATGATAATTGGAGCTTGACGCATGGGGCAGTCCATTTCGGAAATTGTTAGGGAATTCAATATTCCGCGATCCACAGTGTCAAGAGTGTGCCGACAATACGAAATTTCGGGCTTCACCTCTCACCACAGCCAACGCTATGGTCGACGGCCTTCACTTGACGAATAAGAGCAGCGGAGTTTACGAGGAGTTGTCAGTGGCAACAGACAAGCAACACTGCGTGATATAACAACAGACGTCAAAGTGGGACGTACGACGAACGTATCCGTTAAGACAGTGTGGCGAAATCTGCCGTTAATGGGCAATGGCAGCAGACGACAGACGCTAGTGCCTTTGCTAACAGCACATTGCCTGCAACCATATCGGTTCGACCCTAGACGACTGGAAAACCGTAGCCTGGTTAGATGAGTCCCAATTCGAGTTGGTAAGAGCTGATGGTAGGTTTCGAGGGTGACTCCACGAAGCCATGGACCTTAGTTGTCAACAAGGCACTGTGCAAGCTGGTTGTGGTTGTATAATGGTGTGGACTGTGTTTGCAAGGAATGGACTGCGTTCTGTGGATGTTCGGCTATTTGGAGACCATTTGCAGCTATTCATGGATTTCATGTTCCCAAACAACGATCGAATTGTTATGGGTGACAGTGTACCATGTCACCGAGCCACAACTGTACGCGATTGGTTTTAAGAAAATTCTGGATAGTTCGAGCGAATGATTTGGCCGCCCAGATCGCCGGACGTGAGCGCCGTGGAACATTTAGGGGACATAGTCTAAAGGTCATATCATGCCCAAAATTCTGCACCGGCAACACTGTAGCAATTATGGACGGCTGTAGACGCGACATGGCTTAATATTTCTGCAGGGATCTTCCACGCCACATCGAGCTGCAGCACTATGTCGGGCAAAAGGAGTTCCGACACGACGTAAGGAGATAACCTATGACTTTAGTCACTTTAGGGTAGGTAGAAGTCGTGTCAGCTCATCCAGTCTCTATAGCCGCATTGAATCACATTGCGCCTGTATATAGGCAACCAAGGGAAGAGATTTCCAAAGGGAGCGTCTACCACGCTTAATGTATTGCATACACGTATTTACGTTTCCATTGCCAGAAATGGTGCCGATACTGAGCATCAGTAATGTGAGTAAACTTGTAGAGATGCCCTACCGACTGAAATTTGTCTATTTTCAGTTTCTATTGTAGTTTTCATGCAGTCGTCTTCTGAAACTCCAGAGGTACCGGTACTTATGAATAACCTTATAAAATATTAAAGCATTTGTGGAGGAGAAAATGCCTACAATTTGTTGCAGCCTTTTCAAAGGTATTTGCAGAGCTGTAAAATTTCACTAAAAGAAGGTATCCTAATTCTGTTCCACAGATATCTGTATCTATACTAATAATAAAACTATAAAACCTTCGTGTCTGTCAATTTCTCTCTTTGAACACGCTAATATCCGAAACTACTAGACGATTTTTCAGGGGTTTTCATTGGTAACTTAAGCGTAGCTTGGGACAACATATAGACTTTATTTCATCAAAATCGAATCACAGAAAAACATTTATCGTGATTGAAAATTTTATAAATACGAAAATGTGTTTCTCTGTTACATTTTCACAACTAAACCGCTGAACCGATTTTGATTAAATTTGCTGTGGAGATAGGTTGAACACTTAAGGAAGAAGATAGGTTACTGTAAACTAAGAAGATAGGCCACAGTAGAAAGTGTGTACTAAAAGATATTTATTGATTTCAAGAATGTTACGTCACTTAGGGAAAAATATTTACTATTTGTAAAAGCAATTTATTATTTGACTTTAGAATTTTATCATATTTGTGAAAATGCTTCTGTTGATTGATGTATTCTACACTATACGATTCAACATAATAAATATAAAGCCGACACTTAAAAGTGTGAAGTAGGGGATGGAACACATCTTTTTATACATGTGAACATATACCACGTTAAAAAGTCATTAAATTTGTTGCATAAGATACGCGCAGCATAATGTGCAGCTTCTTCAATAGCAAGACGCATAGAGGCGAGAACCTGAACTTGCCCATCCACATGGACTGTTTGGCAGCAAACCTACAGGCTTGCCGTATTACGCATGCTATGCATACTCCAACAGGCAGACGTCTGAGAGCAGCTGACGTCATTGCGCGTACAGTAGCTTACTTACTTATCACCACTCATAACAAAATAACTGTTGTGCGACGTAGTCGTGGGTTAACACCTAGTCTGTAATGATATTGTAAATATATATTAATTTCGTTGTGTTAGATTTTTCAAATATGGGACATTCGTACTCACATTGTTGAAACAACTTCAGTTGCTATATTTAAAGAAACAGAGGACCAATACTCATAAACTCTTCTGTGCATATGTACGTATCATTTCTTGACAGCTGTGTCATATTTATCATCAGAACTCTAGATTTTCCAATTAGCTCAACTTCTTGTACGTACCCCTTAATATATGACATTGTTAACAGTGGCTGGTTTCTGTTTTTACTTTCTTGTGAGAATCAGCCTGAAGTAAAATCACTTCCGCCAACAACACTAGGCAAATAACTCTGCACTGAAGGTATGAATTAAAACACGCCTCCAGTCACAATTTTTCGTGTTTTATTAAGTACATGCTGTATTTCGGGCCCTGTGGGTCCATTATTAGGTGTAATTTGTCCTAATACACGCTTTATTTCTTCTCTTGAATGAGTTCAACTGCATATTCCTGTCACGAAAAGGTTTAATGTTAGGTTATGAATTTCGTAAGTGAAACGCAGAAAATATGTGCGAAATAGTGGAGAAGATTAACAGTGTGAACTGACCACATAATCCAAAAAAACCGTTTTTAACGTTTTAGCACCAGCAAACATTCTTTTCTACATCGTTTTTGTACATGTCCCTTCATTCATCGGGCACATTTGTAAACGCATGATTGTAAACACTTCACACTTTTTTTTGTACATGGTGTTGTCAAAGATGAATTTATTCTTAGTGCTAAAGATATAACTATTAAACAATTGACATATACATGAAATAACTTTAGAATAGGTTTTAAAATTATTGCAGTAAATATGGCTTTCGAAATCTGATTGTTCATTTAACATATTCTGGTTTTTTGATTTTGTGGAGGTATATCTCCAGCTGTTCTAACAGATTTAGGGTTTTACCGTCGGCTTCGTTATGTAGTACTACCATTGTTTTCTAGACTGTTGGTGACATGTTTCGTTTCCAACATATGTTGTGCAATTACTGATTTTTGAAGTGGTTGAGCCTGAAAGCATTTACGTGTTCTAGATAACGGGTTTTAAAGTTTCTGCCTGTTTTCCCTACACAGTAGGCAGGACAACTGGGTCATCATACTTTGTACACTCCGCTGCTGTTGTATGTTTGCTTATTTGATTACATATTATGGACGAGTAAGTTTCCTAACTTGTTATTAGTTGAGAATGCAACTGTTAAATATGTTTTACTTAAAAGGTTAGCGATTTTTTGTCATATAACACTGGACAACTCATCATGGCTTCCCACCACACAGAAGCATGTTACATTTAGGTCCATGCTACACAGAGTACGCTCTCTTGATTTAGAAGAAAACACCGGCAAGAATGAGATAGAGACAAAACAGAGTATTGCCATAAGCAATGGCTACACAGCCAAAGTAACTGACAATTTAAACAGACAAGTACACAAAAGTCAGACAACGAATGGCCACACTGTGAAAGAAGAGAAAATATTCGCCAGTATCCCATACCTGGGCCCAATATCACAAAAAATCGTAGCAGATGCGTGGCACACGGCCGTTTCTCAGTTTGACTCTGAGATGCCTAACATGACTGTCTCCATGAAGGATCGCGCGCTCATGGTAAAGCTCTTTTCCCAGAACGGTGACTGTGCGCCAGTAGCCCAGCTGAACTTCCGGACACTCGAGGGTACGATTTTTTTTTTTAAGTGCAATGTGGCAGATGGAGGAAAGAATTTGATCCGAAGTCTGTCGAAGGTGTGGCCACAGCACTGCAGGTTGCTATTGTACACGTTTCTCACGCTTCTCATGAGTATTGGGGTCGGTAAACTATTAGTTTTTTGGATTATTAGCGAAGGATGTATCGATCTGAATAGCTTGCCATTAAAGAATATTGTTCTAACAAATTAATTTTATTATTATCTCAATTAACCAAGTTTCGTTATTCGCTGTAGTGAAAAGACCATTAGCAGTGGGGTTAAAAAAATGACTGCAAATATTGCAAGGCAAGACACTTTCGCAGTATAAATTAAAGAGGTCCTAGCATATTCTACAAAATGGCAGTAAATATTAATGGACGATACTTTGAAATTATAAATAAAGATACCATTGTATATTATGGAAAACGGCGGTATATTTTAACAAAACATACTTTGTTATAAGGCTGTGCGTCTATAAATTAATGCCGCCATTGTAAATTATGCAAAAATGTCAGTCCCCTAGGTGTAGTGTATTTGTGTATGTGCCTGAGAGCTATAACGCCTAACAATTCTCTCCATTAGTACCATAATTAACGACTGCCTTCACATTTTGTATCTTAATTAACACAATTAGAAACAAAGTGTTGGGCTATTGACGTCACATGCACATGGGTAATGCAGATGTAACTGCATATTGTAAGTAATTAGTTACCAGAAGCACTTCTCCCCAGCAGTCTCCAGCAAGAGCCAATTGTACATAGCCCATGCTCCAAAGTATCTGTACGATGTGAATTATTTATCAGCCATGTGCTGCTGCTCTCGGCCTACAACCACAGAACCTCACTACTCCCATGCAATTTTTCTCTTCAAATTAGGTCTGTGGTGTGTAGTAACACAATCAGGGTGAGCGTATTTGTTATAACAAATTAATTTTCTGTTATTATTCTATTTATGAAAGTTTCATCATTCTCTCTAATGAGAACACCATTAGCAGAAAATCCTACAAACTAAGACACTTTGACAGTATATAGACAGAATAAATTAGAGATGTCATAGCATATTCTGCAAAATGGTGGTAAATATTAACATATGATACTTTGCCATAACAGTGTAAGAAGTCATGGTAAATTCTGCAAAAATGTTAGCCCTCTAGGCGAATTGCGTGTGTGTGTCTCTGACAGGGTGCTATCCCAACTAAAAATGCTAGCCAGTATCACCAAAATTGATGGGCAGTATCAAGTTCTTAATTAACACAATTAGCACCAAAGTATTGGCCATTTTCTGTGTATAACGCTGAAACCACTGCTAGGACGAAACATGTCTTGAACTACATTTTGTGCACATTTACATTACATTTTGAACTAAACTCGCATTTTTGCAAGCCTCAGCCTGTCTTGAGAAAGCACACATAAATTTCTACCGAGTCAGTGATTGCTGAAGTACTGACTCACTGGCGAAGTACTTTTTGCGAGCCCCAACGCGTTAGCACTTGCCGACATGAAATACTACTGCTGTGTCTAAACCAGTTAATGCCACTGCATAAGTGTTATATCCAATTAGCACGAGACACAAATTTTTCACCACAATTTCGTCAAATAAGGATATTACCGAAATATGATTGAGTCCTGAAAGCAATGTCATACCGCAGCTCTTAACAGAAACAACCGGTGTACCTAATGAAAACTATTACGTCTTTGATAGTTTTAATTGTTTAACGACGAAATAGAGATATTGTTTTATAAGAGGTGGTTTAACGTCTTGCAGTATACGGCTGATCTTATTACACTATTTTGTGTGTTAAGCTTCAGTTTGTAACTACAGTGTTTGTCCTGCACATATGAAGAAAACATTAACTGCGTGATGTTAATCCCAGTGGCTTTTTTGTGTATAGTACCATTGCAATGCGGGTACGGCAAGAATTACGTTAGGATGTCCACATGTCGTCCTTCTCAAGTGTGGCGATATTATTTCATTCCGCTGTGTTTTACAATCACCTAATTGAGAATCCACTTAGCAGTTCAATAAAAAATAAGGGAAGAATTTGTGACAACACACTAACTCTTGTTTCACGAAAAATGATGATATGACTGTTGCATGTGTTAACGTACCATGCTGTTTCAAACAAATGTCTAGCATTCGTCAAACAGTACCTCATTTATTACTCTTGAGAATCCCCTGGGCATAATTGTCTGTTATAGATACACAGCATTGTCTATTCAGCGACTGTGCTTCTGATATCTTCAGAAACAAGTCAGATGTTAACAGCACATTAAACTCCACTTACTCTGTCCTTGCAAACTACTACCCTGAAACCGCAATGATACACCGCAAATTAGTTATAACGATATTATAAGATTCTCAGTTGACATTAACAAGTGTGCCTGTTCACATGGTAGTACATTGTATTGTAGTAAATGCACTTACTGCATATGCATAGACACAGTGGCCATTAATGACACCTTCAAAATTTCTTCTTATAAATACACTAAAGATGTAAGATTCCAATATGTCAGTTCAGGTGACAATGATGGTATCAGTAAGCTTATTACACGAAATGAAGGGAATGTGGATAAAATAAAACTGAGAAAGAAAAAAATTTAGAGTTAATGAAATGGTAATTAAATCGACACCCTAGCTGCAGACAGGCGTTGATATACATCATTGAGGACATGTTGAAAATTTGTGCCCCGACCGGGACTCGAACCCGGGATATCCTGCTTACATGGCAGACGCTCTGTCCATCTGAGCCAGCGAGGGCACAGAGGATAGTGCGCCTGCAGGGACTTATCCCTTGCACGTTCCCTGTGCGCCCTGCAGGGGCACTATCCTCTGTGCCCTCGCTGGCTCAGATGGATAGAGCGTCTGCCTTGTAAGCAGGAGATCCGGGTTCGAGTCCCGGTCGGGGCACACATTTTCCATTTTCAACATGTCCCCAATATCAACGCCTGTTTGCAGATAGGGTGTCAGTTTAATTATCATTTCATTCTAGAGAAGCTGCACGGCCATCAATGGTATCTGTTCTTTCGGGAACAGATACTACCTTCATATATATTTACAGTTAATATATATTTCACATTTTTTCATGACAGAAAAAACTTTTACACTCACTAATAAAACCTGTGGTGTTTATGCCATTTACTCTTTCACTATAAAACAGTGACACATACCCATTATTCAAGAACAATAATTCCTCCTCACCCATCTCGAAAAAGTGTGAGCTTAGAAACACTTTTCAGCCCTCGGTTCCCTAAGTATAGCACATCCATACTGTGTTTACTTTTTTAGCTTTAGTGACCTGAAACTTCTTGTTTACTGGTAAGACTGGTGACAAGTTTCTGAAGGCCAGCACCACTGCCGGTTTATTACACTGTCAAACATTGTTTTAACATTCACAGTGCGATGAAAGAAGTTTACATCACGTAACATCCATGTCCTTACAACAGTAAGTAATATTATGAATCCATATCTGCAGGCTATTTACTGATGAATTTTAGTTACACCATCATGTTGCACCTCAAAATATGACAATGCACAAGGGAAAGTGTACAGCAGGAGAAGTCGATGGAGGAGGTCTATAGTAAACTGTTGAAAACCAGCTGACGTTGATGAAGAGATGGTTCGTCGTCCGTATAAGGTATTTGGGAACTCTATCATAATACTTAAGGATTATAGTTATCTAAGGATACGATTACGAATAACTTAAGGTGAAACGATCACACAGACAATTTTGTGGGGAAAGCAAACCAGGTACTGCGATTTATTGGCAGAACGCTTAAAAATACAACGGGTTTGGTAAATAGACTGCTTACACTACACTTTAAAAAATGTTCAAATGCGTGTGAATTCCTAAGGGATTAAACTGATGAAATCATCGGTCCCTAGACTTACACACTACTTAAATTTAATTACTTTAAGAATAACATACAGATCCATGCTCGAGAGAGGACTCTAGCCTCCGGCGGGAGGGGCCGCCAATCCGTAACATGGCGCCTAAAACGGCCGCGGCCACATCCGTGTCGACTATAGTTGTCCGCCGTCCTCTGGAGTACTGCTGTGCTCTGTGGAATCCGCATCAGATAGGATTTACAGAGGATTTCGAAAAAGTTACAAAGAGATTAGCTCGTTTTGTGGTATTGCGAAATAGGGGAAAGAGTGTCATGATTGCCGGCCGAAGTGGCCGCGCGGTTCTGGCGCTGCAGTCTGGAACCGCGAGACCGCTACGGTCGCAGGTTCGAATCCTGCCTCGGGCATGGATGTGTGTGATGTCCTTAGGTTAGTTAGGTTTAACTAGTTCTAAGTTCTAGGGGACTAATGACCTCAGCAGTTGAGTCCCATAGTGCTCAGAGCCATTTGAACCATTTGAAGTGTCATGATTATGATACATGAACTGGAGCAGCAATCATTAAAATAAATGCGTTTTTTCTTGCAGCAGGATCTTTACATGAAATTTCGATCACCACCTGTCTTCTCGACGTGTGAAAATATTTCATTGGCACTCACTTACAGTGGGAGAAAGATCTACATTGAGAATGTCATACGTTGGCAAGAGATTTCTTACCAATAGCACTTTTTCTATACATTTAAGCAGTACTGTTGACTGCGCGGTATGACTGATGTAAGGTCTTGAAGAGTACTCTCAAACGGAACGCCAGGTCAGAAGATATCATGGTTCAAATGGCTCTGAGCACTATGGGACTCAACTGCTGAGGTCATTAGTCCCCTAGAACTTAGAACTAGTTAAACCTAACTAACCTAAGGACATCACAAACATCCATGCCCGAGGCAGGATTCGAACCTGCGACCGTAGCGGTCTTGCGGTTCCAGACTGCAGCGCCTTTAACCGCACGAGAAGATATCATGCTGAGGGTGGTTCCTTGTCAACCACGCAGCTAATGACATCTCCAGTTCATGATATACTTATATGGATATAGTTAGGTTTCATTAGTTCTAAGTTCTAGGCGACTGATGACCTCAGAAGTTAAGTCGCATAGTCCGAAAGAACAACACCATTGATGACCTGCAGCCGTCGAGAACGAAATTAGAATTATATTAATACCTTCAGCTGTCGACGGGACCAGGGGGAAATGTGTGCCCCGACCGGGACTCGAAGCAGGGATCTCCTGCTTACATGGCAGATGCTCTATCCATCTGAGCCACCGAGGGCACAGAGAATAGTGCGACTGTAGGGACTATCTCGCGCACGCCTCCCGCGAGACCCACATCCTCATCTTATATGTCTACACACTACATTCTTAGTGTCCCACCCCAACACACTCATTACTCGTGGAAGACATTCTCACCAAGTCCCGTAAGAGTTCGGGGAATATGTGTGCGTCCGCACAGAAAAAGAACGTCATGGCCGGTAATGCCAGAACTATATACTAATATGGATATGGTGTCTGTTCTTTCGGGCATGTCTGACATGTAAGTATATACATTACTGGCCATTAAAATTGCTACACCACGAAACTGATGTGCTACAGACGCGAAATTTAACCGACAGGAAGGAGATGCTGTGATATGCAAATGATTAGCTTTTCAGCGCATTCACACAAGGTTGGCGCCGGTGGCGACACCTACAACGTGCTGACAGAGGAAAGTTTCCAACCGATTTCTCATACACAAACAGCAGTTGACCGGCGTTGCCTGGTGAAACGTTGTTGTGATGCCTCGTGTAAGGAGGAGAAATGCGTACCATCACGTTTCCGACTTTCATAAAGGTCAGATTGTAGCCCATCGCGATTGCGGTTTATCGTATCGCGACATTGCTGCTGCTCGCGTTCGTCGAGGTCCAATCACTGTTAGCAGAATATGGAATCGATGGGTTCAGGAGGGTAATAGGGAACGCCGTGCTGGATCCCAACGTCCTCGTATCACTAGCACTCGAGATGACAGGCATCTTATCCGCTTGGCTGTAACGGATCGTGCAGCCACGTCTCGATTCCTGAGTCAACAGATGGGGACGTTTGCAAGACAACAACCATCTGCACGAACAGTTCGACGACGTTTGCAGCAGCATGGACTATCAGCTCGGAGAGCATGGCTGCGGTTATCCTTGACACTGCATCACAGACAGGAGCGCCTACGATGGTGTACTCAACGACGAACCTGGGTGCACGAATGGAAAACCGTCATTTTTTTCGGTTCTGCTTACAGCATCATGATGGTCGCATCCGTGTTTGGTGACATCGCGGTGAACGCACATTGGAAGCGTGTATTCGTCATCGCCATACTATCACCCGGCGTGATGGTATGGGGTGCCATTGGTTACACGTCTCGGTCACCCCCTGTTCGCATTGATCGCACTTTGAACAGTGGACGTTACATTTCAGATGTGTTACGACCCGTGGCTCTACATTCGATCCCTGCGAAACCCAACATTTCAGCAGGATTATGCACGACCGCATGTTGCAGGTCCTGTACGGGACTTTCTGGCTACAGAAAATGTTCGACTGCTGCCCTGGCCAGCACATTCTCCAGATCTCTCGCCAATTGAAAACGTCTGGTCAATGGTGGCCGAGCAACTGGCTCGTCACAATACGCCAGTCACTACTCTTGATGAACTGTGGTATCGTCTTGAAGCTGCATGGGCAGCTGTACCTCTACATGCCATCCAAGCTCTGACTCAATGCCCAGGCGTATCAGGGCCGTTGTTATGGCCAGAGGTGGTTGTTCTGGGTACTGAGCCGGCTGGAGTGGCCATGCGGTTCTAGGCGCTACAGTCTGGAACCGCGCGACCGCTACGGTCGCAGGTTCGAATCCTGCCTCGGGCATGGATGTGTGTGATGTCCTTAGGTTAGTTGGGTTTCATTAGTTTTAAGTTCTAGGCGACTGATGACCTCAGAAGTTAAGTCGCATAGTGCTCAGAGCCATTTGAACCATTTGGGTACTGATTTCTAAGGATCTATGCACCCAAATTGTGTGAAAATGTAATCGCATGTCAGTTCTAGTATAACATATTTGTTCAATGAATACTCGTTTATCATTTGCATTTCTTCTTGGTGTAGCAATTATAATGGCCAGTAGTGTAGTTCTGGCATTACCGGCCATGACCTTCTTCTTCTGTGCAGATGCACACATATTCCACGAACTCTTACGGGACTTGGTAAGAATGTCTTCTACGAGTAATGAGTGTGTTGGGGTGGGACACTGCGAATTTAGTGTGTGGACAAACAAGGTGAGAATGTGGGAGTCGCGGGAGACGTGCGTGAGATTGTCCCTGCAGTCGCACGATCTTCTGTGCCCTTGGTGGCTCAGATGGATAGAGCGTCTGCCATATAAGCAGGGGATCTCGGGTTCGAGTCCCGGTCGGGGCACACATTTTCACCTGTCCCCGTTAACATATATCGACGCCCGTCGACAGCTGAAGGTATTAATATAATTCTAAGTTCATGGTATGGTGTGGTACAGTGAATATTGCAGCATCCGGAGGCGACTACACTTCTATCGCAAACATACAACGCTGTCTCGATTTCTTCGTTAAATAATTAGAACCATAGAGTTACAGATAATAGACTGCAGTAGATAACCTATCTCTTTTTCTTAAGACCTATGAAATAAAATTGCTTGACTCAGTCATAATTAGATAATATCATTCTTTGACGGAATTGTGGTGAAAAATAAGTTTCTTCTGCTTCTTTAATGTAACACATACTCAGTGGCATTGGAATACTCAGTATTTCCTGGATTACACACTCAAGTAGACAGAATGTCCCTCTGCAGTTTTATATTAGCAAGTCCTAACAAGCTGGGCTTAGCCAGTGAGTGGTACTTAGCCAGTGAGTCCTCAGCAGTTACCGACTTGGTAGAATTTCACGTGTGCTTTCTCAAGACAGGCTGAGGCTTGCAAAAGTGCGAGTTTAGTTGAAAATTTAGGGTAAATGTGTACTAAACGTAAATCAAGACGTGTTTCTTCGTAGTAGTGATTTCAGCCTCATACTTCGTGTGGATACTTAAGTTAACAATCAGTTACAATTATAGAAAATTACAGAAAATGGCCAATACTTTGCTGATAATTGTGTTAATTAGGAACTTGAAGGTATTCATCCGTTAGTTAGTTAGTGGTAAGTTCCTATGGGACCGAACTGCTGAGGTCATCGGTCCCTAGGCTTGCACACTGTTTAAACTAACTAAGGACAACACACACACCCATGCCCGAGGGAGGACTCGAACCTCCGACGGGGGCAGCCGCGCGAACCGTGGCGAAGCGCCTGAGACTGTGCGGCTACCCCGCGCGGCAAGATATTCATGAATTATAGTGATACAGCCGGCCGAAGTGGCCGTGCGGTTAAAGGCGCTGCAGTCTGGAACCGCAAGACCGCTACGGTCGCAGGTTCGAATCCTGCCTCGGGCATGGATGTTTGTGATGTCCTTAGGTTAGTTAGGTTTAACTAGTTCTAAGTTCTAGGGGACTAATGACCTCAGCAGTTGAGTCCCATAGTGCTCAGAGCCATTTGAACCATTTATAGTGATACAGGTTAGCATTTTTAGTTGGGATAGCACCCTGTCAGACATGCAAACACAATTCGCCCAAAGGGCTAACATTTTTGCAGAATTTACCATGATATCATACACTCTAATGTCAAAATATCGTATGTTAATATTTACCACCTTTTTTTCAGAATACACTATGACATCACTAATTTATACCGTCGTAGTGTCTTACCTTCTAATATGTGCAGCCATTTTTAACTTTGCTGCTAATGGTCTTCTCATAAGAGAGCATGATGAAACTTACGTAATTAGAATAATAACAGAAAATTAATTTGTTATAACAAATACGCTCACCATGATTATGTTACTACACACCACACACCTACAATGAAGACCAAACCGCATGAGAGTAGTGAGGTCCTGTGGCTACTGACACTGGAATGTGTTTACATCGCCAGTTACCTGAACACTGACACAAAAGGGTGCTGAAATCGATGCACTTCCTGGAACAATGACAACGAAAAGTACTGACAGCATTAATTTTATGACCGGAATCAGCTCTGCAGAACCACTGTTGCTCCCCATTTGTACCCTGTGCATGAGTAACGTCACTGGAATTTGACCATTTGGATGAAATAAATCTGTAAACAGGCATAACAAGGCTTACATTCATTGGGCTTGAAAGTGCTTTATTTTCTCAAGTTACACAGTGACATCTATGGTTTTCTTGTGGCAAAGATCATCGCTTTACCTATCTGTATCATCCTCCTCTACGACATTAAAATTAGCAGTCAATAAACCAATTGGGAGACTCACCTCATCCATGCCACAAGAATAACCAGGACCATAAAATCTCCATCCATTTCACTGATGCATACTACACTTCTGTGTATAAAGCTGTGCGATTTCTCCAGTTCCTCATTATGTTCCAATGGCTCAACAACACACAATACTTCCTTCTGTAAGTCCGTATGTACTCTAATCCATAACCAGACCGGCTTACCTGTGCCTCGCAGTATGCTATTATGTGAACTGATATTTAGTGAATGTGGATGCGGTTTATTTGCTAACCCCTTCATGTTTGGTGAAGCTTCCGACATTGTAACACTTGTAGTTGCACCCCTCCCCCTCCCCTAGAAGACAATATGTTCAACAGAGTTCCATTGTGTGCTGTGAAAGGTCAATTTTGTGTAATGTTTATCAAAAAGTTCAGTCCTATGATCGTATGGCACCCCTCACCAACATGTGGCACCACTTCCATATGTCACTAAAAATTCTTAGTTCCAACTCTAAAACTGAACAGGATTGTCCACAACGACGTCACATAATTGTCCCCTACCCTATGTAAACTATATTGAGGAGACCTCATCCTCTTTCTGCCCACAAGATCGAGACTGAAGACCAAACATGCCTACTTGTATCCACCAAAATTTTATGTTGCATACCGTTTACTGTGTTAGCAAGTAGCATTCCATCTCCACATACATTTCTACAGTATTTTGTTCTACTGGGAATGCCATCCAATGGATGGCATCCCCATTCCCATTTTAAGGAATATTTAATGACCCATTTGCCCACACCCATAACACTTTGCCTTGGAGGAGAAAACACTACAGTCACTCTGCCTTCAAGTTGCATGTGGCGATCCTACTAAAGCACACAAATCATTTCGGTTCTCGATCCTGACTCTTCTTGACATGTTAGCAGAAATACCCCTCCCATACACATCTAAAGCCTTCTTAGCCTCACACTGTATGATTATGTCAGTCTCTGTACTCTGCATTAGCTCATAAGTTTGTACATTGATCTTCCTAATCCTATCCGAGAAGGACTCCACCGATTCACCACTTTTCTGTTACGAACTACTGAGTTTCTCCCTAAGAAGCCACACACTGTTTTGTTTACGACAGCCTTGGACATGTGCGTTAGCCAGCTCACTAAATGTTTGCACTTAACTCAGTGTCTGATGATACATAATGTACGTCTTTGTGTCACACGCTATACATAGTTTCGCCATAAATAGGTCAGTTTCCTCTGACAAATTTCTCAAATTAGCGACAGCCTTCATATCAATAACAAATAATAGACCCATCTCAGTTGTTTTCCCTGACAAAGAAGTGGGTCTCTACTGCCTCGCCTGCTGTCAAAAAAATTGTTCAAATGGCTCTGAGCACTATGGGACTTAACTGCTGTGGTCATCAGTCCCCAAGAACTTAGAACTACTTAAACCTAACTAACCTACGGACATCACCCACATCCATGCCCGAGGCAGGATTCGAACCTGCGACCGTAGCGGTGCCTGCTGTCACTCAACCACCTTCCTGCTCGTGACATGGTTCTGCTATCTCTTTCAGTTTAACTATGGACTACCGCTTTTAGCATGCTATTTGTTTAAAATCTGATGTGAATGGTGAGTAGTGGCTCTGACGCAATTATCTTTCCGCTATGACTTGTTAAAAGTAATCTACCGCCTAAAAATCCGTCTTCAGTTGGCCCCAAACCGGTTGTGACTTCTACTAAAAAATATTACACAGCCAGTGGGATCATTTGATTCAATACTTGCTTCACAGTTATTACTAAAAATCAGGATGAATCAGCGTTCTGTTCCTGTGCACGCTGTTAGCACAATATCTGCAGAATTCCGTAAATTCGGACCTCAAACGCCGCTGTCTGTATATGCCTATCCTTCCCAGTGACCTCGCTTTCATCACGTCTGCAAGTGGGACGCACAGTCCTATGGGTAACGTCTTTACTCCATTCTGACGTCCATACTCCTTCACACAAGACAAATTCACGAGAACTACACAATTCTACCAGGAAATGCCATTAAAGTTTCCGAACATTTCTATTGCACATTCGTATGGGAGCTCTATCAACCAGCTAAAATCCTAGTAGTGGGTGTCTGAATTCAATGTCTGTTGTCAAGCATTCTTGATAAGGGCTCTAGACACTTGGAAAATACTTTAGAATTGTTGGTACTAGCACACCGTGTGCTATTTCTTTATGGATACATTTGATTTTTCCAGAACACTCCCACTCACCTTCTCAGTTGCTTGAGAACTGAATCAATACTCCCCTACAGATATCCTTAGCACCTTGTAGGCGATTTCGTTTACAGATGCATTGAATTTTCCCGGAATACTTCTACTTGCCTTCCTTAATACTGATTTTATTTGATTGTTCTGTTCAATAGTATTACTCCTAAATATCTGTACGATGTTCACTACTAATCTTGTAATTAGATACTACCAGGTTCTTCCTGTACGTTATAACCAATGTCATACATTTAAAATTGGCATATTTCATTACAATCAGAGGAAATTTCGACCTCAGTTTTCCGCGTTTCTTACAATCGTTCAACAATAATACTTTTCTCTACACAACAGCAACACCACCAGTCGTATAGAGCTGTTGACGCTATCTGTTAAATCGTTTATATATAGTGGGATTTGTGGCATTTGCCTTCCAGTACAAGGCATTGTGTTCTATTAGTTAAATATTCTTCGACTAAAGACTTAAAATGTTCCAAATACGCTGGTTGTAGAATGCCTGAAACTCAATCCACATGCTGCACACAAAACGACAAAAGCATTTGGGTGTTTCATGACGACACCATATGTTTTTTTCCGCCTTATGTAAGGTTTATACGCGTTTGATTCCATTCTACTGACACGTATGACAACCGTTCTCACATTTATGTTGGTAATATATGACAACAGTTAACTGCTAACGAGTGGCCATGTACTTCCAAAGACAAATGAAGTCTCCGTCAACCGTTTTCTCCAGAAGGAAGAGGGACTTTGTCTTTCGACAACACTCATCACTGGTCGCTATGGTGCTCTGACCTTGCAGTCACCACTAGCTCGAATAACTCTAAGTTCGACCACTCGAACGTATTTCAATGACCCACAACCTAGTAGACTTGTGAAGTCCACGTACACGGCAATTTCATCACTTATCTCCAGATACTCGCTACCATGACCGTCCACAGCTTTGGACAGCAAAAGACTTCCTGCACAAGCACACTTGTCAAAGGATCCACACCTGCATTCGTCAGAAATTCTTTAGAAATCCACTAGACATATCCGATGATCAAGTCGTTCATTACAATTTATGTGAGGAATCGGGTAAGAATCACTTAAAATGCTATTCCAGCCCAAAAAGTAGATCGGTTTCAGCTTACAGGAATGATGAATGTGGTTTGATTTACTGTCCACATGTGGATTGTTAGAAACAATATGCAGTGATCTTGCACCAGTGTTCGTCAGAAATTATTTACAAGGGAACATCCCTATCGCACCCCCCTCAGATTTAGTTATAAGTTGGCACAGTGGATAGGCCTTGAAAAACTGAACACAGATCAATCGAGAAAACAGGAAGAAGTTCTGTGGAACTATGAAAAAATAAACAAAATATACAACCTGAGTAATTCATGCTGAAGATAAGCAATATTAAGGAGAGTGTGAACGCAGGAGCGCCGTGGTCCCGTGGTTAGCGTGAGCAGCTGCGGAACGAGAGGTATTTGGTTCAAATCTTCCCTTGACTGAAAATTTTACTTTCTTTATTTTCGCAAAGTTATGATCTGTCCGTTCGTTCATTGACGTCGCTGTTCACTGTAATAAGTTTAGTCTCTGTATTTTGCGACCGCACCGCAAAACCGTGCGATTAGTTGACGAAAGGGAACCGAGAACATTTGATCGCAAAGTCATAGGTCAACCGATTCCTCCACAGGAAAACACGTCTGATATATTCTATACGACACTGGTGTGTCACATGACAGGAATATGTTGTCGACCAACCTAACTAGTACACTTGGCGAATGGGTAAAAAGATTCTTCTACCTTGCCCGATTTAGGTTTTCTTGTGGAAGTGATAATCACTCCCAAAAAAGTGATGAAAACATAAGAGTTTGTCACATAAACTGAAAACAAAAAGTTAAAAATTTTCACTCGAGGGAAGACTCGAACCTAGGACATCTCATTCCGCAGCTCGTCACGCTAACCACGGAGCTCTTGAGCTCGCACAGTCCTCGATATTGCTTATCTTGCGCATGGACTACTCAGTTTGTATATTTTGCTTATTTTTTCATAGTTCCACAGAACTTCTTCCTGTTTTCTCGATCGATCAGTGTTCAGTTTTTCAAGGCCTATCCACTGTGCCAACTTATAACTAATTCTGAGGGGGGTGCGATGGGGAGGTTCCTTTGTTAGAAATCCTGCAGAAACATTCAGTATCTATATTTGACAGTTAACTAACTGCATATCCCCTGTGATGCTACCGAACGGATAGAATGGATGTACTACACCATCAATTATCTGCAATCGCGCCCCATTCCCTGGATCCTCCCAATAAATTTACTGCCGGCCGAAGTGGCCGTGCGGTTAAAGGCGCTGCAGTCTGGAACCGCAAGACCGCTACGGTCGCAGGTTCGAATCCTGCCTCGGGCATGGATGTTTGTGATGTCCTTAGGTTAGTTAGGTTTAAGTAGTTCTAAGTTCTTGGGGACTAATGACCTCAGCAGTTGAGTCCCATAGTGCTCAGAGCCATTTGAGCCAATAAATTTACTCTTATGTCTTCCTTAACTGATGAGAATTGGCGACACATTGCTCACCGCTGCTGCACCAATCCTCTGCTCGCAGAGCGTTCACCGTCACTGGATCAGCGTGCCTCTTACCCGCCACTCAGCCGTCACCAGATGGTGCCGACTCCTCTGCCTAGTAGAGCTGACTGTTTTTTACTTCGAAATGACGTACACAAGTAGGTTGAGCCACTACTGTAGTACCATATAATTCTTTTTCCGTAACCTGTATTTTCAACGTTTTTGACGATCGTGATTCCTCTTGTCACTTGTTTAACTCTCAAATGTGGTGGATACATGCCTAGTGCATATAAATTCACATATTTTTTTGACGGAATTTTGAGCTGCCTTTTGACAAAAGCGGTCTGCTTAATAGACACCATCCCTCCAACACAATAATTTCTTGGCTGTGAATTTTAAAAGCGTAGAACGTGAACCTTTCGGCTCCTGAGCCAGTACACATGTCCATGTACCAGACAACAAATGTGTGTCTCTTATTCCTGAATTTCCCTCCAGCACACGCGAAATAAAACTGTGTTGCAGGGCTTACGTGTGCGGCATTGCACGACTGAGATCATTTTAACCTGTGACAGTTTTTACTTTTCCAACGTTTTAAATATGAACTAAAAGATAAGTGTGCTTCTTGAATTTTCAAAATTGCCCACCATTTTAACTTAGTCATATGGGCAGTTATGTCAGAGGGGTTGTGGGAGAGGGGTCGGTGATTGCAGCGTTATCATAAACAAAGTACTAGTGGTGGCAATTAGAACTACCATCTTGGATTTAGAATTTTCCACAATTCTTAACTTAGGATGAGTAGGCTCTTTGCTTCTAAACTTGAGACTCAATGTCCATAGGTCTATGGCTACACAAGGGCGACTGAGGCATCTACAGTTTTGTGAGAATGATGGCAGGTGGCATGAAAGACGCCATCCCGATGCAACAAATTTTTAAATAAAGACGCAGTTATTTCTATCCCACCCAACTACACACAACAGTAGTTGTTTAAACAACACAGCGTTTTAACGATAGTGTGACTCACGTGGCGTAAATTGTTTAAACTCCCTAGCTGTGTCAGTGGGCTTCACAGTTTTAAACTTAGGGTGAGTTCATTTTTTAATCTCCCACATTTAGTACTTAGGACAGAATTTTAAACTTAGAACACATGAAATCTGACAACCGTGCAGGCTGCACCCATACTCCATCTTAGATTCTATACATAGCTTCTATGATTTGCAATCAGGAAGACTACACCCATATGCCCTGGTCCACCATCTTGGATTGTGACATCACAGTACTGGGGAAAATCCAATAGCACAAACAGCCTATTACTGTCACTTTGGATTTTATACTTAGGGCAATTTAGCTGGATCTGCCACCTTGGACTTTTAATTTCCCGCCATTTTACACTTACTACAACAGGGTTAATTTGAATTTACTGACATTTTTTGAATTTCCCACCATTTTACACAGCAGATGATTGGCCTATGGCGACATACAAGTGGAGGTAGAAATCTGGCAACAATGCATGACATCGTCCGAAATCAGGCAACAATAATGACTGCACTCTTACTGGCAAAGCCGCCCTACTACCATGCACGCATCCTTTCCTTTCATTGTAAAGTTTTCATTATGAGAGCAGAGAGGGAAACACGCTGCAGCAAGGAGAATCTAGCGTGGAAGGAGCACCTTGCACATCGCTATACGACAGGAGAGGTCGCAGACGGTTCAGCTGGTACTGACACCAACTCACAAGCGAAAGGATTCATGAAAACCAACTTACCGAATGATTTTACATTTACATCTATTTATTAGAATATAGCTATACGTTATATTTGTTCCATTTAACGTATAATTAGCTTATGACATATTAGTTTTATTCCTGTGAATGCTCATGTATATGCCCATATTTTAGTATTAGATATACTATGATTGTTATAATCTTCCAGTCGAAACAACTGACGGGAGGAAGCCGTTTTTCTTTTTATTCTTACGTTGTACTACGTTACATTAAATTTAAATGGCTCTCCTCTTCCTGACCCCTCAGTGTCAATGGTTCAATGTAACATTATTAATGTTTTGCCTCAATATTATCCTGCTGCTGTCCTCGTGTCCACCATAATACTACATTTACGAATATGGGGCCTCTTTCACAAATGTAGCAGACTAAATGGTTACTTATACGACCTGTGTTGGTAATTTCCAGTCGGTAGCTTTGTATTTTTAAAGTATTAAATCTGAAATTTAAATCATATCAATTGTCTGTAGTTCTCAGAGAGAGAGATTGTTAAATGCACATATTTGTGAAATGAGATCACCAAGCTGTTGCAGATTCTCATGCCTTTATTTTAACACGCAAAGAAGTTATATTGATGTTTTTATTTGTATGTGGAGACTTCAAATGGTTATTATGAGAGGCCAAGAAACCTTTATTGGATTTTACACTATCCTTCAAATTGACACGAATAAATGACACTATATTTCAGCAAACTCAACAAGTATTTGTATACGACGGTCGGAACGTTCTATCAATCCTTCAATTCCTCGACGATAGTTCTCCGCTCCTTGTTGACGGAGCTATTTCAGAACTGCTGTGCAAACATCCTCATCGTTCAAAAATGGTTCAAATGGCTCTGAGCACTATGGGACTTAACTGCTCAGGTCATCAGTCCCCTAGAACCTACAACTACTTAAACCTAAAGAACCTAAGGACATCACACACATCCATGCCCGAGGCAGGATTCGAACCTGCGACCGTAGCGGTCGCGCGGTTCCACACTGTAGCGCCTAGAACCGCTCGGCCACTTCGTTGGAAAATCTCTTTCCCTCAGATGTTCTTTCAGCTTGCCAAAAGATGGAAATCGTATGTTGTAAGATCAACACTACCCGATCAGCATCTTCCTCGTCTGTGCGGCCTTCGTAAAATTGTTGGCACCGTTTCATTACGACTGGACGTGACGTTGCATTTGGTCCAAACATCACCAGAATTTCACATTAATCTGTGTGCAGTCTATACTCTTTGCTCACAATAACCGCAGTGTCCCATGTATTTAATGTTTGGGGTACCACCCCAGCTGAAGCGCCATTTCAATTTTTTTCCCTAAACTGAAGTTAGTTGTATTTTGTTGAAGGTTTATAGCTTAATAAGACCACCTAAAGCTTGGCTTGAGAAAAACCTACCATAGAAGTGATAAATGCATAGCAATAATTTGTTACATGCGAATGAGAGGATTTCTAATCTCACTTATGATATATTGAGATTTTACTGGTTTGTATGAAAACACATATCTGTGGGAGAATGAGGTTTTATAGGTTTAGATTAAAGCATATGATTAGTAACTAGAATCAATGCTTGCTTCTCAATGTTACGTGGCACTGAAAGAAGTACTAAAAAGCACATGTCATCAATGGAGTTTAGTAGATTGAACTGAAATTTGAATGTGCCTGACCACACTAAAACATGAAGAACTTCATGAGACAGTGCACTATGTAAAGTGCCACACAAATTGTACTCTACTGCCTAGTACAATGGCAGCTATAATTTCCCACTTATCCCCTGAATTAATGAACGGTGTTTGCACTTTTCATTGGTACAGTTTAATAATCTACAAATAAGATTTGCAACATAAATGGGTTCTAAACACAAAAGTAATGAATTACTTACTTCAGAATAAGGAGTTGAATTGCGAAAATCAATTCCGAGAGTGTTATCCGATTGTGCCGATTCTCAAAACCTGAAATAAAAATGGTCACTGTTAGTTTCATGTAAAAGTTTCTGAAGAGTAATTGAGTTATTCTATTAGCCAGTCAACTGGCAAAAGAGTCCTAAGCCATATCATTCACTCATTAATATATCCAGATATTAGCATTTCATTCATAAAGCATGACGCAGTTTACTTGTAAATGCTGTATTTGGTTGGTAACATTGGTTGCAGTGGACAATTTGCTCACAGACTGGTGAGCTACCACTCTCCACCTTGTTCGTTCCATAAGGTTAGTACCTGGGCAGACTTGTCTGTAGAAGGTGGAGGTGTCTAACTGTTTGAC
The DNA here is from genome assembly GCF_023898315.1 of Schistocerca nitens. Taxonomy (NCBI): domain Eukaryota; kingdom Metazoa; phylum Arthropoda; class Insecta; order Orthoptera; family Acrididae; genus Schistocerca; species Schistocerca nitens. Next base: position 378,061,466 of record NC_064616.1, read on the forward strand.
TTTCCTAAACACCCTTCGGTATTCAACAGATCAGTTGTTGCATCGCTGTAAAGTAAGACATCCAGAAAAAATTCAATTTCACTGTTACACCAGATAAAGGCCATTATTCCGCAACTCTAGTGGTTTTGTATAGTCAAACGATTGTACCGATTAGTGATTAGAAAACTTGTAAGGAACTTACGTTATGTGGGCTGTATGCAAATCAGGAGGAATGTAATTCTAGTCGCTCGGATACTTTTGAGCGTGATAGAACATTCTTTCCTTTTCGTATTTAAAGACTTCATTAGTTTGGTCCTCATCATTATAACAATCTTTGTAGCATTCTTTCGAGCTATTGTGGAGATCAGATGTTCCCTCACCAGCGTAGCTGCGCCGCCAAAAGAAGCTGCGTAACACTATTTTCCTTTGTGTCTCTGTTCTTTCAAAATACTGCCTTGCATCCGATCTCTGTTTTGATATGTCTAAAATAAATATTTATTTTCTGATTACGAATTTAATAATACTGTCAGATAAAGCACTCACGCCAGAGGAATCCGAGATTCTACATAAACTTCAATGTACCTGCTTCTTTGGCATGTCTATGAGAACTTCATGTGGTCCATTAAAGGTATCTGGTGTGAGGTTTTTGTTCAGATGGAAGATTAAGGAGCTTTTGACACGGATTCTACACTTCTGGTGTTTTTTTTATCTCAAGATGGTCTGAAATACATAAACTGGTTGTAAAATAAAAGCAGTTAAATCAGAAGCGGCCAGTGTACCTGTACATTATGAGTTCACACAGTTGCTAAAAAGAATTTCTAGCAGATACAAGCACTGGCGTCTCCTCTCTTTTCATCCACATGGGTCCTCTGCCCAATAATTTTGAACTGTAGGATGGAGACATTTTATCAGCGAAGTTTCTTTATGCCACTCACTTTGCTGTTTAGCTTATTATCAACAGTAAAAGAAAGGGAGAGATATTTTACGTTTCTCTCAGGCAGATTTCCAATTCAATGTCTCTGGTAAACGTGTCCTCCCTCGATTTCCTCTGCATAGATAAAGCTTCCTGTCGTTTGTAGGGGACTGATGACCACAGCTGTTAAGTCCCATAGTGCTCAGAGCCATTTGTCGTTTGTAATGTATTTATGATCTCAGTTTTCTTTGTTGGCGTGTTTTGAAGGAATCCATCCACGCAAGTGCACTTGCTAGTGCGTGTATTCCTGCTAATGTTATTTTCTTGTGCTGGATGGAAACGTCGGCTTCTTAATTGAGTTTTTACTTACTGTTGCTGCTGCTGATCGGTTGACTGCTTGGAGACAGTCTATCTCCGACCCCTGAGCTTTGCGTACTGCGGGCATATGGATACCAGGGGATGGGCGTGCGGCTGCCGGCATAGCTGATACATGTGTACATGTGCGGATCTCTCCTCATTGGCGTTCGCAAGATGTTGCGATGTCCCTGCCGGTGGGGGGTAGCGTGTCCGCCGCTCCTGGCAGTCGACAGGCTCGCGACCGCGAGCTTATGTGATCGGCTGGATTTCTTTCTCCTGATATATTTAGTGGATATGTTACAGTTGAGGAAGGAGCTTGTGTTCTCAAATGTTGGTGCACACAACACCTCAGATATATTTCGTGCTACTATGTATTTGTGGCAGAAATTTCATTACTTGTTTTCCATACTGTTTGTGTTTGATACACAAACGTTGAAAAAATGTTTTAATACAATGAAGGATAATTGTATGATGTTGGCGAGTGTTTTAATCGATCTATTTGACTCCTGTAATCTGTTAAACAATTAATTTGATACGGGATATCGAAACTGCGTCAGCTCTTCCTTTGACCCAGCAACCAGTTGATACTTGGGTTTAAAATAAGAGCATCTGAAAGACAAACATGCATTTTATACATTACTTGAAGCCTGTTGATAGTCACCTTCGAAAATTTTTTAAAGATTTTTTTACCTGATGAGAGAATACGTAGAGGAAATATAATCTATTCCATACTGTTATATGATTTTCAGAACAAGTAACGATACTTCAGCGATGTGAAAACGCAGGTTACCCGTGATTTTTCCTGTCTTCGAAAATAACTTGTGTACAGGGTGTTACAAAAAGGTACGGCCAACCTTTCAGGAAACATTCCTCACACACAAAGAAAGAAAATATGTTATGTGGACATGTGTCCGGAAACGCTTACTTTCCATGTTAGAGCTCATTTTATTACTTCTCTTCAAATCACATTAATCATGGAATGGAAACACACAGCAACAGAACGTACCAGCGTGACTTCAAACACTTTGTTAAAGGAAATGTTCAAAATGTCCTCCGTTAGCGAGGATACATGCATCCACCCTCCGTCGCATGGAATCCCTGATGCGCTGATGCAGCCCTGAAGAATGGCGTATTGTATCACAGCCGTCCGTCCGCAGATCGTGGTCGTGCGGTAGCGTTCTCGCTTCCCGCACACGGGTTCCCGGGTTCAATTCCCGGCGGGGTCAGGGATTTTCTCTACCTCGTGATGACTGGGCGTTGTGTGATGTCCTTAGGTTAGTTAGGTTTAAGTAGTTCTAAGTTCTAGGGGACTGATGACCATAGATGTTAAGTCCCATAGTGCTCAGAGCCAAGGATTTTATCACAGCCATCCACAATACGAGCACAAAGAGTCTCTACATTTGGTACCGGGGTTGCGTAGACAAGAGCTTTCAAATGTCCCCATAAATGAAAGTTAAGAGGGTTTAGGTCAGGAGAGCGTGGAGGCCATGGAATTGGTCCGGTTCTACCAATCCATCGGTCACCGAATCTGTTGTTGAGAAGCGTACGAACACTTCGACTGAAATGAGCAGGAGCTCCATCGTGCATGAACCACATGTTGTGTCGTACTTGTAAAGGCACATGTTCTAGAAGCACAGGTAGAGTATCCCGTATGAAATCATGATAACGTGCTCCATTGAGCGTAGGTGGAAGAACATGGGGCCCAATCAAGACATCACCAACAATTCCTGCCCATACCTTCACAGAAAATCTGTGTTGATGAAGTGATTGCACAATTGCACCGAAGTCAACATTACCTTCCTTCAATTGGGCCAACTGGTGGTGAATCGAGGAAGTACAGTACATACTGACGAAACTAAAATGAGCTCTAACATGGAAATTAAGCGTTTCCGGACACATGTCCACATAACATCTTTTCTTTATTTGTGTGTGAGGAATGTTTCCTGAAAGTTTGGCAGTACCTTTTTGTAACACCCTGTATAAGGGAGAAATTTACATTTAGCATGAGTAATTCGAGGTGTATGGTAAGCAACATCGCTGTCTCGGATTGGATAAAATGGATTTTTTTAAAAAGGGGCTCTATGTTGGGGTGGAATCGGTTAGAACTACTGTATACATCCAAGCTTCAGCTGTCTGACCCACAGTGTACCGTGGAGGGAGTGATCACGAGGAGTTGGCGACCGGAAGTCACGGATTAGCTCAGCCTGTGATGGGCGGTTAGAATGCGCCAACCTGTCTGCTCCTGTCCGAAGTAGCGGGGGCTAGAGAAGTGACTGGTGTTCTGCGCGAGCGGCAACAGAAGCAGATGTATGTGTTGTGTGAGAAGGTTCAAAATGATGGGTTGTTGCGTTAGATGATTACTGCATCCATGTGACTTGGTCGGTTGACTGCTTAGTGACAGTCTGCCTCCGACCTCCGAGCATTCGGTGTGGCAGGCATGTGGATGCTAGCGGATGGGTGTGCAGCTGCCACCATAGCCGATGTGTGTGCGGGTCTCTCCTCAGCAACACTCACGAGATGATGCAATGTCCCTGCCAGTGGCAGATGGCGTGACCGCGGCTTCTGGCAGTCGCCGGACGGCGCGCTGTTTGAAATCACAAGTTTATGTGATCGCTTGGATTTTTTTCACCTGATATATTCAGTTGAAACGTTGCATTGGAGAGGGTGCTTGTGCTCTCAAATGTCAGTGCATACAAGACCTCAGATATATTTTGAGCTATCTATTTGTGGCAGAAATTTCATTACTTGATTTGCATTATGTTTGTGTGTTGATACTCAAATGTTGAATAAATGTTTTACTGTGAGGAAGCATCATCGTAAGTTGGTAGTGAGTGTTTTAGATCAACTGTTTGACTCCTGTAAATTGTTAAACAATTAATTTGATAGGGTAAGGCAAATGGACTAATTTTGATATCGAAATTGCGTTAGCTCTCCGTTTGCCACCTGCATTAGCCAATAGGAACACATTATTCTGAGGAGAGATGAAAACCTCAGTCTGCGTATTTGGAGATGTTGGTTCACACAGACAAACAGAAAGGGTCTTGAGAGACACAGAGACAGGTAGCGAATCTGAAATTTCCCGATCAACAGAATGCCGCCAGCTGATGCTTTGTTTTGGAGCCGCAAGATCAGAGGGGGTCGATATCTGGTCTGTGGTTGTTGGTATTTAGTATCATGATGTGTACTTAGGGGAAAAAAAAATTTGTGGTAAGTTCTATGGGACCAAACTGCTGAGGTCATCGGTCCCTAGGCTTACACACTACTTACTGTAACTTAAACTAACTTACGCTAAGGAGAACACACACACCCGTGCCCGAAGGAGGAGTGGAACCTATACCGCGCGGCATGTAATTAGGATACTGGGCAGTTTTCAATCTTCATGGAGGCGTCCAGACGATAGACGCACATGCGGGAGACCCCAAACAGTGGTTACTATACTGCACTTCATTCCATTCCTTGGTGCTTACAGTTGTCATGTCATGGGGTGTGGGGTTGGGATGCAGATGAGAGCCCTACCCGAGCGAGTGAGCTTTATCTCCCGCAAACTGATTAAATAAATATTTTATTGACACTGATTTGAATACTCACTATTGTCTGTCAGCTTTCCACATGCGTTCAGTAATCGCGCAACGCTTAAAAACTGCGAAAATTTTCGTCCGGCGAAGAACTTTAGCTCCATGCATCCCTTCAGTAGACCCTCTTCTTTGTGCTAGCTATTAATGCGTCACCACCCATTCGGTCTAAAGTATAACCTCCCGTGTTCTTCAAAGCCATTGCCTGAACAAACAAAACGGTAACAATACAGATTACGTGAAAACAACTTCGCTGAAATTTTAGACGACACCTCTATTATATGGAGGGGAAAAAGCTATTAAGGTAGCCCCCTTACAATCGGCTTCTCTGTATTACTGATTATTTTTTCTTATTGCTCAATATTCGCAAGCGGATAAAATGGTTCGAATGGCTCTGAGCACTATGGGACTTAACTTCTGAGGTCATCAGTCCCCTACAACTTAGAACTACTTAAGCGTAACTAACCTAAGGACATCACACACATCCATGCCCGAGGCAGGATTCGAACCTGCGACCGTACCGGTCGCGTGGTTCCAGACTGTAGCGCCTAGAACCGCTCGGCAATCCCGGCCGGCGCAAGCGGATATTTTAAAACAATTATTGACCAGTAGAGTGGGCGTATGGTAGTGTGTCACTTATAAAGAATCATGAAAGCAAACCGAAAAGACGGGATTCCATTCACTATATAGTGCGCCTGTTACTCTGTGGAGTGCCCTTGACATGGCCAGAGAAAGGCAAGGAACGGGAGAGTGTGTAGCTTCGTTGCCTTTGCACAACGACATCTGAAATAAACATATGTTTTAGAGATCATAAATTTTAACTTCCATCTCAGTGTTTTAAGCGTTCATTAGTTTTTGATAAGGGCAAGCGAGGACTATTTATTTAATTTTGATTTTATCAAACTAAAAATTTTGTGGGTATGGCACACGCACAAGATTATATATGTGGGTGCTCGAGCCCTGGCTCACCCACATAGTCTGCGCGCATGTCGGTGAGTCTATTTGCCTCTCACCATTCCGGTGCTGTATTTCGGTGAGCCCCATTGCCTCTCCACGATTGAGGTGCTTGATTTCGGTGAATCCTCTTGTCTCTTACCATTGGGGTGCTTAATTCTGGTGACTGTCGATGACAGGTGCACCTGTTATTATCACTTCATGGAAGTTTCGTCGTATTACAATGGCTGTGATTTCTATTTCGTCGGTAGCCACCCATCGGCCAGCGCGAGAGTTATGGCGGTTGGAAGAAAACACACACTGAAATCAGTTACCCTATTCCGGGAGTCAAGGGCGACCACCACAATCAAGTATTCCTATGGTTTGGGGACTCACCGTAAGCAACCACGTAGTGAACAGAAAACTTCGTCACTTTATAAGTAGCCCATGTGCTAGCAATGTCAATGTCTAGCCATATTATTTACGCTGTACAATCACATTTGCAACAATAAAGTAAATATCGAAGATAAATGTCAACCATTGAAACACAAAGGTTTACATTTACATCGAGCCGGTTGCAGTGGCCGAGCGGTTCTAGGCGCTTCAGTCTGAGACCGCGCGACCGCTACGATCGCAGGTTCGAATCCTGCCTCGGGCATGGATGTGTGTGATGTCCTTAAGTTAGTTAGGTTTAAGTAGTTCTAAGTTCTAGGGGACTGATGACCCCAGATGTTAAGTCCCATAGTGCTCTGAGTCATTTGAACCATTTACATCGAAAACGACATGTAAAATCAAATGCGTCGGTTCTTAATTGCAAAAACAGGCACACTTGATATTTGTCGATTACAGCGCTATCTACGACGAGTGGTTTTCCCAGGGTCGGCCAATCCGGATATTTTTCCGGGCCGCCAAACTAAATCAAGGCTTCGCTAGCGGAAGCGCTACTGAGAAGGGCTTCTCAGAGGCTCCGTGTGAAGGGGCCCAGAATTTACGGCTGCCATTGTGGCTGAAGGGCGGCTTCACAAGAGCCACGGAGAAACGCTTCTCTGCAACGCATTTGCACTGAGCCGTCACACGGCGCTACCGGAAAGAGAAGCGGCTCCCCTGTCGTGTCGCTGCGCCACTTTGATCTTCCGCGCCGCCGTGTTTCGGTTCCATCATGGAGTCTGATGAGCAGGAAGCTTCTCTTTTAGTTCTCTTACTGAATAACAAACTCAAAAAAAGATGTAATTTAAAAGTAAATCCAGGGTCGCACTATTTATTGAAGGAGGAGCAGTTAAAGGTTTACTGACAAGGTAGCCAATTTAACTGTGTGGCGTCTACAGGTGGTAAACGTAATACAAGTGATTAAAACAGCTGAACGTGGGTCGCTTTATTACAAAAACAAAAACATTTTCTCCATGTTGTTGCTGACCATGTGTGATTTCCCCCACAGACTTACGTTCATTGACATTAGAGCCAATAGTTGATCTCCACACTGATTTGTGTTCCAGAATTGCTTCCTTCATAAAAAGTTAATTGACAATGAAATTCAATTTCCTTAAAGAAGGCAGTTGTATGAAGTCTGTGATTACTTTTCTTATGGAATTGTTGATGATTAAGGTTTCGGTATGTCATCTTTCTTACTGCAATAATTCGGAGACAGTTTCTTTTCAAGGAGTAATCAGATAGGGGAGAGTCGGACAAAACCGGGTAGGCAGGTCAAACCGGGGACCTCGCAAGTTTTGTGACGGGTGCTTCTATCTACCGGTTGAACACTGGAACTACTAGCGGCAGCCATTTCATGCAGTTGGTGAGAACAACAGCAGCAGAAAAGCACGTTTTCTTGCTTCTATGAATTTTTAAAGTTTTAAGCCGTAAATTTTTCAATTTTGTTCTGTTTGTCTAAAGATAGAGGTAAGTGCAGATCTCGATTAAGTATATTTCACTGCATATTTTGACTTTCTTTTCATATGCCTACAGCAACACATAACGTAGTAACGCCATTTTCAAGTCAACAAGTCGCTGTTGGGTCAAACTGGGTACCTAAGTGTGGGGCAAAACAGGGTACCCGGTTTTACCGCCTATGTGGTACTCGGTTTTGCCCCACACGTCAGAAGTAATGTAACATTATTGTTTTGATTGCGAAATAGTAGTTAAAACACGTTGAATGAAAAAAAAAACACTTAGCTAAGAGATTGTTATTATTACTGGTCATGATAATATAAATCTAAAAAAACATAAGAATAAAATTATAGGCCTTACATAGGCTACCTAAATAATTTAAGTGCACATGTAAGTGAAGTAATACATAATTGAAGTGTTATGTAACTGAAGTGCATTCATTTGACTGTTTACATTAGGTTATTATTTCTTTCAAGCTTTTTAACATTATTTCTTGAACAAATAAGTGTAATGCTTCGATAAGCTGTCATCTGTAGGCCTACAGGTTCTCAAAACAAGTTCGAATTCTTAAAGAAACATTGAAAAACTGCTTGACTGAGGTAGTTTGGCCTACCTAATGTAAACACTATCCTTGTATTCCTCAACAGGTTTTAAAAAAAAATTGTTTTGTTTCTCAGTCAGCAATGTTCAGGAATTATCTGAGGAAGATGCAGAGGCAGAGGCAGAGATGGAGCTTGGAATCCATCACTGCAGCAGTTGAAGAGGTTTTAACCCAAAGAATGGGTCACAAGAAAGCTGCTAGAGCATTTGGTGTTCACAGTCAACACTAGAGGATAGGGTCAAGAAAGCTCGTCCTCAACATCTGTCTTCGGAGGAAGCAGCGGCAAAAGCACTGGGCAGGTACAAAACTGTTTTTTCCCAAGAACAAGAAAGAGAGCTGGTTAACCACATACTTTTTCTTCAAGAAAGATTGTTTGGAGTCACTCTACATGACCTTTGTAGACTTGCATTTGAGCTTGCAGAAAAAAAATCGGACACCCAACACTTTTAACCAGTTGAGAAAAATGGCTGGAAAAGAGTGGATGTATAGTTTCCTGAAAAGACATTCACAACTGTCTTTGTGGAATCCAGAAAAAACTTCTTTGGCTAGAGCGCAGGGATTCAATTGGGTGGCTGTCAACTCTTTCTTTGATCTATTGGAATGAATTCTTACTCAGCAGAAAATGAAACCAACAGAGATATACAATGTTGACGAGACAGGTATTGTGACAGTGCCCAACTGTCCAAAGTTTTAACCCTTAAGGGTAAAAAAACAAGTTGGTTCGATCTCTTCAGCTGAGCGTGGTCTTTTAGTCACAGCTGAGATACGCATCAGTGCATCCGGAAATTTCATGCCACCGATGATTGTATTCCCCAGAAAAAGGGAAAACCTACTTCTATTGGACGACGCACCACCTGGAGCATTCGCAGCTTACCATGTGAGTGCCTGGATAAACAAAGATTTGTTTTTGATATGGTTTCAGCGGTTTGTAGATTTTGCAAATCCTCCAAAAGAAAAACCTGTTCTCCTAATATTAGATGGTCACAGCTCTCATGGTAAGAGTATCGATTTAACTGAGTTAGCAAGGCAACATGACGTAATTCTTTTGTGCTCCCCCCCCCCCCCACCCCACATACATACACACACAACCCACCGTCTTCAACCCCTCGATGTTTCTTTCATGGCTCCCTTGAGCATATACTATGAGCAACAGGTCAGACAGTGACTATGAACAACAGGTCAGACAGTGGATGATTTCAAACTCTGGTAGACCTGTAACTACACTCCTGGAAATTGAAATAAGAACACCGTGAATTCATTGTCCCAGGAAGGGGAAACTTTATTGACACATTCCTGGGGTCAGATACATCACATGATCACACTGACAGAACCACAGGCACATAGACACAGGCAACAGAGCATGCACAATGTCGGCACTAGTACAGTGTATATCCACCTTTCGCAGCAATGCAGGCTGCTATTCTCCCATGGAGACGATCGTAGAGATGCTGGATGTAGTCCTGTGGAACGGCTTGCCATGCCATTTCCACCTGGCGCCTCAGTTGGACCAGCGTTCGTGCTGGACGTGCAGACCACGTGAGACGACGCTTCATCCAGTCCCAAACATGCTCAATGGGTGACAGATCCGGAGATCTTGCTGGCCAGGGTAGTTGACTTACACCTTCTAGAGCACGTTGGGTGGCACGGGATACATGCGGACGTGCATTGTCCTGTTGGAACAGCAAGTTCCCTTGCCGGTCTAGGAATGGTAGAACGATGGGTTCGATGACGGTTTGGATGTACCGTGCACTATTCAGTGTCCCCTCGACGATCACCAGTGGTGTACGGCCAGTGTAGGAGATCGCTCCCCACACCATGATGCCGGGTGTTGGCCCTGTGTGCCTCGGTCGTATGCAGTCCTGATTGTGGCGCTCACCTGCACGGCGCCAAACACGCATACGACCATCATTGGCACCAAGGCAGAAGCGACTCTCATCGCTGAAGACGACACGTCTCCATTCGTCCCTCCATTCACGCCTGTCGCGACACCACTGGAGGCGGGCTGCACGATGTTGGGGCGTGAGCGGAAGACGGCCTAACGGTGTGCGGGACCGTAGCCCAGCTTCATGGAGACGGTTGCGAATGGTCCTCGCCGATACCCCAGGAGCAACAGTGTCCCTAATTTGCTGGGAAGTGGCGGTGCGGTCCCCTACGGCACTGCGTAGGATCCTACGGTCTTGGCGTGCATCCGTGCGTCGCTGCGGTCCGGTCCCAGGTCGACGGGCACGTGCACCTTCCGCCGACCACTGGCGACAACATCGATGTACTGTGGAGACCTCACGCCCCACGTGTCAAGCAATTCGGCGGTACGTCCAGCCGACCTCCCGCATGCCCACTATATGCCCTCGCTCAAAGTCCGTCAACTGCACATACGGTTCACGTCCACGCTGTCGCGGCATGCTACCAGTGTTAAAGACTGCGATGGAGCTCCGTATGCCACGGCAAACTGGCTGACACTAACGGCGGCGGTGCACAAATGCTGCGCAGCTAGCGCCATTCGACGGCCAACACCGCGGTTCCTGGTGTGTCCACTGTGCCGTGCGTGTGATCATTGCTTGTACAGCCCTCTCGCAGTGTCCGGAGCAAGTATGGTGGGTCTGACACACCAGTGTCAATGTGTTCTGTTTTCCATTTCCTGGAGTGTATTTACCAATTAGGAAAACTATTCAAAGGTGCTTTCACACATGCAGCTGTAATGCAAACCCCTCAGAAAGGCTTTGAAAAGACTGGTATTCAGCCCTTTAACAGGTATGTTTTCCCAGATCATCTGATTGCGCCGGCAGATACCACTGATCGGCCTGCGCCTCTTCATGATGTGCCTCATCAACTTTTGCAAACCTTTGTAGAAGCTGGCGAAACTGAGGTAGAAACGCCGAAAGCACCTCAATCCCTAGAAGCAGAATAGATTCCAGAAGAGGCACCCACTGAACAGCTTACCATAGTAGAAGCTGATGGCAGCCAACTAGAAATTCCTCAGCAAAACCCAAAGGATATGCAAGTTGTTGGACTGTCGGGAGTGTCATCGTTTCCATCCATCTCTCCTAAGCTGTTAATGCCTCCTCCAAAGGTAAATTTAGAGGCGAGAACCAACAGAGCAATGAAATCAATACAAAAAAAAAGGTAAACACAGCGATACTCACTTCTTCACAACACAAAAATGAGTTGGAAAACAAGTAAAAAAGAAACAAGAGCGAGAAAAGAATTTGAAAAGAGCGCTTTTTAAGCCTAGTAGGCCTAAATCTATTAGTATACCTAAAACAAAATTCCAGAAAGACAAATGTTCCAAAATGATAGAATCTGTGGAGAAGCAATCAATCTCAACAACATGTAGCCTGGCGAAAAAATCAAAGAAGATGTTTGATGAGAGTTCTAGCTCTTCAGACGAAGACAACCCAAGGAAGTTAGCATACTTTGCAACGAGTTGTACGCACAGTATCGTTCGAAAGAAGGATGGATTCAGTGACTTTCTAGTCATGGTTGGGCACATAAGGTGCGCTCCAATGCTGAAGAAGAAGACGACACAGTTGTTTGTGATTTCTGTTTTTAAGTGATTAGGGCTAAGTTTTGTTTGCAAAATTTGTTCAGTTCTTCAAAATTAATAGGCCCTAATTAAATTTAAAGATTTTTTAAATATGCCAATTATTTTTATTTAATAATATTATAAACTGACAATTTACCTTATAAATTAAAATTGGCCTAATAACATTGATTTTTAATTATTTTAGGCCGGAACTTGTGAGAGTCTAAACTATTACATTTATTGACAATTTCGAAGTTTGTATTGAGTTAAAAGGTTTTCAATAAAAGTTTTACAGTAGTATACATTTTTGTGTATTGATTTGAAGGGGTATCCAATTTTACCCAACCCATGGGGTAAAACCGGGTTTTTGCACTAGCTGAAAAAAAAATTGTAAAAAATTGTGTGTTAATTTTAAAGTAAAAACATAACAATATGTTGATAACAAATAAGTCAGAAACCTAAAAAACTGTGGCTTCTTGATCTATTGCTAATAGATATGTTTTTATAACAATTTTAAGTTATGGTACCCAGTTTTGTCCGACTCTCCCCTAGTCTCTATAGGCCTAGGAGATATGTTGAAAGAATTTTTGTCATTTTTGGTAAAGAGAGCAGGGTTTTTGATTGGTCTTCAAATGTATCTCCAGAAGTTGCTGAAGATGTTATGAAAACTCGTTGTGTGTTGCACAGTTTTGTTCGTGATCGAGACAGATAGCTACGGATTTGAAGAAATTTTGAATACCATTGTAGCACTGCACTTCTGAAGGTGCTGATTTAAACCAATGGTTTGCCAGTGGATGCGCCACTGAGAAATGCTTCTCACTGGCTTCGTGTGAAGGCAGTCTAAGTGAGAGAAAAATATTGATATGTTAAATATTCAGTAATAAAAAATATTATTGCATGCAATCATAAAATGTAATTTGACGTCATGTAAACGGTTTTCATTACGATGGTTACATAAACTTTCGTTATTATGACGACGTCTCTCGACGTGCGGCCTCTTACGTCTGTCTGATGTTCGTCGCTCTCTGCGGTGGTGAAGGTTCCCCGCTCTCTCCGAGGCACCATTGTCACGGTTCTGTGACCTACACATTATTACGTGGCAAGCCGTAAGCCGAGCGGCAGCCGTGCACCATTCGCACAAGAATTCAGCGTAAGAATAAAAAGGAAGTTCACTTATGAAGCAAGATCCAAAGAAAAAATATAAGACATATATTTCTAAATTTTACAATCGTTCTAGCGCTAAATACACCAGATAACGGCTTTGAAAAACGTAGAAATCGTAGTAACTATTTTCATTCCTTCTATAATGTAAATGACTGAAACATCGCGTCCAAGGAAATGAAAAAAAAAGAACATTGTAAGCATTTAGAATGTCTTTTAACTGATAATGATTCCGTTGACATAAATGAGGTGGAATCAGCAGAGGAAATTTCAGCAGTACCTGCGTTTTTGGGTTTAAGGCCTAAGTAACGTACCGAGTTTAATTCCGAAGTTAAATTTTAGCCCAAATCTTACTACTACAACATCAGTAACTGAAGTAAGTGGCGAAATGACTTTCTCTAAGTTAAAATCAATTAAAAACCCTTCGTGTTCGACTACAGAAAATCTTCATAACAGTTTGCCCTTTCTGGTAGCTGATCACAAAATTGTTGAAAAAGTAAATTCAGAAGATGAAGTGAGAAAGTTGGGAGAATTGAAAATAAGAAATAAGTTTTTGTGTTTATTTGATATTATGTCGTATTATTTTCAAAATAATGGCATTTGAAAATGTAAAATTTAATGGTTAATAATTTGTGCCTAGGTTCAGACATTTGTTAATTAATTTATATCGTTTTGCACTGCTTGATTTCCAATGTTATATGTTTCGTGATAAAAATATGCTTTTATTAAAATCTAAGTAAAATGATTTGATTTTTACTGGAAATTGTGTGTGTGTGTGTGTGTGTGTGTGTGTGTCTACTAAGGGGCGGCAACTTATCTTTTATAAGGGGGTGGGTACGTAACTACTAGAGCATAGAATGGGTCTTGCAGGGAGAGACTACAATCCTGACTCAATCTCTTCTCAGTTACCAGTATTGCTTCATTTTCATGTCCTGACTCTTATAACTGCAATCTGGTTTCTGTACAAGTTGTTAATAACTTTTCATCCCCTGTACGATCTCATTAGATACCAAATACGGCTCTGTAGCATCTATTATGCTTGTGAAGTGAAGGGTGTACCCAGGGAGGGGTACACCCTCACTGCACACAAACAGGAAACAGATCATGAGAATCCAAACCTGTGTCTTGGCCTGCTAAATAGAAAGCTATAACTATTCTGCATCGATTATGAAGAAAGGCAGATCGTATAATGACTACTGACAAGTAGTGAATGTACCCAACTCACTCTTGGTAAAATTGCAATACTGTTTCATTATTCATCATGAAACTATCATGAGTTGCTGCCCCTCTAGCACAGTTCCTGGGTAGGCCTACATTTTTCAATCAATCAATCTCTTTAGTCATCCATTAACAATATACATTGTATGGATGTAGTCAATTACAATATAGTTTCTTATCTTTAATTTGTTTCAAAAACTTGGATAATAAATACAAATATTTTACGTCAGTATATATAAATAATATTACTTTTCCATATTCAGATATTCTTCAATGCTATAAAAACAATGTGTCAGTAAAAATTGTTTAAGACCTACCTTGAATTTATGAAACGCTTTAATTTTCTTTATTGTAGAAGACTATGCACTAAAAAGTAATTTGGGCTGGTAGTTTACACTTTTTTGACAGAGTGCTCCTTTGTGGGTGTCTCTGTGAAAATCATCCCTGTTCCTTGTTTCATAGTTATGAACCTGACTATTTAATGCTGAAAATTCCTGATGAGTTTGTGTCACAGACTACTAAATATGCATAGTTTATGGTTATTTGGCAATGAGAAAGGCTTCCAGTGAACTCATGAATTTACACTGAAGGAATGATACAGGTAATGTTGCTGAAACACATCGAATAAATATCTGTTTGCATGCTTGCAAGTTTAGAAATTGTTCTTTTATTTCATTTTAAATTCAAATTATGTGGGAGTTATGTGAACCTATAAACTCGAAACCTAACAGATCTTTGTTCAACGTTGTACTTTTGGATACACACTAAGGTCAGTCAGCGAAGTTCAAATGTTTTTTGCACAAATGGTTACAATTATAATCCAAAACAATGAATTGGTCTTTTGTGTAAACATTAGTCAACACTTACCCATCACCACCAGGTTCCAGTCGTTAATAATTAGGCACATATGGGCCAATGCTAACTGGAGACATGCCACTGCCTGCAAACGAAACATGTAACATGACGAACTTTACTCCACACAAACTTCTATTTCACCACAATTTAGACATTGCAACATGACATAAAATAGCACAGTACATAGTAAAAATTGATCATTTAGCCCTCACGCCTTCATTTTATCCTCTACCTGCAACTAGCAAAAGTAATCTCTCACTAGCTTGATAGTTACAGCCGACTAATAAGAGGTGATAGTGTTTTCTGATATTCCACTTGTTTCAAAGAATTTTACTGTCTACCATGACAAACTATCACAATGTAATCTGCCTCATTAGACAATAAAGACATATAATATTTTTTTGTAGTTCAGCATAATGAATATTTCATAAAAAGCTCAAAAATGCTTCCTTTTTTGTTTCTCTTTGATAAGTGGGTAGGAGGAGAAACAGACACAAAACTTTTATTCAATATTTTACTTAATTTGCAGTATCATAATGTGAAAGAAACGTTCCATCAACATGAAGTTTAATTAACAAAGCAGTTTTCCAGAAATGGTTTTATAAGATTTTAAACACTTACATCTGCTTCCAAGGTAGATTAAAACAACGTAATATTTCCCACAGATGATCTTATAGGGTATTAAACCCATATATGTGCCTCAAAATTGTGAACTAAAATATCATCTCTGATGTGGGAGGCAGGCATGAGTGATCTATTGGTAAAGGTGTAATCCAAATTATGGCGCAACTTGGCTCTTTTCATATACACACAGATATTCCAGGTGAGAGACTACTTGCAACAAAATATCCTAAAACTTGTAATGGTTTAAGTACTGATATAAATGTTGCTCTATGCCACTTTACCAGAGGGGCAACAGATCAATTATACTTGTCACCTATAAATACACAGCTTATATTACCTGTAATTACACAAAACATTTTTATTCGCTTTCTGTTTCTTTCACATATTGAGACAGCAGTCCATTAGCATTAGAGCAGAGTTATTTTCTAGTAAAACTGAATTTGTTTTATGTTGGTGTCTGTAGACTCACAACATTGGCAGTCTAGTTGTGAGGTAAACAGTTTATTGATTATCATCAGTTAAGCAAAAAGAAACTTGTTTTCCAAATAACATGTTAATCACACAGCAAATTATAGTTATGAATGCTTACTATGCGGCTGTAAATGGCTTCCAGTCTCGGCACTCACAGTTTTACACAGTCAGTTCATAAAAGACGGGACAGTGACATTGCAACATCTGCCAGCTTTGTGTTCAATGATCTCTATAAATGGTTCAGCTGCAATGGCCTGATTTTAAATTTAAAAAAAATAAACAGTACATTCATTTCCATGGGTCTGAGAAAGTGCAGAAGGACATAAGTCTAAACTCTAATGATCAAGACATACATCAATTATAATCTAAATTTTTGCACTTCCACATCGACAGTAAATTAAATTGGTTGTGCCATATTCTGGACTTAAGAAAAAGACTTAGTTCATCAACTTATACTCTAAGAATTATGCAGTGACTGCAAATGCTGACATTTTTAAGCTGCTTACTTTTTCTGTGTTGTCATATGGCATAACGTTTTTGGGAAATCAACCAATGGCAAATAAAGTATTTGTCACTCAGAAATGAGCAATCCGAATTCTAAGTGGAATGACTAGAAATTATTCACGCAGAAATATTTTTAAAGCACACAAAATATTAGCAGTGACCTTATAATACAGCCTATCCCATATGTCCTTTTTAGTTAAGAACCTACCCATGCACAAAACCGACAGTGACTATCATGACTATGACACAAGATCAAAACACAACTTGCATGTGGATGCAAAAAACGTGAGCCTAGTACAAAAAATTGCACACTACTCAAGCAAACAGGTGTTTAATGCACTTCCTGTGGACATAAAAAATCTTACTTTTGTAGTGCCACAATTAAATGTAAATTAAAATAATATCTTCTGGAACACTCTTTTTACTCTCTTGATAAGTGCTTTGACATAAACACTTCTGTACTGTAAGTCAGATATGGCACACTGACTTGTAATATTCACTGTTATCACTTTGTAACTTAACACGATGAAACATGTCAGAATAACAATGTACTTCACTTCTAGGAAAGTTATAACTTAGTATGGAATACCTGTAATTTATTATTGTATTGTTTTATACCTCTGTTTTACTTTAGGAAGAGCTTATGCTTGTAACTGTTAACATACTATTATTAGGTAAAGGTAAGTGATCAATTAAATATGCCAAAGTCTAACAATATGCCAAAGCCTAACAAACCCTTTAATTTCATGCTGATTCATCAAAATGTCCAATCATTGCTAAACAAATTAAGTGAAGTTGAAATTTTATGTACTGACGAGCTAAAAAACGTTTCTGTAGTATGTATAACTGAACACTGGCTGCCTAAAGATGCAATGTCAGTCACAAAACTTGCAGACTTCAATCTTTCTTCATCATTTTCTAGAATTACATCCAGTCATGGAGGGTCATGTATATTTGTTAAAAGTGGCATTGATTATTGTAACATAAAATGCATTGAACTGTTAGCTGAAGAAAAAAGTTTTGAAGTATCCGCAGTTGAACTCTCTGGATTAAAATTAATAATCATCTGTGTATATAGGAGCCCTGATGGGAACTTAAATGATTTCTGTCACCAACTAGAAGCAGCTTTAAATACTATAAAAAACTTCAACAAAACAGTGATCATATGTGGAGATTTTAATATTGATTTTCAAGAAATCTCAAAAGACCAGCAAAGCTTGATGACCCTACTGGAAACATATAACATAAAAGCCACCATAGACTCTCCTACAAGAGTTACACCAACAACTAGCTCAACAATTGATCAGATATTAATAAACACAAATGTAAATCACAATTTATGTGCCGGAAATCTTAATACTGGCTTCAGTGATCACTATGCACAGTTTATTGCTTTGCACACCCCAAGTGAAACAACTGAGAAAGAGGAACTTGTAAAAGAAGCAAGGAAATTCACTAACAAACAAATAAACCTTTTTGTACAGAGACTAAGTGAAGAAACTTGGTATGAAGTGTATACCTGTGAAAATACTAACAAAAAGTTTGAAAAATTCATGGAAATCTTCATGTCATACTTTGAAGCTGCATTTCCATTAAAAAAGCAAAAATGTCAACCTAACTTCAAAAAGAACAAATGGATTACAATAGGTATTAGAATATCTTGTGCAGAGAAAAGAAGATTACACGATATAGCA
Source organism: Schistocerca nitens (assembly GCF_023898315.1). NCBI lineage: Eukaryota > Metazoa > Arthropoda > Insecta > Orthoptera > Acrididae > Schistocerca > Schistocerca nitens. Next base: position 378,079,752 of record NC_064616.1, read on the forward strand.
AAGACACAGAACATGCCTCATGAATTTCATTTGTACCTGAAGAATTACAAGAGGATCCTCAAAAATGTTGTAAGGAAAGCTAAAACAATGGCAAATGACAAATACATTGAAAACTCAAAAAACAAATCTAAAGCTATATGGGAAGTTATAAAAAATCAAACAACAAGTGAAACTAAACAATATAAAAATGTGAACATATGTTATGAAGGACAAATGATTTCTTGCCCAACAGAAATTGCAGGGACCTTCAACAAATATTTTGCAAACGTAAGTGAACAGTTGGTGAGTGGACTGGAAGAACACAACAAAATATCACCTCCAACATGCAGTAGTGTGAGAAATGTGTCTACATCTTTGTTCCTTTCACCCATAAATTCTGAAGAAATTTTATCAGTTATAAAAACCTTGAAAACAGGCTACTCATGTGGAATTGATGGAATACCAGATGCAATTATTAAAAAATGCTGTCTTGCCTTAGCTGAACCCTTGACACATTTGTGCAACAGCTCACTGGCATCAGGAACCTTCCCTTCATGCTTAAAAACAGCAAAGCTGAAACCACTGTTCAAAAAAGGAAATCCAGAATGTGTTTCAAATTATAGACCAATAGCCCTACTGCCTGTATTTTCTAAAATTTTAGAAAAAGTTTTTCATAAGAGATTGTCTGATTTCCTAAATAAAAATAAGATTCTCTCTCCTTCACAGCATGGCTTCAGGAAAGGCTATTCAACTGAAAGTGCAATATTTGAATTTCTTAATGAAATCTATACTAAACTGGATGCAGGTGAGTTTGTGACAGGCATGTCTTGATTTATCTAAAGCTTTTGACGTCATTGACCATAGTGCCCTACTGCAGAAGCTTGACCAGTTAGGAATTAGAGGTATATCCAATGAGTGGCTCAAGACATACCTATGTGGTCGCAAACAGGTGGTTGAAGTGCAATATACCGACCATAACAAAATCAGCTACTACTATTCAGGATATGAAAATGTGAAATATGGTGTCCCTCAAGGATCAGTATTAGGACCCATTCTGTTTCTCCTCTATGTCAATGATGTTATGTACAACAAGTATTGCCAAACTACCCTCCAATTTGCAGACGATACAAGCTTCCTTATTAGTGGTAAAACAGAAGAAAAACTAAAAGACTCCCATATCCAAACAATGAACAGTGTTGAACAGTGGTTCAGCTACAACAAGCTAATTATAAACAAAGAAAAGACAGTAGCACTGAATTTCTATAATGTAAAAGGAAGACACCACCCAAACATAGAAATAGAACTTAGGGACAGAGTTCTTGAAAGTGTTGACAGCACTAAATTTCTGGGACTCTAGCTCCAGAACAACATAAAATGGGCGGTACATATTGAATATTTGCAAAGAAAACTAAGCAAAACCTGTTACATGATACGGATCTTAAAAACTTGTTGCAGCAAAGCCAGCCTGTTAAATGTATACTACTCCTATGTGCATTCTGTAATTAAATATGGCATAATCTTCTGGGGCAATACAACAACAAATATTAAACTTTTCAGGATGCAAAAGAGAATACTAAGAATTATTGAAGGGGTAAACAATACAAAATCGTGCAGACCCATATTCAAAAAACTGTTAGTTCTTCCTCTTCCTTGCATTTTTATCTATGAAACATCAGTTTTCATCAAACAATATATCAATAGACACCCAGATATCTTATTAAAAAATGAAGATATGCATGCACACAATACAAGGCAAAAATCTGACCTTCATGTGAAACGGGTGAGAACATCATTGTGCCAAAAAGGCACACTACATACTGGGATAAAGATTTTCAATAATCTACCTAAACATATTAAATCAATAGGTAAACTTTGTAGTTTTAAGGCTGAAGTAAAGGCATATTTAATTGATCATTGCTTTTACAGTCTGACAGAATATATAAAAGCCAAACCACAAAAATAAAGATGCATTATTAATATTCTAATTTGTATGTTGCCTGTAATGTTTGTTGTATTTATGAATCTGTGCTAAATTACTTCAATATCTAGTCCTTAGGATTGCAATACAAACTGTATTTTATCTTGTAAATACCTAACCATGTCCAATATCCTTGTATATATTCTATACATATAGGATTTGAAGGACTAAATAAATAAATAACATGTTATTCCTTTACACATATTGCAATTTCTATCTATTAGCATCTATAAGAAGCTACTGTTCTCATGTACAGTTATGACTCATTCCACATCCATGAAGTTCTCTTGTGTATTGGATCTGTGGAACATGAATGAATAAATAAATAAATAAAAAGTACAATATCATTTACAACTGTGGCAGCCATTCTCAGCTTAGTTTGCTCTTCATGGCTACCACAGTCTATGACTTGAGGTACATATTAGACTTAAAATTTACAACTGCATATGTAATGGATATAAATATAACTATGGAAGACCACTCTTGATTCCAACTTTTGACCTGGAAGTTCCTTTTATATATCTCCTATGGAAAATGAAATGGGAAGGAAACTACAGTTAACATCTATGTGGTATCCATTCATAATAAGTACTGGTACTTGTACCTTACATAACAACCTGACTTTTCCAGATTTGTCATAACCACACTACAGCTGGCATAAATTCATTAATAGACATATCTCTACAATAAATGAATCCCAGTATTTAAATTTGACACTGTAATGTATACTTTATTTTCTTATGTCATTTATTGCATGTAATTTCATCCAATCCAACAAGTGCTTCACGTTATTTTACATATTTAGGCCAATAAATCAGGATCAATTTGTGGATCTTCTTGCTGTTTTCCTTGACTTTCCTGATTTGAGTGAGTTTAACAGATAAAATACCACTATCTGCATTCACTGAACAATGTGGTTCTTTGGTTGTCTCATAAGAGACCTGCATCTCATTTTTGTTACAATATCATTGTTACCACCAAACATATTTTTTTCAGATAACTGTTTTTTGAGTCTTTGGTGTACCATTTATCTTGATTATATGTACAAAAGTAAACAGCTGATCTTGAGAGGATGGTGTATTCAGTATTTTCCTATTCTGAGATTAGTCCCAGTCCACTGTTGATGTGAAATAATTCAGCATCTTGTTATCTATTTCTTCCATAAAATATTATGTGATTAAATATGTAACAACTAATGAAACAATATTTAAGGTTGCCTTACAAAACAGTTTGACCTATATAATCACTGTAACATCATAGTAAATATCAAAATATCAGTGACATGTTTATTTCATTATAATTGAAGAGTGTCTTAAACACCTCTTTGTTCTGTATCTAAAAAAAATTAGAAAAAGTTCTTTAGAGAGAATATTAATTGCTTTCTCTGTTGAAAATTTGTGTGAAACAGAAATTATGAGTGTACTCATTTACTTGATGGCTCTCAGCTCAGAAAGTCTGGCAGAAAGGTGACAAAAGATGACAGCAGTGAATTTCATTTAAATGTTATGCCTCTTCATGGGACTCACTTACCAGGATACTTCCAAGTTAAACTCATTGGGAATAACAAACTGATAAAATAAAGTATACTTTTAAGGACAGTTTATTATTTTGAATGAGGATTTTGCAGATATCATGGTGAAACGACAATTGCCTTTGTGCCATATCCACAGTACTGCAATGTCACACCTTTATTTATTTCTTATAAATTCTGTGAAAGTGGTAGTAGGCAAATAATGTTCCCAGTGACTTTTATTTTCACCTTCTATTTTAGTTTTCAATTTTTTATTGTATTCAATCTTTTCTTTACACAAAAATTTTGTTCTATCATTTCCCAACTTACTCGAACATTTGTGTAGTTTTACCATGAAGGGAGAATATTATATATATTCCAGGGTGTTTCTGAGGTTTACTGTTTTAAGATTATGGTTTCAACTCACATTTTTTTTATTTTCTTGCATTTGATAGATAAGTGATAAAAATTTAGTTGTGAAGAAGCAAATTTGTTCCAGTAGAGTTCTAGTATATAGTCCTCACATTCAGTTTTTCTTTGTGGACTATAGATTTTTACTCCTTTCTAATAAAATTATTCAATACGAGCTTAGAAGGTAGAACAAGCATGTGCATATACAGCACTATTGCTCGTAGCTTTAGTTACAAATTATAAAATGTTCATCACAACAGTAATAGTACAACAACACTGTTCATACAGGACATTGTAAAATTTATGAAAGAAGAATTTATCTAAATGGAAACAGCTGTAGGTTACAAAAATGATAAACCAGGAGAATATCTTCAGAATGAGATCAGATATATGTTTGCTTAAGTTATGGTGGACAATTTAGTAAACTATTTGACTGTCAGAAAAAAAGTGTTCTCTACTGGAGAGTAGTAATAACTCATGCCATTTACATTTTATATTTATAAATCAAACTAGAAATAATTATTTTCAGGGATTTTATACTCTCTTTGGAAAAATGGACTAATACCATTGCATCTGAAGTCTCACATTAGTGATAGTAAGAAAATTACCCTTACATAGCGACATAAGATTTTATTTTCAAGCTTTTTGTGTGCTTTCTCTTATGAAAATGAATTGTGTTACCTGCATACTTATCTTATCAAAATACATTTAACCATGGACATCAAGTCTATTTCAAGAACACAGTTTGCAATCTCTAGTGGACTCCCTCACCATACAGAATATTTTAACAGCAGTACGTGTATTCTTAGGTTGCATGCCTGAAGAACTGAGTCAGAACTTCAATGAGTCACTACTTCCTAGGCAGCCCAGGGGTGCCTGCCCTGCAGTATTACAGGAGTGTGTCTGTGTAGTTTGCTACGTATAGGATTACCAGATTCTTTTATGGTAATGTAGGGCACAATGATAGAAAATGTAGGACACTTGAAACAATGTAGGACATCATCAGTCAATGAAAAAATAATATGAAATATTTCTTTAAAGTCTAGTTATGTATATCCACAGGCATATTCATTTATCTTTCCTGAAAATACTGACACATACAATGTTAAATGTGGTCATCAACAGTAGGCAGTGTTAAACTTCACTGAAGAACCAATGTTGCCCAAAACATCTAGCTTGTTTGAAATATAATCAAGAAATTACACACAACTAAAGAAAAAAGAAACAATTTTATAACCTTATCTTTGCGTGCAACGGAAACATACATTTCTGGAGAAAAAGTAAGATACTGTGCTTCATGTTTGCTTCTTGCTGCCTTAGAAACTTATACTTTAATAACAATGCATCACTGAATTTGTATTTTCATTCCAACATTTTGGCTTGTAAGAAAAGCATTGCAAATTAACTGTTAACTTTCCACTTTCTATTTCTTTGATAACCAAAATGCAAACTAAGAGCAAGAGTATAGCATAGCATTGCTTTGCCTCAATGTACAAATGCTCCATTGCAACATCTCTCTTTTGATGGTACTAAAGAATGAGTACACTCTTTGACTGTAGCCAGTGTAGCCACATTGCCATAGTGAGTTGCAGCTGTGGCTAGTAGCCACTTATTCATTTCTAGTTTACCAGCTGCCAGTTCATTTTCTGACAATCACTCATTGTTTCTGAAAATATAGATCATCAGAAACTTTTCAAAAATTTCTCCCAGATGCCTCACAGTTGGTTCAAGTGTAGCGCATTTCCAGGTATTTCCAAATGTCTGGTAATTCTAGGTAGGTAGCAAGAAGAGTTTTTGACAAGTTCAAATTCTGAGTCAGTCTGTGGGATATTCCTGGTCAATCAAATTGATTGTGAATGCCATTCATCTGGTTTTGTTCCCAGTATAGCATAAAATTTTAACTTGCCACAGAAGCTGTAATGTGACAAATAATCCTCTAAACAGTAAATACATACAATCTCATTTTAGAAATAGTTTATTTTAAAGAACTACACTGTCCAATCAAAATAGTGTGGCCACCAGTCAAAAGCCTGTTTAACCATTTTCTGTACTATAGACTGCTGCAAGACATGCAGGAAGAGAGTCAATGAGGTTCAAGAAGGTACTGACATGGATGTGGAGCCATTTGACTCAAATGCCATGGCCAGCTGCACTAGATCTCTCAGTTAAGGATTCATGGTGTGAACAGCCTGATTCATTCCCAATTGTGTTTCAATCCAGGGAGTTTGGTGGCCAAGGGAGTGCAGCAAATGTATCCTGGTGCTCTACAACCCACAAATGTGCACTGTAAGCTGTGTGACACGTTGCATTGTCCTGCCAGTAGATGCCACTGTGTAAGGTTCAAATGGCTCTGAGCACTATGGGACTCAACTGCTGAGGTCATTAGTCCCCTAGAACTTAGAACTAGTTAAACCTAACTAACCTAAGGACATCACAAACATCCATGCCCGAGGCAGGATTCGAACCTGCGACCGAAGCGGTCTTGCGGTTCCAGACTGCAGCGCCTTTAACCGCACGGCCACTTCGACCGGCTACTGTGTAAGGAAAAACAAACTGCATGTAGGGGTGGACACTATCCCAAAGGGTAGCTGCATACTTGTGTAGATTTGCTGGGCCTCCCAGAATGACGTAATCACCCAGGGAATGCCCTACAGCCTGGACCTTTCCAACAATTGTTGCAGGGTGTTTGCCTTCTGACATTTCACATTGTGAGTGCCAAAGGCCACCTGCCTGATGGAGCATAAAAGACACCTGTCCTCACTCAGTGGACATCCAGTTGTTATACTGACATGCACATTCCAGTAGTCATCGCCAGTGTACAGAAGTCAACAAACTGAATGTTGAAGAGGCCCATTCACAGCAATATTCACTGGATGTTCATTGAGGAGACACTAGCCCATTGGCTCATTTGAGTGGGCAACTGGTCAGCAGTTGCACATCTATTTGCCTGTACACATATCCGTCATTCACCCATGTTATCTATGGCTCGTGGTGCACCTAAGTTGCCTCAGTGCTGGTTTAGATAGTGCCATTTTGCCATGCATGGTATACTTTAACCACAGCACTATCTGAACAGTTCACAAATTTAGCTATTTCAGAAATGCTTCCACCATTAGCCTGAAAGCTCATGATCATGCCCTTTCTGGTGTCAGATAAATCAATCTGTTTCCACATTACAACAACAACTGCACTGTTTTCCTCAACCCCAGCCATGCTTTATAATCCCCCCACTGCTAGTGCTGCCACCTTCTCTCTGTGAGTGGCCATTACCCGTTGACATCAAACATAGTTGGTGGTCACATTAATATATATTAATATGACTGGAGTGTGTATTAATTATATACGTTTCATGAATGGTATTGCAAGGTAAGAAAACACCCAACAACATTTTCTGTCATTACAAATATTGTTTAGTAGAAATCATCAAGTTTATCCTATTTTTTTAAAATATTATTTTGAACTTGCTATCATCACATGTAAAGGTCATTTTTCAAGGGCATGCTGAAAATTAATGCCTCCCAATTTTTTAAAATTCTTTTCTCAATATCAACTGCAGCATTACATGTTATAAGTCTTAACTGGTTGACTTTCACACTTCACTGACACAAGCTGCAGCTCTGCCACTAGAGAGCTGCAAATTGTAGCATGTGACATAGCAGTGTTTAACATAACTATGTCGGTGCATCAGAAAGGTAATGCAAGATCCTCAGAAAACTGAAAGGATGAATTTGAAGAGTTTGTCCATACATGAAGCACCTTCTTCTCCTTCAGCATGGCAATGCAGTGCTCGCTAGCACTGCAACATCTGCAACGATTTAACACCTTTCATTCCTTGTCATCACTCATCTTCCACACAATCCCAACATGGCCCCATCTGATTTCTGTCTGTTTGCAAAACTTAAGGAACACCTTTAATGCCACAATTTTGATAGTGATGAAGTGTCATAAGGAGAGGTAAGGTTGTGGCACTAGCAACAAAGTGAAGCATTCTACAGTGATGATATCAACAAACTGGTCTCTTGGTGGGAGAAATGTGTTTGTTGCCAGGCTGATTATGCCAAGAAGTAAATATGTAGATGTGAAGAATGAAGATGTAGGATGTTAATGAAGTTTGTATTATTTAAAAAGCTTTAAGAGTTTTTGCATAATTTTTATTTTCAGTACACCCTCATACATAAAATATTGGAAAAAAATCATTTTATGATAAGAGTGACAGCCATGATAGCCATTTCATGGAACATTTTTAGCAGGATCTGTAAATCTTTTCAGTGGTGTAGTTATGTTTCAGTCATGCATGAACTCGCACCCATACACAAATGTAATAGATCTTCATCCTACTTCAGTATAGTATGTACCAGAATCCTCCTGCATTTGTCACACTGGACATTTTTGCTACATATTCATATCAATATATCTATGAAAAGATTAAGTGACTGTAAAGTTCTCAACATACTGATATGCAAAAATAATCCATCATTTGGGAACCATGATGATTTTCTTGTATTCATGTCACTCTCAAAATTCAAGCTATGCATTTTTTTCTCTGTCCTTAATGTGTTATGTGACTAATGTCACTTTGATTCAGAAATAATTAGTTAGTGAACCAAAAAAAAATTTGAAACTAATAAGAATCCACAAAATAGCTGTCTGATACTGTGCTTCTTTTTATTCAGTTGACGCAGGTGTCTAAAACAAAACTGTAATTTAGAGGATATAGAGTTCTCAATATGGTTGATACTCTAATTTCTTCAAATTAATTGCAACTATGTGTCTCATGGGTATGGGCATGGGCATCTTCAGAAATTTTCCTGGGGGGGGGGGGGTTTAGGGAGGCAGTATGGAGGGAGGGGGAAGTAAGACTCTAAAACTGCCACTTACACCACTAATCTGTTTCTCTCTGATAGGTACAAGCAACATGTAGTTTCCAGTTCATTGTGCCAATTGCAAGCTGACTACAAATGTGGTGAGTTAATACTAGAGTTGGTCAGTTTTCAGACACATCATGCCATAACAAATAAATTTTATGGCTGACAGAAAACAGTTGTGTTCCAGAGAACTGATAGTTAGCCAACAGATATATGAGTAAAAACTCTATACTTCATATTTTGCAAAGGAGGCAGGGGCAAGTGCCAACTCTGGACTCTCCCTGCTGATACCTATGCTCATGTGCCTTCTTCATTTACACCATAATCTATTCCTCCCTGACGGATACAAGAAACATATAGTTCTACCAGTTTATAGTGCCAACTCCAAACTAACTACAAACATGGTAAGTTAATACTAGAATTGAACATAATTCTCATTTTAAATTTTTTGTGCACTTCTTCACCTAGATTCTGTAATGTAGATATGTTTGTCCCTATTTAGAGCTGCTTTTTTGCAATTGACGCATACATTGGCAATTAAGATATATGTTTACAGAATTTAAATGTAATCAAACTAAAAATTAATAATTACTTGCAAGAGGCTCATTTGTGTGTCAGTTTTCAAAACAATGATCACTGAATGATTCAGCTGCACATACATGTGTGGAAATATCATGTCACTCTCATACATTTTCTTCCTCTTCATTCAGATTTTGGAGAGACTTTTCAGTTTTTTCATAAGGCAAACAAAATTCTCCATTCTTAATCTTGATCACTATCTTCTTCATATATGAATATGATTTATTTATTAAAGTTTTTAATGATGAGGCACAAGTTCCACTAAGTTTTTAAAGTTTTGTACATCAGTTATTCCATTTCTAAGTGACTTGTAAATAGAGTTTCCTCAACGAACACAGACAAAGCTTCTTCTCAGAATAGTAGGTACATACAATATGCATAAAACATATTTATAGTTACTAAATATGTGGTATATACTCTCTTATGGATGTCTACTGGGAATTACACCATGTGATCAAAAGTATCTGGACACCTGTCTGAAACTGACTTACAAGTTCATGGCACCCTCCATCGGTAATGCTGGAATTCAATATGGCGTTGGCCCACGCTTAGCCTTGATGACAGCTTCCACTCTCGCAGGCACACGTTCAGTCAGGTGCTGGAAGGTTTCTTTGGGAATGGCAGCCCATTCTTCATGGAGTGCTGCACTCAGGAGAGATATCGATGTCGGTCGGTGAGGCCTGGCATGAAGTCGGTGTTCCAAAACATCCCAAAGGTGTTCTATAGGACTCAGACCAGGAGTCTGCACAGGCCAGTCCATTACAGGGATGTTATTGTCATGCATCCACTCTGCCGCAGAGTGTGCATTATGAACGGGTGCTCAGTCATGTTGAAAGATTCAGTTGCCATCCCCAAATTGCTCTTCAACAGTGGGAAGCAAGAAGGTGCTTAAAACATCAATGTAGTCCTGTGCTGTGATAGTGATAGTGAAACCAACAAGGGGTGCAAGCATCCTCCATCCCTCCATGAAAAACACGACCACACTATAACATCACCGCCTCCGAATTTTATTGTTGGCACTACACATGCTGGCAGATGATATTCACCGGGCATTTGCCATACCCACACTCTGCCATCAGATCGCCACATTGTGTACCATGATTCTTCACTCCACATAACGATTTTCCACTGTTCAATCATCCAATGTTTACACTCCTTAGACCAAGTGAGGCATCGCTTGGCATTAACTGGTGTGATGTGTGGCTTATGAGCAGCCACTCGACCATGAAATCCAAGTTTCCTCACCTCCAGCCTAACTGTCATAGTACTGGCAGTGGATCCTAATGCAGTTTGGAATTCCTGTGTGTGATGGTCTGAACAGATGTCTGCCTGTTACACATTATAGCCCTCTTCAACTGTTAGCAGTCACTGTCAGTCAACAGTCGAGGCTGACTGTATGCTTTTGTGCTGTACGTGTCCCTTCATGTTTCCACTTCACTGTCACATCGGAAACAGTGGACCTAGGGATGTTTAGGAGTGTGGAAATCTCACATACAGACGTATGACACAAGTGACACCCAATCACTTGACCACATTCGAAGCCCATGAGTTCCACTGAGCACCCTATTCAGCTCTCTCACAATGTGTAATGATTACTGAGGTCGCATATATGAAGTAACTGGCAGTAAGTGGCAGCACAATGCACCTAATATGAAAGACATATGTTTTTGGGGGTGTATCTCAGTTTCTGAAATACTCAATCATAAATTATTCTTGCTGAAATACTTATACTTCGTTGGAGAATAAACTTCATTGGCAGTTAGTATGTATAACCAATAGCAAAGCAGTTGACAGGTGTTCACTTGTAGAAATGATTGGTATCTATTAAAAAATTACTATGTTCAGTTATTGTAAATATTGTTACTGTGCTTATGTTCATACAGGTGTGAGTTGGGAAGGTTGAGAGGGCAGAATTTTTGTTTCATAATCATCTACATATGCACATATGTACAACTGCAGCCACCTGTGAATATAGTAATATGTACAACTCTATGCTGCAGACAGAAACTGTTTAACTATCGACTCTGTTACTTAAAATTACATAACAGGATTTCTGTTAGTTATTATAGAACTGCTACAAATACAATTAAGAAGTCTTAAACCTCATATAAAATATTTGCCACTAAGACAATTCAGATATGTTTTGAAACATCCAGTGTTACTTTGGTGCAACAGTGCAGCTACACAAATTAGGTAGGAGAAAAGTCATTTAAGGGTCTACCAATGGGAAAAGATTATGAATGTAATTCCTTATTCAGGACCCACAGTTTAATGTTTATTATTTGTGAGAATATCATGCTCTGCCTCATGTACAAAGGAGAAATATCTACTGATGTGTGTTGGAATTTGACACCAGCAGAATTACGGTCTGTCACGACTGTGTGTTGTTGATCCACTGTACTACTATATTTCTGCTCATATTAGGTGGGATACCATGATTGTCTTACAAATATAGAATCAATGGGTTCAGAAGGGCCATCCCAAATACCATGAAGGATCTCAATGACCAAAAGTGACTAGTACCTGACAGATATACACTCCTGGAAATGGAAAAAAGAACACATTGACACCGGTGTGTCAGACCCACCATACTTGCTCCGGACACTGCGAGAGGGCTGTACAAGCAATGATCACACGCACGGCACAGCGGACACACCAGGAACCGCGGTGTTGGCCGTCGAATGGCGCTAGCTGCGCAGCATTTGTGCACCGCCGCCGTCAGTGTCAGCCAGTTTGCCGTGGCATACGGAGCTCCATCGCAGTCTTTAACACTGGTAGCATGCCGCGACAGCGTGGACGTGAACCGTATGTGCAGTTGACGGACTTTGAGCGAGGGCGTATAGTGGGCATGCGGGAGGCCGGGTGGACGTACCGCCGAATTGCTCAACACGTGGGGCGTGAGGTCTCCACAGTACATCGATGTTGTCGCCAGTGGTCAGCGGAAGGTGCACATGCCCGTCGACCTGGGACCGGACCGCAGCGACGCACGGATGCACGCCAAGACCGTAGGATCCTACACAGTGCCGTAGGGGACCGCACCGCCACTTCCCAGCAAATTAGGGACACTGTTGCTCCTGGGGTATCGGCGAGGACCATTTGCAACCGTCTCCATGAAGCTGGGCTACGGTCCCGCACACCGTTAGGCCGTCTTCCGCTCACGCCCCAACATCGTGCAGCCCGCCTCCAGTGGTGTCGCGACAGGCGTGAATGGAGGGACGAATGGAGACGTGTCGTCTTCAGCGATGAGAGTCGCTTCTGCCTTGGTGCCAATGATGGTCGTATGCGTGTTTGGCGCCGTGCAGGTGAGCGCCACAATCAGGACTGCATACGACCGAGGCACACAGGGCCAACACCCGGCATCACGGTGTGGGGAGCGATCTCCTACACTGGCCGTACACCACTGGTGATCGTCGAGGGGACGGTACATCCAAACCGTCATCGAACCCATCGTTCTACCATTCCTAGACCGGCAAGGGAACTTGCTGTTCCAACAGGACAATGCACGTCCGCATGTATCCCGTGCCACCCAACGTGCTCTAGAAGGTGTAAGTCAACTACCCTGGCCAGCAAGATCCCCGGATCTGTCCCCCATTGAGCATGTTTGGGACTGGATGAAGCGTCGTCTCACGCGGTCTGCACGTCCAGCATGAACGCTGGTCCAACTGAGGCGCCAGGTGGAAATGGCATGGCAAGCCGTTCCACAGGACTACATCCAGCATCTCTACGATCGTCTCCATGGGAGAATAGCAGCCTGCATTGCTGCGAAAGGTGGATATACACTGTATTAGTGCCGACATTGTGCATGCTCTGTTGCCTGTGTCTATGTGCCTGTGGTTCTGTCAGTGTGATCATGTGATGTATCTGACCCCAGGAATGTGTCAATAAAGTTTCCCCTTCCTGGGACAATGAATTCACGGTGTTCTTATTTCAATTTCCAGGAGTGTATTTGACACATATATTGTTCACATATACAGGTCATATCCCTTCATAATGAACACTGATACAGAAAATGGGTTAGTCTGCAGTAAGACAAGAATCAAAATGGACAGTGTCATGATGTCCGGAGTACCACAGCCTATCAGCATGGTGGCCATTGTTGTGATTGCCCTACATACAACACCAGAGAAAGACGTGCTGGTATTCATAAGCTTTTCTGCCCAACAACACTAAACACAGCAGTAGGACCACATCATATCTTCAGTTCTGAGCAGAGTAACACAGTGAATGTACCTGTGAGAGGAAGCTTTGAGGAGAATGAAGACTGTCGGATTCCGGTCATCATCATCATATGGGCTCAGCACCTGTCATGGGGCACCACTGAGGACACAACACACTGTTTCACATAGCCAATAATTTGGACAGCAAGCATGATATTTCTGATATATTAAGGCCAGCGGCTGCACTCTGTCTTTGGGGTCTCTGTGACATTATCTTCTAACAAGAAAACACACGACTGTATGTGTATTATGCTGCATTGACCTACCACAATACAATTATGAATAAATCATGATGTCTTACAGAGAACAGAACTTCTGGTATGTAAGAAAAGGATAGCTGCACAAGAAAGGGATGTTATGCTCATTAACAAAGTACCAATGATCTAGGAAGCATGCTCCTTTGAGCAGATATTATAGATCACTTAGAAAAAAATCTAAGGAAGACACATCACGCTCTGCATTCTTTATTTAGATGGGAGAAAATATATCAGTCACAAAACCAAACAACTTTATCACCATTTGTTTGAGTGATCAAAATTTCTCTTCATAAATGGATTTCTTAGCATCCAAACTAGCCACTCAAACTGGCCTATACAACTGCTTCAGGAACTATAGCTGTACTGCAGAGTGTAGAGAAGAAATGGTGACCTCCACAAAATTATTAGCAATATCTTAGAATAACACAATGCCACAAATGAAGGTCCATTTGCTACAGACAGAGGAAAAGCATCAAAATGGTGCTTACCCAGTAATAATGACTCCAACATTCACTTTGAGGCGAAAACTCATGAAAAAACACAAAACAACAAGAAATCACACATGATCATATTTATTGAGCCATTCAAGGGAATTAGATAGTATCAAATTAACTGAGAACATACACTGATATTGCCTGATGGAACCATCTTGACTCTGAATCAACCATTTAATCAGAAAAGCTACCTTACCCAAGTAGTGTAGCAATGTCAGGTGGCATGACAACCATCACCATAGCTCTGCTGCTTGCAGTAATCAGTAGAGACAGAATTTTGCCATCACAGTTGGTACAACTACTTACTCAGCAACCAGTGTTGTTACTGAAATCCAGAATGCTCATACAGTTCTCCTGAAGCGGAGTTACTAGATGGCTGGGGGATCTGTGTGTTGACACACCTGACCATACCATATTTTTAATACTGGCCACCCAGCCAGTAGAAGGCATCAAACTAGCAACCACTGTGGAGAGAGCTACCACCTTGTTGTCCTGAGAAGCATCACAATTCTATTGCTTTCTGGTGGAGCAGCCAACAGTGTCCATCATCCAACAGGATCACCTGCATTATGCTCCAGCATCAGCTCCAATGAGCTAAGGGTCAAACTTGAACATGTCTGGCCACCAACCCACTTCACATCCACCATCATCAGGCACCACCAGTCAGACAGTGAAGAGCTGGTATTCACTCTCTGGATGCCATTGCATCCATCACTAGCTGCTGCCAGGGCAGTCATCTGGCACACACTGCTTATGACATAGCCATGCAAATCTGCAGTGCCAGCACCTGATATAGTTTTGTCAGTTACTGGGAATGTCTACCATGCAAGATCCCTTGGCTCCCAGATTGCATTGCGGTACATCAACCACAGACAATGATACTAGACCTAATAAATAAATAAACTACTTCCAAGCTGAGTGTGACTGCATTTGCCCATTGCCTACACTCCAGAAAATTCTGTGCCACTATAGTAGAAAAACAGGGAACAGGATAAAACAAATCCTCATTAATAAATGGCTTCCATGCTCCAGTGTAACTTATATATATTAAGGAGTCATGTGGATGTGGAGGAACTAGGCCTATTTTTCTTTTTTTTCCAGGACTTCATTAGACTCATTTGTAATATAGTGATCTTCCTGTAACTCAGGGATTTCTTACACAGCCAGGACAGGCTAAGAGGGGAGAGGGCTAAAAGCACTCAGGGCACATTTTTTTCATCAGAAATACCACTCCATAAGTCTCACCTTGAACATCAGCATTGAATCAGATGCTTAAATAGTAGACTACACAGTGATGTAGGTCTATACAACACTCCTAATTAAACAACTTACAGCAAGCTTTTCACAAACCTATCAGCCAACTCTCCTTTCCATAATTACTTCCTGGGGACATGAATGCATATAGCATGCTGTATGGCTCCACTGCCACCTACTCTCAGCATTTGGCTACTGATTTCCTCTTATATAGAGAAACTTGTGTCTTATGACCATGAGGTGAGTCACATGCTTTAGAACTGATATGGGGTCATTCTCCACCACAAATCTCTTAATATGCCCTCTAACACTCACAGACAATGTTTAGTGGGAAGTGGTTGATGACATGCACTGTGGTGACCAATTTCCAATATGGATACTCCTAGCACACTGGGCAGTACCCCCCAAAAAATCTATGAAACTGGAAGCTCAGCAAGGCAAACTGGAAACTGTACAGACATCTGGATGCATTTGGAACATGAACAGTCTCAAGGAGTGTGTGTACTGAGATGCTGATACTTTCTTTCCAGAATTCAGGACCCCAATAATTACCAGCTGTCCATTGGGAGAACAATATGTGTGCTTTGAATTAATGGGTAGGCATGCAGCTTGGGCCGGACTGAATTGTCAATCAACTGGTGTGAATCTAACAGCCCTTGGTGTAGTAGAAGTGTAGAATATATTTAGTTACAGGTGTGGGCTTAAAGTAAAATGAAAGTCTCCAGACTAGTCTAGGAGATATTAATTATCACAGAACTATAACAGAGAGAGGTAGGTTGGATTTTGCTTGCAACAATGAGGAATTCTATGATAATCCCTTCTCCATATGTAACTTGACCCATGACATGGCAGCTGGTCATGATAAGGTGCATTACATCATGTTGAGGTACCTCACACAGAATCCAAGAGAATCCCCACCCTTTTAAAAATCACTTGGGAAACAGGAAACATCCCTGATTCTTGGAGGAAAGCAATCCTTGTAACCTATCTGAATTCAGAGAAACAATGTATAGAACAATGTACAGGCATGAATGTCTGTCACAGCACTGCTCTCAAGAATGGTGTATGAAAGATCTTATAGCATATGTTAACTCTTTATGTTGTCTGTATTTTTGAACCCAGACAGTTCCTTAGTCACATCCAGTGCAGGTTCAGAATGTGATACTCAACTACTGTTAATCCAGTCCTAATGGAAACTACAGCTGGCTTTCCTAGCCAACCAACTTCCTTGATAATTAAAATGCATATGGTACCACCTACAGGCATGAGTTCATCAAACATCTCCACCAATGTTCTGCATATGGTCTTCCTTTTCTATACATTATATCAGGTAGCAAGCCAAAACAGCCACTATCACAATAGTTTTAGCAGGAGACTGATGCCCCATTAGAAAGCATAACAAATATCACTGTCTATGCCATCAGCACTAATAGCATAATGGCCATCATAGGAGAGCCAGCACAGTCCTCTTTCTTTGACACTGTTCCTACTCAGTTCCTACCAACAGGTCAACTGCAACTGGTCACTCAGAGGCTGGAGGAGTTATCATTATCCACAGGGTTCTAGTCTTGGCAGAGGGAATAATGTGCTTCCATTTCCAGTGTTCCCAGTTTATATTTAATCCACCTAAGTTGAAAATAAGGACATCATTCTATGCATTAAATATACAGTGAAGGTCCTGCACTTAATATTTATTAACAAACCAATGAGGTAACCATACACAGAACATCTAAAAACAAGTTACATTAAAGCTCTGAACATATTAATGTGCCCATGCCACATGTCTTGGAGAACAAACAGAGCACATGTGCTCTAGTTTGAGGAAGCCGTTGTGTTGCCCCAGGTGGATTATGTGTGCCAGAAGTACAGTTAAGCAAAAAATGTATGTTAGAGTAGTTGAGTACTACCTGTGAATATGATATTAACAGGTAGGCCATTCAAGAGTGACAAAGCTATTTGGGATCCTCATAAAAGTGACCCTGTGACAAGTGTTGTGGATACAATCATAAATATGATCCAGGGTTGGAACCAGTTACTATCCTGGTAACCAGTGAGGACCAGGATTACTTGAGGCTTCATGAAATAAGAGAATGGCCGATTGTGTTCCAGTCCAGAAATAAAATTTTAGAACATTTAAATAAGCACTGTAACTATATGCCAACTAAATTACACAGGTCAAGCAACTGAACAATCTTAGCTGCTGCATGATTTATCATAGGCATGTTCTTAATAAATGAACAGAGTGTCTCACCTGGAGCCTACTGGACAGAATGAAATATATTTTATCATAAAAAAAGTACCTCATTTACCATGATTGCTTTAGTTCACTGCAAGGATCTAAGTAATTTATCCAAGAAAGAAATCTATGTTGACCATTTACAACACTCTCCTTTGTTCTAAGGATGGAAGTCCTAACAAAGCATCTGGAAATTCAATGCACAGAATTGTTGGAAGCCTCACCCAAGGAGGACTTCACAGTACTCACTGTGCCACAATGTTATCCCCTACTGAAACAGTTAACTTTTTTGTTGCGGCACAAGATGATCCATCACTGGAAGAGAGTTCCAGTCACCAAGTAGTATCTGGTGACATCAACTATTCAACCAAGCCATACCTTCTTCTAGTAACTGGAGCTAATGAAGTCCTAGGGATATGCAGCCTTATTACATACAGTCCCCCAATGTGTGGCCCTGCCTCTTGTGAGAAGACCCACCAGTATGCAGAACTTGTAACCTACCACCGTCAGTATTTTAGTTGATTATGTTGTATTTGTTGGAATGTGGGTGTCTGTAGAATTACCCATGGATTTGCTTTCAATGTTAGGTGACAACTGAATGAAAGTTTTGCGAATTTCAAAATTTCATGAGGTATGAGAACTCTTGCTACATGATCAGGGCACAGACTTTCACCAGTATCAGGGTGGCTGGCTCTTTCCTATTTTTTTTAAAATAATGTTCCACCATACACAGTTTAAGATTTTTTACATATATATTGGAGTTTTTCTGTGGATAAGTAAATCATCTTTTGACTATTACTGTTATCCTAAATAATTCAAAGAAACTTTTATCCCTTTTAATCCTCACTCAGTAAAGAAGCATTTTGTATGGTACTGATATTGTAATAAAAACACCAAAATGAAACCACTTACCATACAGATGCGGAACACACTTATTTGTTTTAGTTTATTTTAACAACAGTTCATTACTATAAAACCTAATGTTGTACTAAATGATTCAAAGTCAAAACAATACTTGTTTAAATCCTCACTCATTAAAGAAGCATAGTCTATGGCACCGATATTATAATAAAGAAAAACGACAAAATTATACAATTACCATGTAGACATGGCAGATCCTTATTTGTTTTTATTTGATTTAATAATGATTCATTACTATAAAACCTAAATGGTGTTTCCTTTTCTAAAGCAAAATATCTAGAACTATATTAAAATTTTAAATACTAATCTTTTTCTTTGTGTATGCAACTCAGGTGAAGTATAAGGTAACACATACCCAGATCCTGAACATGAAAGTGATGTGGCACAGTAATGACCATATGAGGACATTTAAATAAAGGGTATTTTGTGTGAAGCATGAGAGTTGCATCAATTTCACACTGTCTGTACAATTAGTTTCCTAAGGCAAGGTCATTTGTCTGTGTAACAATGAGAAAGGACAGTTGCAACCAGAAAACTTAGTCAAATGAGTTAACAACATACAAACAAATCCCTTGTAACTCAAAGCACTAAGATTGTGAGGAACAAATAATGACTAGAAAAATTCCACAGACTATTACATGTAGCATTAATACTTCATTATATCGCAGAATGGTTCATCAACTGTCTCAGAGATAGTCTTGATTACAAGTAAACATTCATTACCATTAAGTGACTACAAGTTTTCATCTCCCCAAAAGTTTTCGACATCCAATCTGTTGCTGTGTGTGTACCTTGGCATAGGTAAAGAAATGGAAAGTAGAGAAGATTTTTTTAACATTTCATGAAATAGCCAACAACTATTTCACCCTCTCTTTACTTGTTAAGGTACATTTCTCTTTATGAGACAAGTGTAGTAACTTTACAGAAGAGGCCAAAGTTGCTGCTTCTGCCTGATATAATAGGATATGACCCTGAGTATAAGACAATCTCCCTTTTTTTTTTTTTTTCAAAAGGCTTCTTGAGAAGATTTATTTTTAATATTCTGACTAATCATAATTACAAACTGTTTTACTGGCATAAAATATTTGCCTAAAAAGTTAACATTATACCTATCCTAAATTTATGCCATATATTGACTGTCTACATTTTGATAATACAAGGAGAAATAAAATAAATGAAAAGAAATGTTTCCATTAATTTGTGGAACATTTTCTTTTCCACATTTTTCACTTACAAATCCTGTCGTCTGTGGTATTACTATTTTTAATCATCACTATCTTCCTAATAGCATAGTGTGTAATTTATATCTGTGTTGTCACAAATATTTGGCTGTTTCTTCCAAATATACTGCTATTTCTGAGGTTGTGGCTACCACTGGACATGTGGACACAGCTGTTTTTATCTGAATACATATTGACAGTGCTTTATTTGTGGTGGTATGTTGTACAGATACCTATGAAAAAAAAAGAAATATTAAAGTGACATTTTAAGATGTCTAAATTTCAAAATCCCCCTGGAAGCCTACACTACCGGAACGTTTCCTGTTTCAGCAACTCAATCAATGCATGTCGGATTTCACTTTTGTGCTGACATAAGTACAATACAGTGTCTCTTGCTTCCTGACTTATTGTCTGCCCACCACTCTCTCATTGGCTGCATGTAATAAGCAGCTGACCCCTCCCATTTTGTTCCCATCATACGTCATTGTGAGCATCGACAACATCGCAGCACGAAACAGTCAAGTATGCCACTGGCCCGTATCTGGATTTTTACCCTCCCCTGCAGAAATGAATATTACTGCAAAGTATTTGTCAAATTTTAAAGTCAGTTCAATTCAGACTACAAACGGATTCAGGTAACTGCTGTTCACAAGTGGCAGATATTCCTAAAAAAGCCAAAGTATGTGGTATTGATTCCCATAGTTGGGAAAATGATGTAATTTGCTGCCTTTCCACTACTTCCTTCACAGCACCCATTTAGTTCTCAGTCATGTGGTTTCACTGTTCCCCCTCCAACTCTTCCACAGTGTTGTGCTCGAACAAGTGTGGAACATAGACTGCAACATCTTCTAGAGTGCATGTCATAGGTAACAACATCAACTAATACATACATAAAAGATCACAATCATGAGGCTGTCCAATTTTTGAACTTTTCCTTGTCCCGCAGCCTACTGACATCTGCACAACAGGTCTTGCCACTGTAATTTATTCTGGTGACAACAATGATAGTCACTTTGATATGACTTACTTCATTTGTCAGACATTTCAGCCTGGTTTAATTTTTCTTCTTGTTTCATCTTAATGTCACCATCATCTTCTAAATCTGATTAAAAGCTGGTAACAATTTTATCCAGTGTTCTCACATGTAAACAGCAACCAAATTTCTCATTTGCAATCCACTTAATAAATCACTGTTGTCTCTCACAAGCAATTAAAGTATTGATCTGTGTTCAGAATCAAGCAATGTTTTTTGAAAGACAACATTTCCACTTTTGAACTATACCTTTACTTAAGAAGCAGCATTAATCCAGAATGAAACTTTCACTCTGCAGCAGAGTGAAAGTTTCATTCTGGAAACATCCCCCAGGCTCTGGCTAAGCCATGTCTCTGGAATATCCTTTCTTCCAGTAGTGCTAGTCCTGCAAGTTCCACAATCGAACTTCAGTGAAGTTTGGAAGATAGGAGACGAGGTACTGGCGGAAGTAGAATTGTGAGGCTGGATCGAGAGTTGTGCTTGGGTAGCTTAGTTGGTAGAGCACTTGCCCACGAAAGGCAAAGGTCCCAAGTTCGAGTCTCGGTCCGGCACATAGTTTTAATCTGCCAGGAAGTTTCAAGCAGCATTAATATTTGTACATGGTATCCATACATGCATGACCAACTTTTATTGCAGACCTGTTCAAATACAATAGTTTATTAGATGACAGAATTTAGCACTGTTTCTGCCTGTGTTTCACAAAATTGTTAAATTTTAAGCAGACCAATATAATGCCATAGTGGGTAGTTAAGTTTTTTTGACTATTGCCACACTAGTCAAATGTCACATGACTGTTCGAGCAATGCCAATACTGTATGGTACGCTTCAGCATATCAGCCAATCTTGACTCTGCTTGAACACTAGTATCATTTGCACAGCCCAAGCCCCTCTGAATCCTTCAAAATAAATCCGGACATAACCTTAATTGCCAAACCTTCATCTGTAAATGTAAGATGACCCCTATATATGCTATGAAACAATGTAAAAATGTTAACCTAGGCAAAAGTTTAATCTGGAACATAAGGGAACCCCATATTTTTTGAATGACAAGTTTGGGATAACCCCTCATCCTATAATTGAGTAAATACAGTATATCTTGAATCATTCCACATTACTGAAGCACCTCCTTTATGATAGGATTTACGCAACACAATGAGTGCATACAAATGAATGAGTGAAAAATGAGCATATGAGTGAATGAACTGAAAGTGTTACTGAATTGATGTAGTACCTTTACAGTATACAACACTGACATTGTTACTATGATCTTCAGTTTGAAGAATGGTTTGATGGATCTCTCCCCACTAGTTTATCCTGTTTGAACCTCTTCACCTCTGCATAACTACGGCATCCTACATCCTTTTGGACCTGCTTGCTGTATTCAGGTTGTAGTTTACCTCCACAGTTTGAATCACTCACCCTCTCCACCAACCTCATAGTTCCCCCTGTTAATTACCATTAATTATTTAACTATTTCTTGATGCCTCAGAATATGTCTTACCAACTAATTCATTGTTTTAGTCAACTTGTACCATAAATTTCTTTTCTTCCCAATTTCATTCAGTATTTCTCACTACATATTCAATCAAGCCATCTAACAGTCGACATTATTCTAGAGCTCCACATTTCAAAAGCCTCTGTTCTCTCCTTGTCAGAAATACTTAGCATTCATGTTTCTTATATGTACAAGGCTATAATCCAGACAAATACCTCCATAGAAAACATGATAATATTCAATTAAAGTATTAGGAAATTTCTCTTTTTCAGAAATGTTTCTCTTGACATTGTCCCATACTAGCAGGTAAAAGTCATGAGTCGATCAGCTGATCAGACTGCATTTTGTATCATCTCTACCTGAGCTACCATCAGTTATTTTACTGCCAAAACAGCAAAACTCATCTACTACTTTCAGTCCTAATCCAATTCTCTTGACATCAACTGAGTGTATTTGTCTATATTCCAATACTCTAATTTTAGATTTGCTGATATTCATCTCCTAACCTCTTTTCAAGACAATATTTGGTCCATTCAGCTGATATTCCAAGTATTTTGCCCCTGTGGTAGAATTGCCTTTCCAAATTTCTTCTGGAGTTCCTTTACTATTTTCTAAATATATAGATTAAATACCATTGGAGACAATGATGAACATTGGACCATTGGTTCTACATCTGAAACATTTCTATTCAAATTTGGCATCAGTTGCATAAGAATGGTGCTAGTAGTGCCACTATGGTGGTGCAAATTAGGTTTGCTTTAAATACATCTGCAGTGGTCATGAGTGTTAGTTTCTGTTTAGACTGGATGTGGTGAGTTGATGTTAATCAAGAATGACTTTAAGGCAACAAAGGTACCATTGTCAACACCACTTCACTGAATTTGAACAAGGCTGTGTAATAGGGCTACAAGGAACTGGATATTCCTTCTGTGATATTGCAGAAACAACTGATAGGAATGTAACCACTGTACATGACTGCAGTCAGCAGTGATCACATGCATGTACAGTCACAAAAAGACTGGGCTCCAGACAGCCACATGACAGTGCAAAGAGAGAAGATGATCGTGTTAAGTATATGGGTCTGGCACATTTTATAGCATCTGTAGCAGCAATCTGAGCAGCAGGCACCACCAAAGTGACACAACTAACTCTTACACATTGATTACTTCAAGGACAGCTCTGAGCCAGATGCCCTACAAAGAGCATTCCACTGACCCCAAACCACTGTCCTTTGCTATTTCAGTGGTGTCAAGTGAGAGCTCATTGGAGGCAGGATGGAGGTCTGTTGTTTTTTCTGATGAAAGTTGGTACTGCCTTGGTGCCAGTAATTGCTGGGTGTTGGTTAGAAGGAGGCCAGTTGTGGGCCTGCAGCCAACCTGTCTGTGTGCTAGACACACTTGACCTACACATGGAGTTATGGTCTGGGGTGCAATTTCCTATGACTGCAGGAGCACTCTCATGGTTATCTCAAGCACTCTGGTGGGAAATTTTTACATCAGTCTTGTGATTCGACCTGTTTTGCTGCCATTTGTTAACAGCATACTAGGGGCTGTTTTCCAACAGGATAACACTCACCCGCACACCATTCTTGCTAACCATCATGCTCACCAGAGTGTCCACGTGTTCCCTTGGCCTGCTCAGTCACCAGACTGTATCCAGTTGAGCACATACAGGACATCATCAGATGACAGCTCCAACATCATCCAGAAACAGCATTAACTGTCCCTGTATTGACTGAACAAGTGCAAGAGCCATGGAACTCCATCCCACAAACTGACATGTGGCACCTGTTCATCACAATGCATGCACATTAGCACGCTCACATTCAGCAGTCTGGTGGTTACACTGGTTCTTAATGTACAGCATCTTGTACTTACACTGGCTTATCTCATGCTTAATTAACCTGTGATCATGCACTGTGATCATGCAATGTTAATCACTTAAATATGTTACCCAGACAAATGTAATCCCAAAATTTCATTATTTAACTTAATTATTTTTTGGCATCTTGATTATTTTTCTGTCACTGTGTGTGTGTGTGTGTGTGTGTGTGTGTGTGTGTGTGTCTTTGCTTGCCTTTCTTGTCTGCTAAGACAACT
This sequence comes from Schistocerca nitens, assembly GCF_023898315.1. Taxonomy (NCBI): domain Eukaryota; kingdom Metazoa; phylum Arthropoda; class Insecta; order Orthoptera; family Acrididae; genus Schistocerca; species Schistocerca nitens. Next base: position 378,104,300 of record NC_064616.1, read on the forward strand.
ACCAACCACGCTCATAGAATTGTACACTCTACAGTTGACTCCCAAGTGGTGCTAAATAGTATGCATCTCAGAAAATTCTGACTGTTATGGTTCGTTGAACTCTGTGTTCTAAAACTGGTGTCTGGTCATAACAATGTGTCTTCCAATACTGATAACTTTATATACAGTACTATAATGTTATACAATATAGAGACTTTGACTTAAAAAAGAGCTACATCTTTACATTGAGTAATGCTCCTTATCGGTGACAGGATACTCTTTGTTATGCACATGCCGAGATATCTGCTGTTGTTCAGTCCTACAAATCCCTGCCGAAGTGGGGATATAGTTCCTTATCTGTTTATGGGAAAGAACTAGTTCTCATTTTGCAAACCACTAACACTCCCAACTGGATAAGTGTACCACCAGCGTGTTTCCACATTCGTCAACTATGAGGGTTTCAGACAATCTGTCAAAATAAATAGGTAATAAGTTGTCATAATTTCAATTTATGCTGCCATTCTACATACAGACAAATTTATACTGGGTAGAACTCACTCTCTTGATAGTGAGCTTCATAGGGTATGGTGAATCTGTGTAATGACAGATGTCTGTCTCAAATACAGAAAATTAAAATTGCTTTACAATTAACTAGTAGCTAAGTTTTTTACCAAAATTTTGAGTACAGCAGCAAGAATGCCTCAATGAGAGACCTGATGCTCATCCACTGTGTAAATTTAAAACACAAATGCGAAGAATAAGAAATCAGAGATGTTAAAGACATAATGAAGTAGAACATTGTTGACCAGAACCAAAATGCACTACTGGTGTTGATATTCAATTAACTGGTGTTACGTGACATATACTAACAGCTTTCTACTTCCCTAAAGTGTAACCTAGATATGGATATAGCACCATATCACATTGGGGACAGATGGCGACTGGAAATTGAAGTCCACCTGCACAGCAAAGGAATACGGCAATCATAAACAAAAATTTGTAAGACCGATACCAATGATAACCTAGTTTCAATGTTAGAAATTTGGCTTAGAAAGGAGAAGACAATAGATAATGATCACAAAGGAAGCACTATATTCAGATGTGAGGTAGATTTATCAGGTTCAGGGAACACTACTACAAATACAATAATTTTTCTACATAGACAATAAAACTTATGGAAAATGTGATCCATCACCACAAACAATCTGAATATTAGTCAACTTGAAGATATGAAGTCTGTAAATGAATTCATGATCATGTTGTGTCACTTTACTTGCAAAGGTCTGGTTAGATCACGTAAATTGTACATTTCACATTTATTGGTTTTGGCCATTGCCACCTTCAGATCTGTTACAAACAGAAAAACAATGGTGTAAGAACGGAAGTTAAATTACCTGAAGCAATTTCTACAGCAGCCTTAGTGATACAGAGGAAAAATATAAAATATTTACATAATAACAGCCATGTATATTAGACAAACATACCATAAAAATATTTTGTTTTAGGTATCAATATCAGTATCTATATATCTAGGTATATAGTAGGTGCTGGTATTGTTGTGGGGGCATCCTATATTTATATAAATAACACAGGCCAGCAGAAAGTATTAGGGTATATGAGTAACGAGTATCATAACTAATAATGAAAATGTGCTATAAATAGTCATTAACTAAATTATTTCATATGGAAAAAAAGACACGTGACAATTAAACATGAACTGGAATACAATATGTGGAAATAAAATCCATACTTAAACTCCATATAAAACATGTCATGAGTAGTCATAGGAAACTTAGCCTGGCAACGTAAATCACACATAAATGTGTAACTGTGGTGTCTCTGTAAGAAATTTTTGTTTTTATGTGATGGAGCTTGTAGAAGAAGGCCCAGTCTCCTCACTTCTGGTCGCCAGTGCCCACAACTGTGTGTCAAGCTGCTGCAGCATGTGATACTGCTCAGACTAGTAAGTTTCAGAGTACATCAAAATAAGCATTCAAGTTAAACTCAATCTGCTCACTCAGCAGTAATCCTGGTTGCCACTTTCTATGTACACGAATTTTCATTTATTCCAGTAGATTCAATTCTTGTTCTTTTGCCACCTTACGAATCACTTCCATATTATCCACTACATTCCCAATCACATGATTTTCTTTATCCAAATGTGTACTGAATGTGCTTTTGGGAACATCAAGAGCTTTGAGAAGTTAACCTCTCTGATGTCCCAGAGAGAACATCTTTGGTGGAGGCAAAGCAGAGACTAGCAGTGCGTTCTTTATGCTGTAATGGTGTGGAAGCTCTGTGACTTGCTCTATGCAGTAAAATGTTTCATGAAACTTTCTGGCAGATTAAAACTGTGTGCCAGACCAAGACTCAAACTCAGGACCTTTGCCTTTCGCGGGCAAGTGCTCTTCCATCTGAGCTATCCAAGCACGACCCATGCCCCGTCGTCACAGCTTTACTTCTGCTAGTACCTCGTCTCCTACTTTCCAAACATTACAGAAGCTCTCCTGTGAACCACTTACTCACGAAAGGCAAAGGTCTCGAGTTTGAGTCTCAGTCCGGCACACAGTTTTAATCTGCCAGGAAGTTTCATATCAGTGCACAGTCTGCTCCAGAGTGAAAATCTCATTCTGAAAATGTTTCATGTATAACCATGTCATACATTATTCAGAAGTGGTTCAAATAGGCCTTAGTACCCTACTTCCGCATTGGTGATCCCGATGTGGTATGAACACACAACCCTCTTTTATTTTGGAAAGCAGGTTCTAAATATTTGTTACTATTAATTCCAACATTGTAGTGTACCCTAGATGCACTCTCACATCTTACATTTGAAACCAAGTTTTTATATTCATTTTTTCTGGAGGCTTGTGCAATTCTCAATGGACCATTATATGAAAATAATAACAAACATCCTGCCCCCTGGACATATTGCCTCCTCCTTGTCATGTATTTTTGTCTTTAGCTCATTACAAAGTTTTGTTACATCATGGTCCTTATACCCATTTTCCATGGTTACTAATGTAGTAAACAATGAACAGAAATGACAGACAATAAAATGCATCTTCTAAATATGGGTCTACATTAATTATTACCCTGAAATTGAGCCCTGGTATTATCAAAAAAACTACTGCAGAAGTAAAAGTTACTTGTGACATACACAAATGCAGTAAATTCAAACAAATGTTTATCCAAAGCAGCTTGTTATGAATGTAAAAATGCAAAACATATAGAAGCACATAAAATCTAAATTATAAATCAGAAATGGGAAGGACTATAGTTATGAGAACCGGCAAAGGGAATGCTGCTATAGTAATTTATGAGTAGGCTACATCTAAAAAACTGAAAAATGTCTTGCAAATACTGACATAGTTGAAATCAAGAGAAATCCTGTGAACAAATTTCAGTCAGAAATAAGGGAAAAATTTTAAAATGGTAGCTTTTTGTTTACAGATGAGAAAGAGACTTGCAATGGGCAACAGTTTGTCAGGTACGTTAGCTGATATCTTCATAAATGAGCTGAACAAAATTCTAATGTATATGATAAAACTATCTGTTACAGGCACTATGTGGATGACATAATACTACTGTACAAAGATGATAAACATGAAATATGTGAAGTAACAGAAAAAAATGAGTGGGATGCACGAAAAAATTAAATTAACAGCAGAATTGGAAGAAGAGGGAAGTATAGGTTTCTTAGATCTTATATTAACTAAAACCGATGGAAGGCAAAAAATTACTGTACTTAGGAAGGCAACGGCTGCTGACACAATTACAAATTGAAATCCTGTCACCCTAAAAAAGTATATAAGGGCATAGTTTAGAGCCATGACCATTAGGATGCTTAAACTACCACTCATGCCCAATGATGAAGTGGAAGAATTATATGTGGTGAAACAAGTAGTCAGGGCTAACAGATATATGGACAGTAATGCAACAAAACTCTTTAAGAAGCTAATGTCAAACACACATGACAAGGCGGATGCAACAGGTCGAGAAGGCATGAGGTTTGTTGCAGTGTCATACAGTGGCACATTTTTCGAGAGTCTTGCACAAGCCTTCAGAAAAATGAAACTAAAAATTGGATCTCAAATGACACATATGAATGAATATAGGCTACACTGTAAAGATGGCAACAATAAAAGCACTATTTAGAATCTCATGTCTACAGCTTCAACTGCCAAGACCACAAAAAGTTTACACTGGGCAGGTGGAAGGCATTTGAAGACTCATTTTAGAGAACATACACATATCCAAAACAAGAACACATTTGGTACATATCTGGATAAAGGAAAACACTTGGCAGGGAATATAAAGGAAATATGGAAGTGCTGCATAATGTACTAAAAGGTCAGTTATTGAACGTATTTGAAGAAATGAAAATTTACACACATAACAAATGGCAACCGGGATTGCTGCTGAATGATGAGAATGAGTTTAACCTGAATGCTTAGTTCAATGTATTCCTAAACTTACTAGTCTGAACAGCAACATGCAACACAGCAACTCAATGTCCAGTCATGTGCACCAGCCACGAACAGTGAGGAGACCAGGCCTTCTTCTGCAAGCTCCTCCACAAGAAAATAAAAACTTCTTACAGAGAAGCCATGGGGCAGCACCACATGGATTTCACTCTTATTGCGTGATCAGCTATTGAGATTTTAATTAATAGTCTTTGTCTTTGTTAATTATGTCACTTGTCATTATGTTTAAATTTGTCGTGTGGTTTTTAAACTTTTTATTCTAACTTTTATACAATTATGTGTTATTTACTTTGTCAGGCTAAGTGTTCTATGATTAATCATTACATGTTTTATGTGGATTTTATTTCCACACACTGTGTGCCAGTTCAAGTTTTATTATCAGGTGCCCCTTTTGCCATATGAAATTATTGTAATGAATAACTACATATAGCAAATTTTAATTATGAATTATGGTACTGGTTTCACATGTACCCTTGCATTTAGTACTATATTCTGGCTTCAGTTTTTTTTATAAACATAGTATGCACCCAAAACAATACCAGCACTTACTATGTAACTACATATATGGACGTCAATATTGATACCTACATCAGAATACTTTTATGGTATATATGTCTGGTATGCATGGCTGTTAATTATGTAAGTACTTTTTATTTGTCTTATCTATGACTAGACCTGTTGTAGACATTGCTTCATGTAGCTGAACTTAAGTTGTTAAACCACTGTTTTCCTATTTGTAACATATCTAAAGATCACAATGGCTGAAACCAGTAATTGCGTAATGTACAATTTATGTGATGAAGATGGACCTCTACAAACAATATGAAGATTACACATACAAATCTACCCAGCTGTGTTTCTGAGAACTTTCTTCAAAATCCGTAGTCTTCTCCACATTTGAAAAAAAAAAAAAAAAAAAAGTGATAATCATGGATAGGGCAATAAAGGCAGAAATACTGCAACCAAACAGTGTACCCACAGTAATGAAGTTATCATAATTTCCACCAAAGGAGAAGTATGTCATGATGGTACAAATTAGAATAAAGTCATATGTGAAGCACACATGACAAGCATGACACGCAAAGGATATCTGCTACTCTACAGAGAGTTTATACCATGTTAGTCACATGTGAGAAGCTAAAACTGTATGTCAGGCTAGTATTAAAAATCAGAACCCTTTCCTTCATGAGCACTGCATAGGAGCATGCCTCATGGACTGATTAAGTCAGTCTCCTCCCTTCCTTCCCTTTCAAACTCCACAGAGACTTTTGTACACTGCTGTTAAGACAAGCAACCTTGAGAGAAAGGATTGTATAAGCAGACCACTATGTCCACTCTCTCAAAGGTGCTATACTAATATACTCATATCACTTGAGAGAGAGAGAGAGAGAGAGGCTGTAGTATTAGGAAGGAAAAAGGTAAAGCTTTTGTGAAGTTCAATATATGCGTCAGTCTGTGAGGCATTTTTAGATAATGTCACTAGTTGTGCATTACCCAATGAATATGGAAATCTGAACTCAAACAGCTGCCCGGCACACAATTTCAACTTGCCACACATCACCAGTATCAGATCATTATTTATTTGCCATTCTTAGTGAGCCATAACAGGGCCCATCTACAGATGGTATGGAATTTTAAGACAACTTCAGGAAATGAAAAAGTGACCACCACCCTGCAGTTATTGCAGTTTCCCCATGTCCAAAAGAAGATAGAGTGAAATATATGACATTTCACCTGTGGTGTTTCTCACATTCTACAGTGCAGTGTAGATATGTTTAGGATGTTTGTGAAGTAATCTCCTAACACAGGAGAGTCCTCTCTTTATAAGAAATTAACCTTGTAAATTCTGCTGTGCTCCTGCCATAAGGAGCATTATGGCCTCAATAGAGAACTACATTATGTGCAATGTTAGTCTTCATTCAATACAAACACGACACTTCACTACACACACCCATTACAGTTACCTACACTTCACAAATTAAAGACGTCATTGTGTGTGAGAGATGGAAAAAACTTTCCAGTTAGTCAGCTGAACCCACGATTTGTGGACTCCCAGCCAACAATGTCATATGACTTTAGTTACAACCTAAAAGATTCTGTGATTTAATCTTACAAAGGCTTAACTGCTGTTTGAAGAAGAATATCCTTCTCCACCTACATGTCTAGAGATACCTAACTATCTCATTTTACCTATATTATGTTAGACAACAAAATTCAATGATTTCAAGTTTCTTCATTACTTAATGCCATTGATAAATGTTGTTTTAAGTGTGAAATTTTTTGAGTTGCTGTCTAACAATGCAACATTCATGATAATGTGTCCCATTCAACACTCTTGAGTTCTGGACAATTTTTCTAATTTTTGGGCTTTTCAGCTAGCCTTCAAACAAAAATTCATCAGTTGAAACTGGAAATCACTTCCTCAGCATGTTGGGCCAGTGGTAATTTTGTTGGACTGCCCTGTCATCATGACCCACCATTTATCAAAAATGCTGTGAGGTGCGTAAGTATGAAGGCTATGGCACAAATGATGGTTGACTCATTATATACTTACATAGTACTTGTTGGGATTGTTGTCATACAAATTTTCTGTCAGGCATAGTCTGTACTACACAGATCAGGGAAGGAGAAACTGGCAGAGCCATTTGGTGAAGATGGAGTGGGTGGTTCTCAGCACACAGGTGTGTGAATTCAAAGAATTATAGGTAGATTGTTACTCCATGCCATTTCTCATTTGGTTCAATGTGCAAGGAGCACCAATGCTGGCTCAGCCCCAGGGTGGATGACATAGACTCCATCTCTTCCTGGGAGCAATGATGTCTTAGGTTCATGGCCTTTTTCGTGTGGCTCAGACACTTCTTCCTCACCTCTGCATTTGTTATTAATTGACTTCTGGGTTCTCTGGCAGCTCAGTCTCCTGCCCTGACTCATTGGCTACAATACCTCCACAGGCCTCAGTGCCGCTACAGGATCTGGCACTTCCACTGACCCCAGTACTTACATGGCCCTGGTGCCTCCACCAGTGCCACTGCCTCCCTAGGCTCCAGTGTCCCTTCTCAGGCTACAGTTCTCTCTCCAGCTGTATCATCTTTTCAGGCTCTCCTGCTTTCCTGGATTCCAACACCAGTGGCACCCATGCCATGAGCACTCACATCACTGGCCCCCTATGTCCCCCCCTCCATCAGACCCTCCCTTGTGTTTTCTGTGCCCAGATCTCCTGCCTCTTGGTCAGTTTGGGTTATCATGCTGTCTACTTTTGTCTCCTTTGATCACACTTTGTCTCCTCTGGACATATTGTCCTTGGTTTGTCCATTATTTCTGCCTGTTGCCAACATTCAGCCTCCATCCTTTGAGCCCTGCTTCCTCATCTGGGCTTCTTCTCTTTGGAATGTGGATCACACTTGCATCATACACTTGGTTTCTCCTCCAGCAGGCACCTTCATGGCATGTGGCTTACTTTATCCTGGACCATGCTCTATGCTGGTCTGCTCTGGCCACTGGCCCCAGACACATCAGAGTGCCACAGATTGCTGCCCTGTCAAGGCACCAGAAATTCAGTCACAGCACATCACACCTGCAAGAGCTGTTGCAGTATCAGCTGGTACCACATCTGCCAAATACAGTGCTGTTGTCAGTGCCACTACCTTGCCTCAGTAAGTCCTGTGATATTATCAGAACTTCCTAGAATTGTTACAATGGACAGCCCTATAGAATGCCAGCTAGACACTCACCAGTCTGTCAAAAACAGGAGTTCACAATTACAGTTCTCTGGGCCAGGAACCAACTACACAAGTGGTCCCACAACCAGAGTTCCATTCATCAGAGTGCAGGGCAGACCAGTTGGAATCTGCAACCTCACATACATCATCCGAACTGCCACATCTTCATGAGTGCTTCAGCCACAAACTATACCCTTGTATGGACATTTCTGGGCTATGTCACTGCTACCCAATTTACAATGGACATTGTACTTAAGTCAGTGGCTATATTAACATAATGGTGCAGCTTGTACATTCAAGAAACTCTCATTGTGTTTGGTGTCAACCCTTATCAGATTAAGATAATCTTTAGTGATATTACTTCAGGAGCCATTTTCTGTTATACGTGATAATTTACAATGTAATAAAGTTCTATTATTCTTTTGGCTACCTGGCCACATCTGTTCATGGTAGTGTGCACTTCCCACAATATAGGAGTCAACAGTGGCAAAAAGGTAAAGGAATGTTTTCTTAGCACCTTTCTTTGGCTACTTGGGCCCAGGTATTCATTGTGGGGTGCACCTTCCATGATAAAATTCAACACTCTTGATGGTATCAGTATGAAAAAAATCCCTAATAGGAAAGTGTGTAACACTACATCTCCACCAAGCAACTAGTTTCCCGATAAACACATTTCCAAATAAATATTAATGTGTAGCTATATTATTCACTAACATATAATTCTACTGGGTTATCATTTGATATAAACAATTTAATAATCTGATAACAATTCCAGTCTCATTCTAGAGGTACCTAATAACAAAGGGTAATTAGGTGTCACACAGGTTAATAGATTTGCAATTTATAATACACATTAGAGCAGGCAGCATGTGGACATTATAAATGCAGCAATTTCTATGGTTTTATAGCTGAAATCTTAGACACAAAATTTCTATCAGAAGAGATGTTTGTGAAAGTAAGACAAACAAAACAGAAAAATTATGCAAATAGAAAATTATACTTAACAAGGTCTGGCAATAAATTCATTCATCTGTAATTATAGAAAAAAGACAACAGAGAGATTTAAGCAAAGATTACAGTATCAAGCATATCACAGCATGGAAAGATTTAAAATGGCATATAAAAGCAGTTAGTTAAACAAATCCCGGGGTTTGTCTGTTACTTGCAGGAAGAAGAAGAAAACATATACTGAACTAATAAGACAAATCGAAGCAGGCATATGCCAAAAGGATCATATAGGTACAAATATTATTTTTAAACAGTCACAAATTCATTACCAAACATATAACTTGAACACCTTGTTTGATACAACTACATTAAAAAACTATGCACTACTGACTTCCAATACAGACCACCTTCTCACTCCGACCTAAGGTTCTATTGATCATTTTAACACAAGTGAAGTTCTGCTGATTGTGTGAGAATGAAATTCATCATTATTTTTATACCTGACTCCTGTAATCTGGAGTAAAATCCATGAGCAAGATAACATTTATAACCAGATCATATCACCATGGAGTAGTATTTACTTATTTTTCTATTTTTGACATGATACAGCTCTTGTTTATGGGCATAGATTCTTCTGTATAGCTACTTTCATGATTATTAAAAATGTATTAATATAATAGGAATTTTCTTTCTGTTTGCATTCATTGGAGAAAAGAATTGAGGGATTCATGTCACTGGCAAATGATATCATAGAAAAATCACAGAAAACTTTGCATCATAATAAAAATCCTGTACCATAAAGTAGATGATGAATAAATTAGCTCAGCTTTGAGAGTTCATTCCTCTTGGATAGTACTACACATGAAGCACTTAAGGAAAGTCAGGCTGTTTTAGTAAGGACATTTTTGACAAAATGCACATGCTTGATCTGGTAGCTGGGGAGGCACATTAGTCAGCTGTAACTGTAGGTTCTGTGTGTGGTTCAATAACTAAAGGGCAGTACAATATTGGCATATTCCATGTGAGAGGAAACACTAACCCTATGCTAATTTCAATATTAATCTTCTAGTTGAAAGTCAACAAAAAAGGCAATTTTTGGACATATTAAAGAGTTTCAACATGTCACCACACATAAACAATTCAACTAGAATAACAAACACCTCCAATAGCCTCATAGATAACATTTTCTCAAATATGTCAGAAACTGACATAGAGGTAACAAACATAGATTTAGGATTGTCTGACCACAATGCTCTCACCATTGAAATCCCTTTAAGGTCAAAGGAAGATAAAGGTGTAAATAATATTTACAAAAGAAACTTCTCTGTGGACAGCTGTCATCAGTTCATAAGTATCTTAGAAAACGAAAATTGGTTAGATGTTATGAAACAGTCAAGTACAGATGGGGCATATAGTGTATTTGCATCGATTTATATGATGAACTTTGAGATGTGTTTTCCAAAGAAACTGACCAGAATCAAGTCTACTGGATACGTAAAGTCAAATTCTTGGATGACTCTTGGAATTAAGAAATCATGTAAAAACATGAAAAAAACTGAATTCAGAGTTGAGGGAGTGTACAAATATTGATTTTATAGAATATGTAAAGAGGTATAGGAAAATATACCGCAGAGTAATTGCAAATGCAAAGTTATTAAGTAATAATATGGAAATAAAACAGTCCACAAATAAAACTAAAATAGCATGGGAAATTGTGAGAAAAGAAACTGGGGTACCTACCAAAGACAAGGAAATTATTCTAAAAGATGAGGAGAATAAAATTGTAGATAAATATGCCATGCCTAATTATATAAATAATTACTTTTTAAATGTACCCCAGACATTAAGCAGGAATCTTGGGGAGCAGATTAAGATGGAAGCACCCAAGGCAGCCAGCAGTATGATGGCATTTCCAACAAACGAAAAGGAAGTTTTAAAAGTGATTAAAAGTCTGAAGTCCAAGATGTCAGCTGGAGTAGATGAGGTGCCAATAATATTAGTAAAGAAAACAGCTAATCAGATAGCGAAACCATTGGCGTACATAGCAAACTTGTCAATGGCTGAGAGTGTGCTTCCACAAAAACTGAAAATTTCTAAAGTCATTCCCCTGTTGAAAAAGGTTGATAAACGTAAAATAGAAAACTACAGACCTGTCTCACTCCTCCCAACTTTCTCCAAAGTTTTAGAGATACTAATGAAATATAGAGTCACTCATTATCTTAATATGCACAATCTGATAAACAGTAATCAGCATGGATTTCAAGCTGGGAGCAGTACCGAAACAGCTGTACTAGAATACGCAAAAGAAATAATCACTAAATTGGAAGAGGGAAATAGGGTAGTTGGGATAAATCTTGATTTGTCAAAAGCCTTTGACACTGTTGACCACAACATACTTTTGAAAAAGCTTGAAGCTATAGGTATCAGAGGACCAGTAAAAAAGTGGTTTGAGTCTTATCTGGAAAAGAGGATGCAGGTGGTTGAAATTACAGCACCAAATATTAATCAAAAAATTAAACTAAGATCAGATCCAAGGGAGGTCACAGTAGGAGTACCCCAAGGAAGTGTATTAGGCCCCTTGCTGTTCCTCATTTACATTAATGATATTCAGGTGTCAGAGAGAAATGTTATTTGCTGATGATACTAGTTTAATAGCTAGTGATATGAAGCAGTCATTGCACAGTACTGTGGACCATGTCCTACAAGATATACAAAAATGGTTTAGTGCTAACAAGCTAACACTGAATGAAAAAAAAAAAAAAAAAAAAAAAAAAAAAAAAAAAAAAAAAACTAATTATGTGCAATATGGAAAAATAAGTGAACAGGATGACCTAAATCCCACCATGGAGAGCAAACAACTTTAAAGAGTACAGTGTGCAAAATTCCTGGGTATGCGCATTGATGAGAAGATTAATTGGAAGAACCATGTGGTGAACTTAGCACTAAAACTAAATTCAGCATGTTTTATGCTTAGAATAATTTCAAGAGTTTGTAGTAATGACTGTACCAGATTAGTATATTTTGGCTATTTTCAGTCCATTGCATCCTATGGGATAGTATTCTGGGGAAAAACAAATTGTCGTCTAAATGAGATTTTCTAATTACAAAAATGTGCTATTCGGATAATGACCCACAGCCCACCTCAAACACATTGTAGGCCCCTTTTTAAAGCATTGAAAATTTTAACAATTCCATCATTATACATTCTGAAATGTCTGTTGGTGATCAAAAGAAATCAGGACAAAATGAAAACCAATACAGACTTCCATAATTACGATACACGGCAATGTAAAGATCTCCACATACAAGCTGTAACAAGGACCCGAAGCCAGAAACATGTATGTAATCAAGGCATCAAACGTTTTAATGCACTACCAAAACATATCAAAGAGCTGGAAAATGAGGATAAATTTAAAACTGTTCTAAAGAACCACATGCTTGACAAATGCTATTACAGCATAATCGAATATCTCTGTGCAACTGTATAAAATATATGTTTAAGTTAATGTGACAAATGAAATTACATCAGTGCATAATAAATTATGTTATAAAAACACTTATTAGTTGTATATTGTATTAAACATAAGATAGATTAATATGAATTCAGCACAGATACAAATTTTGTAAAGATATTATATAGTTGTTAAAATGTACCCTGACAAATCCTATATCACAAATGTGATCATTGGGATGATAATAAATAAATAAATAAATAAAAATAAATAAATAAACAAACCTGGCCACAAGACTGATACAGACTACTGATAAGGATTCTCATCCCGTAAGCATATAACATCCCTATGGGATGAATGGCTGTTGAGGGGGAACAGTTGATATTACTAACACCTCAGATACCAACTATAATACAGCAGTAACACACTTTTAGAGGTAGTACAGGGATCTGTATGGATTTACCTTTATTTCCTGAATTTCTTGTGAGACAAAACAGCTCAGTCATAAACACTACCAGGAAATAGAGAAGTCTTGTGGGCCATAATTACACCCAAAGCGGCAAGAGGAATGTGATATTCCAAATATGAAGTCTTGGAAAGTTAGACAATTAGCATTGGTAACAGACAATATTATGTGAGAGATAATATGTTCACCACTTCTAAAACTGTAATATGGTACATTAGAGAAAATGTTACCTTTCTATTTACATCAATGATTAGAAAGCCTTTCAGGGTCGCTAAAGCCAACTAGAGACCATACAATAGTACAATGCTGATACAAGTAGTGAGAATGCCTCAAGTAAACAAGTTTTTAAATGTCAGATGACTGGGAGTGTGTATCACACATTCTGAGTCACACAGATTTCTAAATTATAATAAAGGGGTTGTAAATGTCAGAGACACAATACACCTTGACATCAAGAGCACAACAGGATGAAAGGAAACACAGAAGTATAAATTAAAATGGAAGCATACTGAACTGACTAGGTGGTATGCTCCTAAATGATATTGCCTTTTCTTAAGTGTCATTTACCAAATTATCAGACTGAATTCATAAGGGTTTATTCATTCTGGAATTCAGATACCAATAGTCATTAGTGCTATGCACCATGTGATGTGGAGCTCAACCACAACTTTTCACAGAGACTGAGTTGTTAAGAATCCCTTTTCATCATAACAGTTACATCTAATGAATAAGAGGCATAGAATTCACTCCATCAGGGTAACAAAGCTATTTACCTCTGCACACATTGCTTAGTGATAAGTGGACGACAACCTGCACTCCAGTGATAATGGCCAAATCTGGATTCAACCAGCCAACCATAATATTGTTCCACAGTACAATACACTTATCAGTGCTTATTAAGGGAAACTTGCCGTATAAAAATATCACAACAGTTTTCAGAACACAATAAACTATTGTAAGGGAAACCATCACAATGATTTTCAGCAGAAGCTGGAGATAAGGAGCTGCTTCTACAGAGAAAACTACAAGATTGCAGACCAACCTGCTGGACAAAACCCAAACATTCTTGATCATTTTCTACCCAAAAATGGTTGAACATTTTCTAAATGTTACTGCCTCTAATAGTTTTGAACCAATTATCTGCAGCCATTCAGAGATCACAGAACAATTATGACATTTAAGTCCATGAACTATGAAGCATAGAAGTGACTATTCCACTTGTGAGAGGATAATTTTGCACTGTTTGAGGCACATGATATATCATCTGGTTAGGATAGCAACAACTCCAGCATGGTGTAGCATCTTATTTATTTATTTATTTTATTTTTTTGCATAGAGTCAACAAAAATGATGACTATTGCAAATGTCAGTGTTGTTTACATAATTATGAGAATGTGCGTAAAATACAAACAACACAAGTAGTTGACATAAATTAGCAAGACTATAATACAAGCACACAAAGGGAATGTAGTGTCACAGAAGTAGGCATACGACTAAAATATTTCTAATTTCTAATGCAAACTATAAGATCACATGTTTTCAACTTAGAATTCAGACAGGAATAATTTGAGTTTCGTTTTAAAGATATTTCCATCATAAACACATAAGTGTTTTAGCAATTTGATAAACCAGATTTAACTACAGATGTATGGGCCGTGATCTGTTATTTTTAATTTTGTTCTTTGCCTAAAGTAACTATTTTTATTTCAAGTGTTGTGATCGTCTATGTCATTGCATCTTCTTGAAGCTTTTTGATGATTTACAAAAAATAAAATTATCTTATATAAATACAGGGAATACACTGTAAGGTACTTATGTTGCACAAAAATCTCTCTAACAGTATCATTATGACCCAGATCAATTATTTTTGTAATTGCCTTCTTCTGGAAAGACATTAATCTATTGAGGTGTGTATCAGCAGCACAGCCCCAAAGCTCAATGCCATAATTTAGCAAAGGATACATTGTTTCATAGTAAATAGTTTGAATAGTAGGGTTTTTAACTATTTGTGCAAGGTGACTGAGTAGATATAATCCACTACTTATCTTTCCACACACAAATTTAATATGCTTTGACCACCACAAGTTTTCGTCTAAGTATAGGCCCAAGAATTTGCAGCCATTAGTGTCTGCTTCCTCAAAGGAGGAAGTGAAGAAATCATCCCCTACTCTTTTTAATGTCATCTTGGTGACTGAACAATCTCCTGACTAATAAGAGTAAGGTAGTTTGTCCCTTGTTTGGAACATGGGAATAATCACACATGCCACAAAAGCTGTTGCAGTGTTGTACTCACCAGGAGTATAGGGAGTAATGTTCCAGAATTTAGTCAGCTGCTACCTTTCATGGATTTTTAATCTAGACTGTCCATAAATCTCCTTTCATTTGGATCCTGGATAAAAATTATCCAAATATACTTCCATGTACACCTAATAGGTGTTATTGTGACAGCAAAAAGGCCTGTGATACTCCTGTTAGGATATATAAGGGATGTGAAAGAAACAGATATGCAGCATACTTGTGTGCAACAATGTTATCAGCATCTGACATAGTTTGTGTGTCTCCATGTGGCTGGATGGTTGAATCATGCAATATCCAGGTTTGTGGCACATTCACATGTGACAGTGGCCTCATGTTGGAATGCATGGGAACATAATGGTAGTCACTGAGTGTGAATGCCACAAGGGAGGATCACCATTTTGTTCACCAAGCAAATCATAACCCCTCCACATCTGCACCTACCATCTAAGAACAAGCAATGGACTCCCCTCCACCCATACTGCTCCAACCAACACCATTCATCAGAGACCAGCAACAGCTGGACTAAGGAATTACTGTCCCTTGCATATGCTGCCAACACAGACAGCTGTATTTGGGGTTGTACCATGATTGGGAAATATGGATTGCTGATGAATGCTGTCACACTGTGTTCAGTTATGAATTTCAGTTCTCCACTACACCAGATGACCATCATCAGTGAGTATGGCAGTGACCGGTCCCATTCTTGCTATCCAAAATAAGACAAAGTGGTGTTATTACTGATGTCAGGGCATGGGGAGTAATTGTACATGACTTTATGTCACAACTGGTAGTGACTGAGGGAACTTTGATGGTACAATGGTAGATCACAAACATTCCTCTTGTATCACCTCTCATTCAACAGTATTATCATGGTGTTATTTTTCAACAGGACTCAACTGGACATCACTCATCCACACATGACACGTGTCTCCATGAAACTTCTGTTTGATGCTGATGTACTCCTGTGGTCGGCAAGCTCTCTAGATCTATCCCTGCTGGGGCATGTGTGGTGCTAGGTCAGATGTTAACTCCACTGCAGTACCAGTATCCAGGATAATGAAGACCAGTTACAAGAGCTGTAGGCCAGCTTGCTCATGAGAAGATGTAATGGCTTTAAACACCCATCCCAACAGAATAAATGCATGTGCCCTGGCCAGATGGGGTGCAACATCACACTGATAAGTTGGCTCATCCTGCCAAGTTCTCTGTAAATTTGTCTCTATTTTGTAATCATTGCAATAACATCACTTACACTTTCAACCCATAAAGTTTCACTTTGTTACCTCCTCTTCTGAGTTCTTCACTCTTTTGCAAGGTAGTGTACTTAGGGATGCATTGCTCCCAATTGTTCCATAAATGGTGCTTCTGAAGACATTTTGCCAGATTTATATGGTCCATTATCTTCCCATATTGTTCTAAAAAACAATAGAATGGCATTATGTGTAACAACATTGAACAAGAACATGGTGTCTTTTAATGCAGTTTCAGCGTTGACTGTCTTTGATATCTCTAGTATTACTACAAACCCCAAAGTTAAATTCCTATGTACTTAATTTGTAAACAAATTTGTCATCATCTGGTCTTCTTTTCGAATCACAACTACAAGCCATCTCTAGCAAATGACAATTATCAAGCCAGAAAAAAGGACAGAGACAAAAGCTTTTGTCACTCTGTTGGTAATCTCGTGCCATATTTCATCTTTATCTTTGCTGTCTATGAGACAATGGACTATCTTTGTATTTTTGGTCCTTTGTCATCTGTGTATTTGATGTAATGCTGATTTGTGAATGTAGGTATTATGAAAAATGTAACTGCCATTTATCCTTACCATCAATGAAAGATTTATGTCATGCTGGTAGGAATATAAATAACTGATCAAGCATATTAAGTTATGTGGCCATGTTGTGTGTGTGGCCTGTTATGGTTTATGTTCCATCAGACTTATCACTGCCTGAATTCTCATTTCTTGGAAGCAATCAGTTCCATGATTAAGCTCCTGAAAATCCGGGCTTCCAAAAATGTCTTCAAATGTAAGTTTGATAAAAACCACTATTCCAGTGGAAGGCAAACTAAAAGGTAAGGGTAATAAAATTACAACATGTGAAAGTTTGGGGAAAAACTCATTTTAATACCTGAAAAATTATGCAACTATGCCATAGGTGCAAGTGTTGCTATGAATACAGGAAAAGATATAGATACATGGACACTTACTCTTTTGCATGTGAATAAACCTCTGTACGCGCATCTAGGAAACACGACTAAGTCACAGGCAGCTTGGGATACCCTGGAAAATCTGCTTGCTGGTAAGATTAAAACTTGATGCATGAATCTCTGGAATGCTCTGTTGAACATTCAAAAGAAATGTTCAGAACTGCATAACTTATTTTATGGATGTAATTAATAAATTACAGCATATCAGCAAACCATCTGATGATGGACTAACTGCACTCATTATGCTGAGAGGTTTATCTAAAGTTTGTCTGCCTTACTGGATGGGTATTGAAGCCAGTACAATTAATTGAAATTTCACATTGAAAACATCAAACAAAAGTTGCTAAGTGAACTGTGGAATGTACCTCAAGTTGGAGACGGGCAGTCATAATAGTGCTTTATTCACTAAACATTACGAGAAATCAAAGCAAGGTTTTTCCAAAGATAAACAAGAAAAGACGAAAATAAAATTGCTGGAGGTATGGCCATTTCAAGTCCAGATGTCTTCAGAGGCAAGAATCATCAAAGATGGATTCCAATGGAGGAGACAAATCATTGTTTTATGCACTTGG
This sequence comes from Schistocerca nitens, assembly GCF_023898315.1. Taxonomy (NCBI): domain Eukaryota; kingdom Metazoa; phylum Arthropoda; class Insecta; order Orthoptera; family Acrididae; genus Schistocerca; species Schistocerca nitens. The sequence continues at coordinate 378,122,432 of NC_064616.1, forward strand.
TGTGTTACATTTCAACCATAATGAGTTGCTCATTGATTCTGGAGTGACACCACATGTGACTTCAAGAAAGTGATAGTTTCAAGATATTTTATCAGGAAATTGCAAACAAAAAAAGAATGAAGTGTGTTATCAATGTTGAATTGACAGGCAAAAGGAAAGGGAATCTCATTTTCAATTCTCTGGGTATATGTTCAATCAGAAATTTTATTTGTGTCCCTGATCTGCCATTAATTTGTTGTCAGTTCTTAGTTTGGTTAAGAAAGTCATAAATGTTGCTTTTGACAAAGACAGATTGAAGATGTTGAACAAGGGTGTGCTACTTTATCCTGAATCAGCATCAAATGGCACTTATAATCTAATAATGTCAAATTTGTGTGAAGTGTAGCATGCTTTAGATGTTTGAAAAATTAGTAAAATGGAAGACTTACAGCATCAAACACATCGTCATGTTAGAACTACCACTGAACTTAAGTTATGTTTGCAGAGCATTCCCACCTGTCACCATGAGAGGGCATGTAATACACCCAGGAACACTGTCAAATATAGTTGTTTTGGTGGTCCAGATATTATGATGTTTGGAGACATAATGTTGTATGGGTATATTGATGTACAAATCTTTGAACACACTACACTCACCAGTCAATGTTATTGTGACACCATACTCCTTTCTCATGATCATCTTTTCAAGGGTACATTTGACCCTGACTTCATTTTTATGGATGACAGTGTGTGACAACATTGAACAGTTACATTATATACTATAGCATAGTAGTTCTTCCTATGTATGGTCCAAGTTTCATCCAACTGTGTTACTTGGCAGTGGTCTATCATGTGAAAATTAATTTTGTCAGTAAGTTTTGCACACCAGTGTATAATTGTCATCAGCTGTATCACCAGATTTTGTTGTGCAATACTCCAGAAAACTGTGTATGTGTGTTTGTTTAAAGGCTGGTCCTTTTGTGTGTGTACAATGATTTGTGCACACATGAACACATTTCTGTATGCTGTAGAAAAGAACACAAATCTGACTGTTGCAATATTCAACATCTTGTTTATATCTCTATCCATTAATCATTGTCTCCACTGCAGCTAATGGTGAAGGCCTTAGGGTCAAAATATTACACATATTAGAGGCTTGTAAAGTGAGTTTTCTGAGATATGGAATCAATCACTGAAGATAAATTATCAGGTAGTACAAAGTTCTTAATGAGTAGTGGAAAGTGTTTGTCAACTGCATTTTTATACATGAGTGTCCATGAAACTACCATGAAAAAAAATACACAGCTGTATGAAGTGGATAAATTGCTACTCACCACTAAGGAAGCACTGAGTAGCAGTCAGGCACATTGAAAAGACTGCTAGATACTATCAGGCAGTGGACTAACCTGACAACCACTCAATGCCTCCACTATATTGTGTGTACCAATCAATCCATTCAATTTAATTGTTATTCTATCCTGGATTTCCCACTGTTTAATATGCAGTTGCTTGTGGTGTATCCACTATCGATTTTTTGTAGGATGATACAATAAACCCTTCTGGGATGAAATGCTAACAAGACTAAAAACAAACAGAGGGAATGGAAGGAAGAAAACTGAATCAAATGGAGCACAAAGTGAAGTAATGGAATGGAGAAAGATAGTAGAAAAATTTAAAAAGACAATAAATTAATTCATAAGAAGTATTGTAACAGATTCATTGAAAAATAAATTGCAGAAAAGACAGTGGCCCTGTCCACAAATTAATTCAAAAAGTGGAAAATAAATACATATGTAAAAACAGAAAAGAAACAATAAAGGTCTCTACTACTAACAAAACATTACATACAATTCAAAATATAGTAAAAGTGTTCAATAAATTACATTATCGATCTGAAATTATACCCTAAGAATTTAAAAGAAAGAAAAGCAATGAAATTTCTTGAAGGAAAATCATGTTTAGATACAGCTAGTAAATTATGTAATGATGATTTTCACATTATAACTTATACAACTGGTTACAACTTTGAATGATGGAAAGAAACTTGGACAAGATAACATAACATTTGGATTCTTAAAACATCCTGGTCCTGTTGCAGTTGGAACATTACTGCAATTAATGAACCAACTATGGAAATTGCACACGTGTCATCTGGAAAAAGGCCATCACTACAACAATTTAAAAACGGAAAAAACAGCTGCTAATTTGCACAATCATAGACCCATATCTTTAACAACTACGTTAGGTAAAACTATGGAGAAGATGGTAAATTTTTGACTGAAGTGGGTACCTTGAAACAGAGAACCTTCTTTCTGTAAACCAACCAAATTTCAAACCTCTCACAGAAAAACAGAAGATTCCTCGAGTAACAAGAAAACTTCTCTGCATGATTTGTTCATCATAAAAGAGCCTATGATAATACATGGAGAGTAAAGTTGCTAGAAAAAAGTAAGAAACTTAAATAGTTCAGTAAAAATGTTCCAATGGATACCCATCTTCACACAAGAAGGATTATATACAACTAATATAATCTACACATTATGTAAAAATACTGAATTGAGTAAGGGACCTCCTCAAGGTGATATGGCCAGTCCAATGATATTTAATATTTTGAGATGGTACATCTCAGTAACTGTGATGACAAAGTTTATAAACAGATGCAGCCATGTGCACATGTCCTATTGTGACATTAGAAGCAGGCACAGCCAAGCCAGCATGAGTGTTTGATAGCTAGGAGAGTGCGGAGGCCAAGCTGGGTGGCACGAAATCTGTGGTGTCATCAATCGACAACAGGACCCTTAAAGCTGCAGTGATTGACAAACACTATGAATATACGAATTTTAGACCACTGGTCAGGTCCACACATTCTCTGCCTATGTTGTCAGGAAAACCTGGGTTTCTGGCAGTTGGAGTGAAACATATGGAGGGGTAAATGCCATGTATAGATTGAGCATCCAGAATAAAGTAGCAAACAAGACTAAAACCAATAAAACCAGAACCCAACTAGTGACAGACAAGCCAGTAAAAAAAAAAATAAATTAATTAATTAATTAATAATAATAATAATTTAAGCTGAGTGTCTGGGTCAAAATGTAAACTTGATTTGAAGTGTAGTTTTTAAGTTATTTCATGCTAAATATTTTATATATAAAATGAAATTTAAAAATTAATATGTCAACAATGCCTTAAGTGACATTTACTGAAAAGATGTCTACAGATAGGTCTCATTTAGCACTATCAGACTATTGTAATAGATTTTTGTTTACAAACATTACCTATTTTGGTAATGAACCAGAATATACATTCTGCATGTAAAATCCTGAATTTTTAAACAAACATATATATATATATATATATATATATATATACACACACACACACACACTCCTGGAAATTGAAATAAGAACACCGTGAATTCATTGTCCCAGGAAGGGGAAACTTTATTGACACATTCCTGGGGTCAGATACATCACATGATCACACTGACAGAACCACAGGCACATAGACACAGGCAACAGAGCATGCACAATGTCGGCACTAGTACAGTGTATATCCACCTTTCGCAGCAATGCAGGCTGCTATTCTCCCATGGAGACGATCGTAGAGATGCTGGATGTAGTCCTGTGGAACGGCTTGCCATGCCATTTCCACCTGGCACCTCAGTTGGACCAGCGTTCGTGCTGGACGTGCAGACCACGTGAGACGACGCTTCATCCAGTCCCAAACATGCTCAATGGGGGACAGATCCGGAGATCTTGCTGGCCAGGGTAGTTGACTTACACCTTCTAGAGCACGTTGGGTGGCACGGGATACATGCGGATGTGCATTGTCCTGTTGGAACAGCAAGTTCCCTTGCCGGTCTAGGAATGGTAGAACGATGGGTTCGATGACGGTTTGGATGTACCGTGCACTATTCAGTGTCCCCTCGACGATCACCAGTGGTGTACGGCCAGTGTAGGAGATCGCTCCCCACACCATGATGCCGGGTGTTGGCCCTGTGTGCCTCGGTCGTATGCAGTCCTGATTGTGGCACTCACCTGCACGGCGCCAAACACGCATACGACCATCATTGGCACCAAGGCAGAAGCGACTCTCATCGCTGAAGACGACACGTCTCCATTCGTCCCTCCATTCACGCCTGTCACGACACCACTGGAGGCGGGCTGCACGATGTTGGGGCGTGAGCGGAAGACGGCCTAACGGTGTGCGGGGCCGTAGCCCAGCTTCATGGAGACGGTTGCGAATGGTCCTCGCCGATACCCCAGGAGCAACAGTGTCCCTAATTTGCTGGGAAGTGGCGGTGCGGTCCCCTACGGCACTGCGTAGGATCCTACGGTCTTGGCGTGCATCCGTGCGTCGCTGCGGTCCGGTCCCAGGTCGACGGGCACGTGCACCTTCCGCCGACCACTGGCGACAACATCGATGTAGTGTGGAGACCTCACGCCCCACGTGTTGAGCAATTCGGCGGTACGTCCACCCGGCCTCCCGCATGCCCACTATACGCCCTCGCTCAAAGTCCGTCAACTGCACATACGGTTCACGTCCACGCTGTCGCGGCATGCTACCAGTGTTAAAGACTGCGATGGAGCTCCGTATGCCACGGCAAACTGGCTGACACTGACGGCAGTGGTGCACAAATGCTGCGCAGCTAGTGCCATTCGACGGCCAACACCGCGGTTCCTGGTGTGTTCGCTGTGCTGTGCGTGTCATCATTGCTTGTACAGCCCTCTCGCAGTGTCCAGAGCAAGTATGGTGGGTCTGACACACCGGTGTCAATGTGTTCTTTTTTCCATTTCCAGGAGTGTGTCTATGTATATATATATATATATATATATATATATATATATATATATATATATATATATATATATATAGTTTTAATTGTTTATAATCATTAGTAACATAGCAGTGTAGAGCAATTTTTTCTTGGACAAAATAATTATTTATTAATAAATTATTTAATGTAGAAATACATTAAGAACAGCACTGGAAAGCTAAGGAATTTCATGATCTAGTTCATATATGAGACATGTATTTGCCATTCAATTTATAGTTCTAAGTATGCTGAGGAAGTGTGTGTGCTTGCATCTCATCAAAGTGAGGTTTAAATAGTGGCAGCCATCTTTGCACTAGGCTCCTATGGTTGGCATTCATTCAGCAGTCTGGCTTTAGATCTTGAAGTGTCACTTCTCAGTGGTGATAAAATCATTCTAAATACCGAGTTGTCGACTTGTGGTATTTGTGTGTCCAACGCGGAGACTTAGCATATTTCCCATCTGATGAGCTAGTCTGAACTTAAATCTTTACTACGGTTATTTAGGCAAGTGATCTGCCCTTGGCAATTAGTTAGCCTGTGACTCCAGAATTTTAACTTTACATTTGTGGTAAAGGAACGTTGATTATTTTATCCTGATTATCTGTAAGTTTATGTGAATGTGTGATACTGATAATTTTTATTTAAGCTCTCACTCAGACACTTATTATTTCAGTGATGAACAACTATTAACTGTGGTACATGTTACTTTAATTGAAATAAATTAGATTTTGTTAAAATTTAAAATACTATGAGTAGGGAAAATTACTTTCACCACAAATGACTGTTAATGTGAGAGATGCACCAAACACAACCAGGTATTTCAGAGCCCCTATATACAGTGATTTCCTGATTTACAATCATATTAAAAATTCTTTCGAGCATTGTTATAGAAAATAAACATAGCCATGATCATATTTAAGTTGTTTATTTTTGGTTTCAGATGACTGGTTTTGATCTAAGAGATCATCTTCAGATCTTACATTCTGTGAAGAGGAATAAAACATAATGTCACAGTTACAATCTAAAAGGACACTAAAATAAAATAATGTAGTAAACAGTGCAACTGATATACCCTTGATGACAATAAGAGTTAAGAGTTTGTAGATGTGGATTAAGCCCATCTGTGCAGGAATGGAGAACACTTCTAAATACAACTCATCTGCAAATGTCAAATAGTGGAAGCCACATCCATTGTTTCTAACATTATGTCACTGGTAACCAATGGTGATGAGATTTGATCATACTGTGCAAAGGACATGTATTAGAAGTGTAATTATTAGAAGTTTGATACTTGAGAAAACAACAAAGTATATAAGGAAGAACATACATTGTAAAAAGTGATGAAATAGAAAAACAGTTACTACCCAATGACAGTGCTCATTTAAACTTGGAATTCTGTGTACAGGGCATTCTGGTAAATGTAAGCATAGCAAAGACAGTCAGTAGGATGCCATCTTTGTAACCAATAAGACAATATACATTCCACCATTAGTCACAGATATTATGACTTCCCATTGGCAGCTAGTAATCATGGAAACAATGTGGAATTGATAAGTACCATCATCTGCCAACAGATGTACACAACCAGTTATTGTATTACACTTGTGTAATGTGTATATCATGTGAATTAGCTGCTTGTTACATTGGTACATTTGATCAGATATAATTGTTTTTTGTTTAAATGGCCAAGTCATTGCTTACAAGGAAAACACAGACCGCAAGCATAGATTACAAGACATACAGCCACTTTGTACCACTGTAAGAATTATGCATATATCAAGGATGCTCTTAATGCCAGATCAAAATAAATTTTAGTCACACAGAGTGATAAAATGAATGTGGTGTAGTTAAAAATATCCTGTGTGGCCAGTTACTTATGTACATATAATTGACAATTTGCTATAGCATTACATTTGCAGAGACATAATATTTATCACTTAAATGGTCACATCACTGTTTACAAATATAATAAAACAATCTTACAATATGGATAACAAAGTATACATCTAACTTCCATACAAATGTAAAATAAATGCATCCATCACGAATCCAAGTCAGTTTAATCTACAGATATCTTAGCCACTATAAAAAGATTCAAATAATGACATCGATGAAGCGGTATACTGAAAGCAGTTCTGCATGACTGTTTGGTATATGTTTAGGTTGCTACTTATGTCAGCCAATGACCTTGCCACAGTGTTAACACCAGTTGCCATCAGATCATCAAAGTTAAGTAGTGTCAGGCTTGACTAACTTTTGGATGGGTGACTGCCTGGATCTGCATGGCGCTGTTATCAAGTGCAATGCACTCAGTCATTATGAGGCCAATTGAGCAGCTACTTTACAGAAGTAGTGGCTCTGGTCACAAAAACTGACAACAGCCAGGAGAGTGGTGCACTTGAGCACATACCTCTCCAAATCCACATCCAGTGATGCCTGTTTGCTGGGTATGACACAGCAGTCGGTCAGTACCATTTGGCCTTCCAAGGCCTGTTCAGGTGGAGAGAACTTGTAATATCAAAGATTGTATACTAGAATGCTGTATGTTACATAAAACGTATGTCATTTATTACAGGCTAAAATTCTGTAACAGGGGATTACAAAATGTACTAGTATTTGCTAAATATTTGATGTTTGTAATATACATATTGCCATGAGAGTAAAATATTTAAAATAGTAAAATAATCAGTTGCACATGAGTTACACAACAGCTGGCCCTTATGTAAACTGAATTCTGAAAACACACATATGCATACCATAGAGTAATATCTACAGTCCACAAATGATTTTATGAAAGTTAAAAAACTTTGTACAGATGGCCAATGAAGACTACAATTGACATCAGGTTATACATAACTCTTAGTCACCTATGAATGACAAATTAATTACAGTGAAAACATAGAGCAGAAAAAGGCTAATTGTAGCCATTACGCACTACATTTATCTTACACAAGAAATAAAAGCAAACACTTAAAGCTGAAATACAGTAATGGGCACCTTTTGATACACAGTATCATATGTGAAATATTCAGTGGATATATGTGGGTTGCCCAGAAAGAAATACACTGCATGTTTTTCTTCAACAATTCTTTATTGAACATAATGAGAACTACACACATGAAATAATAGTTTTATACACACCCTATTTTCCCATGTAATCTCCATTCCATTCCAAGGCCTTCCTTGAGAGCGAAACGAGGGTGTGTATGTCCTATCAATACCAATCCTTGTCCTGATGGCCGAGCCAATGCTTCACTGTGTGAATCACCTAATCGCCCTCAAAATGTCTTCCACGAAAGGCATCCTTTAATGGCTCAAACATCAGCTTGCTGCAACATGTCAGGTGTGACTGCTGTGGATGGTCTCCCTGACTGCAGCAAATCATGGAGCTCTGCCAGACTGCCTTCTGATGACCTCACCCTCCATGCCCAGCAACTCATGATACTTCTGTCGACAGCAGATGCTCCATAGACTTTGCTCAAGCATTTGTGATTATTCCCCACAGTTTCTTTCTCAGCAGTGAGAAATTCAATGATGGCATGTTGCTTGTAATGTACATCACCTACAGGCATCATTTTTGAAACTGTTCTGCAGCTATGTTATCTGTCGGAAGTGACAGAAACTTCGCGAGCTCTCTCAGGAGACTTCAAATAATGCAAAAGTACTGTTTTGCACTTGTAGCTTTGTTTTCAGCTCAGAAAAAAATATGGTACATTACTTTCTGGGAAACCATCGTAATATACATACTGTTATGTATATAAAAATATTTTGTGACAGTGCATTGTAAAATATTCAGTAGTACTAAAAAGGATTTAAAAGCTGAAGCATAATGCTCATAGGTCTACAGGTGTAATTGGTGACATGGCCATTTAAATGATAAATACGAGTATTATGTCTGTGCTAACATAATGATATAAAAACTGCAAATTATACATCAACATGTAAATATTTACCAAATGGCCATACAGGATAGGTTTCACTGTATCATATTAATTTTATCACTCTGTGTGACGAAAATTTACTTTGGTCTGGTATCGAGTGCATCCTTGATATATGCATATATCTTACAGTGGTACAAAGTGGCCGAATGTCATGTAATCCACGTTTTAGTTTTTTACTTTTACAATTATATCTTGGCAAACATAATGATATGACAAGCAGCAAATTATCTAAAATACACATTATGAGGTGTATTAAAATAGCAGCAGATGGTTGCATGCATCTGTTGGCAGATGATGATACTTGTCAATTCCACATTTTTTCCATGGTGAATCCTTCTTGCCAATGAGAAGTCATAACATCTGTGACCAATGATGGAATGTTAAAAAGCTGGAATCCTACTAACCTTCTTTGCTATGCTTCCATTTAGCAGAATGCCCTGCATATGGCATCCCATGTTTAAATTAGCCCTGTCACTGGGTAGTGGCTGTTTTTCTAGTTCATCACCTTTTATAATGTATGTTCTTCTTCGTAACATCAAAATATACATCTACATCTACATCTACATTCATACTCCGCAAGCCACCCAACGGTGTGTGGCGGAGGGCACTTTACGTGCCACTGTCATTACCTCCCTTTCCTGTTCCAGTCGCGTATGGTTCGCGGGAAGAACGACTGTCTGAAAGCCTCCGTGCGCGCTCTAATCTCTCTAATTTTACATTCGTGATCTCCTCGGGAGGTATAAGTAGGGGGAAGCAATATACTCGATACCTCATCCAGAAACGCACCCTCTCGAAACCTGGCAAGCAAGCTACACCGCGATGCAGAGCGCCTCTCTTCCAGAGTCTGCCACTTGAGTTTGCTAAACATCTCCGTAACGCTATCACGGTTACCAAATAACCCTGTGACGAAACGCGCCGCTCTTCTTTGGATCTTGTCTATCTCCTCCGTCAACCCGATCTGGTACGGATCCCACACTGATGAGCAATACTCAAGTATAGGTCGAACGAGTGTTTTATAAGCCACCTCCTTTGTTGATGGACTACATTTTCTAAGCACTCTCCCAATGAATCTCAACCTGGCACCCGCCTTACCAACAATTAATTTTATATGATCATTCCACTTCAAATCGTTCCGCACGCATACTCCCAGATATTTTACAGAAGTAACTGCTACCAGTGTTTGTTCCGCTATCATATAATCATACAATAAAGGATCCTTCTTTCTATGTATTCGCAATACATTACATTTGTCTATGTTAAGGGACAGTTGCCACTCCCTGCACCAAGTGCCTATCCGCTGCAGATCTTCCTGCATTTCGCTACAATTTTCTAATGCTGCAACTTCTCTGTATACTACAGCATCATCCGCGAAAAGCCGCATGGAACTTCCGACACTATCTACTAGGTCATTTATATATATTGTGAAAAGCAATGGTCCCATAACACTCCCCTGTGGCACGCCAGAGGTTATTTTAACGTCTGTAGATGTCTCTCCATTGATAACCACATGCTGTGTTCTGTTTGCTAAAAACTCTTCAATCCAGCCACACAGCTGGTCTGATATTCCGTAGGCTCTTACTTTGTTTATCAGGCGACAGTGCAGAACTGTATCGAACGCCTTCCGGAAGTCAAGAAAAATAGCATCTACCTGGGAGCCTGTATCTAATATTTTCTGGGTCTCATGAACAAATAACGCGAGTTGGGTCTCACACAATCGCTGTTTCCGGAATCCATGTTGATTCCTACATAGTAGATTCTGGGTTTCCAAAAACGACATGATACTCGAGCAAAAAACATGTTCTAAAATTCTACAACAGATCGACGTCAGAGATATAGGTCTATAGTTTTGCGCATCTGCTCGACGACCCTTCTTGAAGACTGGGGCTACCTGTGCTCTTTTCCAATCATTTGGAACCCTCCGTTCCTCTAGAGACTTGCGGTACACGGCTGTTAGAAGGGGGGCAAGTTCTTTCGCGTACTCTGTGTAGAATCGAATTGGTACCCCATCAGGTCCAGTGGACTTTCCTCTGTTGAGTGATTTCAGTTGCTTTTCTATTCCTTGGACACTTATTTCGATGTCAGCCATTTTTTCGTTTGTGCGAGGATTTAGAGAAGGAACTGCAGTGCGGTCTTCCTCTGTGAAACAGCTTTGGAAAAAGGTGTTTAGTATTTCAGCTTTACACGTGTTATCCTCTGTTTCAAAGCCATCATCATCGCGGAGTGTCTGGATATGCTGTTTCAAGCCACTTACTGATTTAACGTAAGACCAGAACTTCCTAGGATTTTCTGTCAAGTCTGTACATAGAATTTTACTTTCGAATTCACTGAACGCTTCTCGCATAGCCCTCCTTACGCTAACTTTGACATCGCTTAGCTTCTGTTTGTCTGAGAGGTTTTGGCTGCGTTTAAACTTGGAGTGAAGCTCTCTTTGCTTTCGCAGTAGTTTCCTAACTTTGTTGTTGTACCACGGTGGGTTTTTCCCGTCCCTCACAGTTTTACTCGGCACGCACCTGTCTAAAACGCATTTTACGATTGCCTTGAACTTTTTCCATAAACACTCAACATTGTCAGTGTCGGAACAGAAATTTTCGTTTTGATCTGTTAGGTAGTCTGAAATCTGCCTTCTATTACTCTTGCTAAACAGATAAACCTTCCTCCCTTTTTTTATATTCCTATTAACTTCCATATTCAGGGATGCTACAACGGCCTTATGATCACTGATTCCCTGTTCTGCACTTACGGAGTCGAAAAGTTCGGGTCTATTTGTTATCAGTAGGTCCAAGATGTTATCTCCACGAGTCGGTTCTCTGTTTAATTGCTTGAGGTAATTTTCGGATAGTGCACTCAGTATAATGTCACTCGATGCTCTGTCCCTACCACCCGTCCTAAACATCTGAGTGTCCCAGTCTATATCTGGTAAATTGAAATCTCCACCTAAGACTATAACATGCTGAGGAAATTTATGTGAAATGTATTCCAAGTTTTCTCTCAGTTGTTCTGCCACTAACGCTGCTGAGTCGGGAGGTCGGTAAAAGGAGCCAATTATTAACCCAGCTCGGTTGTTGAGTGTAACCTCCACCCATAATAATTCTTGGTCGGTTTCTCAAGGATCAAACTCCTAATAATTATATTTCTAATACACATTTTTCACACAATATAATCAAGTGTCATGGATGTTCGCTGCAAATTTCTTTATGCTAGAGACAATGGGCAGCTGAGCCATATTTAGCAGTGTCCTCCACACCTTCACAGATGGACCCACTCCAAACCAATGGTTCCTCTTCATAGAATGCAATATTTGAAGATGATCTCTTAGAAGATCAAAATCAGTCATATGAAAATAAAAATAAACCAAGACACAAAGGAGTTAAAGACATTGGCTGTAATAGGGCACTGATTTAAATCAATGGGAAAGTTGAAAATGTGTGAGACCAAGATTTAAATCTGGATCTCTTACTCTCTTGGCAGATGCTCTAACCACTAAGCCATCCAGACACAGTGGTTACTGCAATTGCATGGACTACTCCAGCACACCTCCCATCAGACATAAAATCTGAAGTTATGCATCCACTACAAATGTAGTGCCCCTTAACCATTATCCTCATTCCTCTTGTATTTCACTAATTTCCATAAGCATTCGAATCTGGTGTGCTTCTGCACTGATGACATCACTGGCTGTTCTTGTCCTAATTATATATGTGTGGTGTGCCTTCTTTCAGATATGTCCAAAAGCATGGACACCACATTTATAAAAATAAACAACTTATATGTGATCATGGCTGTGTGTATTGAAATAAGTTAAAATTTTATTGTTTGTAAATTTGCACATAGGGTCTCATGAGCTAGTGACTGAACAATTTTTTGAGGAAGTAATAAGTTTTAGCTTCTCTCATTCTCCATTTATTATCCCTATACTCACATATGATTGGTCTTGTCTGAGAACATTCGCCATCATTGTTAATATCCATCACATTTCATATAGGGGCTGTTCAGGGATAGTCCACAGTGAATTGTGTTGTTAGGTGGTGCAGGATTGCATGTGAAGCCAATTCAGTGATCTGCAAGAAGTGTGTTAATGAGGGCTGAGCAACAGCATCAGGCAACAATCATCCAAACCCTGACCATCCAGCCAGGAATTGCAGCTGCCACTGCCACCAGGTCATAAGCTCCACAGCACCATGTTGCACTTTGGTGGCACATAAGGAACAGCTAATGGCAACAGTCCGCAACTTTTCTACAGACACGGGGGTACATCTAACCACAATGAAGCAGAATGACAGCAGCAGTTGTCAGCAGCAGCAGAAGAGTAGTAGTCACAACATCTAAAGTTAAATGTTTGCAGCAGGTGCATCAGTTGTGGTTTTCTGCTTCCTTGTTAGCCACAGAGACGGATCACGAAATTAAGAAATCACATAATGATTGTGGGTCCATGGCTTGTGGAAGTGAGCATCAGAAATGCAATTTTGAACCGTGTGTGGAATTTAGGTAATAATATGGGCACTAAGAAAACTGCCATCAAAAGTTCTATGGGGAGTCTCAAAGATGATCTGGGTGATAAAACTGAGGGTTTTGGCAATAAACTGGAGGATCTAACTGTAAAGTTTCAGTTAGTAGAAAATAATTTGCTTGCCAGAATTGATATGGAGAAGGCTGAATTGAGGGGTATTGGTTCAGACAATCAGTTATGTAATGTAAGGGATGAAGAGACAAAGCAAGCTTTGATTCAGTTGCATAGGAGAATAGTGGCTAGCAGCAGTGAAAGAAAAACTTTTTTGGTGAATGAATTGGCAGACACATAAGCAGTCTGAGAAAAGACATGGAAAATGTGGTAGCTGTGAATAGTGGTGAAATTAGTAGAGTGAACAGTAGCATAAGTAATAGAGAATCATACAGTGGATTTAGAAATGTGGGGTGAACTATGATTCAAGCACCTAGTAGACAAACTTTTTTTAGGTGAAAGCAAGTACCATGCTGTGGATTTCCTTGTAACATGAAGAGACTGTTTCATTGAAGGGATGAGTAATCAAAGTAGAATTAAGTTTATTAAGAGATTAATACAAGGTTCAGCTCAGACATGTGCAAATCAATGTGCTGATCAGTTTGCTTCATATGATGTGTTTGAACAGTTATTTTTAAATACAGTAGATATTGGAGTCAAGCCAAGTACTGTAGAATACAAAATGAGTTTCTGAATGGACCAGTGTACAAAGGGTGCAGGTTTATTGTGAAATAGTTTTGTATGGAGGAGCTAAGAAAGCTGGTACACTTAGATAGGCATTGGGTGCACTCTCTGAAATTTCCACATTAAGAAGAAACTTACCAGAAAATTTACAGTGGGAATTAATACACTGCACTACAAATTCCATTGAAAGTTTCCTGGATTTTATAGAGAGGATGGATCAGACATTGTGTGATAACCAAGCTTTTGGGGTAATAATCAGGGGAACAATCAGAGGAATTCAAAGATAATAGGAATAACAGAAATTGGAGGAACAACCAGCAGGATCAGATGAGAAATAGGAATCAGGATGAGAACTGGAGAGGAAACAGAGGAATGTTTAATGATGAGAGCAGGAATCAGAGAGACCCATGGGAAAATAATTACAGAAATGAACTAAAGCCAATACAAGAAAACAGATCTAGGATTGTAGAACTGAAAAACAGAGGACAACAGGAATGGAACATGGAAAACTGAATTTTATTTCAACTGGGGTTGACTCTGGGATAAGAAGTAATGTGTGACACAGGACCAAGACATGAGAAAATGATTATAGGCACAACAGCAGGGAATTTTACAGTAAAATAAAAGCAGAGAAGTAAGGTAAGAGAGGATATATGGAATGGATGCAGTTAAAGGGAAGTTGTAATAACTTCAAGTTGAACTGGCTGGCAGACAGTGCCACATGTAGAGGACATGCGTAACTGCGCGGCGGCACTTTGAAAGATTGGTGAGTCACAACACTTTTACCCCCTTTGAATTTTTTGCACAGGTCTTGATGGAGGTGGCCTGTAGATTGCTAACGTCCATAGGTGTTGTTTGACTGGCCGTAAAGTCTCGAGGAGGAGGCTTCCCGTACGGACGGAAGTGTCCCCAATGATAGCGGATCGAGATGACAGGAGACATGGGGGTCGAATCTACTGGGGCCCCATGCAGCAATCTGCCCATTGTGCCAAGTCCGGTTGTTATAACAGGAGACATGGGTGATGTGTCCGCGTCTGTAGGAGAAGGAGGCGAGTAGAGTTGCTCCGACAGATGATGGTCATCTGGTTCCTTCATGGGCACGTCTCCTGGTGGCGTCAGTTCTTGTGCTGGCACCGATATGATGGTGAGAGGACTGCGTTGTGAGTAATGAGAGATTCCAGTATCCCAAACGTCAGGTAGAGCCGAAGGTGGTGTAGCGGCATCCGGAACAGGCGTTGCCGGTACATGAGGCCGAAGCTCATCCGAATGATGCACTGCAACACCCGTGTCCATCTGGATTTCATATGGGCGTCAGCCACGGTGTCGTAAGATGTGGCCAGGACTCCATTTAGGCCGCCTGCCATATCCCCGTACCCATACAAGGCCAAGCGAAGGCACCCGCGGCCGTGAGGTGAGAGGCCGCAGAAGAAGAAGTAGCATGCGGGACTGTCGGCCATGTAAGAGCTCAGCCAGGCTGTGGTCGCCCATGGGGGTGAAATGGTAAGAAGCCAGAAATTGGAGAAGCGCATCATCAGCAGAAGAAGTCAGGAGTTTCCTCATCTGAGCCTTAAATGTGCGGACCAGTCATTCAACCTCACCGTTCGACTGTAGATGGAACGGAGGGGCCATGACATTCATGACGCCGTGACGGGCACAAAAATCCGCAAAATCGGAAGAGGCAAATTGCGGACCATTATCAGTAACAAGAGCAGAGGGAAGGCCTTCCAAAGAGAAAATGTGAGCTAGAGCATTGGTGGTTGCCGCGGTGGTAGGCGACATGCAACGGACAATGAAAGGAAAGTTAGAGTAGGCGTCAATGTCAAGAAGCCAATAAGTACCTAAAAAATATCCCACGAAGTCAGCATGAATATGCTCCCAGAGCTTCTCAGTCGAAGGCCACGGTGACAAAGATGACTTCGAGGCGGCAGCCTGTGACGCACAAGGGCCGCAGGCAGTAACCATGTGTGCAATTTCCGAGTCGATGCCGGGCCAGTACACATCACAGTGTGCCAGAGATTTTGTGTGAGAGACACCCCAGTGCCCCTGGTGAAGGAGGCGCAAGACCGAAGCACGCAGAGACGCAGGTACCACAAGATGCGGTGAATCATTTTCGGTGGAAATGAGGATAACACCATCCCTAGCCGTGAGGCGGTAACACAAAGCGTAGTAGTTCTGCAATGGATTAGAAGTCTTAGCGGACGGACGATCTGGCCAACCCTTCTGAATACAGCGTAAAACCTGGGAGACGGTAGGGCCAGAACCTGTAGCAGCCGCCAGCCGGACCCCGGTGATGGGGAACCCGTCCACAACCCGCTGCTCGGCAACATCCAGGTGGAAACACAAAAGTTCGTCCCTATCAAATGCCATATCAGGACCCATGGGAAGGCAAGACAGTATATCAGCATTCACATGTGGAGCCATTGGCCGGAAATGAATCTCATAATTGAAATGAGACAAGTAAAGAGCCCAACGCTGGAGGCGGTGTGCAGCCTTGTCGGGAAGTGACGTTGATGGATGAAACAAGGAAACAGGTGGTTTGTGATCCGTAACAAGATGAAATTTGGATCCATAGAGCAAAAAAACCAAACTTATGAAGAGCATAAATAATGGCCAAAGATTCTTTTTCAATTTGAGAATACTTTTGTTGGGCATCCATGAGCGTTTTGGAGGCATAAGCAATGGGTTGTTCAGAACCGTCAGAAAAATGGTGCGCAAGGACTGCACCGAACCTGTACTGAGAGGCGTCTGTGGCAAGAACAAGATGTTGGCCAGGTTGATAAGTAGCCAGGCACGGAGGGTGTTTCAGCATAGTCTTCAATTTCTGGAAAGCCATATCACATGATGCAGGCCAGTGAAAAGGCACGTTTTTATGCAATAGGCGATGCAACGGCTGAGCCACCGAAGCCGCAGATGGTAAAAACTTGTGATAGTATGCTATTTTCCCCAAGAAGGCCTGCAGTTCCTTAACAGATGTAGGGCGAGGAAGGGCATCAATCGCAGCGACAGTTTGCTGAAGCGGACGTATACCATCCCGAGAGAGTTGAAACCCCAAGTAAGTGATAGATGCCTGAAAAAATTTTGATTTCTGAAGATTACACTTAAGACCGGCAGTCCGTAAGACATGAAAAAGTGTGCGGAGATTTTGAAGATGTTTGTCAGTGGTGGAGCCAGTGACAACAATGTCGACCTGGTAATTTATACACCCAGGGACGGTGAGCAATAATTGTTCCAAGAATCGCTGAAAGAAAGCAGGGGCGCTAGCAACCCTGAATGGCAATTATTGGTATTGATAGAGGCCGAAAGGCATGTTAAGGACCAGAAACTGCAGGGAAGCAGCGTTGAGAGGAAGTTGATGATAAGCTTCTGACAGATCAAGTTTAGAAAAATACTGACCTCGAGCAAGTTTAGTGAACAATTCTTCAGGTTGAGGCATAGGGTAAGTGTCAATAAGGCATTGAGCATTTACAGTGGCTTTGAAACTGCCACAGAGACGAATATCACCATTTGGCTTAGCAACGACAACGACAGGAGAGGACCACTCACTGGAAGTGACAGAAAGCAAGAACCCTGAAGCAGTGAGATGATCCAGCTCCCATTTGACCTGATCACGAAGTGCCACAGGAATGGGCTGAGTCTGAAAAAACTTAGGCCGAGCAGTGGGTTTGAGCGTGATATGAGCTTCAAAGTCGTTTGCACGACCTAACCCAGGAGAAAAAAGGGACGAAAATGTCATCGACAAGGAATCCAATTCAACATAAGGAATAGCATTAGAGACGATATTGAAAGAGTCATCTATGGAGAACCCAAAAATGTGAAAGGCATCGAAACCAAAAAGATTCTCCGTGTTACTATGGTTGACCACGAATATGGGAACAGTGCAAACGACAGATTTGTACGATACCTCAGCATCAAATTGTCCCAAGAGAGAAATCTTCTGTTTATTGTAAGTCTGTAATTGCCTAGTGACAGGTCACAGGATTGGAGAACCCAACTGAAGATATGTCTGAGAATTGATGATAGTGACAGCAGAACCAGTTTCCACCTGCATACGAACATTTCGACCAAGTATTTGGACAGTGAGGAATAACTTCCCTGAAAGGGAAGAAGTACAATTGACAGACAACACACAATGAGAATCAGCGACATGTTCACGAACATCATGTATGCGGTCGGATTTGCAAACGGATGACACATGACCCTTTTTCTTGCATTTGTGACACACGGCCCAACGTTGTGGACAATCTTCTCATGAATGTTTCGTAAAACACCGCGGACATGAAGGAAGTTGCCGTGGGGTTTGCTGCTGTTTCTTAGAGGTTTGTTTATGGTTAGGCCGAGGCTGCGCTTGGGAGCATACTGCGGCCACGTCGGCCGGCGGGGACATGCCACACGCTTCGTCAACATCACACAGAGGTTGTATTTCCCCAACGTCGCCCCATGCCTCTATTTGCGCTCCAGCGGCGTGAGAAATTTCAAAAGGCTGAGCGATGGATAGGACTTCATCTAGAGTTGGATTTGCCAACTTACGGGCACGTTGCCTAACTTCTTTGTTGGGCACCAATCGGATAATAGCTTCCCGTACCATGGAATCGGCGTAGGATTCTTTGTGAACTTCAGTAACAAATTGACACTTTTTACTGAGGCCGTGAATTTCAGCAGCCCAAGCGTGATAGGATTGATTCGGTTGTTTTTGACAATGATAAAAGGCAACACGAGAGGCTACTACATGCATTTGCTTTTGAAAATAGACGGACAGAAGTGAGCACATTTCAGCAGAGGACAAAGACACAGGATCTTTCAAAGGAGCCAATTGCATCAACAACCGATACATTTGAGGTGAAATTCATGAAAGGAACAGAGACTTACATGTTTGTTTGTCCGCGACATGAAATGCCAAGAAGTGCTGTCGAAGACGTTTTGCGTAATCAGACCAGTCTTCCGCTGTCTCGTCGTAAGGAGGAAAAGTAAGTAGAGACAATGACGAGAGACACCCTGCATTTTATTCTGCGACGAAATCACTAATTGCATTTGTGAGAAGCATTTGCTGTTCTATGAGACCTTGTAATAGTTGATCTAAAGTAGCCATGGATACATGTGGGTCAATGATGGAAAAGAAAAATCCCATCCTCGTCGCCAATTGTAATAACTTCAAGTTGAACAAATATATTTCAAGGAAGACTCAATACATAAAAGTCACAGATCAAGTAAATACAGTAAGACGTGTGTACACTTTAAGAGTCAAATCGTAACTGAGTCCAAGTCTAGTGGCCGCTGGCTGGCTGGCCACTTAGGTGGCGCTGCTGCTGCATGGCTGGCAGACAGCGCCGCATGTAGAGGACGTGCATAACTGCATGGCGGCACTTTGAAAGATCGGCGAGTCACAACAGAAATGCTAATTTATTTGGAGGCTGGTTTAAGCAGTATGACAAGAGGGATGCTAATAAGAAAAACTTTTGCAGAGAAACAAATAATAGAGGGGTATAAATTGATATTGGGGGACTATTTAATGAAGGGGATGATAGTGTTATGAATCTAGAAGAAAATAGTGTTGGTTTGGCATCTACATTAAATAATGAATCAGGTTCAGCCATGCAGCCCAAAGCAGTAAATGTATGCTGTAGTGCTGAAAATGAGAGTGTAATTTTCAACAGTAATAATAATGATTTGGGTGAAATGGAATTTACTTCAGTGCAAGTCAGAATTAATTATTTGGAGACAACAGTGCCTGAATCTAGTGCTTGTGTGAATGGGAATGTACAAGAAGGTACATACTCCATTAATGTGGGTAAGTTTCATTGTGAGCAGGTAGTGGTTCCTACCTCAGATAGTTTTGTTGATGCTGGTTATAATGTGCAGAATGGAGCTGCACATGTGGTAGAAGCTGTGAGCGACACTACACTGTCCAGTCGCATTAATGAGACCACCGGTGGAAAGCCTGAATAACCATCTTTTGCAGCGCAGACCACTGCAAGATGTGCAGGAAGAGAGTCAATAAGGTTATGGACGGTACTGACAAGAGTGAAGAACCATGCTGGCTCCAGTGCCATGGCTAGCTGCTGTAGGTTTGTTGGTTGAGGACCCATGGATTCAAACAGAGATTCACAACTGAGTTGAAATCCAGGGAGTTTGGTTGCCAGAGGAGTATGGTATACTCATCCTGGTGTACTTCAAACAATACATGTACAGTGTGAGCTGTGTGACATGTTGCATTGTCCTGCTGGTAGATGCTATTGTACTGAGGAAAAACAAACTACATGAAGTGGTGAACATGGTCCCCCAAGGATAAGCACATACTTCTGTTTGATCCATTGTGCCTTCCATAATTATGAGATCATCCAGGAAATGCCATGAAGACATTCTTAAGGCCTTAATGTTCCCTCCTCTGGCCTGAACCTTCTGGAAGATTGTTGGAAGATGTTTGCTTTCAAACATTTAATGCCATACATACCAATGGCCATCTATACAGTAGAGCATAAAATTTGATTCATCTGAAAAGGCCTCCCGTTGCCACTCAGTGGATAGCCAGTTATGACACTGTGATGCTGATTCTGGCCTTCATTGTGATGAACAGCAGTCAGCGTGGGTACATGAACCTGGCATCTGCTGCAGTGGCCCATCCGCAGCAACAGTTGCTGAACAGTTGTTGAGGAGACACTGTTGGTAGCCCCTGTTGGGCCACTGTTGGTAGCCACTGTTGGTAGCTGCTCAACAGTTGCACATCTATTCACCCATATGCATCTCTGTAGTCATCATCTG
The DNA here is from genome assembly GCF_023898315.1 of Schistocerca nitens. NCBI lineage: Eukaryota > Metazoa > Arthropoda > Insecta > Orthoptera > Acrididae > Schistocerca > Schistocerca nitens. The sequence continues at coordinate 378,143,106 of NC_064616.1, forward strand.
CCATCTGTCACCTGTGGCCTGTGGTGCACCACAGTTGCCTTGGCTCCAGTTTTGGACAGCACCATTTTGCCATGCATGATATAATTTAACCACAGTGGCACATGAAAAGTTTATAAATATAGCCATTTTGGAAATGTTTTTACCCTTGGCCCAAAATCCAATGATTATGCCTTTTGGAATCAAATAAATTTTTCTATTTCCATATTACAACAATGACTGCACTGTTCTCCACACCCCTCCAACATGCTTTATATACCCTTTGTGCCAGTGCTGTCTGTGTGTGTGGTTATGGCACACTGATGTGAAACAAAGACAGTGGTCACATTAATGTGACTGGAGTATGTATAAATCCTGAAAATTTTGTTTCAAATTGTATGAACGAATGAACTGGACGGGCACCTTTACTTACTGAACCTTGGCAGAGTAAGAAGGAGAGGGATTCCAATTCAAGTGATCGGGTAGCCAGGGCCAGTTGGTTTTAATAGTGGACAACTGAGGATGGGGAATTCAAAAGCATGATTATTCTAGGCAATCAGGAGCTGAGTGAAGAGGATTATGAATATAAAGATGTATTTAAAGGAATATTAATGAGAAAAAAGATTCTGAGTTATTGGGGAAGTATATTCATTTCTGATAGGAAAAGATAGCATGGGAAATATTTGTACTATGGATAATAGTCCAGTTAGTGGAATTGATGAGGATGATGACGGAATTCAAAACTTCTTGATTTTTAGTGATGAACAGTAGAGGGGTGTGGGAGAGAGTGATTCAGATACTGAATGGATTGGGAATGTAATTATGAAGCCCAGGGCTGGGTGGACTTTGCAAAATTTCATCAGCAACTGATACCAGAAATGTGTGAGAGAGAAAATATACACTCCTGGAAATTGAAATAAGAACACCGTGAATTCATTGTCCCAGGAAGGGGAAACTTTATTGACACATTCCTGGGGTCAGATACATCACATGATCACACTGGCAGAACCACAGGCACATAGACACAGGCAACAGAACATGCACAATGTCGGCACTAGTACAGTGTATATCCACCTTTTGCAGCCATGCAGGCTGCTATTCTCCCATGGAGACGATCGTAGAGATGCTGGATGTAGTCCTGTGGAACGGCTTGCCATGCCATTTCCACCTGGCGCCTCAGTTGAACCAGCGTTCGTGCTGGACATGCAGACCGCGTGAGACGACGCTTCATCCAGTCTCAAACATGCTCAATGGATGACAGATCCGGAGATCTTGCTGGCCAGGGTAGTTGACTTACACCTTCTAGAGCACGTTGCGTGGCACGGGATACATGCGGACGTGCATTGTCCTGTTGGAACAGCAAGTTCCCTTGCCGGTCTAGGAATGGTAGAACGATGGGTTCGATGACGGTTTGGATGTACCATGCACTATTCAGTGTCCCCTCGACGGTCACCAGTGGTGTACGGCCAGTGTAGGAGATCGCTCCCCACACCATGATGCCGGGTGTTGGCCCTGTGTGCCTCGGTCGTATGCAGTCCTGATTGTGGCGCTCACCTGCACGGCGCCAAACACGCATACGACCATCATTGGCACCAAGGCAGAAGCGACTCTCATCGCTGAAGACGACACGTCTCCATTCGTCCCTCCATTCACGCCTGTCGCGACACCACTGGAGGCGGGCTGCACGATGTTGGGGCGTGAGCGGAAGACGGCCTAACGGTGTGCGGGACCGTAGCCCAGCTTCATGGAGACGGTTGCAAATGGTCCTCGCCGATACCCCAGGAGCAACAGTGTCCCTAATTTGCTGGGAAGTGGCGGTGCAGTCCCCTACGGCACTGCGTAGGATCCTACGGTCTTGGCGAGCATCCGTGCGTCGCTGCGGTCCGGTCCCAGGTCGACGGGCACGTGCACCTTCCGCCGACCACTGGCGACAACATCGATGTACTGTGGAGACCTCACACCCCACGTGTTGAGCAATTCGGCGGTACGTCCACCCGGCCTCCCGCATGCCCACTATATGCCCTCGCTCAAAGTCCGTCAACTGCACATACGGTTCACGTCCACGCTGTCGCGGCATGCTACCAGTGTTAAAGACTGCGATGGAGCTCCGTATGCCACGGCAAACTGGCTGACACTGACGGCGGCGGTGCACAAATGCTGCGCAGCTAGCGCCGTTCGACGGCCAACACCGCTGTTCCTGGTGTGTCCGCTGTGCCGTGCGTGTGATCATTGCTTGTACAGCCCTCTCGCAGTGTCCGGAGCAAGTATGGTGGGTCTGACACACCGGTGTCAATGTGTTCTTTTTTCCATTTCCAGGAGTGTAGATTTTACAGAAAAGTAGGGGGAAGGGGTGAGGAGGGAGATAAGTATAGAATATTTAGAATATAATTTAATATTTGTGGAAGATAATGAGGTTGAAAAAATTAGCAGAAGTTAGATGTGTACCATGATGAAAGACTGTGCACATGTGGCAGAGGAGCAACTTTTAACTTAAACAGAATTAAAACAGAAGTTAAATGAAACGGTTCAGCCTACAATAAATATTAAAGTGGCAGAAGTATGTTAGACTGCTTTGGAGGATACATGGAGTTCCATCAATGAGACAACAGAGAATTTTTATGAACATATTAAGAATAAGGAAGCAGTTGAATTTTCACTCACAGGAGTGAGGATAAAAATGCTACTGGGAATTTCAGTAAGCCAGTGAGGAAGGAACTAGTTTTAGATGCAAACATTCATGGGGAACTGTTTAATCATACATTCCTTGTGATACAAAAATTGAATATAAATGTGGTGCTGGGCATAGACACTCTAAGTAAATATGAGGAAGTATGCATTGTAAGGAAAAGGTACTTGGAACATATGCTGAAGGCAACAGGAAGAAAGTTAAGTTAAAGAGTGCTTTGATTGGGAAAGACTTGGTGGCCAGTTTGTGTGTGGAAGTGATGAGCACAGAGGAGGTAGTGAAGAATGGAATAGGTTAAGATGAATCAGAAATGTGTACCAATGTATGTAGTAGATTAAGTGTTAATTTACAGGTTAACTGTATTCCTTTGGTGTATTATTATGTAGATGTGCTTAGAAATAAGATTTTTGATGGAACAAGTAGAGTGAAGTCTTGCCATACACACAGCACATATTTATAATAGGTGGGGTAGTAGATACATTTGTATATGTGTGGTATACAATTACTTTTGTTTGGATTAAGAACTTGGCCAGCCTGTTATTATGAGTGTGTATTCGGTAAATGTTTTTGGTGTCAGTCTGCTGTATATATATTGTGTTTAGTCTACAGTTTTGGAGGGGTATATTTGCTTTGAGTATGTGTATATTTTAGAGGTACATTTAATTTGGGTTGTTAGATGTAAGACATTTTGGATGGGTTAACCATGTGCATCTTGCTTAATTGTGGGAGCTAAATTATGAGCTAAGATGACAGGAAGAGTCAAATTTTTGTTGAACAACCTGCAACAGCTACAATTACTATATAGTGTTTAAATGTGTTTAATTTGAATATATCAATGGAATGGATTGAAACAAGAGACAGACAACTTCATATACTTTTGTTTCATTAGTGATTTTGTTTTGGTCACATACTACACTTATTTTGGTGTTAGGGTGTAACTGTTAGCTGTTAAAAGAAAGACTGATGATAAAATGGAATTAAAATGGTACAAAATTAGTAATATGAGATGCCAAGATACTTTCATTTCTACATAAGTGATTATTGTGAACTGTGGAGTCATTTGAATCTAGACTATTTGTGTGATGAACAGAATTTTGAAGCCACTGGTATAGTTAGCGACAATTTTAATTTAGTGATATTAACCTTATACTGATCACCTATGGGTAACATTAGAGTATTTTTAGAAAAACTGGACATGCTGTTAGATGTATTTAGAAAGACAAAATGGTTACATTATGACATTGTAATAGGTGGAGTTTTGAATGCAGATCTTGATGTAACAACAGCCAAACAGTGTCACTGATGTCAAAAATCTTCTAAGACAGTACAATCTGCATTCTGTCAATAATAGACCCACAAGAGAAGAAGCATGTGTCGACAATATCTTTGTCAGTTTCAATACTACAGAAGAATCATGTGATGTGACAGTATTCCCATTCTCAGATCAAGATCCTGTATCATTAAATTACATAAGTAGGTTCTGAGCTGATAAGAGTTACATTGATAAGTCTGTCACAAAAATGGTAATCACTAAACCGGTCACAAATGATAAAATTGACAGGTTTTGTAAGTCCCTTACTAGCATAGACTGGTTTGGCCAATGGTCTGGTGACACAAATTATAGTCTATGTAAAGATATACCAGCAAAACAAATATTTGAAAGGTTTATCAAAGCATTTTTGACACAATTTAATGACTGCATTCTGATAAAGAAATGCAAAATATTCAACAAAGGCTCCAAAGCCAAGGGTATAAACAAACAAAACCCATGGTATACCGCACAACTAAAAAATCAGAAAAACCAAGTTATGTTGTTGCATAGTTTACATAAAAATCTGAAGACTGACCACGCCAGATCAGCCTATGTTCAATGTAGGAATAAGTACAAAAAAGCAAAAAATGCAATTAAAACTGATAATAAGTGTAAAGTGTGTGCTAAGAAGGTGATAAAAGGACTTCAATGTCAGAATATCAAGAACCAAGAATCAAGAATTTTATTCAATGCTGGTTCCATGAGAAATACTTAAAAGTGTGTGTCGAATTTGTAACGAATGACTTTAATAGGACATGCCACACCTATGTCGCCAAAATACGTGAACAAGAAATCATAAACGCCATCAGGGACATAAGACAAAACAATAAAAGTGCTTCAGGCTGATACTGATGCCTTACACAAAAGGTACATTGCTCTCAGTGAGAACTGCAGTGACTTAGAGAAGAGACTATGTGGAAAAGAATCCCATCCGAACGACTTCCACACTTCAAGTACGGATACATGGCACCGCGCAAAAAACATCATCTCCGCAAGTATAGTGCAGGAGAAAATCAAAAGGGTAAGCAAAATAAATGTGACCAATAAATTCACTGCACTGGATTTTGGAGAACGTTACAAAATATCGCATGAAAAAAAGACTGTTCGGCACTCGATTGCTAATGAATATAAGACGTCCGACATGAAAGCGCAGCAGTGTCCGCAGAACCACGAGGTGAAATTACTTGGGGACAGCCACGCAAGAAACATCTCAAATCTAATGTTAATGCAGGCAAGAAGCAGTATAAGTATTTACAGTGAAGTAAAACTAGGTACAACTTTCAACACAGTTACTGCTGGTATCAACAATGAATGCTCCAAACACACAAAAAAGGACTGTGTAGTCCTGATCGGAGGTGCACATGATGTAAGCACAACAATGCCAACAGATTCATCAAGAAACTGATCTTAGTAATACAATACTTACACTTCACCAATGTTATTGTAGCCACTCTACCACTCAGATATGACCTGCCTGCCTGGTCATGTGTCAATACAGAAATTAGGCAAACTAATGATAAACTGAAATACTTTTGTGCAAAATTTACAAACGTAAAATTATTAGATATTAGTGGCTACGAAAGGAACAGTTTCACTGGACATGGTATGCACCTGAATCAGTGTGGCAAAAGAAAACTTATCACAAATATAAACCAGGCTACAAAAGAAATATTTCACCAAAAAATACCGTTATTAAGCCTATAACTGTGCTGGATGATCCTTTACAGGAAAACTGCCAAAATGGACCAAATCTTATAGGGTTTGGTCTGAAAATAATGACAAGCTTCCTGAAGTGGACATTAAAACACACTAAAGTAAAAAACATGATCTTAATGGCAAAGAGAATGCACAAAGTAAATGTAAAGTAGGCCCTCTTACCATCCTGCAAGTCAAAATTTGCATCATTAGGAACAAGCTGTTAGAGTTGGAACATTTTTCTAAAATAAAAAAAAAAAAAAAAAAATGTGATGTACTGTGTGTCTCAGAAGATTTGCTTACAGAATATCAAGTAATTTGTTCATACCTAACAAGTGCATTCTGGCAGCTATAACGTGTAGAAGCGAGAGAAAAAATAGAGGGGCCGCAATATTTCTCAGACAAAATATGCAATTCTCTAAAATAGATGTAGGTTTATACTACTCAGAAATAAATAGCGAATTTACTTGTATAAAACTGAGAGACCAAAACAATATAATTGTTAGCTTGTATAGATCTCGAAATGGTAATGTTAACTTATTTTTCGAGAAATTTGAACAGATTGTGAGAAAAATCTTAAAACTCAAACCAAATGTAACAATATGTGGTGATTTCAACATTGGCTTGCTAGACGTAGAGGAACTCAACACAAAAACATTCTTAAACCTACTCAGATCACTAAATCTACATTATACTAACAATAGCCCAACACGTGGAAATGCCTGTTTGGACAATACTATACTGTAGTTAATTTTTCAAGAGACCTATATAGTGTAAGCATTGCAGATGAATGTTTTGTAGATCATAATCCTCTACTCCTAACATACCAGTGTACACAGTCAGATAAGAAAAATAATGTTGAAAATAAGAAGCCAAGCATGACATGGGTTAGAGGTCAGAATGAGGAATATGTTAAGTTATTCACCGACTCCCTCAGAAAGGTAAACCGGGACTTTTTTTACAAATATGCCGCAGATCAATCAACTGTTGAAACTCTATGTAATAATTTCCTTAAGACATATACTGACTTATGGTACTCTTGCTCACCAATGAAAATAAACACTACTTAACCAAATAGAAAAGGTAAAAAGCTTAAATGGTACACTGATGACATCTGGGAAAAGATGCTTTCACTGTACAAAACATATAAAAACAATGGCAAATGTGGGACAGAACAAAATGATACTTATTAAGACTACCTGAAATGTAAGAAACATAACATAGCCAACCTTAAACTTGCCAACCAAGCTGCCTATGAAAATTACATGGAAGGAGGCCCAAACAAATGCAAGGCCAGTTTGATAATATAAAACAATAACATACTTCTACCCAAACACATGCCAAAGAGCTCAATAAATATTTTACAACCACAGAAAATGAATTAAAATCAAAAATTAACCAGTCAGACATACCATCAGTTGATATACTTGCTGATCATACCATCAATTGATCAGCTACCTAAAGGCATGTATTTCATTGGAAAACTGTCACACCCACAGATATAGTAAATATTGTTAGAAAATTTTCAGACTTGAAAAGCATGGCCTACTTCTGTATATCTAACTACACAATAAAAAGGACACTACACCTCATTTGCAATCCACTTACTTTTAATATGAATGAATGCCTAGAAGTTGGAGCTTTCCCTGATCAGCTCAAAATTTCCAAAGTCATACCTGTATACACCTCCCCGAAAACTATAGACCAGTGTCTACTGTACCGGCATAGTCCATATCAATTCAGGCAGGCTAGGAAAAAATCTTGCCTTCACACTCTTGGATGTTATTGAATTTAGCATATGTTAAAACCAAGGACTAAGTTAGGAATAAATCTTTTTTGTTTTTTCCAAAAAAAAATTCTGCTCTGAGATACAGTGCTCCAAAGATGACACTGCACATACCATTCTGAAGCGGCAAATTTTGGAAAAAATTTTAAAATGCTGTATCTCTGGAATAGTTCTAGATATTTTTTTGATTCTTTTTATTCATAAGATAACTGCTTTATGATTACAAATAAATCCTCCATTTAGACTTATCTGTCGAAGTTCTTTTACTATAGCATTCTGAACTTTTTTTTATAATTTATGGATTTTTTTTTCAAAATGCCAATCTATAAAATTTTTGATTTTTTTTTTCTGTTGATTAGTACCACATAGTTCTACATTCCCTGGAAAGGAGAGCTTCCACTTTTAGATTGAACAGCTTTTATCAACCATTGAAATTTTTGCCATACGTGAAACCTGTTTTACTGCTACATTATCACATAACAGGCTCGTATACAATGTGTAAGATTTCACAACCCTTGTAAAATCTTCAGTATTCTGAATCCCAGAAGTATTTGGTCTCGAAAGATTATGTTCAGCAGGCCTCCTACACCTGTGACCAGAAGCACTGTATACACAGTCCGTTGGCACAAGCGACATACTCAGTTCAAACAGCTGGTAACGATTTTTAAAATGACTAGGAGCACAATCAGAAATAATGATGATCACCTCTGCCCCTTTTTGCAGTAGAAGAATTTTGTGCATTGCTAGCAAAGCATGTGCTGAGTTTATGTCCTGTATCATCACTTATAAGTGCAACACTTGTGGTCTTGTTTGAAAATATGTCACTCCTGTAAAAATTGAAACCTGGTCATTACTCCAATGATACCCTTGTACTTCTCAGAAAAATCACAGTGAAGCACTAAATATAGTTCTTCATCCTGCACACACCCTTTCACTTCTGCAATGTGTTGCAATTTCTTCAGATGCTGGTGTGTTACTGCTTTCACTGACCATTTACCAAGTTCATCACTGAAACTGTCAAAAGCAACAGTATTCTTAATAATTAGTTTTCTTTTCCTCCCAAGTCGCATATGTAATTTCTGAAGAGTTATCTGATACGTCTTCCAGTGCAAGTGTCTGTAAAGACAGTCTTCCCTTTCCAGGGCAGGCACCACATTCTTGAAACAAACAATTCTCTCACTTTACGTCACAGACTAATAATGACTTCACACGCCCAACCAAGGGTGTCATATGTCAGGTGCTCAAGTAAGTTCTTCAAAGTTACCACACAAAGTTCAATATTTGTGCAGTACACACATAAACAGACATCTCTAGGTGGGTGTAGAACTACCCACTTATCTCGTAGTGCACAATATTTTGATCTTTCAATATCTGAAGTTGTATAGTTGCTCTTATAAATTGCAAAAGTTTATTTAATACTGCAAGTCATGTACCTCTTCACTTTCACAACTTTTTGACCTTCAACTGTTACAGTTACAGTGCCTTTTTGTTGGCACTCTGGCGAGAACAGTTCCATTTATCTTCCAGATAAAATGACTGCACTATTTGAACTTGACCTGCTTCCACAGGATGACCATAATAGGGATCTGGTCTTCCAAAGACTCATTTTAAAGACTTCACATTACTTGATTTGTCTATCATGTACTTTGATACTGATGGAATGTGGTTCAAATTTGTTTTCTTTGAAAACATCTCTGGAATAAAAGTTAAAAGTTGCACCCTTTCACTGTAGGATGCACAGTATTCAACAGCTGAATTGATATTTGTGAAAAATTTCTGGCAAGAGGTGTGAGAGTGCTTTGGTTCATTTTCTTCTGAAGATGGAATTTCTACTTTGAAGGGTGTGGTCAGTTTTGCTGTAGTGTATTCATCCATAGTTTTAGTAATTTCTCTAGTTTTTCTTCATGCATAAAGCTTATGACTCGGCTTCACTGACCACAGTTTCTTAACCTCTGTAGTTGACTGATTCAGGGTATTTAAGTCTTCCTCTATTGATACAAAATTTGCATCATCTGCATGTTGGGAGGCTTCACCTTGTTCACATACTATCATTGTTGCTATTCTGTAAAAATATTTAGAACACAAAAAGTCATCACTGGAAACATCTTTGCTTTGAAACAGAGTCTTCAAATTAGAACACTTATTCCCAACCTGAACAAAGTCTGTTTTTTTTTTTTTTTTTTTTTTGTCTTATATATCACCCTTTTATGGATGCAAATAGTCAGCAAACTTCACTCTCCTGTGGCCCCAGTTCGAAGACATTAGAAACAGTCTGAGGGAATATGATATAGTTGTAGGTAAACAATTAGAATTCTCTCATATACAGATTTATTCACAATTAGCGTCTACACAGATACAAGTCCGGAGGCTAACTGCCGATAGCATCCAACATCCTGCCCCCAAAGCCCTCTCCTCAAAGATAGCACACTTGCGCACAGAACAAATATCGATATTTATGGCACTCTACGCCACATGTCCTTTTCACAAAACCCACATCAACTGGCAAATTCCTCACGAAAACACAAATTTCTTAGAAGCTGTTTCAGTAAATAAGTTAGCACTGAACAATTTCAATACAGAAACATGTAATGAACAACCACAACAAGGAAACTGACAACAAACTACAACAAATTGTAAGATATATCTGCAACAATGAAAGTAAAAAGAAATAACTGCAGCAAAGAAAGTGATAAGAAATAACTGCAACAAAGACAATAAAAATAAACAGTGTAACAAAGAAATTAGTAAGAAACAACTTCAGTGAAGACATACATTACCTTTGAAAGAAAAAAAAAATGAGTCTTTTAAAAATAAAACCTGTCCAACTTAAAAGTGGAAGCTCAGTTTTTCAGAGAAGTACTAATCAACAGAAAAAAATCTGAATTTCCTGGATTGGCATTTTTGAAAAAAGAATTTCATGGATGCAAATAGTCAGCAAACTTCACTCTCCTGTGGCCCCAGTCCAAAGACATTAGAAACAGTCCTTTTCACAGAACCCACAGCAACTGGCAAATTCCTCACAAAAACACAAATTTCTTAGAAGTTTTTTCAGTAAATAAATTAGCACTGAACAACTTCAATACAGAAACATGTAATGAACAACCACAACAAGGAAACTGACAACAAACTACAACAAAGTGTGAGATATATCTTCAACAATGAAAGTGAAAAGAAATAACTGCAACAAAGAAAGTGATAAGAAATAACTGCCACAAAGACAATAAAAGTAAACAGTGTAACAAAGATATTAGTAAGAAACAACTTCAGTGAAGACATTCATTACCTTTGGAAGAAAAAAAATGATTTTTTTAAAAATAAAACCCGTCCAGCTTAAAAGTGGAACCTCAGTTTTTCAGAGAAGTACTAATCAACAGGAAAAATCTGACTTTCTTGGATTGGTATTTCTGAGAAAAGAATTTTTTCTGTAAATTAATAAGAAAATTCAAAAGGCTACAGTAAAAGAACTTTGACAGATATGTCCAAATGGAGGACACCACTGTAATCATAAAGCAATTAATTTTCAAATAAAAACACTCTAAAAACATCTAGAACTGTTACAGAGATGAAGCAAGTTCAAATTTTTTTCTGAAATTCGTGTCTTCAAAATGGTATTCACAGTGTCGTCTTTCAAGGCCTGTATCTTGCGGCAAGATTTTTTCGTTTTTTTTTTTTTTTTTTTTTTTGGAGAAAAAAAATTCATATTTCTTACTTACTTCTGAATTTTAACATATGCTAAACTCAATAATATCCAAGACTATGTAGGTAATTAGACTATGTAGACAATATATTTTCCTTAAATTTTTGTGACTAAAGATATGGAAATAAAATTTTGTAAGTATACCGCCACGTTTGGTGGTACTTGAATATAATTCACTAAGTTTATGGAGTAGCCAGCAGAGGTGTTGAGACAGTACATCCTGGTAAATATGAAGATAAACTTTAAAACAGATGTGGCCAAATGTGTGCATCCTATCATGACATTAGGTGCAAGTGCCACTGAGCCAGCATGGGTGTTTGAGAGCCAGGAGAGCATGGAGTCCAAGTTGGGCTGCACAAGAACAGTAGTGTCATCTATAGATGGCAGCACCCTCTGAGCTGCAGTGATAGGTAGATGTCCTGTAGATGAGAATTTTAGACTGCTGGTCAGGTAAATCCATGCCATTGCTGTGAAGTCGAGAAAACCAAGTTTCTGGCAGTTGGTGTGAAACATAGAGGGAAAACAGCCACGTCTCAGTTGTTGTTGTCGTTGTGGTCTTCAGTACTGAGACTGGTTTCACGCAGCTCTCCATGCTACTCTATCCTGAGCAAGCTTCTTCATCTCCCAGTACCTACTGCAACCTACATCCTTCTGAATCTGCTTGGTGCATTCATCTCTTGGTCTCCCTCTACGATTTTTACCCTCCACGCTGTCCTCCAGTACTAAATTGGTGATCCCTTGATGCCTCAGAACATGTCCTACCAACCGAAACCCTTCTTCTCGTCTGTGCGACAAACTTCTCTTCTCCCCAATCCTATTCAATTCCTCCTCATTAGTTATGTGATCTACCCATCTAATCTTCAGCATTCTTCAGTAGCACCACATTTTGAAAGCTTCTATTCTCTTCTTGTCTAAACTATTTATCGTTCATGTTTCATTTCCATCCATGGCTACACTCCATACAAATTCTTTCAGAAAAGACTTCCTGACACTTAAATCTATACTCGATGATAACAAATTTCTCTTCTTCAGAAACGCTTTCCTTGCAATTGCTAGTCTACATTTTATATCCTTTCTACTTCGACCATCTTCAGTTATTTTGCTCTCCAAATAGCAAAACTCCTTTACTACTTTAAGTGACTCATTTCCTAATTTAATTCCCTCAGCATCCCCCAACTTAATTTGACTACATTCCATTATCCTCGTTTTGCTTTTGTTCATGTTCATCTTATATCCTCCTTTCAAGACACTATCCATTCCACTCTACTGCTCTTCCAAGTCCTTTGCTGTCTCTGACAGAATTACAATGTCATTGGCGAACCTCAAAGTTTTTATTTCTTCTCCATGGACATTAATACCTACTCCGAATATTTCTTTTGTTTCCTTTACTGCTTGCTCAATATACAGACTGAGTAACATCGGGGAGAGGCTACAACCCTGTGTCACGCCCTTCCCAACCACTGCTTCCCTTTCATGTCCTTCAACTCTTATAACTGCCATCTGGTTTCTGTACAAATTGTAAATAGCCTTTTGCTCCCTGTATTTTACCCCTGCCACCTTCAAAATTTGAAAGAGAGTATTCCAGTCAATATAGTCGAAAACTTTCTCTAAGTCTACAAATGCTAGAAATATAGGTTTGCCTTTCCTTAATCTAGCTTCTAAGATAAGTCGTAGGGTCAGTATTGGCTTATGTGTTCCAATATTTCTACGGAATCCAAACTGATCTTCCCCGAGGTCGGCTCCTACTAGTTTTTCCATTAGCCTGTAAAGAATTCGCGTTAGTATTTTGCAGCCATGACTTATTAAACTGATAGTTCGGTAATTTTCACAACTGTCAACACCTGCTTTCTTTGAGATTGGAATTATTATATTCTTCATGAAGTCTGAGGGTATTTCACCCATCTCATACATCTTGCTGACCAGATGGTAGAGTTTTGTCACGACTGGCTCTCCCAAGGCTGGCAGTAGCTCTGATGGAATGTTGTCTACTCCGGGGGCCTTGTTTCGACTCAGGTCTTTCAGTGCTCTGTCAAACTCTTCACTCAGTATCATATCTCCCATTTCATCTTCATCTACATTCTCTCCCATATCCATAATATTGTCCTCAAGTACATCACCCTTGTATAGACCCTTTATATACTCCTTCCACCTTTCTGCTCTCCCTTCTTTGCTTAGAACTGGGTTTCCATCTGAGTTCTTGTTATTTTCTCCAAAGGCCTCTTTAATTTTCCTGTATGCAGTATCTATCTTATCCCTAGTTAGATAAGCCTCTACATCCTTACATTTGTCCTCTAGCCATGCCTGCTTAGCCATTTTGCACTTCCTGTCGATCTCATTTTTGAGACGTTTGTATTCCTTTTTGCCAGCTTCATTTACTGCATTTTTGTATTTTCTCCTTTCATCAATTAAATTCAATTTTCTTCTGTTACCCAAGGATTTCTACTAGCCCTCGTGTTTTTACCTAGTTGATCCTCTGCTGCCTTCACTACTTCATCCCTCAAAGCTACCCATTCTTCTTCTACTGTATTTATTTCCCCCATTCTTGTCTATTGTTCCCTTATGCTCTCCCTGAAACACTGTACAACCTCTGGTTTAGTCAGTTTATCCAAGTCCCATCTCCTTAAATTCCCACCTTTTTGCAGTTTCTTCAGTTTTAATCTACAGTTCATAGCCAATAGATTGTGGTCAGAGTCCACATCTGCCCCTGGAAATGTCTTACAATTTAAAACCTGGTTCCTAAATCTCTGCCTTACCACTATATAATCTATCTGATGCCTTTTAGTATCTCCAGGCTTCTTCCATGTATATAACCTTCTTTTATGATTCTTGAACCAAGTGTTAGCTATGATTAAGTTGTGCTCTGCGCAAAATTCTACCAGGCGGCTTCCTCTTTCATTTCTTAGCCCCAATCCACATGAATTCCAGTCACCCATGACTATTAAATTTTCATCTCCCTTCACTATCTGAATAATTTCTTTTATTTCATCATACATTTCTTCAATTTCTTTGTCATCTGCAGAGCTAGTTGGAGTATAAACTTGTACTACTGTAGTAGGCATGGGCTTTGTGTCTATCTTGGCCACAATAATGCGTGCACTATGCTGTTTGTAGTCGCTTACTGGCACTCCTATTTTTCATTATCAAACCTACTCCTGCATTACCCCTATTTGAATTTGTATTTATAGTCCTGTATTCGCCTGACAGATAGTCTTTTTCCTCCTGCCACCGAACTTCACTAATTCCCACTATATCTAACTTTAACCTATCCATTTCCGTTTTTAAATTTTCTAACCTACCTGCACGATTAAGGGATCTGACATTCCACGCTCCGATCAGTAGAACACCAGTTTTCTTTCTCCTGATAACGACGTCTTCTTGAGTAGTCCCCGCCAGGAGATCCGAATGGGGGACTATTGTACCTCCGGAATAATTAACCCAAGAGGACGCCATCATAATTTAACCATACAGTAAAGCTGCATGCCCTTGGGAAATATTACAGCTGTAGTTTCCCCTTGCTTTCAGCCATTTGCAGTACCAGCACAACAAGGCCGATTTGGTTAGTGTTACAAGGCCAGACTGTTGCCCCTACAACTACTGAAAAGGCTGCTGCCCCTCTTCAGGAACCACACATTTGTCTGGCCTCTCTACAGGTACCCTTCCGTTGTGGTTGCACCTATGGTACGGCTATCTGTATCGCTGAGGCACGCAAGCCTCCCCACTAACGGCAAGGTCTATGGTTCATATGAGCATATAGAATAAAATAGGAAGCAGGATTAAAACTAATAAAATCCGAAATCATCTAGTGACAGAAAAGCCAGTAATGAGATTACAAAGACAAAATTAAACTGAGTGTATGAGTCAAAATGCACCCTCGAGATGAAGTGTAGTTTTTATGTTATATCATATATTAAATATTTTATATATGAAATGAAATTTAAAAATTAATATCTTCACAACATCTTCAGCAATAGTTACAAACAAGGTCTCCATGGATAGGTCTCATTCAGCACTATCAGACTACTATAACAGATTTTTTTATAAACATTACCTATTTTGAATTACAGGGCAAAATGTAAATTACGCATGTGAAAACCTGAATTTTCACATAAATAAGATGTGAAACATTGAAAATAGTGGTAGTATTACTAGATACACTTAGGTAAGGATGTATGAGTGCACGTAATCCTAACTGTTTATAACTATTAGTAATAGAACAATGTAAAGTAGTGTTTTCCAAACTATTTCCAGCAGTGAAACTCTACGAACAGTACTGGAAGACTGAGGAAATTTATGTGCAAATTCATAAGTGAGACATGCATTTAACATTCAATTTATAGTTCCAGTTCTAAGTGTGTTGAAGAAGTGTAAGTGCTTGACTCACATCAGAGTAAGATTTTAAGAAGTAGCAGCCATTTCTGCACGAGTCTCTCATGCCTGACAATTGTTCAAAAACCTGGTGTGAGATCTTGAAGTGTCAGTACATAAGTACAGCAATAGGTCATCTTTAAATGGTACTGACATTATTCCATGTGCTGAGTCATGGACTTATGATATTCGCATGCATCACTAGCAAATGCTCTGAAGTATTTCCAAAGTGGGGATTTGGAATATCTCATGTTAGGTGAGCTAGTCTTAACATTAAAACTTTATTATGGTTAGTTATGCAAGTGATCTGCATTTGCAGTTCATTCCCAACTGTGAAACTTTACCCTTAGACTTGCGCTCAAGAAACTTTTTTCCATGATTTATAAGGAGTTTTTGAGAATGTCAAATACTGTCCCATATCACTGATGCTGACATTCAGAGAATTATTATTATTAATTGTGATAAGCATTACTTTAACTGAAATAAACTCCTTTTAGTAGTGAACATTACTTACATCACATGTCCCTGCCTGCATTTATTGACTTTGTAACTGGATTTCTTAGGGTTAATTTGTCAGATGTGTTGGTTGGTCTCTATTCTGTAGCATAGCCAACACTTTAAAAAAGTCCAACCACACATTTTAGAAGCGCTAAAGACTTTAGATTTCTGATTTACACTTTTATTATCCACATAGTTGCAGATGGAGGATCACTAGCTATTTGTTGAACGATTATTTTGTGGAAGAAACAGGTTTTAGCTTCTCTCTGTCTCTCCATTTATTATCTGTTTAGTGATGTATGGTTGGCTTTGTCTGAGAATATTTGCCATCATTATAAATACTAACACACTAAATGGGGAAAAATGTTTTACTGGTACCAAAAAATCATAAATTTTACTACTCCTAATTTTATTCAAAGGAGGTAATAATTTATAGGTAATGCATTAATTAGTTACAGTTATTAGACTTCCAATGGTATGTTAGAAATAAATAAAAAAGTCTTGTTTCATGTCCTATAATGACTATTTTACTGCTTAAAATTTTATTGGAGAAGAAGCCACAATATATGTTTTGCATTGCTTACAAACCATTATAACTCCAAGAGTGTTTTATGCACAAAATTAGTAGATAATATTTTAGTTTAGACACTGCTATTGCAATCTAAGTGGGACCTAGCTCAGTCTTTCACAAGCATCCAGAGATTTTTCTTCTGATTCCTCATTTTTCTCATTTGCTGCTTCAAAGACTAGGTGTACATCAATGCCACCTACGCACACAACATTATCATCCTCAACAAATCTTCCTCTTTGCTAAATGCTCCACTGTGTGTTTTTATCAGCTTCTTCAAGCAAATCAACAGATATATCTGTGTCAGAATCAAACTCAGACCCGACCATACTGTGCTAATTTCAATAGGAAAAGGTGAAATTGGCACTGAAGAGCACCAATATGATACATGCTAACACTCTTCTAACTGTGACTGCTTGATATTTCACCTGAGATGCCACACTAAAATAAATTTTAGGTGATAAAACAAATATGCCAACTATTAGAAAACAGTCACATCATTACTAAACATTAATAGTATTTTTAACAATAGCACCAGTGTCAGGAAACCACTGGAGTCAAGCAATAAATAATTCAGTCATGTTTGCTGTAAAGGTATTCAGGAGCATCTTGTCACTCATATGTCCAAATCGGTAAGATTTGTGAGGAGCCCTGAATTTTACTGGGGTTTAGTAATCTAGGGTTAACATCCATCACATTGCGCCTTTCATTACTGGCCTCCCCTCATATGTATCTACAACAGAAGAAGTAAAAGCCACATTGTATGTAGATGATCTTGTTATTAGGATTTCATTAATAAACAACAAAAGGAAGCTATTATTAAACCCACAACCATTGTTTTCATGTGACCATCAACCAAAAGTAACTCTAAAAGTCAAAGTGGAAGAGATTCACCAGAATGGACATCATAAATATTTTTCAGTGTATATGGATCAAAAACTAAACTGGTAGACCTAAATAAATAAAACTACTGAAAAAAGGAAAAAAAAAAAAAACTGACTCAGTGTACTCAAGGGGCTAGCTGGTGCTAAACGAGAACATGTACGAGTGGTGCTCAACAAGACCTACATGTCCTACAGAAGACCACACAATCTAAACTTTGACAGCTGGTATTAACTTCATTTAAAACTTCTGAATTGATAGGCCATAATCAATATGTAAAACTTTTCCTTAAAGTTTCATCTCTTACTCTGATTGGCATCCTCAGAGTTGAAGTGGTTAACTGCAGTTAGAAGTTGAGGGAGCACTAAATATACAGATAGCATAGAGCTGCAGAGTGCCAGTAAAATGTCAGCCAGGTGGTACACCTACACCAAAGAGACTTTTGTAGTACAGACACATGGTGTTGAAGAATCTGATGCCTTCTTGGTACACCTTACTAGTACCAACCAAAAAATCCAATTTGCTATGGAGACAGAGAGTAATGAGCAACTTAATTTTCTGGATGCGTCTGTAATCAAATGAGTGGATGGGACATGGGATCATAAAGTGTATAGAAAAGCAGTGCATACTGATCGCCACCTTCATAAATATTCTCACCACCAACCCAGACACAAAATAGGAGTTATGAAAACCTTAGTGGACAGGGCCAACAAAATTAGTGAACCATTTTTATTTACAATATGAGGTTAACCAGCTATGGTCAACTTATAAGAAAAATGGTTATTCTAACAAGGAGGTGGATCGAGCTCTTTGCTCTACAGAAAGAATGAGGATCAATGAGGAACAACAACTGCCCAATGGGGAAGTTTCCTTCCATTTATTAGTAAGATTACGTGAAAAGTGTTGGGCACGAATGAAGCTGAAACAATTTTCAGACCCACCAGGAAAGTAAAGAGTAAGAAAGGCAAAAGATATATGACATGCTTTGGCTATACTGGGTGTATATAAAAACTCCTTGTGGGCTAATACATATTGGTACCATGAAAGCAAATGTTAACACGTGTTCAACTGATAATAAGAGGAATTGACATCTGGTACATAGTGGAACATGTGTACTAAGAGGATATAAAAAACGTTGCGTTATGGTTCATGCATCTATTGACATCTATATCTACTTGGATACTCTGCAAATCACATTTAAGTGTCTGGCAAAGTGTTCATTGAACCATTTTCACAAACCTCTATTATTCCAGTCTCATATAGTGTGCGGAAAGAAGGAACACCTATATCTTTCCACACAAGCTCTTATTTCCCTATTTTATCATGGTGATCATTTCTCCCTATGTAGGTCGGTGTCAACAAAATATTTTCACGTTCAGAGGAGAAAGTTGGTGATTGAATTTCGTGAGAAGATTCCATTGCAACAAAACACACCTTTGTTTTAATGATGTCCAGCGCAAATCCTGTATCATTTCAGTGACACTGTCTCCCATATTTCGCGATAATACAAAACATGCTGCCCTTCTTTGAACTTTTTCGATGTACTCCGTCAATCCTATCCGGTAGGGATCCCACACCGTACAGCAGTATTCTAAAAGAGGACAGACAAGCATAGTGTAGGCAGCCTACTTAGTAGATCTGTTACATTTTCTAAGTGTCCTGCCAATAAAACGCAGCCTTTGGGTAGCCTTCCCCACAACATTTTCTGTGTGTTCCTTCCAATTTAAGTTGTTCATAATCATAAATCCTGGGTATTTAGTTGAATTTATGGCCTTTAGATTTGACTGGTTTATCATATAACCAAAGTTTAATGGATTCCTTTTAGCACTCATGTGGATTACCTCAAATTTTTTGTTATTTAGGGCCAACTGCCAATTTTCGCACCATTCAGATATCTTTTCTAAATCGTTTTGCAATCTGTTTTGATCTTCCGATGACTTTATTCGTCAATAAATGACAGCATCATCTGCAAACAACCTAAGACAGCTGCTCAGATTGTCTCCCAAATCGTTTATATAGATAAGGAACAGCAAAAGGCCTATAACATTACCTTGGGGAACGCCAGAAATCATCTCTGTTTTGCTCAATAACTTTCCTTCAATTACTATGAACTGTTAACTCTCTGACAGGAAATGACAAATACAGTCACATAACTGAGACGATATTCCATAAGCATGCAATTCCCCTACAAGCCGCTTGAGTGGTACATGGTCAAGAGCCTTCTGGAAATGCAGAAATACGGTATCAATCTGAAATCCCTTGGCAACAGCATTCACTTCATACAAATAAAGAGCTAGTTGTGTTTCACAAGAACACTGTTTTCTAAATCCATGTCAACTGTGTGTCAACAGATCATTTTCTTCAAGGTAATTCATAATGTTTGAACACAATATATGTTCCAAAATCCTGCTGCATATTGACATTAATGATATGGGCCTGTAATTTAGTGGATTATTCCTACTACCTGTGTACATGTGTTCCATGTTGAGCACTAACTTATGAAAAATACTGATTATAGCTTCCCTTTATGAGACCTATAGTATTTGCTGTGCAAACCACAAACCATTTAGACCACAATGTGGTCACATTTCAACCTTTTTAATCTGTATTTGCCTTACTTTTAGCTAATTAATTTACATGTAAAATTAAGTGATGTACGTGGGCAGTATTATCCCATCATGTAATTTAAAATGGTTTTTAAATGAATAGGTGTGTCTTATCTTTTGCTTTTCTGAGATTTTCACAACTATTTGGCTGTATTAGCCATTTTAAATGATGTATCCCAGTTGAGGCAGTGATAGCTCATCAGATGCTCTGGCTACTTTATGTTACAATTTTTACAATTGAAACTACCGAGTAATTTCGACCTAGGGGTAATATTTCACTGTCTTCTTCTCTTACTGTGTGTTTGTATGTATTCCAGTATGCCATGTTTTGAAGAATGATTGCTCTATGAAGTAATTTAAGTTACTTTAAAGAGAGAAGGTAGCATTTTGGTAATAGATATTCATGGGTTTTGATGTGTAGCCTTTGTTATCCCCTGAATTCATCCTTAATTCCAGTATTTTACAAAAAAACTTCTGTACCTTGTATTTTAACATGAGTCAATGTGGTTAAAGATTTTCATGATATTTATGGAACATCACCTCTTCAGCTTGCTAACTGCATCCTCCATTCTACTGAAATGTGTTAATACTTTGTATCCTGTGAAACTTTGTGCCACTATTACCTGTAACTAATATGTGGAGGATATAGCATAATTTTACTTTTGTTATCACTCTTTTTAAATGTACTTCACAAAGTTCTTACCCAGGTCAGATGCTAACAATTACAGTAAGCTGATTTATTAAGTTTTTTACCCAAATACTTTGATTATCATAGAACTGAGTAAACTGTCATGTTGTTGGTGCATTTTATAGTTGGTATTAGTTCCGCTATCTAGCAATGAGATTAATATTTGCCAAACAATACAAACAATGCCTGTAAATCAATAAAAGATCAGTGCTGATTCAGATCGGCCACCATCTACTCCCTATGACAATGAGTTTGTACTGCAACAGAAGATTAATAACAGATTTTTTTCCCTGAACCTAACATAAACCAAAATAGTTCATCCCTCTTTTGTGAAGCTTTCTGGTATGATTTTAACATAATATGTTTTAAGACCTGATTATATGGACAGTGATGATTTCAACCATTACAGGATTGTAATTTAAATAGTTAATATTTTACTATTTTCTTAACACATGTAATTTGATAAACTTGGTTATATGTTAGTTCCTTCCCACTTACACTAAATGAATTATCGTAACAGATCCGTCCCACAGTATTAAGGCCAAATCTCTGGAATAACAATACTAACAGTATGAATATATGCAATACATCATTTGTTTCTATTAAAGAATTCGTCAATGGAGTAGAAGGAGTAGCCACTAGTAAGTCTTTCAGGCTCCTTTTAAACTGATCTTTATTTGTAAGTAAATTTTTTATGTGTGCTGGTAAATTATTGAAGATGAGTGTTCCTGAGTAGTGGACCCCTTTTTGAACTAAAGTAAGTGCTTTTAAGTCCTTGTGCAGATCATTTTTGTTCCTGGTATTGTATGTATGAACTGAGCTGTTTGCTGGAAAAAAGAGATATATTATTTAGGACAAATTTCATTAAGGAGTAAATATACTGAGAGGCAGTAGTTAGTATACCCAGTTCTTTGAAGAGGTTTATACAGGACATCCGTGAATTTACTCCACAAATAATATGTATTACACCCTTTTGGACTCTGAAAACTTTTGTTTGACTTGAAGAGTTACCCCAAAATATTATACCATATGACATTATGGAATGAAAGTAGGCAAAGTATGCAAGCTTTTTCATTTTTATGTCGCCCATGTCTGCTAACACTCAAATTGCAAATACAGATTTGTTAAGGCATTTCTGCAGTTCTGTGGTGTGCTCCTCCCAACTGAATTTATTATGAAGTTGTAATCCCAGGAATTTAAGACTGTCAACCTCTTCTATCTGCTCTTCTTTATACTTTATGCATATGCTGGGTGGAAAACTCTTACAGGTTCTAAATTGCATATAGTGAGTCTTTTCAAAGTTTAATGTCAGTGAGTTGGCTTTAAACCATTTATTAATATCCATGAAAATATCATTAGCAGATCTTTCTAGAACTACACTCGACATACTATTTATTGCAATACTTGTGTCATCTGCAATCTTTCCGCGGAGTGACTTATGCCGTTTTGTAAACAATGTTTGCCGCCACTTCTCTGGAAGGGGAAGAAATGTACATGGTGGCAGCCAGTCAAGGAATATTTTAGGGAATTGGTTTAAAAAATTTACTTAAAAGGCCCAGTGAAATCTTCACAAGTTTTCTCCCAGAGCAACTTATGCTGTGCCTACATGACCCAAGTTGCCTGTCTGTTAAAACCGAGGTAGTTCTGTCCTGTTAAAGCTGCTGACAAGAGACACCCTGAGACCTCTACTGAAACTGCTAGTGATTCATGCCATTGGTTTTAGCCAATAGCACGCGTGGGATACAGGTCACGTGTATGGATGCTGGAGTGTTCTGCGGTGCGGAACACAGTTGCCTCTATCTCTTGTAATCCAGATCTCAAGCAGAACAGACGTCTTTTTGGAAGGCAGAGCCTATGGCTCTGCTTTTCATGACCGGCCACCAATGTATGTTAACATGAACCGCTTCCCCTTCCATTACCCATTTCAATTAATTGTTCAACCTCCTAGACTGGCCTAAGCCTTGTAACGTCCAACCCTAGGTGCACCCCTAGTACACTGTATATTGAAATATATCCTCTTTATTGTACCTAATTTCCTGTTTTGTCATTTAATGGCAGCCCTGGATGCCCACTCTCAAATCCTGACCGCTTGACCTCCTGCACAGTCATCACAAGGCATATGTAACAACCTTCTCTCCCCTTCCCTGACCGTATACATTAACACTGGTGACAAGAAGCGGTATCATAGACATTAACATATCATTCGGGTACATGTTTGAAATCAAAGTCAAGTTTTCTTTAAACCTTTCAGCAACTGTATCATCTGAACTGGGAGATCAGTAAAAGGATCCAATTCTTATTTTATTCTGGTTGCCAACAATGACCTCTGCCCATACTAACTCACAGAAACTATCTAGCCTACTTCAGCTTCAAGACAAGATAAACTACTTCTAACAGCAACAAACATGCCACCACCAACTGTGTTTAGCGTATCCTTTCGGAACACCATTAGGTTCTTTGCAAAAATTTTGGCTAAGCTGATCTCTGGATTTAGACAGCTTGCTATAACGATTTGAGCATCAGTGCTTTCTATTAGCGCTTGGAGCTCTGGTATGTTCCCAACACTGCTACATCAACTTACAACTGTTATATTGATGGTCCCTGTACCTATGTTCTTCCTGTGTTCGGCATGCACCCATTGTAACTGAAGCCCCTTTTGTTTTTCCTGAGACCATCTAACCTAAAAAACCATCCAGTCTACGCCACACAGCCCCTGCTACCCATGCCTAATGCATATAGTGGACACCTGACCTATTCAGTGGAACCTGAAACCCAACCATCCTTTGGGGCAAGGCAAGGAATCTGCAGCCTACACAGCTGCAGAATCATTGCTGCTCTGTACCAGACGCCATCAATTGGTCCTGTCAACTATGCTGCAAATGTTCATTTCATCTCTGCTTTCATCTTGCAAGCAACACTTGCAGCCTTTACCACTTCTGTTAGCTGGTCAAAACCACAGAGAATCTCTTCTGATGCAAAGTGACATACATCATTGGTACTGATGTGAGCCCCCACATGCGGTTGGCTGCACCCTGTGCTCTTCATGGTATTTGTGAGGACGCATTCCACACCTGAAATGACTCCACCATGTATGCGCACCAAGTGAACATTGGTTTCCTTTCCCTTCTTGGCAGCTATGTCCCTAAGGGGCCTTTAACGCGCCTAATGTTGGAGTTTCAAACTATCAATAATCCCACCCTCTGTGACTGTCTGGATCTTACAGGCTGAGAGGTTTCCTTTGAAACAGGACAGGCAATGGCATCTGGCTCAGTGACAGTGGACAGTGTCAGCCACAGACTGCACCTGGAACCTGTTTGTCAGACAAACCAGGGAGGCCTTATGTGCGGCTGCCTGGGAAGTATTTCACTGCCTGCTACACTCCAGGGTGACCTCCCACTTTACCATTGGTGAGGGCTCAAGCTCAGTGTGAGCAGTAACAGTGCTAGCCACCAGTGATGACCAATCGGAGGACTCAGACATGCTGGACGTCTGCTGGATCCCCACGGCCGGCCCACAAAAGTGGTGCCTATCATTGCAGCCTCGAACTGTGTAACCGAAACCATCACAGCCTGGAGCTGAGAGTGAAGTGTCACCAAATCGGCTCATATCTGCACACAAAAATCTCAGTCCCTGTCCATGACTGTGTAAAACTTAACTATGAGACAAATGGACTATCGGAACCTCTACTGTAGACACTGATGAAAACGCAGGAACTGTGTCTAATACATTAGATTAACATGCAGAGATTCAAAAACCTAACTAACAAAGTACTCATGTGAAAACTAAATAATTTTCCCCTGATTGGGAAGTTGTAATATGTCACAAAATCAGTTTACTTTCCGACGCAAACAAAACATGAGATCTATAGGCAGACTGTTGAGATTTGTAACCACGATGATAACTTTAACAGAAAAGAAGGTGTGAGAGCAGATAAAATATGGATGTCGACATTGTACCAAAAGAATGACAGTTAATTACTTTTCATCCAAACTGTTGGCACTACCAGAGATAGTTCTGTAGCCAGCATCACATGATGGATTGTGGTGCACTCTGTACTTCCTATATATTCTGCACTCCCTTGAGTTCTGAGTGCAGTTTTAAGTGAAGCTACATCAGATCAATTTTAACATATGCTAGAAAAACACTTTTCATGGCTATTATCAGGAGTATCACCAATTTATAAACAGTTAAGAACCAAGCATTAAGAATTTTAACTGGTGGAGTAAAATCAACACCTTTAGTATTCACAAGAGTTCTAATTTGTTTAGAATCTCTTGAAGTAAGTACTGAAAGATTAGCATAGCTTTAGTATGAGGAACTGACTTATCTACCCAATTATATTAAGTAGGTAAAATATAAAAATTCTTAGAACAATAGCAGTAAGCAGTTGAAAACACAGATAGCATCATCCAAAAAGTATAAGACATAAGATCACCATATAAGATGCCGAAAGTTGCTGCTGAAAAATTTATTTTCTTTAATTGTTCTACCTCAGTTACAATAGAAACTAGGCATAATCTATAATTATGAAAAAATGAATCAGATAAATTAATACTGTGAATTACAACACTGGAAACAAAAAGAAACTGAGATACCCTGATGATCAGTGGTTCCACATCTACAAAGAGATGGCTCATTAATGCAAAAAGAAGGAAATGTTTGTTTAGGAATTTTCTCTTTTATCAAATTTTAGGGCCACGCCACTCAAATTTTGAAGGTGAAATTGCAGCTATCAGAATTACAATAAATGAGATAAACAACTACTGATGAAGCAATCACATGTTTTGATTCCAGAGCAGGAATATAGGAAATTATCAACATACAGGATCCAAAAATCATTCAACTTAATGTAGTCCCAGAAGTAATCAAATCTCTAGAACATATTAGCAAGGCAATTGCAATTCAGTGGATATGATAGCACTGTGGCTTAGTTGGTGATGAAAAAGTAGATTTTCTAGCCAGAAAGGGCATAAAATTAAACAGATTGGAACAACTAAGATGTCATGTTTTGCAGTGAAACACGCTGTTAATAACATATTTTAAGAAGAATTAAAATGATCTCATACAATTTCATGTCAGGGAAAGATATGGGAAATCCTCATGGGTGACACAGTAGTACCTGATGGACCAAGAAGAGAATCAGTAGCCATATTCCACTTACCAATTGGACATGACTGTTTGTATGGCCACCAGCAAAATATCCCCATCTTGTCACCTCCAAGATGTGTTCTTTGTCATAAGATGGTTTTTATCATGAACAAAGAGCACTAAAAAAGTATACAAAATTTATTGACTGTTACTCAGGTTTAACAACATTGTACTGTGAAGCAAGAACACAAACCACAATAGGTCAAGTGTCAGAATATTAAAAGAAGGATAACAGTACAATGAGTTATAGGTATATGATATCCCAGTAGAAACTGAATAGTAAGTAGTTGGTAGGATTCAAGTCACCTATTTTATGGTACAACAGCTGTAACTTTGAAGTGGTTTATATTACAATTAAATATAATTTCTGGTCATTAGTTCTTTTCAAAGTACTCAGTTTAGGATTCTCTACCATCTGCATAATTTAGAACCAGATATTGGGATATTGTGCACGAGATGAGTAATTGTCTTCAGTCATTTCATAATTACAGTTCATTGAAATATGTAGAAAGCATGTTCTTTCCCAAGTATTTATGAGTGTGCTGCAATTGGAGTGAAGATTTATGCTTTCCATGCCCCTGATCCATATATTTTAATTGTCATTTGAATGGTAGAAATTAAAGTCTCTTACTGGTTTCAGACATGTAAATACATGCTTAAATAAACTACTTAAAGTAGGAATGGGATATTTCAAATAAAATTATTTCCTAGTTAGTGCAAATAACAGTTTCAGTATGTAATGAAATACCCCTTGTTTTAAAGAAGACTGGAATTCTGTGCATTGCATACCAGCAATAAATTTCGGCTGTATATTCCAGCATAAAAAAAAAAAAAAAAACCATATATACTTTGAAGACAAACATGACGAGATCAATAGTGATAATCATACTGTAAAGACTGTTTCTGAATTTGATATGCTAGCTATACTGTTTTTGGGTTTGCAAGTGGTGACCACTTCAATCAGATATACCAATTTCAAGGTTTTTGTTGTCGTATTTTTTTTTTTTTTTTAAATTGCAGCAACTTTGCTTGAAATACTTTGATTAAATGAGGCCAGTAAGGACTTATTTAGTATCTAGTACAAACTGTCATATTAAGAATGTAGTTTGATGTAATAACAATTACATGTATCAGTAAAGATTCTTACAAGTAAATGAATATCAGTGCTAACTGGTCACCACATTTAACTGAGTAGATCAAAGTGATACTTTCCAGTTCGCTAACACCAATCAAGGAAAATCATACTATATAGGTGGAAAGTAAACTGGAGAAAAGGAGGTGCAAAGACAGACAGCTAAGAATGTAAATGGAACAGTCAGCTTGCACAGTACAGTTGAAAACATCTACTGTAATACGTTACAATAGCTGTATACACACTGTAACTAATTGACACCAGTCTGTGAGAATGCATAGAACTCAGTTACCACTGGTAAAAATTTGTAGTAAGGACATGGAATGGCATTGAGAAATGAATATATGTATTTTATTAAGGTGTTAACAATAAACTAAAACTTTGAGAAAAATTGTAAATAATTCTTTAACTTTATAGGAGTGAACAACTTGTTCTAGCTTTGAGGATATACCAGTGTTTATAACAGGTATCAATATGGGTTACAGGATAAAGAAATAGGTAGTAAATGTAGATTCAACCCCATGAGAAATCCTGCAAGCATTTTGAGTTAATTCCTCAAACTGGTATCACAAGTGTGCCTTTGTATGGTGTGAGTGTTTGGACTGATGGTAATCTGACCATATAGTCACCACCTGCAGTCTTGCAGGTAACACTGTATTTCTCTACCAACTGTTGGTGATAAGTTGCATGACATTATCACTTAAATGTAGAATATCTGTGCTAATGTGCTGTTACAATATTTGCCAGGTAGTAAGTGAGTTAGGAACAATCAGAAACTGGAAACTTTTCTCATCAAAAGGAAAGGTGTAAAACAGTATATGAATATGTTAAGGAGATTAATGAATATTTGAGTACATACTACAGTTATTGTGTATTACTCTAAAAAGAAGATGGGAAGGAGAATCACATGTAAATTTCTTCTAGTAGAACTGCTGGGAACTCAAAGAAAGAAACTGCACAGTAGGCCCCTGTTCCGTGTTTGCTTCAAAGTATATCATACTGAAAATTCATTTTAAATGACCACCAGCACTTAAAATGTAATAAATGTCTGTTGATAACAATGTCTGAAAATTTCACTCGTTTTAGAAAAATGATTCTTGCAGTATACTGTTGAGAAACTACATCCCACTACCAAGAAGGTGTATAAACTACTGCCAGCAAGCTAGGTGTTAGCATGGAAACTCCTGGACTGAAGTGTTAAATATATCATCATCAACACAAAGGTTGGTTTAGAAACTTCTATTCTCTGCTTGGAGATTGAATCAGCTTACCGTCCTTACATTTTATTTCAAATATCCAATGCTATAGCTTTTACAATTTAATTTGCAGTCCAAAGCAATGTCAGGTGCTGGTGTATGAAAGCATTAGATTCACACACACACACACACACACACACACACACACACACACACACACATTCAAAGGTGCACACCAATCAACGCATAACTTATAATCTGGTTTAAAATTCCTAACACCTGTCACTTGATCTCTACATTACTATGGCTGCTTCAGGTACTGTATGTACAAAGGTCTTTTTCAAATGAAAGTGGGCTTCATAATATATTTTAATATTATATTACATACCTTCCTTCATCATCTCATCCTATACACAGTTGTTAGTTGTGATAGCATCAAGGGTAAATGACAGCTGGTGTAAATATGTAATTATGTGATGACAGTACTTATATCCATAAAAAATTAATTACATATATATAGCCTAATAATTAAAATGGTGGTTAGTTTGGACATATAAAATATGTATCAACTGATGAACAATTAATTATTAGATGCAAATTTAGTACATACATTTATTTGCTTCACAGAAGTGAAAAATTAATGACAATTGTTTATTGTAACAGAAAATGAATCTACATAACATCACCAAAAATTAGCTTTAGTTCCAATAATTTTATTTTTTTACTGGGATCAAAATTTTGCAGCTAAGCAATGTTTTGGTAACATCAGTAATGGAGCATAAACTAGGAGTTATGTTCGTAACCTTCAATACCAATGCAACTTATAACAAATAGTACCAAGTGTACATTAATTACATACAACCATATGTTGTTTGTTAGCTGCTGTAGCAGTAGTGTTTTGATTTTCTCTGTGTTCAGTTAAACTATCAATTTCAGGTGAAATATCACAATAAGAAGTTTAACTTCCCACTATAGACAGGTCAAGTCACAACTCTATATTTTATTAGAACATCTGTAAGAAATATTCATGTACTTTCTGCTGTGGTTACAGATATTAGACTCCACATGAAAAACTGTTAAATGTTGGGATCAACTTTATGGAGTTATTTTAACTAATTTAAGTGTAATAAAATGTGGAATTATACAAGGTCCAGTAACCACCACCTATGTTCAAAGTCAACGTACAGTAACCACTCACAGATGGCAAGTGGAGGCACTGGTAGTCGGTGGCATACAAAGCCGGTTGAGGGATGTGGAAAACAGTGCAGTCATTGTTGTAATGTGGAAATTGAATGATTTATCTGACTTCCAAAAGGGTAAGATCATTGGCTATCTGGCCAAGGGTGGAAGCATTTCAGAAACAGCAGAGTTTATAAACTGTTCACTTGTCACCATCATTAAAGTATACCATGCATGGCAAAATGCCACTATCCAAAACCAGCACTGAGGAAAACGTGCACTACAGGCCACAGATGACAGAAATGAATAATAACTTCAGAGATGTGTACGGGCAAATAGATGTGCAACTGTTGTGTAGCTGATTGCCCCGATTAAACAAGGGCTACCGAACAGTGTCATCTCATAAACCATTCAGTGAGTGTTGCCTGCACATGGGCCACCACTGCAGGTGCCAGCTTCACGCCCCCATGTTGACTGCATCAGCAGTGGAGGCTGGAATTTACGTGTCAGTACTGTAACTGGCCATCCACTGAGTGGAAATGGGTGTCCTTTTCAGATGAATGATGTTTTATGCCCCACTGAACAGATGGTTATTGGTGTGTATGGCGTTAAACATCTGAAAGCAAACACCCTGCAACAATCATCAGAAGGGTCCAGGCCAGAGGAGGAAGCATTATAATCTGGAAACTGTTTTCGAGGCATTCCTTGGGTAATGTTGTCATTCTGGAAAGGATGATAGATCAAGAAAAGTATTCATCTATCCTTCGGGACCATATTCACCCCTACAAGAAGTATCTTTCTCCTAGGCATGATGGCATCTACCAGCAAGGCAATGAAACATGTCACACAGCTCGCAGTGTACGTGCACTGTTCAAAGAGCACCAAGATGAATTTACCACACTCCTATAGCCACTAAACTCTCCAGATTTAAATCCAATTCAGGATCTGTGAGTCCACCTCAGTCAGGTTGTACAAACCTTGGATACTCAACCAAGAAACCTAGTGTGGCTGGCCATGGCACTGAAGTCGACATGATTCTACATCTCTGTGGGCATCTTCCAGAATCTCACTGACTCTCTTGCTGCACATCTGACTTACTTAATTTGACAGACCAATGAAATAATGTAATAAAATACATTTTCATTAGAATTTTTTCTGTTAAACTGCAACTATAATGCAATGATTGGCCCATCATGTTTCTAGACAACCAAAGAGATGAAAATTGAAGATCTGGTTTCTGTCAAAGGGTTGGACAAAAAGTCAAATAAAGTCCAAACATTAGTGGCAGAATATTTTGGTGCATGAAAACACTACGATGTGCAGTCAAGTTCTATGGACTCCACCATCTTTTCTTCACAAAACTGTCACACACAAAATATTTAAAACTTTTGTCATTTATTGACACAGTTTCCCTGCAGGCATACACACTGTTCACAATGTTGATGGCACTACTGCATGGCTGTTAAGAACACTTCTGGAGCCTAGTTCGACCAATGGCAAATCACTGATGCAATTGTAGTATGAAATGTTTCAGTGTCCATGAATCAAGCTGCTTCCACTGAAGTGATTGAAACTTCATTACTGGATTTGAAAAATGACATACATGTCTCATTGACTGTCACAATTATTGAACATTATTCCCATTCATACCATCATAACATGTCAACACAACCTAGCCAACTTTTATGCACACAGCCTTAAGGTTGTCCACTGGCATTTGTTGCACACACCTGGAGGACCCTTTCCACATTATCAGGTCAGCATTGAACATTTTTTGCACAGATCCCAACTATAGACATGATCATTCTCATTTAGTTCTCAGAAATGCCAGCTGAGAGGCGATATCTTTCACTCTCAACCTGCAACCCCCGTGTCCACGCTGTCAGACTAACCAATGTGAGGCCAAGAATTTTTTTGTTCACTGTCATATGACATTCAGTCTTCTTTGAAAATATCATAGTAATGAATGCTCACTTTTCACATCATGGCATCATCACTCTTCACATTCATGACAGCATCACCACATATCTCATTCAACTGGGAATGAATTCCAATGTGTGACACGCAATGCAAGTGGAGATAATGAATGATTACTCACTGGTCTCGTAATGAAACTATCATTATTTCAAAAATCACCAGCAGTCCTAACTCTTCTAGCAACCCAAAGAGTTCTATGTGCTTTATAGTGCTGCTGTCTGTGTCACTTTCTCTCACACACACATACACACACACACACACACACACACACACACACACACACACACACGCATACACAAGTGCCCATATATTTTAAACTGAATAACATATTTACATCTGCTGTCAACCCACGGAAAGAAAATTGGAGATCTTAGAATGTGAGCACTCCTCATAATTCCAATGTTGTTTAACTTTCCTGACAAAATTTTATAGTACTTGGTGATCAAAAAGTCACTATAAATTTGAAAACTTAATAAACCACGGAATAATGTAGATAGAGAGGTAAAAATTGACACACATACTTGGAATGACATGGGGTTTTATTAGAACAAAAAAAAAAAAAAGTATTGCTAGACGAGTGAAAAATCTCTTGCGTGCATCGTTTGGTGATGATTGTGTGCTCAGCCGCCACTTTCGTCATGCTTGGCCTCCCAGGTCCCCAGACCTCAGTCCATGCGATTATTGGCTTTGGGGTTACCTGAAGTCGCAAGTGTATCGTGATCGACTGACATCTCTAGGGATGCTAAAAGACAACATCCGATGCCAGTGCCTCACCATAACTCCGGACATGCTTTACAGTGCTGTTCCCAACATTATTCCTCGACTACAGCTATTGTTGAGGAATGATGGTGGACATATTGAGCATTTCCTGTAAAGAACATCATTTGTGCTTTGTCTTACTTTGTTAAGCTAATTATTGCTGTTCTGATCAGATGAAGCGCCATCTGTCGGACATTTTTTGAACGTTTGTATTTTTTTGGTTCTAATAAAACCCCATGTCATTCCAAGCATGTGTGTCAATTTGTACCTCTCTATCTACATTATTCCGCGATTTATTCAGTTTTCAAATTTATACTGACTTTTTGATCACCCGGTATATAAAGTCTCAGTAGGATAGTATGAAATACTAATACATTTATCCCTGTACAAGTCTACTTGTAAACATACTCATTTCATTGTTAATTATTAAGGGGTCTAAAGTGAGTTATTGTGAACATTGTGTGTTGTTGTTGTTGTTGTTGTTGTTGCGATGTTCAGTCCTGAGACTGGTTTGATGCAGCTCTCCATGCTAATCTATCCTGTGCAAGCTCCTTCATCTCCCAGTACCTACTGCAACCTACATCCTTCTGAATCTGCTTAGTGTATTCATCTCTTGGCCTCCCTCTACGATTTTTACCCTCCACGCTGCCCTCCAATGCTAAATTTGTGATCCCTTGATGCCTCAGGACATGTACTACCAACCGATTCCTTCTTCTAGTCAAGTTGTGCCACAAACTTCTCTTCTCCCCAATCCTATTCAATACCTCCCCATTAGTTACATGATCTACTCACCTAATCTTCAACATTCTTCTGTCGCACCACATTTCGAAATCTTCTATTCTCTTCTTGTCCAAACTATTTATTGTCCATGTTTCACTTCCATACATGGCTACACTCGATACAAATACTTTCAGAAACGACTTCCTGACACTTAAATCTATACTCGATGTTAACAAATTTCTCTTCTTCAGAAACGCTTTCCTTGCCATTGCCAGTCTACATTTTATATCGTCTCTACTTCGACCATCATCAGTTATTTTGCTCCCCAAATAGCAAAACTCCTTTACTACTTTAAGTGACTCATTTCCTAATCTAATTCCCTCAGCATCACCCGACTTAATTCCACTACATTCCATTATCTTCGTTTTACTTTTGTTCATGTTCATCTTATATCCTCCTTTCAAGACACTGTCCATTCCGTTCAACTGCTCCTCCAAGTCCTTTGCTGTCTCTGACAGAATTACAATGTCATCGGTGAACCTAAAAGTTTTCAATTTTTTCTCCCTGGATTTTAATGCCTACTCCAAATTTGTCTTTTGTTTCCTTTAGTGCTTGCTCAATATACAGATTGAATAACATCGGGGAGAGGCTACAATCCAGTCTCACTCCCTTCCCAACCACTGCTTCCCTTTCATGCCCCTCGACTCTTTAACTGTCATCTGGTTTCTGTACAAATTGTAAATAGCCTTTCGCTCCCTGTATTTTACCCCTGCCACCTTTAGAATTTGAAAGAGAGTATTCCAGTCAACATTGTCAAAAGCTTTCTCTAAGTCTACAAATGCTAGAAACGTAGGTTTGCCTTTCCTTAATCTAGTTTCTGAGATAAGTCGTAAGGTCAGTATTGCCTCACGTGTTCCAACATTTCTACGGAATCCAAACTGATCTTCCCCGAGGTCGGCTTCTACCAGTTTTTCGGTTCGTCTGTAAATAATGCACATTAGTATTTTGCAGCTGTGGCTTATTAAACTGATAGTTCGGTAATTTTCACATCTGTCAACACCTGCTTTCTTTGGGATTGGAATTATTATATTCTTCTGAAAGTCTGATGGTATTTCGCCTGTCTCATACATCTTGCTCACCAGATGGTAGAGTTTTGTCAGGACTGGCTCTCCCAAGGCCATCAGTAATTCTAATGGAATGTTGTCTGCTCCCGGAGCCTTGTTTCGACTCAGGTCTTTCAGTGCTCTGTCAAACTCTTCACGCAGTATCGTATCTCCCATTTCATCTTCATCTACATCCTCTTCCATTTCCATAATATTGTCCTAAAGTACATCACCCTTGTATAGACCCTCTATATACTCCTTCCACCTTTATGCTTTCCCCTCTTTGCTTACAACTTTATTTCCATCTGAGCCCTTGATATTCATACAAATGGCTCTCTTATCTCCAAAGGTCTCTTTAATTTTCCTGTAGGCTCTATCTATCTTACCCCTAGTGAGATAAGCCTCTACATCCTAACATTTGTCTTCTAGCCATGCCTGCTTAGCCATTTTGCACTTCCTGTCAATCTCATTTTTGAGACGTTCGTATTCCTTTTTGCCTGATTCATTCACTGCATTTTTATATTTTCTCCTTTCATCAGTTAAATTCAATATATCTTCTGTTACCCAAGGATTTCTACTAGCCCTCGTCTTTTTACCTACTTGATGCTCTGCTGCCTTCACTACTTCATCCCTCAGAGCTACCCATTCGTCTTCTACTGTATTTCTTTCCCTCATTCCTGTCAATTATTCCCTTATGCTCTCCCTGAAACTCTGTACAACCTCTGGTTTAGTCAGTTTATCCAAGTCCCATCTCCTTAAATCCCCACCTTTTTGCAATTTCTTCAGTTTCAATCTACAGTTCATAACCAATAGATTGTGGTCAGAGTCCACATCTGCTGCTGGAAATGTCCTGCAATTTAAAACCTGGTTCCTAAATCTGTGTCTTACCATTATATAATCTATCTGATACCTTTTAGTATCTCCAGGGTTCTTCCATGTACACAACCTTCTTTTATGATTCTTGAACCAAGTGGTAGCTATGATTGAGTTATGCTCAGTGCAAAATTCTACCAGATGGCTTCCTCTTTCATTTCTTAGCCCCAATCCATATTCACCTATGTTTCCTTCTCTCCCTTTTCCTACTGTCGAATTCCAGTCACCCATGACTATTAAATTTTCGTCTCCATTCACTACCTGAGTGTAATAAAGGAGATCTTTGTGGTGGAGCAAGAGTGGGATTGGAACCAATGACAGACATCAAGATTAACTGCTAGTAGTTTGTCCAGCTCATTGATTACCAATTGATTATAGTTTTGAAGAGACATATACCTTATAAGCTGATGAACTATGAAATTTCTTATGCAGCATAATGAAGGAATATCACTGACTCCAAGCCAGATGATTATCTGTGAGCCATACATTCATAGACAAGATCCTCTTCCGTGAACTTGACATACATAGTTCACACATTGCTATGTCTGTCTTCAACAGTTTTCTGTCGTCCACTCTCATAATCCATTTAACAGTTTTCTCATTTTATCTGCACCATTTTCCCACCTTATATCAGTCAGTGTCATTGTTCTTGAAGCATATGCTCACATCTGGGTTCTGTGTGACTCATCAACAAATTACTATTTCATGAATTTTTTTTAATTTTGGATAGATAAACGTTTCCTGATACAAGAAAATATCAATGAGTTGAATGTTTTGAAAGTGGCAAACACTCCTTTTTATCCTTTGATAATAACTATCAAGGGACTCTTTTCTGTCATTGTACAGATACCCACTGGTGATTACAGCTAATAAGGTCAGATGCAAACCATGTCATATAATTTATTATAGTCTTCTTGTTGCAATTCTTAGAGAGTGTCAAAACAATTTGACCAATCAGATCACTTCTGTGGAAGCTCCACATAAACATAATTGTTTCCAAAAAATTTTAAACCGCTCATCTAAGTGTACATGGCATAATGCATTCAAGAATTACCTTAACTTGATACATGCACAAAATGATAGATGCATCCTACTGTTGGCATGGTTCGTCAATGTATCTTATATTTTAGATGGCCTAACATATGGCAGTATGTTCCTGACAACCTAGTACAAGTCTGTCTCCTAAACTAAAGGGCGTGAATCAAAGGAGATAAGTTGTACCAAAACAAAATGAATTAGGCACTGGGGAAATAACTAGCCCAGTGAATGCATTTCCAGGATCTATATCATATTATTTACTGCAGTGCTACCATTGTACGCATTAGGCTATTATTTCCTAATAATGCAGTGGCAAATCTTGTATAACAACATATACTGGTTTAAGTGCTTTTCATGAGTGCTAGGATTACATTTAAACAGTCATTAGCACCCACTGTGGTTACCACTACCCATCTATTACTATTATTATTATTATTATTATTGTCTTTCAAGTCTTCTATTTGCTCAGTATCTCACCATTACAAAAAGAGTGATTAGTCTGGATCAAATCTCAATTGAACCCCCAATAAGTAACAATCATTTCTACTCATGTGTAAATCACTATACAACACATTGTCATATGCTTGTATGGTGTGGTACCCCTCCTTAAGGATATACAGGACATCTGTACACCTTGATAGAACTGTGACTACCGATAGATATTGGGAGGAATCCACCGTCACTGTATTTGAAAATTTGCAATAGAAAAAGCAAGTAGTAAAAATCATTTTACAAGTTTATAATGGTTACATGTCATGTTGATCACTGCTTGGAGAAACATATTGAAATAATGGTATGGTCAACACATTATCTGGATCTATACTACTGAGAACATACAGAACATTTTGCACCAAACCTTGCCAACAGCATTCCACCAACCATGATTTTTTAATGATAGTAGCAGTCTGTGAAAGCAGTTGACACCAAAATCATCAGAGCTAGAATGTGATAGGATGCAGAAATGAGTTGGCCATTGAAATTTCTAGAAAACATGCTGAGTGCTGCATTAATAGATTTAAGAAAGTACTGAATAACTCAACTCCCGAATATCTCAAAAAACTCTTAAGTTATTTGATGGGGCTATATAATGTTCCCCCCCCCCCCCCTCCCCCCCCATGAACCATGGACCTTGCTGTTGGTGGGGAGGCTTGCGTGCCTCAGCGATACAGATAGCCATACCGTAGGTGCAACCACAACGGAGGGATATCTGTTGAGAGGCCAGACAAATGTTTGGTTCCTGAAGAGGGCAGCAGCCTTTTCAGTAGTTGCAGGGGCAACAGTCTGGATGATTGACTGATCTGGCCTTGGAACACTAACCAAAACGGCCTTGCTGTGCTGGTACTGCAAACGGCTGAAAGCAAGGGGAAACTACGGCCGTAATTTTTCCTGAGGTGATCGTATAGGTAAATTATACAGGAAAACATGTCTTATACAGGAAAACATGTCATTCAATTCCGTACAAGGCAGGACACAAAAAAATTAATAAAATTGAATATGCAAAATCTGGTGGTGGATATGTTGATAATAACGTGAATGAGTGTCCCTTACCAAAAATCTCAGATGTATAAGTTCAGCTATAATTGCTCCTCATGTGATAACAGTGTTGGTGAAAGCATCAGAAAGGTAGCTTAGATTGCATGGATTTTTTAAATTAATTGCATATGAAGTACACACTTGCATATTTATTTAAACTGTTGACTACACATTACACTGTCTCCATGACCAAGATCACTAATGCATGCTTGTGCAGTAGTATACGATCCAGGTGTAAGATGGTTTGAATCCTTGTGATAGAAAAAATTTTCATTGCAAGTATTTGGCCTGCAAGGGGAGGAGAGGTGGTAGTGTTAAGTTCCTGGTCACCAGACTTTTCACCAGTGTCCTCGTTTAAATACCAAACCTCTCCACAATGTCTCATGAAGTCAGGACATGTGACACTGTTGATAGTAATATACCAGTCAGATGGGAACATTAAGCTTGGTGGCCACCTTGGTGCTATTCATGAGGAGTAGGCTATGTGCTGGCACCTGGTTACACCCTCCTCTCATCATCATGACACACATACATATGCAAGACATACATGTAGTACTTCAAATATTGTTATGGGGCATGCTGTATATAAACAAAAAGATGAACAACACAGTAATACGCAGTAAGTAAAAAATTTTAGTATATATTGACTGTCAGGAAGGTAAATGTTTAAAATTCTAGTTATACTACTAACAGCTTCTGCCCCATACTGTGCTAACTCTCATGAGATACTTGTTGTTAATAATCAGACACAATTTTTAAATAATAGTAGCATCCATAAAAATAAGACCAGGGAAAATTGGGTCAACTATCTATAACTTACTCACTCTTGCATAGAAGAGAACAAATTACAAAGTAATAAAATATGTAACTACTTCTTTTGTGAAATAAAGGCAGGACATGAAAAAATAATTTAACATTGTTTCAAAAATGAATAAAAAAACATTATTGCTTTGTAACATCTTCTTATCCATTGACAAATTTAAGTGAATGACCACTTAAGAAAATGATATAGACTAAAATTAATGTTAAAGTTAATCATGCCAATCTTTGGCAAGGAGTCATACTTTTGTGAACACAATTTACTGTATTTGTATATTGTACACTATCAGCTAGCTACATTTCAATGACTTGTCATTTTAGTCTTCTCTACATTTCTCTGTACACGATTTTAGCTTGTTTCACAGTGCAGACCATATTTAAAGTACCACCATTTGAGAGACAGAGTGTGAATTCATATGTGAATCTGAATGAAAGTTCAACTGAAACTGCATTTTCTGCTTTTCAAAATTTTAGTGCAGTTGCTGAGAATTTGATGTTGGCTACATTGGACTAATTATACATAAGCATTTGAGGAGTTGCTTTTCCTGTGCTCCATACAGAACTTGAATAGGATGAAATACCAACATATCATACAAAGGGAAATATCCTCTGCTGTGCACTTAACTGTGATCTGCAGAAGATGAATGTAGATTTAATATTGTGTGTATGTGTATGTGCGGATGGATATGTGTGTGTGTGTGTGTGTGTGCGAGTGTATACCTGTCCTTTTTTCCTTTTTTCCCCCTAAGGTAAGTCTTTCCGCTCCTGGGATTGGAATGACTCCTTACCCTCTCCCTTAAAACCCACATCCTTTCGTCTTTCCCTCTCCTTCCCTCTTTCCTGATGAGGCAACAGTTTGTTGCGAAACCTTGAATTTTGTGCGTATGTTTGTGTTTGTTTGTGTGTCTATCGACCTGCCAGCACTTTCGTTCGGTAAGTCACATCATCTGTGTTTTTAGATATAATAATAGATTTCCTTAGATCAGGGCTGCTGACAGCATGCCATAGGGCACATTTACCCTATGTACAGGCCACGTGCAGGATGAGCTGAGTGTGTTTTAGCTTTGCTTGGTATGTTTCAGAAGTACTCAGTAAAGCATGATATTTCATGTAGTAGTACGATGGGGTACTATTTCTTCTGATGTGTGGGTGGTATTTTTCGAAGTGCCAGTGCTGTTTATTCCTCACTATTTGCATGTGGCTTAAAGGAAGTGTAAAAGAACAGTTGTTATTGCAGAGGCACATACATTCAAAAAGAGGCAGCTAGTGAAGTATTGTCATAACCATTTAAATACGAATGAAAATCACAGTACTTTTTCAAAGAATGTTGAAAATTCTCAGTGTCATTATGGAGTCACATAACTGCCAGTACTGCAGATATGCTAGAGAATGGCATTACACCACAATGTACTAGGAAACTAAAGATTTAGTTGGTGCTGAAAGTGGAACCAAGCCGGCAGACCAAAAAAGGAGAAGTGCGGCACAACAAGCCCATCTCAGTGTGATGAAAATCACTGTGCTTGTGCTGTTTGTATTTGTACATATTTGCTTGCAGACATCCAATGTGTTTACAGTTTGTTCTGCTGTTTCTTATTTTCAGCTGGCAATCAGCTGTAGTGGCCCATCATTAAAAGCAAGCTACAAAATAGCGTGCAAAATTTCCAGATCTAATAAACTTTTCAGCAATGAAGAATTCATTAAAGAGTGTATTGTTGAAGCAGTTAAATTTGTGATACCATTTCAGGTATAGAAATTAACTGAAATTAGTGTTTCACATCAAACAGTAACTTACCACATAGCTGTCATAGCAGCAGGTGTCTACAGGCAGCTAACTGACAATGCCAGCAATTTCATTGCATTCCATATTGCTTTGGATGAGTCAATTGACATTTTGGACATGGCAAAACTTGCAATTTATGTTCATGGAGTCAATAGTAATTTGCACATGACAGAATAAATGTTAGATTTGGTATCAATGAAAGATACAACAAGAGGGATGACCTGCTGAAAACTGATGGAGAAGCAACGGAAGCCGTTGGCCTGAACTGGAACATGTCAGTCTCAGTTAACACCAATGAGTGATCAGCAATGCAAGGGACACAAAATGGGCCTGTAGCATTGTTGCACAAAAAGCTACAATGAACTACAGATAATTTGTATGGACTTCATTCCTTTCTACATAGAGAGGCACTTAGTGCTAACTTTGCAAGGCTGGAGTACATCATTAAACTGGCGGGCTGAGCAGTAAATTATCTAAAGTCACATGTGTTTATACTTCGGTTTCAACAATCTTTGGTGCAACTGAACAAACGGTACGGAGGCATGATATACTACTGTGAAGCAGCCTATGATGGTTAACTCAAGGGGCATGTCTGGAGTGATTTATCAATTTAAGACCTTCTACTGTTCAATTTATGAAGGGAAAAGGGAAGCAGAAACCAACATTAGAAAATCTGTAATTGATTGAAGACCCTGCATTTTTAGCTGACTTGACTGCACACTGAACACTCTCAATAAGATGTTGCTAGGTGAGAGGCAGTAAATATCTGATTTTATTGGAAATGTGGATGCATTTAAAATGAAAATCATGTTGTGGAAGTGACAATTTCTGAAAAAGAACTCTACCCATTTCTCTAAGCTCTTTGGTGTTAACCAAATTGTGAATTTTGAACAATTTATTTCAGTTTTGGAAGAAATACAGGAAGAGTTGTCAAATTTTTTCAGGGTACTGTCAACCTCACATCTGTTTTCAAAATGTTTTCAAGATAATTTGGGGTATCAGTTGAAAGTGACTCTGTTCATTTGTAGATAGAACTGATAGACCTGCACTCTAATTCCTGATTAATAGGCTAATTCTGTTACATTTAAACTGTCCAGGAGTTCCCTGAAAGTTTTCCTCAGGAACTATTTCCACATCTCCACATCAAGGATGCAGAAGTGATAACAGTATCCATGTTTGGATCAGCTTATGTATGTGGATGATTTTTTGTTTTTATGGTAATAAAACCAAAGAATGTAAAGAAAGCTCCAAATATGAAGTTTTCATAGCCATAACTGCATGTAAGTATACTGACTTACTAGTTTTGATAGGGTTAAGCTGTCAGGTTCAGATGAGTGAGGTTAAAAAAAGTACAAAAATATTATACTGTTGTTACTGTAACTGAAAATTTATGATTTTACATGAGTTCTTTTTGACATACCCTCAGTGTACAGGTTATGAAATAATGTTGTGCGATAAACTGCATGTTTGTTTTTGTACCATTGCAACAGACTGTGAATTTAAATAAAAATAAAATTACCTTTACGTAAGTTATTACAGTAAATATACAAATTCCAATATATGACTAAAACAACAATCCTCATGATGAAAAGAGAGTAAAATTTTAAAACAGTAATTCATCTGTGTATTATTCTCCAAAGCCAGAAAATGTCATGGTATTTCTCTGTAAATTATTATAGTATCACATCTAGGTAATCACACTGTTCAGTTGTTACCTAGACATTGTTGACATTGATAAACAAAATTTAACGAATTCAAAATTATCTTCCTTTATTTCCTTGCTGTAGATCTCATATTATTATCACTGCATAAGAAAATGTGTAGGCTTATGTATGCACTTATTGTGAAGTATGTAATTGTCCAACTTAAATCAGGGACCTAGACCTCAGGTTGTGACATGTCCTTCTTTATTCTTTTTTTTTTTTTTGTTTGTCCATGGACACTTCATGTTTACATAAATTTGCATAAACATAGTGGAAAAATACAGTGATATATATCAATTTATTTATGATTGCATTTATAGTCTGTCTGTTACATATATTAGCTGGTTACAAAAAGGTAGTACATATACATACATTTTATAGAATTTTCACAGAAAATGTCATTAAAAGTACGTTTTAAAAAATGTATACTGACACATTATTTAATTTTTTATTTCAGGATACTCTTTAACACTGTAAGGGCAAATACTGATCAGAGGTCTTTTTAATTTTCTTTTAAAAATAGAAATACTTTTGATCATCTTTATACATTGTGGCAAACTTTTGTACAGTATGCGTGCAGCATTTACAGGTTCTTTGTTAATTTTGGCCTGCTTCCTTCTATAGGATTGTCATTTTTTATTCTTGTATTATGTTCATGATATTCTACATTGAGCAATGCGGTGTAGATAGTTTTAAGTTGATAATTGTTTCATGTACATATACTGATGCTACAATTGAAATTTTTAGCTCCCTGAATATATTTCTGCAGGATTCTCTAGGTGATGCTTTTGTGATGCATCGTACGGCTCTCTTTTGTAATCTTAGTACCCTTTGTGTGGCCACATTTGCAGCATTTCCCCAAACCAGGACAACATATGAGAGGTGAGAATGGACTGGTCCATAGTACATTGTTTGCAGAGTGTGTCTGTTGACTGACTTTGACATTTTTCACATCAGAAATGTGCTTGAACCTATTTTACTGCACATGTTATTTATGTGGTTCTCCCATGTCAAATACCTGTCTAATGTTACACCTAGAAATTTATAACTATCTCTCTCCTTTAGTTCTAGGTCTCCAAGCCTGACTATGATGTCCAAAGAGTGTTTGTGGTTGCATGTATCTGCATATATGTTGCTTTGTTTCCATTTATAAAGAAATTGTTTTCCCTGAAATAATTGTTTCTACTTTTCATATTTAGTGAAGCCTCCTCTTGCACATCATTTGTTGTAGAACTGGTAACAATGAATGAAGTATCATGACTACACTTTTGGATACTGTTTTGGTCATATCATTGACATAGAGAATGAAAAGTAGTGGACGAAGGACAGATCCTTGAGGAACCCCATATTTCACAATTTCAAAATTTGAAAAGACACTTGTAATATTGTTTTTCACTTTTTGCTTTATTTCTACACACTGCTTTCTATTTTTGAAAAACAACTTAATGATGTCTACTGATTTTCTCCTTATACCATAACAATGAAGCTTTTCTAATAGGATGCCATGGCATACACAATCAAATGCTTTAGGTAGGTCCAGGTACATACCACAAACTTCCTTCTGTTCATCAAGTGCTTTGGTTACAAGTGTTATGAATTCAGCTATTGCTGTTTTTGAATCCATGTTGTTCATCATTGAGAATATATCATGTTTGTATAAAATTTAATATTCTGTCTTTTATTATGGTTTCTATTATTTTAGAGAGTACAGATGTAATAGTTATATGTCTGTAATTTCCTGGGTCTTTTTTGCTGCCTCCTTTATGTATAGGGATTACTTTACTGTTTTTTGGGGACATTGGAAATATTCCTTTTTCTATAGATAAGTTTATCAGACTGGCTAATAGCTTTACTACCCATTGTAAACAGCATTTAATTAGTTTGGTGGAAATGCCATCCAGTCCCTTACTGTCTTTTATTTTTAGACTATGTATTATTTTTACAATCTCTGATTCATTAGTTGGAGTCAGGAATTAGCATTTTTTTCTCATATGGAATGGTTATTGTGTTTATTTTGGAAGTATTATTTTGAGTTATTAATTTGTCTGCAGCTTCAGTATAATGTTTGTTTAAAGTATTGCTGACATTTTGTGCATCCCTGAGTTCCCTCCCATTTATCTCAAGTGTTATGTTATCAGTGTTTTCCACACCTACACCATTCCTCTTTTCATTTACGGTCTTAGTAATATTTGTTGAGGTTGCTATCTTGTTCCATAATATGTTGATTCAGTCTCTTTTACCAGTTTGGTGTATGTTTTCTTCTTTTCCCTCTATGCATCCCTATTTTCTAGAGTTGGCCTTAACTGAAAATT
The DNA here is from genome assembly GCF_023898315.1 of Schistocerca nitens. Taxonomy (NCBI): domain Eukaryota; kingdom Metazoa; phylum Arthropoda; class Insecta; order Orthoptera; family Acrididae; genus Schistocerca; species Schistocerca nitens. The sequence continues at coordinate 378,187,137 of NC_064616.1, forward strand.
TTCATACATACTTTTTACCTCTTTCCTCTTCTTTTTTACTTCTTCTGTGACCCAATTTTTCTTCTTCTTCTTATCTATTTCTCTATGCAGTAATGGACATGAAACATTTATGTAATGGCGTAATGTATTGCAGCATGATTCTCATCCTTTGTCTAGGTTTTATGTTAAGTATACTTCACTAAAGTCTTCAGTTTCCAATATCCTTTGTAGCTTATCTTTGTTTGTTTCCTTAGTTTGTCTAAACTCTTTAAATATTTTTTCTGGCTTTCCTATGTTGCCTGCTAATTCAACTAGTACCCAATAGTGGTCTACAGTGGTTGTGTATATGACCTGTACTGTCTACCTATTCTGTTGTACATTAGAGATCATGTGATCTATTAATGTCTCTGTGTTTTTACAGTATCAAGTGCGACTGTCTACTGCTAAATAAAGTCTGTAAGTTTTAATCAGATCTTGAAAATTCCTTATATAATAGTTGTCTTTTAGTGTGTTAATATTTAGGTCACCAGCTACAGATATGTATACATCTGTTATTGTAATATGCCAAAATGCTACCACTTTTATTTCATGTTTTGTGTCCCGATGTAGACGTTATAATTAAACAAATATGTAAAATAGACTTATAATTGGAAATTTAATTATACTGTCTACTGTGAGAAAAAAAGTATAATACATGATATTATAATTTTGTAAAAATAGGCATTCTGCTATAGTCCTATAAAGTGAATGATTCTCAAACTGTTATCTCTACCATGCCTTGTTTCCATAGAACCAAAAATGAGATGATTCTCATGGGTGTGGAACAAGTCAGAAAGTATAAAATAAAAAACATAAAACATCTGAATATAATACTCACAACACTGATCATTTGTCAGGAGATTCTCAAAATAGGTGAACTTGACATTGGTCATTCAGTCTTGACAAAATATTACTATATTTATCTATTGTATTTTTCATTTTATATGACTAATATTGTACTATTTTCCATTTTAAGTAATTCACATTCTATCCTCTCATATACTGTTACATGTATACATATGTCATTAAAAAAATCTAAACTATTTTTTTCTTCCATGAGACTTCTGGCATCTGGTGGTACTCCTCTGTAGTATTCTATTACCCCAACCAGTATCCAGCACTATGTAGCTGTCATTCAAATCAGACTCATGTGGCACCTCTTGATGTGCAACACCTGTATGAAACTGTGTTGTCAAAAGGACACAATTATATTTTTTTAATGTTCTGCTTCCTTTCCATCATAAGATAATGTTATATTAGACACATACTGGAATTTGTATATTTACTGTAACATTTATGTAAATGTAATTTTATTTTTTCTCAGTCTGTTACAATGGTACAAAACATGCATGCAGTTTATTGCACAGCATGATTTCATAAGTTGTACACTGAGGGTATGTTAAAAAGAATTTACGTAAAATCATAAATTTGTGATTACGGAAATAACAGTGTAATATTTTTGCAATTTTTGTAACCTTTCAGATCTAAAGATGGCAGCTTAACTGTGTTGAAACTAGTAATCCAGTGTACCTACATGCAATCAAGGCAATAAAAATTGTACATCTGATGCTTTCTTTACATTGAATTTATGATTGCTCTCCAGCTGACAATGTCACATATTTATGAAACTGAATAAGTCATGATTACACAGCAGCCTGAGTGATGACAATCTGATGAACTGCATGTACCTGTCAGTCTCCTGACATTTTGTACTGTCCATCAACTTTATTGTGCCTTCAGCAAACCAAAAGTGATTGAATAATGATGAAAAATGTTTTGTTTTATATTTGGTTGTGAACTGTAGCATGGCACTGCCAGAAGAGAAGTGCTAGGCAAGGTTTATTCCTTTTCACATGTAGTTATGATAATTTAGTCCATCCCTAAAGACATGTTATAGAGACTATTTGTTTTTGTCTCTTTTTCTACTCCTGAGTTGAAATGTTGTAAGAATTTTACAAAGAGCAATGTGTATCACATAATATTAGTGGTGTAATGCAGTTCCAAACTCAATTTTATTTTTTTATATTTAGAATGTGTGCTCTTGTATCAACAGTTGTAACAGTATAATAGGTCCTAACGCCCTTCATGATACACAGCTTACATTTATCAAATTTCTGAATGTAGCATAATATGAAACCAAGGACATGCATGCCAATGCACAAATATTCTGCCATCTAAGTGGCACATTTGCAGTTGCTCCACCGTTCCAGCCAGACAGCATAGCAAGATCAAGGGTGCCCATGCCAGGGGGCAAAAGGGGGCTGTGCCATTCCCCACCCCCCACCCCCAACCTCTCAGGCAAGGGAGAACTTGGCTGTAACCATAAATTTTTTATTGGTAGTTAAAAGTCACCACTTATCTTCCAAAATACTAAAAACATGCCATGCCTCTAGGTCTAGCCCTCCTACAAACTATTGTATGGGTGCCCTTGGGTAGGATGGTGGGGAAGGTGTGCAGTTAGGCAAGAGAGAACAGCCCACGTACCACAGTGCCACCCGCATGGCAAGTTTTTGGATGCCTTTGCTTTAGTCCATCTGCCATCCATCTATTTGGCTCAATGTTTTCTTCAGTTTCGTTTTCAAAACAGTAGTACTTACATCTTTGACTTCAGTCTGATCCTTAATCCATTTGTTTGTCATATATTTTCTCTTAGTAATTCCTGTTCTGCATGTGACCATTACTTACTGAGCAATCCACAGTACTGAAAATTGTTCTTTCTTGCATTAAAGATGAATGTCTCATTGGTGTAAGCCATCACTGATAATCTGTACACATTATAAAGATGTCTGTATGCATGTATATGTGTGTTCCACATCTCCTTGTAACCACTGGACCAATTTCAATCAAACTTGGTGTACATATCATTTACTGGCAAGAAATCATCTCTGACAGTTAAGAACTGCTTACCTATCAAAGGGGTGGGGGTGAAAAAGCGAAGTAGTCCATGATACATGAATATTCATATTTTAGTCATCCAATACTTGAGAATGAGAGCACTTAGAGACTTGCACAAAACTTCACACATAATTTCAAACCTACACAAAACTTTTTCCACTGAGAAACTTCATAAAATGAAGAAACAGAAAAAATTAACACTTGCCACATTTTCACTATTCATACCGTAAAACTGCTGCATGAAACTTGACGTTTTGATTTATTACTTCTTTATTATTTGTTGTGTTTGCAACACATTTTGCAGACATTAGCCACATATACCACTGGACATACCCACAAAATTATATCATTTAAGTACAAATAGCTCATCAGACAAGACATCATAAACATTGAGCTTCATTAAAATGAAACTGCTGGGCGAAATTTTCTAGAGATACAGATGAAATATGTATATAAATACGTGAGACATCTGCTAAATATACACAAAATACACTGACAGAAAAAAATCGCAACACCAAGAAGGAGCTGTGGGACATAAATGAAAGTTGGTGGGTATGTTTCTACATTTGAAAGATGACGTCTATTCAAATTTCACACCAGTCACACAAGACTGGCGCTAGTAGCGCTACTATGAGGATGCAAATCAGGTTTTCTTTCAAAACATGCTTTAATGGTCATGAACATTACTTACCTATGATACTAGATGAGGTGAGCTGATGTTAGACAAGAATGCCTTTTAGGCTAGAAAAGCACCATTACCTCACTGAGTTTGAACAAGTTAGTGTTATAGGGCTACGAGAAGCTGGATGTTCCTTCTGTGACATTGCAGGAAGACTTGTAGGAATGTAGCCACTGTACATGATTGCCAGTAGTGGTGGTCATGAGAATGTATGGTCACAAGAAGACTGGGATCCAGATAGCCACGTGGCATTACCAAGAGGAAAGACATTCATGTTTGATGTATGGCTCTGGTATATTGTACTGCATCAGCAGCAGCAATTTGAGCACCAGCTGGCACCACAGTGGCACTATGAACTGTTTCAAATTGATTACTTGATGGACAACTCCAAGCTAGATGCTCTGCAGCATGCATTCCACTCACCCCAAACCACTGCCATTTGCTATTTCAGTGGTGCAAAGTGAGAGCTTTGTCTGGATGTTAACAGGAAACACTGGACCTACACCTAGAATTACGGTCAGGGGTGCAATTTCTTATACCAGCATGAGCACTCTCATGGTTATCCCATGCACCCTGACTGCAAATTTGTATGTCAGTCTGTTGATTAAAAGTGCCCTTAATCCTTATCACTGTGATGTAGGTGTCCCACAATAAGTTAACAGAGAACCACTGGGAATTTGCCGTATGTTATTGCTATGTATCATGTGTCAAATTTCTGTGTACAAAAACTGTTTCACATCACTTCATCAGCAGAGGATCAGTATTACTGTCACATGAGACACTCGAATTTGCACCTAATGCAAAGAGCCTGTTATTTGGAATAATCTATTAAATTCTCAAATTTTTGTAACATATGAGACATATTGGGCCATTGTTAAAATATCAGTGGGACACATAGGTAAAACCCATCAGCATGTTGGGAAACAAACTGGCAGGAAATTTCTTCTTTTTCATATTGTTACTTTCAATGAGAACCTTCATTAAAATTTATTTTTTGGTCATCAGTCTACTGACTGGTTTGATGCGGCCCGCCACGAATTCCTTTCCTGTGCTAACCTCTTCATCTCAGAGTAGCACTTGCAACCTACATCCTCAATTATTTGCTTGACGTATTCCAATCTCTGTCTTCCTCTACAGTTTTTGCCCTCTACAGCTCCCTCTAGTACCATGGAAGTCATTCTCTCATGTCTTAGCAGATGTCCTATCATCCTGTCCCTTCTCCTTATCAGTGTTTTCCACATATTCCTTTCCTCTCCGATTCTGCGTACAGCCTCCTCATTCCTTACCTTATCAGTCCACCTAATTTTCAACATTTGTCTATAGCACCACGTCTCAAATGCTTCGATTCTCTTCTGTTCCGGTTTTCCCACAGTCCATGTTTCACTACCATACAATGCTGTACTCCAGACGTACATCCTCAGATATTTATTTCTCAAATTAAGGCCGGTATTTGATATTAGTAGACTTCTCTTGGCCAGAAATGCCTTTTTTGCCATAGCGAGTCTGCTTTTGATGTCCTCCTTGCTCCATCCGTCATTGGTTATTTTACTGTCTAGGTAGCAGAATTCCTTAACTTCATTGATTTCGTGACCATCAATCCCGATGTTAAGTTTCTCACTGTTCTCATTTCTACTACTTTTTATTACCTTCATCTTTCTCCAATTTACTCTCAAACCATACTGTGTACTCATTAGACTGTTCATTTCATTCAGCAGATCATTTAATTCTTTTTCACTTTCACTCAGGATAGCAATGTCATCAGCGAATTGTATCATTGATATCCTTTCACCTTGTATTTTAATTCTACTTCTGAACCTTTCTTTTATTTCCATCATTGCTTCCTCAATGTACAGATCGAAGAGTAGGGGCGAAAGGCTACAGCCTTGTCTTACACCCTTCTTAATATGAGCACTTCGTTCTTGATCATCCACTCTTATTATTCCCTCTTGGTTGTTGTACATATTGTATATGACCCGTCTCTCCCTATAGCTTACCCCTACTTTTTTCAGAATCTCGAACAGCTTGCACCATTTTATACCGTCGAACGCTTTTTCCAGGTCGACAAATCCTATGAAAGTGTCTTGATTTTTCTTTAGCCTTGCTTCCATTATTAGCCGTAACGTCAGAATTGCCTCTCTCATCCCTTTACCTTTCCTAAAGCCAAACTGATCGTCACCTAGTGCATTCTCAATTTTCTTTTCCATTCTTCTGTATATTATTCTTGTAAGCAGCTTCGATGCATGAGCTGTTAAGCTGACTGTGCCATAATTCTCGCACTTGTCAGCTCTTGCTGTCTTCGGAATTGTGTGGATGATGCTTTTCCGAAAGTCAGATGGTATGTCGCCAGACTCATATATTCTACACACCAACGTGAATAGTCGTTTTCTTACCACTTCCCCCAATGATTTTAGAAATTCTGATGGAATGTTATCTATCCCTTCTGCCTTATTTGACCATAAGTCCTCCAAAATAACTATAATTAATGTCTTTCACTCCAAACCAAAATGAGGATGAAAGGATTGAAATGCAAATTCATAAACTGGTTTCATAACTTCAGAACCAATACTTATTTGACATGTTCACTTTTTGATGTGATGATCATCTATTATTTTGGTTTTATGGAAAATGTTGTACACAAACATTTCATTTATCTTTGTCCCCAGACATAATCTGGCAAGTTTCTTTTCTTTTACTTTTCTTCCAACTTAAATCATTTGTGTGAATATATTCAAGAAGATGGAGAACTATGTGTCAAACATTGAATATGCACAACCTGGAAAGAGAGAGAGAGAGAGAGAGAGAGAGAGAAAACAAATGAAGCACCAGATGGAGAGCAAGACACAAAATTAAACTTTACGTGCTGAGACGGTGTTTGACGTTATTTCAGTGATTACAGAACTGAGCCAAATTTACAAATAACTTGGCAATATTACATTGCACCACCTCTGGCCTGGATGCATGCACTAATATTCCATTGGGAATGTTGTCATGAAGCCACTGTATCCACTCCTGTAGCAAGCTGACCCATAACTGTTTTAACTGGTTCTAAATATTACTGTTATTGTAACTATGATGGAGCTCACATCTGAACTGGCCTGATTCATGTTCTACCAGGGACAGATCAGATGATCCCATTGGCCATGGGGAGTACTGAAATATCACACAAACAGTTTACAGAGACATGTGCAACATGTGGACAAGCATTGTACTGTTAAAAGATGGTGCTGTGATACTGTCTCGTAAGTGGTAACATATGACGACACAGGATGTACTACTTGGTGCACCGTGTGCAATCAGAGTTCCCTCAATCACTACCAACCATGACCTGAAGTCATAGTGAATGGCTCTCCCCAACAGAATTCCAAGAGTAACACCACCGAGCCTGTCCATAAACAATGGAAGAATGGGACCTCTTCCCAACTCATTGGCATACTCACCAATGATGATCACCCATGGTAATGTGAAACAGTGATTCATTGCTGTTGTACGGAGTCCACTACCTGTTCTCTGGTGTCAGGGGGAAGCAGTTATGATCTGCTTGGTGGAGAATATCGGGATCATTCCCCATGGTGATCAGGTATGGTAGACTGGAATCTTGACAACTAGTATTCTGTTCTCACATTTGCATACAGTCCAAATTGGGCCACTGTAATATATGAATGTCTCACAAATTTGGTTTCTGCATGATTCAATCATCTGGCTCCTTCAGGTATTGGTGATGCTGTCTCATACAAGTGTGTGGTATTTCCATGTCCTTCACAGTGATAATTCAGCATCTGATGCTGTTCATGCCACTTATATACCCTACAAAGCCAAGCGACAACACTAAACATGAACAACACTACTGCACTCTGGACACTCTTCTACCTGTCACGTGGCATTGCTACCTTAATCACTTACAAAACCACCAATTGTGTGTACATGTATGAAGTTACAATGACATCCAACCATATCTTCACTCTTTTATATGATGACAAGATTATGAAAAGGATAGATTGCTACTAACCATATAGAGGAGACTTATGGACTACCCGAAAGATTTCTTCAGAATTAGACAATGGACACACACACAAACACTCATTTTCACTATACAGGATGTCCCATTTATCTTAACAACCCTAAATAACTGTTTCTCCAGATGAAAATTACAAAATGTTTCAAGCAAATGTTCTTTAGCCATCAAGGGGACATCAATTAGCATGATTGCCTTCATTGTAGCTTTGTTTTTTACAAACATATGAACAGTGGTATGACTTTTTTGAATGGCACCCTTTATTTTTTATTCGGTAATTCATTTCCTCTCCTAAAGACTTATTCAAAAATGTATCACAGTGTACCATTCACTGAAACACAATGTTATTAATTACATAACACAACACTGACTTTGAGCCTGGGATCACACACTCATCCACTTGCTGGAGTTGTCAGAAAACAACTGAAAACCAAGTAAAAACATAACACAAAATCGACTTTAACTCTCCTGTACCATCGTCCAGGAGTAGAACATTCAAAGGTGCTCAAAGTGGTGACTCTGGACACTGATACACTGTGCACTCATTGAATGAAAGAATTATTAACTGCTTCCAGTGTTGCCTGCTGAAGAGAATTACAAGCAAGCACGATATGTTCCTGCATGTCCTCTCCACTTGTTGGAATATCATGATAGACAACATTCTTAATGCATCCCCAAAGAAAAAAAGCCCAGAGGATTTAAATGAGGAGACCTAGCAGGCCAAGTAACTGTTCCTCCTTGACCAGTCCATCTGGCAGGATACCCTCGGTTCAGAACACGACGAGCACACAAGGCATTATGTGCTGGACATCCATCTTATTGATACCACAGTAGCCACCCACCTTCCACATGGAGCACGTCCATATCTCACCACTGACTTGTAGTATCAGCCGCATGCAGTTGATGTCAACAAGTGTATGGGCCTGAAGATGACGTTCTTACAACATTGAAACTAGTTGCCAAAATAAAATTGACACCATAAATACAGCTGGAGGAATTTCTTCATTTATAATATGAATGCCAACTTTGTCACAAAGAGTCATTAATGAAGAGAACAATATGATTTTCAACAGATACTACAAAAAATATCTTGGAAAAAGGTGTGCCAAGATATTCATTCATAAGCAGGATTCAGTTCATAAATGTTGTTTCGAAGTAACATTTCAAATGAAGAAAATAAAAGTTAAGCCAGGGCAAGACCTTGACCTAAACACACTGTTTGCCATAATGAGCTGGCAGTTTCACCACCATAACAATTTCAGTACATCGGCATGATTGATCAGTCAAAAAGCCAATGGTATTTCTGAGACCAGGGATGCTGCGGTGGCAATGTGGCAAGTTGAGCCTGTAACACTGCTCAACATCAAGCCAACACCCTGCACATGCACAGTGTGATTCACAAAGATAGGCAAATGTTTTAATATGTTATCCTACAAGTAAAACTAAAGAAAAAAGTTCATATAAACATAGGTTCACAAGTGTTGAGTTATGGAGTTATGGCTAATAAAATAATTTGCCTGAAATTTAGCAACTTTGCTAATATGAAGCCATCGCAAAACTGTACAAGGTTAAAGTGAGGCACAATTTCCATTTATTTTGTTATTACTGATCTGGTGAATCTAATAAAAACATGTCCCATATGTGTACCTGCAGTAGTTTTCCAGAACATCCAGAGAAGCAAAGACGTAATTTTGTATTTTTTTTAATTTACAACTACTTGGCGCAGATTGTTTTTTAAATTCTAGACAATTGCACAATGTTTTCAACAGATGTTGTAGAGAATTTAATTTTGGAAAAATGATAGTAATAACATTAACTGAAACTATGAATGTGTCAGATAATCTGCTTTTATCAATATCATAGCAAACATGAATTCATGTTAAACCGAAAAAAAAGATCAGTGTTAAGGATGTTTTACAGTGTACATACAGTTTCATAATAAATTCACAATAAATGTTCAAAAATGTCTCCACTGAGTTCAGTGCATTTAGTTGCATGTATATCAAGAGATTTTGTTGCTTGTTTCAGTTTCACAGGGTTGTTCTTAATTTCGTCTATTACATTCATAATACGAGCAAGTTATGCCTCATGTGTATTGAATTTGTCCTCATAAACTGTGTCTTTCATCCATCCCCATACACAAAACTCTATTGGTGTTAAACTGGGTGATATGGGTGGCCACAGACATGTAGCACCACGACCAATCCATTTCTGGGTAAAATGTTCATTTAAATGTGCAGTAATGGCATTGGTGAAATATGGAGACACACCATCACATTGAAAATACATTTTCAATTGCATAGCAAGAGGGACATCTTTGAGCAAGTGGGGCATTTCTTCTTTAAGGAATTGTGAGTACATCTCACCTGTTAGAGGTCCTGTGAAAATGAATGGTTCAATAAATGTGTGATTATAGCACACCACACATTTATGCTAAATCACTGCTGAAAATTGTGTTGCATTGTTGCATGTTGGTTTACTTCAGACTCTACTTGCTTGTTATGTAAATTGTTTATACCATCTTGAGTAAACTGTGCCTCATCAGTAAATAAAATGTATTAGGCATAATCCATATCACTTCAGGCATGGGGGGTATCTTCATAGTCTTGGATGTTCTTGAATTCAGCGCATGTTAAAATTCAGAAGTAGGTAAGAAACATGTATTCTCTTGTTTTCTCCAAAAAAAAAAAAAAAAAAATCGTGCCACGAGATACCGGAATCCAAAGATGACACTGTAAACACCATTTTGAAGATGCAAATTTTGGCAACATTTTTTAAACGCTGCATCTCTGTAACCATTCTAGATGTTTTGTTAGAGTTTTTGTATTTGAAACATAATTGCTTAATGATTACAATGGTATCCTCCATTAGGACATATTTGTCAAAGTTCTCTTACTGTCGCATTTTAAATTTTTTTTATAATTTAAAGATTTTTTTTTAAATGACAATCCAAAATAATTAGATTCTTTTCTTTTGATCAGTACCATGTAGTACTATATTCTCGTTAAAGGAGAGCTTTCACTTTTATGTTGAAGAGGTTTTATTTTAAACAATCTATTTTTTACCTTTAAGGGGTAATGTATGTCTACACTGAAGTTGTTTCTTATTAATTTCTTTGTTATAATGTTTATTTCTGTTGTCTTTGTTGCAGTTATTTCTTATCACTTTCTTTGTTGCAGTTATTTCTTTTCACTCTTATTGTTGCAGATATTTCTTATGCTTTGTAGTAGTTTCTTGTCGCTTTCTTTGTCGTGTTTGTGCATTGCAGGTTTCTGTATTATAGCTGTTCAGTGCTAATTTGATTACTGAAGAGACTTCTAAGAAATATGAGACCATCCAGTGAGTTCTGTGTTTTCGTGAGGAATTTGCCAGTTGACACAGTTGCCGTGTTTTGTGAAAAGTTCTGTTTCTAATGTCTTCTGACTGGGGCCACAGGAGAGTGAAGTGTGCTATTTGCATCCATAAAAGGGTGATATATAAGACAAACAAAAAAGACATGCTTTGTTCCAGTTGGGAATAAGTGTTCTAATTTGAAGACTCTGTTTCAAAGTGAAGATCCAGTGATGACTTTTTGTGTTCTAAATGTTTTGACAGAATAACAACAATGATAGTATCTGAACAAGGTGAAGCGTCCCATCGTGCAGATGATGCAAATTTTGTATCAATAGTGGAAGAATTAGATACCCTCAATCAGTCAACTACAGAGGTTAAGAAACTGTGGTCAGTGAAGCCGAGTCATAAGCTCTATGCATGAAGAAAAACTAGAGAAATTATTAAAACTATGGATGAATACACTACAGCACAACTGGCCACACTCTTCAAAGTAGAAATTCCATCTTCAGAAGAAAATGAACCAAAGCACTCTTGCACCTCTTGCCAGAAATTTTTCACAAATATCAATTCAGCGTTTGAATACTGTGCATCCTACAGTGAAAAGGTGCAACTTTTAACTATTATTCCAGAGATGTTTTCAAAGAAAACAATTTTTAAACACATTCCATCAGTATCAAAGTACATAATAGACAAATGAAGAGATGTGAAGTCTTTAAAAGGAGTCTTTGGAAGACTAGATCCCTATTATGGTCATCCTGTAGAAGCAGGTCAAGTTCAAATAGTGCAGTTATTTTATTTGGAAGATAAATGGGACTGTTCTCGCCAGAGTGCCAACAAAAAAGAAACTATAACTGTAGCAGTTGAAGGTCAAAAGTTGTGAAAGTGAAGAGATACATGACTTGCAGTATTAAAGAAACTTTTGCAATTTATAAGAGCAACTATACAACTTCACATATTGGAAGATCAAAATTTTATGCACAAGCTAAGTGGGTAGTTCTACACCTAACCAGAGGTGTTTGTTTATGCCTGTATTGCGAGAATTTTGAACTTTGTGTGGTAAATTTGAAGAACTTACTTGAGCATGTGACATACGACACCCTTGGTTGGACATGTGAAGTCACTAGTAGTCTGTAATGTAAAGTGAGAGATTTGTTTGTTTCAAGGATGTGGTGCCTGGCCTCGAGAGGGAGGACTGCCTTTACAGACACGGAAGACATATCAGATAACTCTGCAGAAATTACATATGCAACATGGGAGTAAAATAAACTAAGTCTCAAGAAAACTGTTGCCTTTGACAGTTTCATTGATGAACTTGGTAAATGGTCAGTGAAAGCAGTAATATACCAACATCTGAAGAAATTGCAACAACGAAACATTGCAAAAGTGAAAGGGTGTGTACATGCTGAAGAACTATGTTTAGTGCTTCACTGTGATTTTGCTGAGAACTGGTCTGTAATTCTCCCACAAGAAGTACAAGGGTATCATTGGAGTAATGACCGGGTTTCAATTTTTACAGGAGTGACATATTTTCAAAACAGGGGCAGAGAAGATCATATTTGTTTCTGATGGTGCTCCTAGTCATTTTAAAAATCGTTACCAGCTGTTTGAATTCAGTAAGACACTTGTGCCAACTGACTGGGTATACAGTGTTACAAAACATAATCTTTCCAGACTGAATACAGCTGTGATTCAGAATATTGAGGATTTTATGAGACTCTTGAGATCTTACACATCCACAGCCCTCATTCTTTTGTCCAAAGAGGAAATTGAAGAATTCTGTGAGCAGAAAACAGAAGAATGGTCCAAACAAACTACTCCGGTGAAAGGAATTCAGACGACACATTTTTGGGCTCAAAGTAATGGGCGATCTCATATTGCATGCACTTTAAAGAGCAAGAAAGAAGAAATTTTGTTCGTTTTTCCAACACCTCAGAAACAGCAGGATAATATTCACATTCACAACCTGAACAGGGTGATGTTTGTGGGAAGTGTGTATGACTGGTTGGTGATTTTCACAGATTATAGACACCAGGTATGTGTTAAATGAAACTGTAGTGAACTTTATGTTACCACATCGACTAGCTGCTGGATATAGGTTTCCAGCTGAAGAACAGCAACAATTCCATCAGTGTTCACTTCCTGTTCACAATGTCTTAAAGATTGTAAGTGCTCCAGTTCTTATTGGTTCAACAGGAAGGCATCACTCTATATCAAAGTAAGATACTGAAGCAGTGGAACACATTTTTAGTTCACTGACTGGCTAATTTGAGTACAAAATAGAGTGCACAGAAGTTGTATAAATTAAAACCTTGTATAAATTGGACCTTTCACATACATTTTACAACCATTTAAATTGCTTGAGAAATGAGTCTCTTACTCATCTTTCAAAACTAAAATTATGTTAAATAAGGCTAGATTTTGGCTTTTTTGAGCCTGTTATGTGATAATGGGGCAATAAAACAGGTTTTATGTATGGAAAAAATTTTAATTGTTTATAAAACCTGTTCAACCTAAAAGTGAGTGCTCTCCTTTTCAGGGAATGTAGAACAATATGGTACTAATCAACAGAAAAAAATCAAAATTTTATAGCTTGGCATTTTTGAAAATAAAAATCCATAAACTATAAAAAAAAGTTCAGAATGCTATAGTAAAAGAACTTTGACACATAAGTCCAAAAGGATAATTTCTTAGTAATCATAAAGCAACTATCTCTCAAATAAAAAACCAACAAAATATCTAGAACTCTTCCAGAGATACAGCATTTTGAAATTTTTTCCAAAATTCACATCTTCATAATGGTCATCTTTGGAGGACTGTATCTCAGAGCAGAAATTTTTTTGAATAAAACAAAAAAATACGTGTTGCGTACTTAGTCCTTCATTTTAACAGATGCTAAATTCCGAGACTATGAGGGTAAGATTTTTTCCTACCCTGCCTGAACTGAGATCGAGTATGCCATTTTTGTAACTGCCAATTAGTATTTAACAAGTTGCACAACTACAAGTGAGGGACAGGATCTCCCGGATGTAAATGATGCACTTTCTCTTTATGGTGAGGATACAGATTATTGTACTTCAGCGTATACCATACCTTAGATTGGGAAATGTTCAATAGTTGTGAGATACATCATGTACCAGTACCCGGGCTACGTTGCACAGCATCCATAATATCCTCATCATCGTCTTCATGTATCAAGTGCTTGTACTAATTATGAACGCTTCGTAGGGAACCTGTCTCCCATAACATTCTAAATACTCCTTTAATGGTTCGTGCATTCGGAATTCTCTGAGTTGGATAACATAAGCAAATTTCGTTAACTGCAGCTGTAGCATTACCATCAGATTTACCATTGATAAACACCATATACAGAGAACTAACACAATAGTAGTCTGTACAATAGTAACAAATAAAGACAAAACTGAGTTCATGATTTCTCACTTTTTCCCACCACTACAAGAGTTAATAATACAGTACTGTATCTTCACAATATGTTACCTATACTGAAATTGACTGTTGAAACTAAATTTCTACGAATATGGCTACAAACTACACAAAATGGGACTCATGTCAAAGGTCTTGAAACAAAGTTTTTAAAAGGTTATTTGCAACTTAAAGAAACTTGAAGTATGTAGACAACTTTTCGTTCAATGAAAAGTAGAATGGGCCTGCCAAACATCTGCATCAAATTCAAGCTGTCCTGTATCTAATGTTCTACTGAATTACTGGTGTGTAATAGATCAGAACTGAACAATAAATGATGATGATGAAACACAATATCGCTTTTGTTTCTGTTACATTATAACTTAAATAAATGAAATTACTGGAAAGCATATTGTTTAATTTCTACAGAATTAATTTAGTTAGGTAACCAATTTGCAACTTATAAGGGCATCACACACAACACAGTGCTTTTCGTTTTCAGTTATCTTGTTATATCAAAAAGCAGCAGAAGTATCATTTAACTTAATAAATCTATCTTTATACCTGCTCTGTAGGCAAGAAAAATTAGTAACAGGCATCTCTATGCAGTATACTCCGATTATCAAGATAACCACATTATTACTTTACCAAAACAGAGAGATAAAGTAGGGAAAGAAGTGTTATTTCTCAAAAATACCGCTAAGAGTCATGCACCTAAATATACATTATCTGTAAATGAACACTCGTCTCATGGTTTAGTGCTAACTGATCATGGATTAAGATCTATTGAAATTGTTTACTGTAAACTAGAGGGTTACTTCTTAGCAAACGGTTATTATAGACAGAAACATAAGGGTGGTGGTGTGGCAGTTTATGTTAGTGAGAATCTCAAGTCTAAAAAAATAGACTGTTTAGATCAGTACAGCAAAGAAGGGTTGATAAGAGTGACAGGCATTGAACTCCACACCAAAGAATGCTGAAAGGTTATGGGAAAATATAAAGTTATTGGGATTGGCTGAGGTGAGGAGCAGAGTGATATATTTAGTAGGATTGTGGGATGTTGTGGTCCCAGTGATATCACTGTATTTGGTGATCTGAATAGTGAGGCACATTCTGGCAACATCTCTAATATGAGGTTAATAGATACTCTTAACTCATATATTCTTATAAATGTAAATACTGATGCCAAGGTAAAAAGGTTCACATCTACCAGAATAGGTTACATTATAATTAGTAAACATATTGAAGACAATGTTAGGTGCAGGAATGTGGATTTCCACTACTCTGACCACAAATGTCAGCTAGCAGAAAATGTAATCACAAACATACCAAAAATGACAAAAGTTGTGGAAAAAAATGAATTCTTAAAGGCTGTAACATCTATGTCATAAAAAACAAATTAGCTACAGTGTATGGGGCTCTCATTTACCAAACTGAAGGGTTAGAAAACAAATGGGCCAAATTCTATACCATTATGCTAAGACATTTTAACTTTTGCTGCCCTGTTAAGGAGATACAGAGAGTACTAACCCATTACCAAGGTGCAAAAAACACCAGACTAACACTTTCAACAAATATAGTCAAACTTAGGCAATATATCCAGGATCTAGATGTGATACACCAAGTTATCACAGCTGCAGATTTTCGGGATAAGTACAATGAAGCCAGGAAAATCTTTCAGAAAGAATTTTCAAATCTAAGAAGCAAGATATACAACAGTGAACCAGCTCAATCAGCCACTATGCCCAAGACTTAATGAAATATTGTAAATAAATTTCATAAAGCCATTCAAAAGCCAAGAAATGAAATTTTAAACATCAGATATTGAGGAAATATAATTAAAGATCCCAATGAAGTCTGCATGGTTTTTAATAAATATTTTATATCTGCAGCTGTCAATTCATTTAATCCCACAAACGTGAATGGTAAGGAAAGGTCTGTCAATTGAAGAGTCACCTTTTCAATTCAAAGAAATTAGTGAACATGAAATAGGAAGGATAAAATGGTGCACAGTTAAACCAGTGCATAGAAAAGGATCAAAGGAAGAAGTTTCAAATTTCAGACCCATATCATTAATACCCACATTCAGTATAGTATTTGAAGTTGTGTTGCTGACACAACTCACTGATCATTTCTCCAAAAATAAGGTGCTAACAGAGACACACCATGGCTTCCAAAAGGATAACACCACTATCACGGCAATTACAGAGTTTCTTCGTAAAGTGTATGGTGACCTTGAGTAAGGTATACAAACTGCAGGCATATTTCTAGACCTCAATGAAGCCTTTGACGTGGTAAACCATGAATTACTCTTGAGTAAACTTGAGGCCTACAGTATCAGTGAAACGTCCATGTTAATGTTGACTACACTCCTAGTTCATCATAAGCAGTGTACAAAGCTGACTTACAATATCAATGATCAGGTCATAACTTTCTAGTCCATTTATGAATCTGTCACACAAGATGTACCCCAGGACTTAGTTTTGGGCCCTTCCCTCTTACTTTTATACGAAAATGATACAGAGCAACCTCTCAACTCCCAGTTGGTAACCTATGGAGACGATACCTCACTGTTATTTCTTAGCAAACAAAATGATGAGTTAACACTGGTAACAACTGAGGGACTAGATCAAATAACTACTTACTTCCAAGATAAAGGTTTCAAGTATAATATCAGCAGATCATAGTTATTGCCATTTAAGATTGCAAATTTAGACCAAACCTCTGTCAGTAATATAGAACAAATTGAATCTGTAAATCAGAAGACTGTAAATTTCTCGGTATTTACCTAGTATAAAATCTATGATGAGTGAACCATATCAATTTTATCTGTAATAAAATCAATAGTTCACTGCATCTAATAGACCAGCTATCAAAAGTAGTTTCAGAACAGACCTTAGAAGCAATATATTATGGGGCAATTTTTGCACAGATTAATTATGGGATAGGGGTGTGGAACTGTGCTGCTAACATACATTTGAACAGAATATTAATCCTGCAGAAAAGAGCAGTCAGTATTATCTACGGAGCTCTGATATGCATGTCTGGTATACAAGAAATAAAAACTACTACTGCAGACAAAAGACTAAGCTAAAAACAACAGACCATAGTCCATTCATTAACGGCCAGCTATGGTATAACAAACTGCCGAGCTTTATAAGGTATCACAAAGCGAACTTTTTGAAACAGAAACTGAAATCATTCTCGATTGGTAAGTACTTATATTCTATGTGTGAACATTAATATCAAACTAAACTGAAATTTCTTTATATTTTGTTTGGTAAATTCTGAACATTTGTAACAACTGTGATTTAATATTGAACATTGTAGTCTTTCGTAAGTACACTGACATTTGTACCATGTATATGTTATCACTTACGAAAGATGAAATGTCATCAGTTTGTGGTTCCATGAAAAACAATACAATATAAATAAATATCATCGCCCAACAATGCCCACAGTCTGCCGCCATTGTTTCCATGAGCAATTGCAGTACTTCACAGGAAGGTGGCTATGTTCCCAAATATCAGTTGTTCCTGTCTCAAATTTGCCGTCGTCATTTTACTGAAGACTCCGTAGTTTAACTAAATTTTGACTAAAGGGGCCTGAAAAAGTTTCACTTCGGCAACGTGTCCTATTCAATGGAAGAATTTCTATTAGTGCAATTAGGAATTACGAACTCACATCTGTACACTTGAAAAAATATAATTTATCGCGCAAATGATCCATGAAACATAAGACTCACAAACTGGGAAAATAATTCAATTGAATAGTCGTTTTGGATAGGGTACACGATACATCTGATCTCATTTTATCGCCGTCTCACATCAGAACAGTATGAGCATGCTACAGCTACGTTTCTGTTTGAAAGAGAACCTATGGCTCACATTAAAAGATGAGAAATATATTTTTCTTTATGATGAAAGTGGATATCTCTTAGCAGTGTAGTGATCTAACAAAGCATATATGTGTGAGCATAAGACAATGTGCCGCTACTTTCACACAATCTGCTGCTACAAAAATTACTTTTATCGGCGTGTTAAATTGTACGTCGGTGATGCAGAAATCTTACTATGTAAATTTGAATGAGAGTAATTTCTTTCGATGTCTTATTTTTAGGTAACAGCTCCAGCAGTACCGCACTCTATGTCACAAACCGCTTTTATATGCACTTCTTATTCACAAAACCTACTCTGAAATACTAACGGAATATCTGCTTGCGAAAGCGTGCAATAGTTATGGAAACAATACATTAAATAACTGTAAGCAAATTATACGGAAAAACTTTCAGACACTGTCATATAAAGAAGAGACGTACAAATTAAAGTGAATACAACTTTTAACATTTAAACAACATGTACTTACCATAAAACTAAACATTTTCCCTTCCACTTACTGAAGACGCAGTACCGTGATGCGCTGTAACTCGTAATCACTGGAACGCGCGCCAACGATGCGAGTTTATCACCTTTGACATCAGAGATAAATGCGTTATGATCGTAAAATTTCCTCAATTAAACCGTTGTTCGGTCACAGACGAAGGCTGTGAAAAGCTTTTTGCCACTCCAGAAAAACAATATTCACCCAATAAGACGTAAAAATGTGATATATACGAAAAATAACACGAAAATCAATTTATAGCATGTTGCAACTTATGCAGTCAACGTGATATCACCAATCGATCTCTTAGTACATCGACATGAAACAAGTTGGTTTCTAAATTCAAATTCCGCGATTATCTTCGTAGATTAGGAAAGCAGCGTGTACTACATTAGGTCTACTAAGAACGTTAAGATTATTTAGTTTTAAACCCACAGAAAAAAATATTGAAGCTTCCAAGTTTGTCAGCCAAGAAGTTCCTATATATACAAGATCACAAATGGTAGTGCGATTTTTATTTTACAGTACCAAATTTCTTGGATAATGAAATTTGATCTAATATTGTACTAAGATCTTTGACATGGCGCAAAAGGTGGTATTACACTGTCATCAAATATTTCGTCAAAGTTCAGAACGGAGAACAACAACTTGTTACTATACTCTCCACTTGCATGTACTACAATTGCATTGTGTTTGCCTTTGGAAGATCAACGGAAAAAAGGAAATGGACTGGTGTAAAGCTGGGGGTTTCAGGGCGAGATCATAAAAACACATAACAAAATTTGGTACGGGAGCTGCAAGCGAAGGACGTAAAGTCGCACGAATATTACTTGCGACTGGCCGAGAGGAAATTTCAATATGCGCTCAGGAAAGTGGCTCCTCTTACGAAGCAGAACACTCACCTCAAAAATGCTAGGCCTATATCTGCAAAAGACAGACTTATCATATCACTGCAATTTCTTGTGACAGGAGAAAGCTACTCTAGTTTACGGTATAGTACTCGAATACTGCAGTGCACATTGACGAAAATAATAACACAAATGTGAGAAGCTATTTATACAGCACTGAGGGAGGACTATCTGAATTCAAATAACTATTTAGTGCATACCATAGCCATGAAGAAATAGTTTTGTTTCTATAAAAGTTGTTGATCTCTTCTATATCCTCGGGGGTACATCCTGCCCTACTTCACTGCTAATGGCCTCTACAATGTTTTTATAGCTCTTGTTTCTTCTTATTCTATTTTTGTACTCTAGATGTCTTAAGTTATACAATTCTTCATCTGCCTCGTCCATTTATATCAGTTTTGTTGTAGATGTGATGCACCATGTAAATTTCAAAGCAATGTTGTTAGATGTTAGATTTCAGACAGACAGACAAGTATAATACATTGCTCGACATGAGTCGGCAAAGTGACTACTTACTTTTAAACTAAAAAAATTAGGGATCAAAACTGTTTCAAGAAAGAACTGAATTTTATTGTGAAACTTGATTCGAATTATATGTTTCACCAAATAAAAGTCAAACTTTGTTCCTCAAGCCCTGTACAGAAATAATGAGCGCAGAGGCAGCACAACTGGTACTTAAACCATTGCTCTTCTGGCTTTGGATATGAATATTTTTCTTCACCATACTTGCACTCTGTCTCCTCATCGTTGCCGTCAAAAAGACTTTTTCTAGGGCTGCGTTTCTCTCTTTGCAGTTTTCTTTCTTACTCTCTTTCTTTTCTTCTGATGCTTTCTGATTTTTTTCTTCTCTTTACTAGCTTTATTTGCCACTTCTAGGTCACTCCCGCGAGGACTTGTTGTAGGTAGCATAAGCTTCGTCAAGTAGCACTTCTTTCGGCCACTGCTTTTGCGTTCCCCCCCCCCCCCCCCCCCCCCATTAAAAAGTGGTCTGAAGCTGCCCAGCTGCCCGAATTGACGCCTTTACACAAAAGCTGTATACCCTCTAAGAGCATGACTGAAATTTCAGTAATTGAAGTAGGCTTATGGTGTCAAGATAAGCACTTTCAACACAGTTACACAAAAAATTTATTTATTTTCGAATTATACATTTCACAAATAGAAGTCAAACTGTGCTTCTCGAGTTCTGTACAGAGTTTTTGAGCACAAAGGGATCACAGTTGGTATTTGAACCACTGCTCTTCTGGGATATGAAAATTTTTCTTCACCGCACATGCATTCTGTGCCTTCATCGTTATTGTCAAAAAGAGTAATTCTAGGGTTGAGTTTCCTGCTCTTCGCAATTTTCTTTTTAATGCCTTTCTTCTCCGCTGTTGCTGTATGTTTTTTTTCTTTTTACTTTCTTTATTATTTATTAAATCAAATTACAGAACTTTGTCTGACATATATATGCAAAATGATCTCTCAGTTTTAAAGTGAAAAATAAGAGATAAAGCTTTTACTGTGAAACATAATTCAAATTATACGTTTCACAAATAAAAGCCAAACTGCGCTCCTCAAGTCCTTTAAAGATTAAAGAAAGAAATTACAGAAAGAAAGAAATTAAAGAAAACATTTTTATTAAAATGAACAGTAAGCTGTGTAATGTTCTTATGTAGAAGTACGGTATTGCAGTGTCTGTGTGATGCAAAGTTCCTTTGCACACACATGCGTGAAGTGAATGGGCATTGCGGCAATTACAGCCAATATGAAATACTCTCTCCAAGGAGAAATAGATGGCGCATTTCCCACACAATACTGGCACCTCCTAGCTTCTCGGACCCCAATAGCCACTGTGCCCTCCATGGCCAGTTTGCCTGACACTCCCCTATGCCCAGCTAATTTTCATCATTGTGAGAAGAATTTATTTTTTGTTAACATAGTCTGCCAAAGAATGTAACTGAGATCTCTCTCATGACAAAACTAAGAAATTACGGAATGATAATCGTTATGGTTAATGTGTCTCTTCCATAAGCTCTGTGCTTTTTAAATACCACTATTACACCTGACCGTGAAGCAATGTGCAGTGGGGATCTCGACTTGATCTGGAACGCAAAGATGGCGGAAAATTTTAAAAAATATCCACAAAAACTTGAAATAAAAACAAAATACTGTGCCCAACTGTGGCATCTTTGCCGAACGTAAAAACACGTAATATGTCCCATCTTTCTGTTGTGCATATATTTAAAGAAAATGGTTTTTTATTAAAATGTAAAGTAAGCCTGTGTATTATCCTTATGTGAGTTGCCGGTTGATAACGAAAGAAGAAGCGGATGTGACGTTAATACATGTTAGAAAAATTATATAATCTCAGCTCCCTCACTGCCAATTTCTTACAGAACCTAGAAGGCCTTTAATGCACCATAGGATTTCTGTATGAGCCAAAAAACACCTCTTTCCTGATTGTCCCTTTGTGCAGTTTTCATTGTACACTCTGTAAAAGTATGCTACAGCAAAGCTGATACAAATCATCACCTACTTCCATGTTCTCTCACTATGTGTCATAGGGCAGTGCTGGTGTTGCTATTTGAATAACTGAACGAATGCATTAGACAGATATGTAGGTTATGGTTGTCATCAATGGACCAGTAAAATTTTGGCTCAAACTGAAGGAAATCCTACCTTTCAAATGTTGTGAAACTGACTGTAAGAATTCTTCAGGTAACCTATGTTGCTGTTTATAATGGCTATTCGTGAAATATATTTAACAGTTGCTGGAAAAAAAATGCTGGATTATTTTCTGTAAAGGTCAATTCATGGATACCTGTTCCCATCAATGGACCAGTTACTTTCCTTGAATGGAATTTATAAAATAACTGCCATTGTGTATAACTGTAAGCAAATTATGAGGCAGTCCAAAATGTTTTCTGTAACACACGCTTACAGTCTATCTGCAATTTAAACAAACGTATCTTTTAGTATTGTCCATAACTTCAGTGGAGTTTTCGTGTACCTACTTCCTATATACCATGCAGTGAATCGTGTCTTCCACTGATCGATTTTGACATAGGTCACAAAACCAGTCATTGGTGATGGCGCTTTTCACGTATTTCGTTTGGCTCACTATAGGGAGCTTTCTTTTTAGGTTAGTGTGAGGTTTAGCGCTATGTCTTAACCGATCCTTGTATGGAGAACTTCTCAGAATTAAAGCTTTTTACATGCTTTTTCTTGACCTGGCCTTCAGTGATTTGGCAGCATTGGGAATAGGATAAATGTCTGCTATGGGAACAGACAAGGCTGCATTCAGCAGCACTTTTTCCAATGTTCTTTGCGGTTGTTAGTTGTCTTTTTGAGGTTACTAAGCGCGATGTTGAATGTAACACCCATTCCATCAGTGTTGGTGGAGGTAGTGTTGTTTCTCTGACCACTGGTAGCTCTTCATTGGATGGATCAGAGTAAACTGCATTACTATTTAGGTACATTAATGGACTGTTGCATTTTTTCAAGGATATTACATTGTACAAATATAGTGAATTCACAAAAAGGTTGTTAGAGCTGGTACAGCTGAATTATCTTTGTTTACTCTTGATTACAATAAATCATCATTATTAGTACTGGAGGTAATAAATATATTATAAAACACAATGCAGAAGCTAGAAAATTTTACTACTATACAAATTTTACATTATCCTATTACATTTTTTCTACTTAAATGGAAGCTATCAAATCCAGAGTGTGTAAGTACTGCAGAACTGAGAAATCAGTTGATAATTTTACTTCACAGAAATACATGAAAGATTATTAGAGAACAATGTGGAGGGAATGTGTAAATGAATATCATACAAGAGTACACAACAGTAAAGGAATTCCTTGCGTGTGTCGAAAAAAGGTTTCTGTATATTAGTATGTTAATCACTTGAAACTAATTCCCAGTGATGTTCATTTGAAGACAGAGTTATGGATGCAAAAATATGTCACTGATTTGATAACAGAAGGAAAAAAATGTCTCAGTTGTTAAGAAATTAAATAGTTTGGTTTTATTCAGACCTTTTGTATAAAAATAAATATTCAAAAGTATGTAAGATTTATACTCTGGAAAATAAAAACAGTAAGTAACCTGAGTGCACTATAAAAGCTCACATATTCGTAGGAGGCTTTGGAAACAATTACCTAATTCTAAAATTCAAAATGATGATGAACTTTCAAAATTAACGAAGATATATGATTGAAAGAAACATTTCCCTTTCCTACCAATGTGTTCAGGAAACGAAAAACAGAAGACCAGTTAAACAATATCTTTTCAATAAAGCATATGTAGACAGACTATAAACAACAAATTTCGAGAACAGTCTAAATTTGCTTGATCTTAACTCCTTCTTGATTGCATCAGAACAAAAAAATTATTAAAATTGTGAAAAATATTGTAAAAATAAATCAAGGGCTAAAAGTAAATTTTTTCTGAATATCGAATGCAGACTGTTCATAAAGTTATAGAATTTGGCCATCAAATTCAATATTATAGGACTAATACAAAAAAAGATATACCTTAGAAACTGAAGACAGGGAAATAAAATATTTTAACACAAATATTTTCAAGTTCGAGGTTCTGATTGGAAATTAAATAGAATTGTTGGTGTGGTACTAGGAATTAATAGGTATATTAGACTAATAGGCAGATCTTACATCGACCTGGCAGGAAGGAATAAATAACAAGAAAGCATGTATTAATACAAAAATAATTATCAACAATGTTTTCTATGAGCTATAAGATCTGCTTTCTTTCCTGTAGATAAAAATACGGAGAGTCACAAAATATAAAAAAAAAATTGTTCTTGATATATATCGGGACCCTCCCATGAACCATGGACCTTGCCATTGTTGAGAAGCCTTGCATGCCTCAGTGATGCAGATAGGCATAGCGTATGTGCAAGCACAACTCACGGGTATCTGTTGAGAGAGCAGAAAAATAAACGTATGATTCCTGAAGAGGGGCAAGGGCCTTTTTACTAGTTGCAGGGTCAACAGTCCTGATAATTGACTGAACTGGCCTTGTAACATCATGCTAGACAGCATTGCTGTGCTGGTACTGCAGATGGCTGAAAGCAAGGGGAAACTACAGCCGTAATTTTTTCCAAGGGCATGCAGCTTTACTGTATAGTTAAATGACGATGTCGTCGTTCAGGTAAAATGTTTTGGAGGTAAAATAGTCCTCCATTCACATCTATGAACAGGGACTACTCAGGAGGACGTCATTATCAGGAGGAACAATTCTGGCGCTCTACAGATCAGAGCGTGGAATGTCAGATCTCTGAATTGGGCAGGCAGTTTAGAAAATTTAAAAAGGGAAGTGGATAGGTTAAAGTTAGATGTAGTGAGAATTCGTGAAGTTCGGTGGCAGGACTTCTGGTCAGGTGAACACAGGGTTAAAAATACAAAATCAAATAGGGGCAATGCAGGAGTGGGTTGAATAATGAATAAAAAATGGGTAAACTGCTATGAACAGCATAGTGAATGCATTATTGGAGCCCATGCCTTCCGCAGTAGTACAAGTTTATGTGCCAACTAGCTCCACAGATGATGAAGAGATTGAAGATATGTATGATGAGACAAAGGAAATCATTCAAATAGTTAACGGAGACGAAAATTTAATGGTCATAGGGGACTGAAAATGGATAGTAAGAAAAGGTAGAGAAGGAGAAGTAGTAGGTGGATATGGAATGGGGTAAGGAATGAAAGAGGAAGTCGCTTGGTAGAACTTTGCACAGAGCATAACTTAATGATCGCTAACACTTCGTTTAAGTATCATGCTAGAAGGTTCTATGTGTGGAAGAGACCTGGAGACACCAGAAGGTTTCAGATTGATTATATAATGGTAAGAAAGAGATTTAGGAACCAGGTTTTCAATTGTAAGTCATTTCCAGGGACAGATGTGGACTCTGACCACATTATTGATTATCAACTGTAGATTAAAACTGAAGAAGCTGCAGAAAGGTAGAAATTTAAGGACATGGGACCTGGATAAACTGAAAATACTAGGGGTTGTAAAGACTTATTGATCAGAACAGGGGAAAGAAATACAGTAGAAGAAGAATGGATAGCTTTGATAGTTGAAATAGTGAAGGCAACAGAGGATGAAGTAGGTAAAAAGACGAGGGCTAGTAGAAATCGTTGGATAACATAGGAGATATTGAATTTAATTGATGAGAGGAGGAAACATAAAAATTCAGTAAAAGAAGCAGGCGAAAAGGAATATAAACATTTCAAAAATGAGATCGACAGGAAGTGCAAAACGGCTAAGTGAGAATGGCTAGAGGACAAATGTAAGTATGTAGAAGCGTATATCACAAGAGGTAAGATAGATGCCGCCTACAGAAGAATTAAATAGACCTTTGGGGAAAAGAGAACCATGTGTATGAATATTAAGACCTCAGATGGTTAACCAGTCCTAAGCAAAGAAAGGAAAGCCGAAAGGTCGAAGCAGTATATAGACTGTCCGTACAATGGCGATGGACTTGTGGGCAATATTGTGGAAATGGAAGGGGATGTAGAGAAAGATGAGATAGGAGATATGATACCGCTTGAAGAATCTGAGAGAGCACTGAAAGACCTAAGAAGAAACAAGACCTCAGGAGTAGACAACATTCTGTTATAGCTACTGATAGGCTTTGGAGAGCCAGCCATGAGCAAACTCTTCCATCTGTCGGGAAGATGTATGAGACAGACGAAATACCCTCAGACTTCAAAAAGAATATAATAATTCTAATTACAAAGAAAGCAGGAGATAGCAGGTGTGAAAATTACCGAACCATCAGTTTAATAACTCACAGTTGCAAAATACTAACATGAATTCTTTACAGATCAATGGAAAAACTGGTAGAAGCCGACTTTGGGAAGATCAGTTTGGATTGCGTAGAAATGTAGGAAAACATGAGGGAATACTGACCCTATGACTTATCTTAGAAGATACATTAAGGAAAAGGAAACCTAAGTGTCTAGAATTTGTAGACTTAGAGAAAGTTTTTGACAATGTCGTCTGGAATACTCTCTTTCAAATTCTGAAGGTGGCAGGGGTAAAATATAGGGAGTGAAAGGCTACTTAGAATTTGTACAGACACCAGATGGCAGTTATAAGATTCGAGGGGCACAAAAGGGAAGCAATGATTGAGAAGGGAGTGAGACAGGGCTGTAGCCTATCCCCGGTGTTATTAAATTTGTACAGTGAACAAACAGTAAAGGAACCCAAAGAAAAATTTGGAGTAGGAATTAAAATCCAGGGATAAAAAAAATCTTGAGATTAGCCAATGACATTGTAATTCTGTCAGAGACAGCAAAGGACATGGAAGAACTGTTGAACAGAATAGACAGTGACTTGAAATGTGGATATAAGATGAACACCAACAAAACCAAAACATGGATAGTGGAATGTAGTCTAATTAAATCAGGTGATGCTGAGTGAATTAGATTAGGAAACAAGACACTTAATGTAGTAGATGGGTTCTGCTGTTTGGGCAGCCAAATAACTGAGGATGGTAGAAGTAGAGAGGATGTAAAACATAGACTAGCGATGACAAGCAAAGGGAATCTGAAGAAGAGAAATTTGTTAACATCGAGGTCATTTTTAAGAGCTATGAAGGTTCATTTCCTACATTCATTCATCCCATATATTCGCAATTGCACTACTTTCCTGAGAATTTGCACGCTGTTGGTGGAGAGATTGCATCAGAACATCAGAGAAATAGGTAAGTGTTACCAAGGAAGATGCAACTGTACAATGATGGTGAACTTTTGCTGGATGCTACACCGAGATGATCACAGAGAGCAGACGCACGGAAAAGCCTCAAACAGAGCATGGCTGGTCCAAAGAGATATTGACACAAAGACTAAAATTGTAGTTTTTTGTTTTCTGTATTATATTATATTTTATTATATTATAATAGCAAAGGACTTGGAAGAGCAGTTGAACAGAATGGACAGTATCTTGAAAGAAGGATGTAAGATGAACATCAACAAAAGCAAAATGAGGATAATGGAATGTGTCGAATCAAATTGGGAGATGCTGAGGGAATTAGATGAGGAAATGAGACACTTAAAGTAGTAAAGGAGTTTTGCTATTTGGGGAGCAAAATTACTGATGATGGCCGAAGTAGAGAGGATATAAAATGTAGACTGGCAATGGCAAGGAAATCGTTTCTGAAGAAGAGAAATTTGTTAAGATCGAGTATAGATTTAAGTGTCAGGAAGTCGTTTCTGAAAGTATTTATATGGAGTGCAGACATGTATGGATGTGAAACATGGATGATAAAAATTTTATACAAGAAGAGAATAGAAACTTTTGAAGTGTGGAGCTACAGAAGAATGCTGAAGATTAGATGGGTATATCACATAACTAATGAGGAGGTACTGATTAGAATTGAGAAGAACATGAATTAGTGGTATAGCTTGACTACAATAAGGCATCAGTTGGTAGGACACATTTTGAGGCATTGAGGGATCATCAGTTTAGTACTGGAGGGAAGAGTGGACGGTAAAAATCGTAGAGGGAGACCAAAAGATGAAGACACTAAGTAGATTCAGAAGGATGTAGGTTGCAGTAGTTACTTGAAGATAAAAAGGCTTACACAGGATAGAGTAGTATGGTGAGCTGCATAAAACGAGTCTTTGGACTGAAGACCACAACAATAACAACAACTTAGATCAGAAACTTGAAAATTTTGAATTTCCCATAGTGGTTGATAATATTCAAAAAAATGAGACTAAACTTAATGTATCTATTAATACTTATTCATTTGATGAGGAATATTAATTGTATCCATTAAAAGTTACCAAATGTAAGAAAGAGAAACATACACATTTGCTTCACTTCAAAAATAGTGAAAATTCTGACTATTGTTACATAGTTGGATAAAAAATTATCTAGGCTTGTTCTGAGTTGAACTACAAAACATGAAAAAGTAAAATTTATTTGTGATATGTGCTTACTCCACTTCAACAGTAAGGACTAATTAGTCATACAGCTAATTGTTTAGTTAACGAATCATTAAAAGTAGAATTACCAAAGAAAGGTTCCTATGTAAGTTTCAAAAATTATCAATATACAGAGAAAGTTCCATTCTTTATTTATGCAGATTTTGAGGGTTCACTATTAAAAATGCCTAATTGTTAACCAAATTCAAAAAAGATGTATTTAAATTAATTCAGAAACATGCTGTATTAACAGGATATGATTTTCATAATGGTTTATACAAGGAAGTATTAAAAGATAGATATGAAGTTATTACTGAAAAGATAAATCTCATAGAATTTGTGGGTTATCACGTAAGGCTGGTCAGTAATATCAGGCAGTTCAAAGGGGTCAGAGTCAAAGATAGGGCGTTCCACGCCAGAGTACAGCAGAGCCCCCTCCCCCCCCCTCACCCCCATGGCAGGGGGAAGCTTCATTTTCATTACTGGAAATCGTAATACTGCTGGCAGTTCGGTGGCTGCAGGCGGCGGCCAACATGAGAAGTAGGCATGTCGGAATCTGCACTGCAAGTGACCTGTGCTATTTTAAGTGAGAATATCAGTCCCTGAATAAGTGAGAGATTTAACTGTTTTGGCACTGAGGGTACCTTCATTGGGAAATAAGGTGGCAACCACCCCTTCCATGTCATGTGAAGTCACCTCCCCCATAACCATATCTTCCTCTGACTCAGAAATACAGTTTGTAGTAAGGCCCATCTCACATGGAGTAAGATTCACTGCCATCTTACTTGCTGGATCATGCGATGGCTCCCTTGTGTGGACTGTTGTCTTCTAATCGGCTGCCCTGCTGGGAGTTCTGCATGTTTCCCTTGACAGGTCAAGTGCTATTTTTCTTGTGAGGCCTAATCGGGTTCCCTGCATGCTACTTGCACTGCTCAATCAGGAGTCCTGTTTGGCGGATGACGTCACAGCCTACAGGGTGGCAAATCTTAGACAATGATGGTCAATCTGCGAGACCAAACAGAACTTCACACACCTGCTGGGCGACCTACGATGTTTCACAAGCAATTATCAAGAAACTATTCGGTAACAAAATTTGATTCTTACATATCTTATAGCTTCATTCGTCAGATTCATGATGGCCTGCCTATCATCACGTTAATGGTCATATGTACTGTGATATTTCAGGATTAAGTAAACTACTGCAAGAATTTTGGAAAGTTTGCAGTGAAAAATAGAATATGTGTGAATTTGTGTTTGGCGCATGCTCCATCATATGTTGCTATGTATGAAATGTAGATAACATATTGAATTTTTCTTTAAACTTTGAAGGATGTTACTATCTATTACCAATCTCGAGAAAATGGATCATGTGTAAAGCTCTCCATCCCGAGCTCGTGTGCTAGTGAAAAACCAGAATGAAACATTCACAGAATTCCTCCTATCCTCTTATCGGTTTCAGATATCAAAATAAGATTTGGGCAAATGACAGGATGAAAAGGGGGGAGTATTTCACCATATGATTAATATGTGAAGCTTCCATATCCATCACGGTATTCAAGCGGCTATAGATTTTTTCAATGAAATGGTTTAATATTTAAGTGCCATCAATAGCTGGTGAAATGAGATTTACAGTCGGTTTGTAACGATATATGTCAAGAAACTACAGTTTATATTTATACCAAGGACGGCATTTTCATAAACTATTGACATGTCTTTCAATCAGTTGCTGCTTTATGGTTGTGTCGCAATTTCAACTGAATTAGAATGTTAGTTATATGAATATTTATTAAATCAGCTGTGCTTTGGTGAAAGAAACCTGTTAATATGTCAACAAGGAGTATTAAGCATTACTCAAAACTCGAGACTGACGTTTATCTGAAGAAAAATAAGGGTGATGGTAAGTCTGACGAAAATAAATCGGTAATTCTACTTAAATTTAGGCGAAGTCTTATACCATCAGTCTATATAATGAATGATAAGGATTGATAATGGGCTACAGATTCAATTTCCATAACTCAAAAATGTAAGAAATATGGAAACAATTCACATTGCACAGCATGTTAATTGTTCTCTATACAGAATGAGAAATTGTACTTTTTCATCACAACCATCTTTTAGTTTGTCAAAGATATTGGTAATCTGTTCACACATTGGTAAGGAGTTGACTGAAGTTTGTAAATGTAAATGTTTTCATAATTCTCAGATCACTGAGATGAATAAATTAAATTCTGTAGCCAGTGTTAATACATATCAATCATTATTAAACACACACTGGGAAATATGAGTCCATTAAAATTTCTATGGAAGTATCGATTTCTTTTCGCCAGATTTGTTGTTGCCTTAAGTTTTGTTCAGACAGTCGTTATCAGTGGAGATTTTTGAGTAATACATTAAGTCCCTTGTTGCCACATTCCGATCTGCTTCAGGCGAATTTTTAAATATTCATGTCAATGACATTCTAACGCAGTTGAAATTGCGACAGAATCATAAAACAGCAACTTATGGCAAGAACAGTCAATAGTTAAAGAAAATGCCCATTGTCAGTACAAAAATAAAGCGAAATAGCCTCACATATTTTGTCCCAAACCTAAAGTAATTTTCGTTTCTTTCGATGGCACTTAAGTATTACATCATTTCTTTGAATAAATCTGTAGTTGCTTGAATGTCATGGTAGATATGGAAGTTTCAAACATTAGTCACATGGTAAAATACTCTCTTCTTTGTGCACTATCATTTGCCAAAATTTTATTTAGATATCTGAAACTGTTTACGAGATACGATGAATTTTCTGAATATTTCATTCTGGCGTTTTCGCTCGCACTCCAAGTCGGGACGAAGTGCTTTGTATATGATCCATTTTCTCGAGATGATTAATAGATAGCGACATCCTTCAAAGCTTAAAGATAAATTCCATATGTTAGCTACATTTCATATGCAGCAACTCATTACATAACATGCACCAAACGAAAATTCATAGCAACCTCAATTTTTCACTGCAAACTTTCTGAAATTCTTGTTTAATCATAAAATATCACAACAAATATGACCATTAACAAACTGATAGGCAGTTCATCATGAAGCTGACGAACGAAGTTATATGATGTGTGAGAAAATTTTTTTTAGTGCATAGTTTCTTTACAAAAATGGTTCAAATGGCTCTGAGCACTATGGGACTCAACTGCTGAGGTCATTAGTCCCCTAGAACTTAGAACTAGTTAAATCTAACTAACCTAAGGACATCACAAACATCCATGCCCGAGGCAGGATTCGAACCTGCGACCGTAGCGGTCTTGCGGTTCCAGACTACAGCGCCTTTAACCGCACGGCCACTTCGGCCGGCGTTTCTTTACAAATGTTTAAGGAAGATTGTAGTTCGGCTGACTGGCCCGCCCTGCTGTTCGCAGTCAAGCCACCCAGATAGCCTCTGCGCCAAATCATACATCGTGTGAGAGGTTCTACCTGGTAGGTAGCCGTCAACCCGACGTGCTAGCTGGCAGCCATGCACGCCATCCAGCAAACTTGCAGAGAACCTTACTCTGCATGAGATGGACTTAAGAGGAAGTTCGGCTGCCAGGTCGGCCTGTTGTGCGACAGCAGTGGAGCTACAGACTCATAGCAGCAGATCCCAAGCTGGTGATGGTTGGTAAAACTTCGTTGTATTCACCAGGTCATTCTGCGGCTAGTAGAGTTGGTCTTCCATCGATATCAGTGATGCAGATGGAGTTGCCACACTCTGAGAATGAGTGGAAGGAAGGCAAGGGTTTTATGGCAGTTGAAGACGTGATGTCATCTCAGTCAGATTGAACACTATTTTATCCCTTGCTTACTTACTATTCTGCATTGCAACACATAATACATTTCTGCCATGTGGGAAACCTCTCCTATGTTATACTTAAGAGGGGCCACTGCGTCAGTCCTACTTTCCCAGCTTGTTGTACGCAATGGTTTCAACATTGGAGCAGATACATGAACATTCAAGTCTACTAAGCGCCATGGTGACGCAGAAAAATAATTATAAATTTTCCTCGCCAATCAAAAGAATGAAATTGCAGATTATGATGCCTTTGTGTTACCATTCACAACTAGATTTAGGGAATGACTATTGCCAGAAACATAAAATGCCTTAGGACCAATATTTAAAATCAGCTTGTATATTCCTATGTCCACGTGTTCTGTATTAGAACAAATAACATAGCCTTACCCCCTCACGTTCTCCAAAAGTATTTTCACGTCCCCTAACTGTTTAACGACTTCCTTTTAAAACCCCAAACCAGATATATCTCTTACAGATACAAAGGCAAGAAATTGTTCACCAGTATTTGTATCACAAGTGTCGAGTTCAGGAGAATTCACATTAACAAAATGCATTATCATTTTCATTTTCTCCACACCCTGAACATCTGGTGTACAATCCAAAATGATACTATAATTTAGCAACTTCCAACAAAAGCAATACTTTGTTATCAGTTATTTGATGGAAAATCTGAATTATTTCATTTTCAATGCTTTTCCCCAGGTAAAGATGAGACTTATTTTCACCAAGAGCGGTTCTCGTTATATTTTCGCTTATAACCGAATCAAATTTTCCCAATAATTCGACCAACTTTAAGAAAAAATCCTGTTGTTGTGAGTAAATAGGTTGTTTGAAGTTCCTCTTGAAGGAAGACACTATCTAGCTGAGCGTTATGGCATTCGATTACATCTTACCAATGCTGGGATTCCGCATTTAATATCTGCAGGGTTCTTGCATCGGAGTGTTGCTAGATTTAAATCTTCTGGAGGAGTTCACCTACTTTTGATGCGGTTCTTAGTGCACTTGGGACCTGCTGTGGCTAGTTAATGTATGAGGAATAGGCCGCCTGTAACTGTAATCAGCAGAAGTGAGTAACATGTTAATATTCTAAAAGATTTTGCGGCAGAAACAATAAAATCAGCACTTTTTTGAATAAACTAACCATTTTGTCTCAACAATTGTACCATTGCACAAACTGTAATCGTAGTTCTTAGAAGTAAAGCGGCGATCAGAATCACCTGGAGGACGGCTTACAAATTCAGTTACTTCTTCTGGAGTGTCGCTTTTGAGTAAGGTCGTCGTAACAAAATCGTTTACGTCGTCGGGACATTTTGTGGGGTCTGAATCAACTAAATATCTGCTAAACTGAGTCTGCTATATGCAGTTGCTAGATTGAGCTGGAACAGTTTTACGTTCATTAGAGAGCTCACACACTAAGTCCAGTTTACCTTGTGATGTTGTTGGCACAACAACACCCTCTGAATCAGGGTTACCTGATTCGTGTCTACATATGCATTCATGCATGGATCATTTTTATGAAAATCTTCTTAAGATTGAACAAATGTATCTAACGAAGATTTCAGTTTTTTTCTATACTTTCTCTTTCAGCTCGTCTTTTTTCAAACTGAGTGCCTGAGAGGCGATTGCTGCTGCCAGACACTGTACAGTTCATAATATTTGAAAAATCAACTCATAGTGAGAAAGCCTTTTTGTATTAAACCACTAATTCTTGGACACTTTTAGCTGGGTGTACAAACATTACTAGCGGGGCAAGGCAAGCGTAAGCCCACTCTACATTATTGCCAAATCTATCCAGGATGGCAGCGATAGGCGTGGCAATGTCGCAATGACGTCATGGTGGGAAGTTCAAATTTTGGCGGGAAAATAGGTCAATTTGGCTACCTCCACTAATGAAACCCCCTCCCCCACCGCCCCTCTACCCACTCTAAGAAAATGGCGGGAAGTTCAAATTTTAGTGGGAAAATAGGACACTTGGGCTACCTCCACTAACCAAAGTCATTCAACCACCACCTCTCCGTTTGAATTGGTGGGAGAAACACATCCTGTGGTGAGCTGCTGGATAGAATAGGCATAAGTCTTTATTTTGCATTCAGTGTTTATTTAAGCAAATGGAGTTGTTACAGGCAGTAGCTCCATCCAGTCTGTTCAACATGAGGTCCGGAGTCAAACTGACCAAATACACAGTACTACCACCAAAGGGTGCTGTTGTCCCTCCTGGGACTTAATCCAACATGGCGCTCTGGGGAAAAATGGTGGGAAAAGACTCAGTCTGTGTCCAGCTGCTGAAGAGGAAGAAGTATAATTTATTTATTTTCAGTGGGAAGTTGGAACAATTTATTTAGGAATGGATTTCATGTAGTTTGTTTATTTATTACAATCATACCAAACACTCGCCAAGATGTGCTTGGGGTCACAATACATAGCCTACAGACCTGCAAACCTCTTCTAAATTCAAAGAATAATGCAGTACATTGATGTGCAGACACATATACAACTTGTAAATTGTCAAAATAAAGCATGTATAATGCTCTGCAAACACGCTCTCTCATTGTAAACTGTCAACATAATGCGTTGCACAGCCTACAGACACATTCACAGAATACTGCAGTACACTTATTTGCAGACACGTTCACCACATATAAAATTGTCAAAAAATAATGCATGTATATCACTATGCAAACTCGCTCACAATGCTTAAACAGCTGAAAATAATGCATTGCACAAACCCTCATTGCACATAGAAAAGCTTTCGAACCATCATTAAGCAATTCGACCGCAACGTATCAGCGAACTGTTCCCTAAGCCATGGCAGTGCTCACATGTCGGGTCGGCCTGCCCCACAAAGCGACGATGTGTCTGGCAGCTGCCAAGACATGTGCAGGAGTCCCGCAAGCATGAGGTGGTGGCATCCCAGTCATACTTGACATCTGAGAAATTTCTGTCGAAACATGTATTTTCCTAGCCAGCATGGCTGATACATAGCCTTTGTATCTGCGGGTCCAGCGAAATGTTTGCATAGTGGCTCACCCTCACAGGTGCAGCTAAAATGTGTCAGTGTTATACTGATGTCACATATCTATGTAAATAACAGAAAGTCTCCCTCTGGAAATCTGTAGCAATGCTTTCAGAAACTGTTTGCGAAAATATCCCAGAATAACACAGGATGCATTCGTTCTAGCGACCCTAATGGGACAGCCTGTCCACTACATATCAACCCTTTCCCGAAATCTTAGAGTGTCGCAGAAATACTTAATGGTTGCTTTTGTTGTTGTATGATCTTTCGTGATGTCTCAGCTTGTGCCCATGGAAATGACTGTACTAACAGGACCTGTTTATGAAAATTCCCCAGAATAACACCGATTGCATTCTTCCTGATGGTCCTAACGAGGCACCCTGTCCATCACGTGCTACCCTTCCTGAATATCGTAACGTCCTGCTTTCAACATACATCTCAGAAACAGTAAACGTTCTCCCTGCTGAAAGCCTTCATCATGTCTGTGCATTCTTGCGAAATCACCGTTAATTATAAAAGCATTCTAGTTGTTTGGAAAGAGAACACTGTCTATGCAGAGATGGGAAAATCAGAACAATTATTCAAACAGAACCACAAGCACTGTCCTACAGAAGAGAAAAATGGCTGGATTTGTGGGTGTCCCACAGCAGCTGCTAGTCTGGAGATGTCCTAGTGCCACCATGATGTGTGAGGGACAGCATCCGGCTAGAGACAGATGCCCTGCTTCAACTTGTCTTTGAACACTTGAACAAAGAAGACATCATGGTACTCTCAGAACTTTCGAAAAATACTTTGCCCCCATCTTATTCAAACGGGTCTGTAGAGGCTCCTATGCCCCAGCAAAAATGATGTCTTGCAAATGAATGGAGCTTCTGATTGGCTCTTACTGAATTTACCTGCCAAATCACTGATGCTGCTGGTGTGAGAGCACTGTCCCTATTTTCCTCTGCAAACGAGACTACAGTGGCAAAATTATTTTGTACAGATCGCCATATCGATTTTCACGATACTTCTCGTTATCAAGCACACAGCAATATCGCTTGCATAGCCTTATCGCTTGCACACTATAATTCCGAAATTATTTCTCTAGAAACCCGAAACTTTAGAGAGGTGGACTGTGCTGTAAACCACTGAGTAACTAGAAACTTATTTCTTCTATGAAGATCTTTAAGTGAAACCTAGAAAAAAAATAGAGGAAACTGACATTTCCACTCGTGAGTACTGATGTCGGTGATATAACAGATTCCAAATCATCCTTATAATTTACAAAGTCAACAAAGGTGTTTCTCATGTCTAAAGAACCTGCAAACGTGTCTTCCACCCGTCTTTCACCTGATAGATGCACACAACACACACCACAATCGATATTCTCCCAACCAAATAAAGGTGGGAAATATGCAGAAGCAGTCAATTGGAAAATTTACATGGAAGGGAATAACTGTCCACCACAAACACACATCCATATTGAATCTTCTCAGATTTTCATGGAGAACACACTCGATCACAAAGGCTGTCTAACACATACTGAGTATTAGTCAACCATGTAGAGGGTGACACGGTTAGGTATGCCACATTCCTGTACTCCACCAGCCTTCCCATTCAGACGGCTTCTGCCGTATCCAGAAACGTGAATAATTCCCGCCATAGGCCACAACCGACGCAAGCCATGCACCCCCAGTCAGAATTGTCCTTGGAAACTGGCCACATATATATTTGATTGCTGTACTTACAATTAAATACACTCCTGGAAATTGAAATAAGAACACCGTGAATTCATTGTCCCAGGAAGGGGAAACTTTATTGACACATTCCTGGGGTCAGATACATCACATGATCACACTGACAGAACCACAGGCACATAGACACAGGCAACAGATCATGCACAATGTCGGCACTAGTACAGTGTATATCCACCTTTCGCAGCAATGCAGGCTGCTATTCTCCCATGGAGACGATCGTAGAGATGCTGGATGTAGTCCTGTGGAACGGCTTGCCATGCCATTTCCACCTGGCGCCTCAGTTGGACCAGCTTTCGTGCTGGACGTGCAGACCGCGTGAGACGACGCTTCATCCAGTCCCAAACATGCTCAATGGGGGACAGATCCGGAGATCTTGCTGGCCAGGGTAGTTGACTTACACCTTCTAGAGCACGTTGGGTGGCACGGGATACATGCGG
The DNA here is from genome assembly GCF_023898315.1 of Schistocerca nitens. Lineage (NCBI taxonomy): Eukaryota > Metazoa > Arthropoda > Insecta > Orthoptera > Acrididae > Schistocerca > Schistocerca nitens. Next base: position 378,224,725 of record NC_064616.1, read on the forward strand.
ACGTGCATTGTCCTGTTGGAACAGCAAGTTCCCTTGCTGGTCTAGGAATGGTAGAACGATGGGTTCGATGACGGTTTGGATGTACCGTGCACTATTCAGTGTCCCCTCGACGATCACCAGTGGTGTACGGCCAGTGTAGGAGATCGCTGCCCACACCATGATGCCGGGTGTTGGCCCTGTGTGCCTCGGTCGTATGCAGTCCTGATTGTGGCGCTCACCTGCACGGCGCCAAACACGCATACGACCATCATTGGCACCAAGGCAGAAGCGACTCTCATCGCTGAAGACGACACGTCTCCATTCGTCCCTCCATTCACGCCTGTCGCGACACCACTGGAGGCGGGCTGCACGATGTTGGGGCGTGAGCGGAAGACGGCCTAACGGTGTGCGGGACCGTAGCCCAGCATCATGGAGACGGTTGCGAATGGTCCTCGCCGATACCCCAGGAGCAACAGTGTCCCTAATTTGCTGGGAAGTGGCGGTGCGGTCCCCTACGGCACTGCGTAGGATCCTACGGTCTTGGCGTGCATCCGTGCGTCGCTGCGGTCCGGTCCCAGGTCGACGGGCACGTGCACCTTCCGCCGACCACTGGCGACAACATCGATGTAGTGTGGAGACCTCACGCCCCACGTGTTGAGCAATTCGGCGGTACGTCCACCCGGCCTCCCGCATGCCCACTATCCGCCCTCGCTCAAAGTCCGTCAACTGCACATACGGTTCACGTCCACGCTGTCGCGGCATGCTACCAGTGTTAAAGACTGCGATAGAGCTCCGTATGCCACGGCAAACTGGCTGACACTGACGGCGGCGATGCACAAATGCTGCGCAGCTAGCGCCATTCGACGGCCAACACCGCGGTTCCTGGTGTGTCCGCTGTGCCGTGCGTGTGATCATTGCTTGTACAGCCCTCTCGCAGTGTCCGGAGCAAGTATGGTGGGTCTGACACACCGGTGTCAATGTGTTCTTTTTTCCATTTCCAGGAGTGTATTATGACTGGGGTCTCAATTGGATGACATTCGACAATGAGCGAAGTATCAGAGAAGTACCCCCTGCTGACAGCTATGGCTCTGGAAATAGGAATATCTGTACCATTCTTATGGGTTCACATAATTTTCCAAGTAAAAAAAAATAATCTTTCATCCCTTTGCGGCTATCACAGTATTCCCCGTCAAATCCATACCTTCATAAAAGTGGACACAAGTCATTTTCTTTGTACACGTCTGAACACACACAGATACATTACAAGCATGATGCTCAAGGCGAATCTATTATGCGTCCTCTACTACTAAGTATAATATTTCGCCAATAACTGATTGGTGGCGATACGAAACAATACTGAGCGAAAATCAGCGATGGGTGGACATGTGTCACAAGTTCTTCCTCCGAGTGGTACAACAATGTCTTAGAAAGAGAGGTATAATCGTCTTAGAAGCCGACAGATGTTAAAAACATCGTCGCAACGACCATGTTACTGTCACAAGAGGTCTTGGTTCTACAGGTGCTCACAAGTATCGCTTATGATATCCATGTTAAAAACTGTACAAGCGTTATAAATCGTGGTATGGCATTACCTCCAAATGAAATGGTTTTTCCATACAACTACCGCGACACTGAACATAGACAGTGATCGCAGGAGTGTACATTAAAAGACCGAAAGTGCGCATGCATGTCACCGACCGTGTAAGCTCATAATAAAATCTCGGAATTTAGGAAGTGATTGAACTAAGGAAGGTGGTATGAAACCAGTAGTTGCAACTTCCTCATGCCGCCACTAGATATTTCTCCAGTATTTGCAAAGCGTGCTGTCTCAGTGCCACGTAAGAGGTTCTGCGATATATCCATTGGGTTATAGGTGATGGTTGATTGAGAATGATGGTGTGCTGATTGAGGTGGTAAGAAATACACACTAGCTTTTCAGATCTCTAGAGTTACGCTTTCCAGTAGAAATACTGTCTGCGATTTAGAATCAAGTCTTTCCATTCAACCACGTACCTGCATTGGATTCTATGGAGAAGTCCTTTAATGATTACAGCTAATAGTGAATCATATTCGCGGCACTCTCATATCTCGAAACGCGTCACCTTTTCGAACTGTTTCTTACAGTAAAATTCCAACGTGGTCTTAGATAGTCCCTATGCATCTTGTAACAGCTCCTCGGACTCTGCCCTGCCATCCCTGTAGCTTTGCGCAAGTAGGAGTTTCAGTTTAAGTCGGAACTGAGCATAAGCTGGAGAGAGCTACAGGGTGATTATAACTGAAGTTAAACTTTCAAACCACTGTATAAATAACATCACTATTCAGAATGATGTCAAACTGCAACGGAATATTACAGCAGAAGGGGGAAAACGTATGGCAGAAGAAAAATAAATAGTTATAAAATCTAGCAATAGATGACGCAAACTTCTACTACTCGGTGTGTATGGGTGTACAGGGTGATACTGTTAGTTACGTAAGAACATCCACCATGGCAAGGACATATCACATCAGAAGGGAAAAATTGGTTTTTAATTTTCCTGAGGCCAAAAACATCATAAAAAGCATCAATCATATCAGTTTGTAATTGGCCTGAGGCCAAAAACGGCATAAAAAGCATCAATCAAATTTAAATCGGATTATTAATTTCCTTGTGACTGCCGAAAAACATGTCCAACCTGCTCTCCACCGTTTTCCGCAACAATTTGAAATATAAAAAAAGCATGTTACACAATTGATCGATGTGTTTCCGGGGTCACGATGAGATTGTGTTGCGCAATGCGTGCCTTAAATGCAGCTAAGTTTGCAATCAGAACACTGAACACAACATCTTTCAGATAGACCCACAGCCAGATGTCACACAGATTAAGATCAGGTTATCAGGATGGCCAGGCTGTAGGGAAACTGTGGCTGATAATTCTAGAATTTCTGAAATGGCTCTTCAGCAGCTGTTTAACTGGATTTGCAATGTGTGGAGTTGCACAGTCTTGCATAAAAATAATCCCATCCACACATCCACGCTGTTGGAAAGCTGGATGACGTGGTTGCGCAAAAGACACCCATAGCGGTTACCAGTGACGGTAGAGGTAACAGGATCGGAAGCACCTGTCTCTTCGAAGAAATATGGCCCTATTGCAAATGACGCCGTAAACTTGCGCCACTCAGTGACCTTTTCTGGATGAAATGGTACTGGTTGATTTGCGTGTGGATTTTCCGTTGCCCATATTCGAGAACTCTGTGTATCTGAAACATGGCAATGTGTTGTGCATGAATGACCACGCTTCAGATAAGCATTAGTTTTAAGAACTTCATTCTATACTTAAGAATAAGAAGTGGATTCAGAAAGAAACCTGGTTGTTGTACAGGCAATGAAACTAAAGTTATAGTCTTTTTAATTAAGCGAGTGCCGATTAGAAAGCAGCGGGATAGCAGACAGCCAGCTGGCCAGAGCGGGGGTAGTGTGTCGAAGGATTACGATAAGAGCCTGGTCGGGCGCGGTAGGCGTGCACGGTGACTTGCGAGAACGTGAAAGCGGGACACAGGAAGCCAGGGGTAGCTTAGAAATACGACACTGTATCCACAGGCGGACACCCTTTGTAGATGGAGAAGGTGGACTGGTCCGACCAGAGGCTGCTGAAGCGTAAAAAAGTAGTTCATTTGAAAAAAAAAAAAAAACTTAAATTAGACCAGAGGGCCAGAGTAAAATTGGCAGAAGAGTCTAAATCAAAAGTGTGTATGCACAGATAGCAACAAGGAAAGTATAAGGTAAAATATGTCTGTTTAGGGAAAAGATGGTGGTGGTTGTCACAAGCGGCTTAGTGGGGGAGAAAGGCGCACAGCACGCCATTCTTGAGGACTTGCTGTTTGACTGGGGAGCAGTACAGATGGCCAGCATTTGCGCTCCCGCAAGATTACAAACTAAGCTTTGTTTTTTGGCTAAAACTGAATAAGACCGTGACAAAGCAACGTTCGTGTAGGTGTGAAGTTATTTTGCCTGTGAATGAATGTTTATCTTCATATTTGACAATTAATGAGGCATAAACGCAAACCGGTAATTGACCAAGCTTAATGCGAGCAACAACATGACATTCATTGAAAACAATAAGTCAGCTGCTGTGCTCACTCCTGCTGTAGCAATTCTGTTTTTGTTTTCTGCCCATGATCATTATGACCAATTGGTTATGATCATGCTAATTTTTATGTGGGGTATCAAGTGTAAGTAAAGACTTAGTTCCGTGGAATCCGGTAATACAAGATCCTGGCCTTGTGCATTAAAAGATCCACAGGGCAGCTGAGTGAATTATTTTAATATGATCACAGTTGGGATTAGCCTAATTGTGACAAAAACCAAAGGCAGTCAGTATCTGACAGAGGTATTTAACCCACTTAGTGGGGCATATCCGTCTGACCACTATTTTCCTGTATTCTGGCGTGTAAACTACGTTTTTACGATTATTTTTTGTAATAAATTGTATCAAAGCAGCTTGAGGCCAACATGTCTCTAGAATATAACTGCTTTTATCAGAACTGCGTTGCATTATTTAGTAGCATGGACATTCCTCACCATACCTTAGTTCTACGTATTTGATAAGTCCAGAGTCACAGGGTGCCGAATAACGTATGAGCGGCTGAACTGCAGGTAAGGGCAGGTAGGACTACAGGTCGAGAAAGTGATGAGGCTGACTACTCTGCCACCGTGCAGGTAGGTCACAAAGAGGACCTGCCATGCACCCCTGTAAATCTACTGCTTACCGTACCAGACATACATGTCCGAAAGAACAGATACCATATCCATTTAAGTATATACTTCTGGCAATACCGGCCATGATCTTCTTCTGTGCGGATGCACACATATTACCCGAACTCTTACGGGACTTCGTAAGAATGTCTTCCACGAGTAATGAGTGGGTTGGGTAGGGACACTACGAATGTAGTGTGTGGACATATAAGGTGAGAATGTGGCTCTCGCGGGAGGCGTGCGCGAAATAGTCCCTGCAGTCACACTATTCTCTGTGCCCTCAGTGGCTCAGATGGGTAGAGCGTCTGCCTTGTAAGCAGGAGATCCCGGTTTCGAGTTCTGGTCAGGGCACACATTTTCACCTGTCCCTGTTGATATATAACAACGCCTGTCAACAGCCGAACGTATTAGTATACAATTCTAATTTCTTTCTAGACCGCTGCAGGTCATCAACGGTGTCTGTCGGACATGTCCGAAAGAACAGACACCATATCCATGCATAGAAGTAGACTTGTACATTCAGCGTCTCGTGAAAGAATGGAGCGTACCGAGTCTGCACCCATCCAAGCGCAGAAAATTTCTCCAGATGTGGGAATATCGAAGGGTTAGTACATCTTATTGGCGTCTAGTATTACATATGAAAGTGTTGTGATGTAATAGCAGACAGTTAAGAAGAACAACAAACAGGCGGTTTTTATGTATAATGGTGCTTCAGACAGACGGAGTTCTAAGCATTTTACATAAATCAATTACGCTATCAATTATAAAGTATTGTTCTAGTGCCTGGTAACAGAGAACATAAACACATGCAGTCCTCAGACTGGTGTATAGCGTAGACTGTTCACATTCGATCACGGTTCAGAAATTGTGCTATGCTGGCATCAGTTCTATAGAAAATGATTGTTAGTAATGGAGAATACCTCTTACAAGAAAACAGATAGACGCATAGCAGTGGTGTTTGGCATGTGAAATTACATGTCTGTAAACAGACAATCTGTCAAGCAGATGTATACATAAGGACTGCAGTACCTCACAAACACTTGTCGCTAACTTAGAATCACCTTAGTTATGAAACTGAAGTCTCGATTTTATATCCAAGATGTGACAGGAAGATGCAGTACGTCACATAAATCTTTGTTCGTTTAGAGGAATGCGTCGAAACAGGATGGTCGTGTTTCATCACACATGAGATGGAAGTCCTCTGATGACCGGGAGGTTTGCTGTTAATGATCGCAAGCAGACAATGCTCTAAGTCACAAATAGAACATACGGTTGTATACTAGTCGAAAGTAGACTATGTCACACAACTGATGCATCCTGACAGAACGATGGAAGAAAATGGTCAAATGACCTGCAGCACCATCTCCCTCTCTGTCTATAAGGCATCACCAGTCTACCATTAAATCGTACCTCATTACATCTCCATCTCAACCGATCACTCCATCCATTTTCTGTAGTAGATGCAAGTAAGTTTAGAGGCACATGGTTCTCTGTTTTTCCAGGAAAGCATTAAAGACAGCAGTCAACTCGTGTGTGTCACTTTTACCTCAATAAACATACAGTAGAGTGCAGCCTCAATGGAAAAAAAATGACTGTTTCTCTGGTTCCCAATGCTTCCTCTCAATGTTTTCTCGTTTTCCTCTTGCTGTCGCATACTCGTTCCCATGCACAAGAATGTTTCTGCGCCAACCAGAAGACGTGCAAGTACTTTCTCCATTTACCCGCTTTTTGGTGTATTTTACTTCCATTTATACGTATTTTCCGTAATTTTTCGTAATTCTATCGATTTTATGTCACTTCTACCCATACGACCATGACATCACTTCTCGTTCCGTGTTCAAAAATTTCTTGTAAATGTAGTACAGATGCCAACACCTAGTGCAAATGATCTATTTTTCTGGTTGGGCCGAATAGTATAGCACTGTACTCGAATGCATCCAGTCACCTCCACCCACATATTCTACAGTTCCAGCGCGTTTGCTCTGTTTTCTTTGTGCCTGTGTCTGTGTGTGTGTCGCCGATGGCCCCCATGACCAGGTCTTCCCGCTGGTGGACCAAACTTCGAACACAGAACACGTCTTCAGACGTAACGCATGATTGGTCCACCTTCAAGCCCTATCACATATGTGACGCATGGTGGATCCGCCTCTGAACATCGCTCTGCACATTATGTATGGTGGATCCACCTTCAAACCCTATCCCGGACGTGGAATATTGCGGATACGCATCCCAACATATCTCTGGATATAACGCACAGCGGATCGTCACTTAAACGCTAACTCAGGTCTACTGTGGGTCCTGGGAAGTCTTGTCTGTAGAGAAAATAGCGGACAGTGCTCCCAAACTGGCAGCATCAGTAATTTGGCAGGTAAATTCAGTAAGAGCGAATCAGAATGCTCCATTCATTCATAAGACATCATTAACGGTGATTTCGCAGGCTGGCACACATATGATGAACGCTTCCAGTGGTCAGAGTGTTTACCGTTTCTGAGATATATGTAAAAAGCAGGTCGTTACGATTTCCAGGAAGGGTAACACATGATGGACGGGGTGCCTCTTTAGGACCTTGAGGAAAGATGCAGTCAATGTTATTCTGGGCTATTTTCGTAAACAGGTCCTTTTAAGATAAGAATTTCCACGCAGACAAGCTTAGACATCACGAAAGATCCTACAACAACAAAAACGACCATTAACTGTTTCTGTGACACTTCAAGTCTTCCAGGAAGATTGATTTGTAATGGACAGGCTGTCGTGTTAGGATCGCTAGGAAGAATGCATCCTGTGTTATTCTGGGCTATTTTTTGTAAACAGTTTCTGAAAGCATTACAATAGATTTCTATAACACATACAGAGGCAGACTCGGCTGATACATAGACATGTGACGTCAGTATAACACTGAGAACCTTTTAGCTGCACCTGCAAGGGTGAGCCACTATGCAAACATCTCACTGGGCCTGCATGTACAAAGGCTATGCATCAGCCACAGTGGCTAGGTAAACAAGTGTTTTAACAGAAATTTCTCAAGTGTCAAGAATGAAAGGGATGCCACCACCTCATCCTTGTAGGACCCAAATGGACACTTGCATTTGACTTAGCAGCTTACGGCCTCATCGTCACTTTGTGGGGCAGGCTGTCCTGGCGAATTAGCAGTGCCATAGTGTGCACCTTGGAGATTTGTAGGGAACAATTCGCTGATACGTTGTGGTCGAATTTCTTAATGATACTTCGAAAACTTTTTTATGTGCAATGAGTGTTTGTACACTGCATTATTTTCGGCTATTTAATTGTTGTGAGCGTGTTTGCATAGCGTTATACATGCATTATTTGTTGACAGTTTTATGTGTGGTGAACATGTCTGTGCATCAGTGTACTGCATTATTATGTGAACATGTATGTAGTGTATGCAATAAATTACCTCAACATTTTATAAATATTGTGTGTGTTTTCATAGTGTTTCACATGCACTACTTTGACAATTTGCGAGTTGGAATACTGGAAGCTTGTGGTAAGGTCTTATGGGACCAAACTGCTCGAGTCATCAGACCCTAAGCAGACTGTTACAAGACGCCTCAGACCGCGGTGCTTTGCGAGTTGTTTGTGTGTTTGTACATCAGTGTACTACATTATGTCGGTAATTTAGGAGTAGTTTGCAAGGTCAATATGTTGTAGAATGCATTATTTCCAATGTTTACAATTAGTGAGTGTGTTTTCAGGGCGTTAAACATGCATTATTTTGACAATGTATGAGTTGTTTGTGTGTATGTACATCAGTGTGCTTAATTATTTCGGTAATTTAGAAGCAGTCTGCAGGTCTATAGGCTATTTATTGTGACACCAAGCACACGAGAGCAAGTGTTTTGTATCATCATAATAAATAAACTACAGGAAATCCATTCCTAAATAAATTGTTCCAACTGCCCACTGAAAATGAATAAAGTACACTTCTTCCTCTCCAGCAGCTGGACACAGAATGAGTCTTTTCCCACCATTTTTCCCCAGAGCACCATCTTGGATTAAGACACAGAAGGGATGACAGCGCCCTCTGGCGGCGGTACAGTGTGCTAGGTAATTTTAACTCTGGATCTCATGTTGAACAGACTGGATGGAGCTACTGCCTGTTACGACTAAATTTGTTGAAATAAACACTGCATGCAAAATTAAGACTTATTTCCATCCTATCCAGCAGCCCCGCACAGGCTGTGTCCTTTTCACACCAATTCCAAAGAACAGGTGGTGGCTGGATGACTTAGTTTAGGTAGCCCAAGTGTGGTAGACCTATTAGGTCTAGGGTAAAAAGGTAAAAATAGGTACACCTATTTTCCCACTAAAATTTGAACTTCCCACCATTTTCTTAGAGTGGGTAGAGGGATGGTGGGGGAGGGAGTTGCATTAGTGGAGGTAGCCAAATTGACCTATTTTCCTGCCAAAATTTGAACTTCCCACCATGACGTCATTGTGACATTGCCACATCTATCACTGCCATCCCGGATAGATTTGGCAATAACGTAGAGTGGGGTGACGCTTGCCTTGACCTGCTAGTAATGTTGGTACACCCAGCTAAAAGTGACCAACAATTAGTGGTTTAATACAAAATTTTCCTGCCATTTTCTTAGGTTAATGGAGGTAGCCCAAGTGAACTATTTTCCCGCCACAATTTCAGCTTCTTGCTATTATTTTGGGGTGGGGAGAGGAGGGTTCAAATGGCTCTGAGCACTATGGGACTCAACTGCTGTGGTCATAAGTCCCCTAGAACTTAGAACTACTTAAACCTAACTAACCTAAGGACAGCACACAACACCCAGCCATCACGAGGCAGAGAAAATCCCTGACCCCGCCGGGAATCGAACACGGGTGTGGGAAGCGAGAACGCTACCGCACGACCACGAGATGCGGGCAGAGAGGAGGGGAACAGGGGGGTTTGGTTAGTGTAGGTAACCCAACTGACCTATTTTCCCGCCAAAATTTGTACTTCCCACCATGACGTCATTGCAACATTGTCACATCTATCGCCTACATCGTGGATAAATTTCGCAACAGTGCAGAGTGGTGTGGCACCAGCCTTGCCCTACTACTAACATTAACTTTTATCACAATTGTTGATGTTGTCTTTACTGGACGGCCTATAAGATAAGCCTGATGCAGAGTCATCTTCACCTACGTGATGTTTCAAAGTTACTTGATAATAATAAATTGTGTGGCAATTGAAATATGTTTCTTAGAAACACAGCAAGTACAGATCTACATCAGCAACACAAACTACGATTTGACCACTATATCAAACTTCACTCGCAAATTAACTTTTACCTCTAGTCCACTAACAAACATAACAACAAACACTACTGCAGTATTATGAAACTGCCATCACAGAGCCGCAAATCCAATGCACACACGGCAAGGTTCGGTTCTTAGCAATGTGCAACGGATACCATTTTACCACGCAAGTACTGATGCGTTCGAGCTGTTGACGTGTGGTCCAAAGTGTGGCAGTAAAATATTCTGCGGAAATGGAAATGTTATGGACTCTGTTCGTTCAGTGCAGACAACTGCCCAAGCATTTCTTCCACACAATGATGAACACTGAAAGGTGTGTAGCTAAGATACAGTAGTAGAAGTGGAAAGAAGTGCTGTTGAACCCAAAAAAAGTTCAGCACCACAGTTAAATACGTATGGAAAATTATTAGTGAAGAAATGCAGATACTAAAAAGAAATTAGGTATCCATTCTCTTTAGATCGGTTCGATTGTTGAAATCAAGAGCACGCAACTAGATAATGACATTTGAGTAAGGTTTCTCATAGTAGCTCCCAGAGTCATAAATGCTGTATCATGCATTAGTCTGTTTCCACTTTGCAGTTATCAGGTAAACAGTTCTTTCATCCAGCAACATACCTCTCTTTTAGGCTTATTTCTGTTTTTGATCACATTATACAACAGAACGAAGGCAACTGATGCACGTGTACTATCTAATTTCTATGCTGTACACGAGTGGCAAGCTGACATATCAGCAGGCAATCACGGGCAACACAGTGGGCGCATTACGCAGCAGAGACGAATGTGTATTGCTCTGCTGTGCTCTGTGAGCGAACTTCATTACACAGGGAAACCGTGTGCCGTTGACATGCAGAGTTTGTCCCTACATGTAGGACGTAACGGCTCTCCTTGCCACAATATATGGTCGGATTTCTGATTTGATTAGGAAACGTGGGGCCCTTTCAACTAAGGAAGAAGAAAACACAAAATAGGTAAATACAGAAGTTAATGTTTTATAAATTTTAAATGTTGGCTACATTATCCACTGTTACAAAATCAACACTCGATCCCTTACAGCAATGGTAGCTTCTTCGTTTCATTTCTAATTTCCTTAACAGAAATTGCATTTGCGTCTTTGGTTCAGCAGTGTGTGTTCATCATTCGGTTAACATAAAATAAAAGAACACCGCTAAGAGTCGCCTACTGGCAACAGGAAAAAGAGATTTGCAGCGCCGTCGTGGAGATGGGGTGGCAATACTGGTGATAACTGCGACGCAAGGTATGTATGTAACAACATCTGAGTTCTGCATTGTCAGCGGTATCGTTGGCGCTTCTGCTGTACAAAGTGAAAGTTAAGGACAGTGAGTGATATATATTAAAACACTTTATTTGTCGAAAAAAATGGGCATAAATCTTTGGTTCCTATCTAGTGTGTCCGTAGCACACAAACGAAATAGCACCATGCTAGTATATGAAGAAGGCGTTATTTCTGACATGCGATGACCACGATTTATACCTCAAAACGAGCAGTTTTGAAAGCACTTTCATGAATGGTAGCGATAAGTATAGGCGCTGCTGGGACGTCACATAATGACATTTATTTTTATTTCTTTATTGTAAAATGTCCCAGCTCCACTGACCATAAAATCAGTATTATTATGACTTTGAATGTATCTTCGGTCTAGGGTGATCGGGCTCCTAAGCGATCTCCACTTATTACTGCAGTATCGAATTTGTTACTGATTTCTGCAGACTGGGCTCTTTTTTATTAATAATGAATCTTTCCTTAAATCTGTTTTTTAACTGTGGACTTCTTTTAATACAGTTATATTTGTGCAGTTCGGAAGCTGTGGCGACTGCTTCGATTTGATCAGCACGCGCTTCTCTTAGCATAGTTTCATTCATTGGTCATCTGTAATTACAGCAGGTGCTCTGTCATGTGTCTGATAGACTACCTAGCGATACAACTCTTCCTACACACGGTGTTTTAATGATTTGCTTGGTTCGGTGGAAGGCTATTTGATCCAATCCTTTTAACAAAAGTGATCGGGTAACAGAGTGTTGGTTGTGACAGAAACATTAGGGTAGGAGACGCAGGCTGAAGACTTCAGTCCATTGTTAGGATACTAAGAAAATACAATCAGTCCACGAAGGAGTCTGTTCTCAAAACACTTGTGCGACGCATCCTGGAACATTGCAAATGTGTGGGAGGCTCACTGGTATCACTAAAATGGGATAATGAACATATAGAGAGCATGAATGTTACAGGATTGTATGAGCCATAAGAGAACGTGACTGAGATGATGAAGAAACTGAACTGGATGACACTTGAAGTTAGATGCAAACAATTCCGTGAAAGTCTCCTTACAAATTGTCAAGAACCAGTTCTAAGTGGGGAACCTAGAAATATACTACAACCCCCTTCGTGTCACTCCCGTAGGGACCGCGAAGACGAGATTAGATTAATTGCAGCATGTGCAGAGGCATTGAAGCAACCATTCTTCCTACGTTTCATCGCGTAATGGAAAGGGAAGAAGCTCAAAGAGTTGCTACAATTGAAAGTAACCTCTGCCATTCATTTCATAGTGGTTTCCAGAATATACATTTAGTACGATCGCACAGTCTTCCTTGAGTACAGTGTCTCTAAATTCATCCGATAGGGTTCCATGAGAAATACGACATCCTTCTTTCCAAGAATTCCCATTTATGTTACCCAAGTATTACAAGCATCTTCAAATTACTTCGATGATTATTGTCATGCCTACGTGACAAGGACTCTGAATGGTCGAAAGATGCCCTAGTCGCACTAGCGTCTTATATGCAACTTCCTTTAGAGACACGCTACAGTTTCTCAGAGCCGTATAACTAATCTAAGTTTTCCATTCGCCTTCTCTAATACTCTGTTTGCATGTTTGTCTCATTTTATACTGCTTCTTAGCGTTACCCTTAAGTATTTAAACAATGAGATGTGCGTAATATCTTCACTACTAATTTTGTAATTGGACATTGTCGGGTTCTTCGTCTCTAATATAGTTATTATCTTGCATATATTCATGTTTGAAGAGAATTGCTGCTCATTATACTCAGGAAGTAAACAGTGTACGTGAGAGGAAAAACAGCTACCAAGTTATATTTTTATCAAATTTCACATATGCACATTACAAACTCATACAGTGAAGTGTCCTATAAATAAAAAGTATAGCCCTTAGTATTTTTTAAATTTATCGTTACGATTGTTATCATTTATTTTATCGTATTTCAATTATCATATCTATCTACGCCTGGATTCTGAAAAACAAACCCCTAGCTGTTTCATCAATTTTAGTGCCAGAGCCCATGTTTGATCTGACCTCGAATACAACATGTATTAGTACTTTCTTCCCACGGTTGCTTTTTTTTACCCTCCTTAATACTGTAAAGACCTTGAAGACTTCAAAGGAAACACGATTACCAAAATAACCCTTGTTGAGAACGGGTCAGCAGGACGCAGTGCTGCACAACATGTGATCCTTCCAGCGTCCTGAAGTGGACACATCTTACTTAGGGCCGTGTTTCTGTTAGTGCAAATAAACTGAACGCCAGCAGCGTTTCTATCTGTTTGATGATCTTTAACACCAGCGTCCAGTATTCTTTGCTTTCCATGCTACTACACAGTATAAGCGCATTTCTATCAGAGTGCTTCGCTCATTTCTTAAACCTGTTAAACCAGTAAAGAGGTGAATACTTTAGATCACATCGTGTTGTATTATGTTGTTGAAATGATTACCATTTTCTGAAGTTGTATATCAAACGTGAGTCAGAATCATATCAGATGATCATACTTATATTTGGAAAATCTTTTGAATTAATGAAACTGCTATGCAATTGAATAATATAGTCACTTTGTATCAGAAGCTTTATTTAAACTGATAATTGTGCTTTCAAAGACAGTTACAGACGAATTGGAAGTGATCGTGAGAGAAATACTCTCAGAACCGTGTAATAATAACACGGAATGACACAATTCTAATCGCATTTTTAGCGTAAATAAGTTTAGTATTTTAGTTTATTAGTCATTTCGAATGGTCTTTCTCATGATACATCAAAGACAAAGTCATAGTTGGTGCCAAAATGGGTACAGATAAAGTGTATGTCCTGAAAACATTTATCTGCCTCGTGCACTCATCGTGTATTTGATCAAAGTGTAGTCAAATAACAAATTCCAGCTTTACAAAATTACGCTAAATAGATCAGATTTGACATTAATTGTAATGTTAAGCAGTACTAATGTACAAGTATTTGAAACAATATGTTATGTGTTAATTTGAAACCAACAAATGTAATTTGGTGCCATTACTGACTGCAATTTCGAACCTCAACTACCAGTCTATCAATGAAGGGTGACGCTCTTTTTAGTGAAAAGTTCATTTCCAATATCTACACTCCCTAGTGAGTTGTCCAGACTACGTTCAAAGGCAACTTTCGAAGCGATACGCAAAACAGTATTATGCTGACGTAAAAATACCATTCGGAAACTTGCTTTTATATAATTATATACACACAGTACTGCGACCACCGCAGCAGATTTTTTTAATGACATTGAGGAGCATATTGCTAACCGTTTTAAAAATGTTGTCATTGAATATCACATTCTCTAAGACAATCAATAAAACGATATAACTGGAAAGGAACACATCTCAACTCTTGGAAGACCACAATCATTTTACGACACGTTACAAATCATGTAGTATTTATTCATATTTTTCTCTTTGTTGAACAATAAAGGTGCGTCCTTGACTTCCATCGTGTGTTCGTTTCCAGTGCATGATCAAATAGGCGTACTTTGAATAGGAGAGTGAGAGAGATAGTGTGGAATTCCATTTGTGTAGCTGGAATTTTGGGTTTAGTAGTCTGCAGTTATTTGACAGAGACGTTAGAACTGTTTGTTTAATTGTGTAGTACTGTTGGAGAATGTACATGACAGCATTAAGAACGAATTGTAGTAATCGTGTACTGCGGAAGCACAGCCCGAAAGATGTTACTAACATTCAGATATCTGTAATGTAGAGTAACTTTTGAAAGTCGTCATGGGCGACATCAGTCATTTATAAGTAAATTAATTTGTTTTTTCTCGTATTCCGTATCGCACGTGAAATTAAGTACTAAGTAAATTATGAACCAGCTTGCATTTTACATCTAAGACATTGACGGTAACGGGATATCTTTGAAGTCGCAGCTGGACGCTAGCATCTAGCCTGTAGCCTCGGCTTTGTGAGGCAGTGACGCTGCCATTAGACCACAGAGACCTCTCATTATCTTTTTCCTCTATAATTATAAAACATATCGTTTAACCTGAAATGTCTCCTGGACTGGATTACTGCTTGGTTGTGTGTATGCGCATTTTATTATACTTTCTGTGTCTGCGTGTTAAATATGGTTGCACTGGAAAAATATATTTTACTTTGGTGTCAAGTAATTCACTGAGGCATAAAGGACAAATACATTGCGAATTTGGAGCATTGCTGCTGGAAATATGTTCTGAGTGGTGACTCTGTGACTCAATACAATTTTATTTTCAATTGAGAACAGATTTTTTACCTAGTTTGCTCCCATATGCAATTCTCCTTTTCTTTTTACATGTTTCATTGACTGCACTCTATAAAATCCAATTACTTATAGCTTCTCAGTCACTTGGAGCACAGTATAAATTTCTAACGACAATAATGGCAATATCATCTTAGTTATCAATGGATAGAATATGGCATGATACTGAGAACAGTAAGAAAGACTTAAGTCTTTACGATACTATGACGAAGCTAGTTATTAGTTCCGTGGTGATAGTAGAAGAGGCTTTCTTTATTCCTATAGCTTGTTGTATTGTTATTATTGAGGACATTATAGAATCACGTTTGCTTCGAAGGAATTCGCTCTCTGTCCCAGATGAGGTCATGTCTGTTCGAGAGTAGTAGCCATTCTTGTGATTTTATTTGAGTGCTGGTGTCCACTACACAGAACGCTACTAGGGAGCACATCCAGTGTGCGGTCACCTGTATGAACATATTTGTAATAACATGTATTACAAGCCACTAGTTAGAGAAAATGGTAATGGCTGTAACATTGTGATGGATACCATTTAGTTTCAAGTTTGTATTATTTGATATTGTAGCAGTTGCAGGGTCACAACGTACGTAATACTATTCAGAGATGGAGAAGGCACCGTGGGCACGGAAAACTGCTACTGGTGTGTCCTCAAAGTAAATTTGTCATAACTTCGACGACTGGTTTGAGAAACACTGTGATTTGTGGCCACAGTCCTGTTGGTGTATGTCTTTTCCTTCCTGCAAGTTGAAGAAAAACTTATCCAGCCGATTTCTGATCACCAGGATATTGACCATTGGGATTTAGTAACTGCTACTGAGCACTCACCTGTTCAACCTACAAGACACAGTAATCTCGTTTCACACATCAATCCCTGCACGTTCATTGTACTTCCTTAGCAGTGATGTGTGTTTCCCTTGAACCTGTGAGCTGTGGGACAGCTGACACCTTTGGCTTGAGAATAAAATATATTAGCTGGTCTTTATTACTACAAGCACTGGTCTGCTACAAAAGAATATAGTTGCCAACTCACACTAGTATTTCATACACATGGAGTTCAGAATAAACATCATGCAAGGATTTCTTTCATTACTGAGAATAAGAATCAGGAATATTGAGACTAGATATATGGAAAACTACGGGCAAAGGGAGATTGGGGAGGGGGTAAGAACATTTTTCATGTCTCTCCAAGAGGATGTGGACTGCTAATTCGGCGCAGTGTGTAGCACTGTTTTAAAAATGGCGGTGGGTTATCTTTAGCACCTCTAAACTTTTTATTTTTTGGTGACGTACGACATTTTTGAGCAACTAATTCCTTACTTCACTGTTTATTAACATGCGTGCGTGCATGTTGAAGTTGAGTGTGATAAGTTTTCTAATATCTCCTTCTCACATGAGAGCAGTACTTTCAATTTGAGAAACTGTCCCACACACAAGGTGTGTCTACACAAGGTGTAGACTTCAGGAATGATCTAACAAAATGTAAAAGTTTATTATTTCGTCTCTGAAAGAACAGTAAATCATTAAACAACGATGAATGTCTGTGCAACACTTTGGGTGTTTCTGAAACGCGCTATGATGTTTCCCGACATGCACGTCAATGTCTTTAATCGAGCAACAAATCGAGCATCTAGCCAGTGGTTGTTTTCGGTATTCAAGTTTGTTTCTGTTGTGGCCTCACCAGCATTTATCTCGCAGGCGATTTGAGTGGAATTTTATCATGATGTTCGAGGACACACCTTTCTGCTACAGGTACAACTTCACATCCCCTAACGGTGTTTGCAAAATTTGTTCTCATATTTGTGCAGTTATTTTTGGGTGACGAACTGTAAGTAGCTGGTTCGGATTCTGTTGGTGGAAGAAATGTATCTTACCCATACTTGGTCAGCGTCATGAGGGTAGTTTGTGATGTACAGTTCCAGATTACCAGGCTGTTCGCCAATGTCCTAGGTTAATTTTGAAACCTGTCTGCAGTGTCTTCTGAGTGAGGATAAACGTTGATGGTGACACATCCTCTCAAAGGGATAACAAGCTCTATGACCCTTTTGCTGCCATTCAAGAGGAGCAGGCCATATGTTGGCCCAAGTTACGACCGTCTTATTTCCTTGTAATCCCATAATCATCCACATCAATACAAATGTAATCTTGCGCTGCACATGCACACATGCCAGCACCATATAACAATGTTAAACAACAGAAATGTTGCGCTGAGAGAAAAATGATTCTGTTTTGGTAATTCTGTGTTTCGTGCTGAGAACTGACTGGGTGTATTGCCCAACACCAAAATGTGGCAGTCTCACCAAATGTGCTGTTTATCGAAATGATCTCAGGCAACCTTCTTGAGTAATCAGAGTTTTCAGTAACCACTCATTTGATGTTGATTCCTTCAGAGAGAGAGAACTTTTTATTTTCTACTACATCTTCAATTTCTGGGTGATGATGATATCAGGAAGGCAATCAAGCTCTTTTTAGGAACAGCACGGTTCTAATAATTCTAATCATCATACCCGCATCTAGATTTAGACTAAATGCAAATTTTCTAATACGGTTCCGCTGAATACGGAATTAATTGATGGCGACACTGAGTTCAAAGCCAAACTTTAGCCTACCTGGCCTATTGCTCCCTCTCTAATTACTTCAGTGTCGAATGCCACTCTAACCGCAACGCAAATTAATTCTTATACGGAAGGCCTCGAAAGAATTCAGGCTTCTGAGTAACTAAAATCAGTTAATCAAGTTATTCCCTTATTTTACCTTCTCCTTCTTTTATTAGTTCAAGGCTGAACACGACAATGACAGTTGAATTATTTCGTCTTCCTGCGTGTTACTGCAAACAACTAATGTACGTGGGGTGCAGCACCTATTTGCAGCTGTATGTTCTAGATTTCGAAGGCGGCTATCAGGAGCAGATGTTGGGTTTAGTACTTCTCTAACGGTGACAAGTCGTCAAAAAATTATAGCAGTGGAACTGAGCACATGTAACCCTTTCGAAATCTCACTGATATAATGCCAGGACACGTGGACTGCACACTTATACACTGCTGAAACATAACAGTCTCTCTCTGTATCCTCATTGCAACAGGAAACACGTCTGTAATTGTGAGGTGTAGAGCCTACACTTAACTACGTAGACACAAATAAAATGAGACTGCTGATATTATTAATTGTGGTGGTATGATAGTATGCCACTACTTTTCGAAACTAAACTATAATCTTACGCAGTTTCAATACACGACCATCGCAGGTACTGTGCCGCAGCCGTGTTCTCGCTCGACGCTATACGGTGTAGTGCTCGAGATCTGTCACGACAGGAATGAGAGTACTGCAGCTAATTTGCATGTTTGTCAGATATGTTCATTTTGGTAGTCTTATTCAAAGTAAAACCCATTTGAGTCCAGTAAAACCCATTTTATCACTGGTTAAAAGGCTGCAAGAACACACATGTAGAAAAGTACTCATTCTTAGCCATTGTGTAGTTAAATTATTATGTCAACTGTAACAGCGAAAGCACGCAGATCGAGATCGAAAAACTGCGGTACACCAACACGGCATGACAAAGAGTTCCTTATTAATGCGAGCAGTCTCCGTTCTTTTGTGTAGAGATCGTTTAGACTCGTGTACATTGCCTGGCTGGACACAAAGGGCGTCTATTTGCATGTCTGGTAACATCTTGTGACTCAGTGAATGTCATCATAGCAGTCCACACAGCTGTATGTGACTGGTGAAGTCTGAAACGTTTCTATGCACCCATATGGCTTTTATTATAAAAATGTGGCATTACATTGTAGACGAAATATACTAATACAGAAAATAGTACTCAGTTTCGTTGTTAATCCCATGTAGAGTGAATAAGTGTCTTGGAGCTTCACTCATTATTCACCTTCTGGAGGCAATTCTCCTTTTTCTTCCGCCAATAATCTGGAATGAAAAAGAAATACAGAGGTAGATAGTTTAATGATTCTTTTTATATGTTACTATATGGCAAGTTGGATAGCCTCCAACTACTCCTACTGCTATTAATGTCACATCTGCTATTCGACATTGTCAGTCAATAATATGCCAGAAATTACAAAACCAACACCAAATGCTGACATCAGTTTCATGAGGTATCCAAAACATTAGCCAGCATTGAATTTATACTATGTAATGACTCAAATTACTAGCAATGATAATTTCAAGAATTATTGCCTTATTTAAATTTTTAGTTTTTGATATATAGAAAATATCTGTGTAATTTTAGTTTCCCAATGTTTTTCCAAAATGTAATAATTACAAATGTGCATATCAATAACTTCTGGAGTTTTGGCAACTTTTTATCAGTAATCACTATTGTTGAATAGGTATTAGGAATCAGGGAAATAACAGACTATTGTTCCTGTATAGCTTCTGTTGACTACTTTGCTGTCGATCATAAAGATACTTCACACTTTCTGAATTTGATTTTCAAGAGCAGTCATTCCACTCTGTTAACTGACCTACTCTGAAAGCAAATATACGAATAAAAACAAAGTAATCAACATAGATTTTAATGAAATTCAAAAACTGGAAGTGCAGTTACTGGCAGCAGTGAAGACATATATACAGTTTTTATACAGAAGTAATACAAGAAGTAGAGGTACATTTACACAACACCAGATATAATACGGTATATTGCAAAATTAAGTACCAGAATTTGGAACCAAAATATATTATGGGAATACGGAAATGTGGTTTAGCATCATATTTACAAAAAGGAGACGATTATTTCAAAAAATAATCTACTGCCTTATCATAAATTCAGTGCTGATAGGCATAAATTGAAGAATCTAATCAGCACACAAATGAGGGCAGATGATTAGAACTTAAATTTAGACTGAATTGTAATATTTGTGGACTCCATTATCTCATTTGCAACATCACAGTCATCAGTAAACCATTGATTATGTAATGACGTGACTGGTTTCAGTTAGGTGCTCTCATAAAACAGCATTAGACACTTTCCTAGAAATAATTTTAATTCATCAAGGTATCTTCTACACAATCTTCTGTCATTATAAGTACGCAAATGAAGTTCCCTATCTTTCAACTCAGTACCAAACAGCAGTTATTGTAGAACATATTTCAGAACATTGACCGACATAAGAAAAGTTTTCGCCAAACAACAATCAATAAACAGACACTTTTCAACACATGTGTAATGAAAGTGAACAATGGCTCTCACCCAGTTTTAGTATATAGCCCGATACATAGTTTCAACAAACAGTCTGATACACATATATCATATTTATGACAGAGAATGTCGGAATCTCTTTGCTTGTTAGTAGAAGATTATTTGAGTTGAGTTAACATATGTATCAACAAAAAACGCACTTTAGTTTTGTACCTGCACTCAAATGATAAGAATGCATGAAAATCTTGTATGAGTTGTTTATTTTCATTGTATTTCGTTCTTTTGGAAATTTGCTTTGTCATAATACATTTATAACTCATATTGTTGAATACTGAAGTATTCAAAAATTGTGACGTTCCAATAATTTAAAAAAATTCCTATTTTTCCATAGCAAAACGGTTGACATTATTACCAATGAAATCAGATTACTCATGACGATAGAGGGCAGGGATATAAAATTACTGGTGTATATAGATTCAGATGAAAACTTAAATACTGCTAATTTAATACAAAATAGTTATAACTCTGCAATTGAGCTACGAAAATATTTTTAATAAGAGTCACTCAGTGACTTATGATTATTCTCGCTAGGCTCTCTTTACTTAGGATGTCTCAGGAGGGATGGTCAATATCCAGGGATATGAGTGGAAAGATCATTCGAAGCAACAAAGTACAGTGAACTAAAAGCGAGCTCTGAGGAGCCCTGGGTCTCCACAAGGCCTCTCTACCAAAATAATATCAACTTAACTAAGTGTTGCCATACACACTGTACAAAACAACTATCATAAATATCGTATCCATGTAGATTTTATGAAAGTTACTTTTCATCTAAGTGCCTAATAGCTGAAAATGAGGTGACAAGCAGCACAATAAATCTACAATAATGCTACAAACATAAAACACAAACAAAAGAATTTAGCTGGCACAAATAGGTATGTGGCGACTCAAAACACATCTCTACACATGCATGTAGTGGCAGCGCTGACACTTTCTCCCCCCCCCCCCCCCTCCCAACCCTCTTGTCTCTTGCCGTAGACTGTTTGATTTACACATGCCACGAACATTCCACTGTGATTTATCAATCTCTCTTTCATCAAAAAACAACTCGAATCGCCTCAAAGGATATCGTGATTTTACTGACTATGCTTCAATGCGCAGGGCTATATACTCATAAACCTGCACCGAACAGCACAAAGTACACTTCGCCATGGCGAATCCGCGGACCACTCTCAGACACCATTATATTCACTCCATGTTTCTTATTCACCGTAGTTGTATAATTCAATACTCTCGACCGATATTATTTCAGGTTTGTCATAAAATAAAATGAAACCGTTGTTTCTAAAAGACAGCATCGAAGTTGAAAGATAGAGCATCTGGAACATGTACCATGAAGACCAAAGATTTCCGATTAAGGCTAAGAAATTAACAAAGGTGATGTAACGACTTCAAGGTCCATGTCTTCAAGCAGTAAGGTACATAACAATTCGCTAAAGATGAAAAAAAGAAAGTATCCCGAATTTTACAACAATCACGAATTTGTTGGTTCTAACGGTTCACCACTCTGCATGCTACATAGCAAGCTACTTCCAAATATTTCCATCGTACTTGCTAAGATTCAGCGGTATTTAGTAACTGTACAGCCCGACTGCATTGTCAAGAATGGAGAATTTTTTATATGTTAAGAAAGAACTTATTGAGATGTCAAAAAAGTATGAAGTGTGTGATTCAAATTTTGAATGAAGAAGTCAAGGATGAATCGTATTTGGTCAGCTACTGTACTGCCCACAATATCGCTGAGAATTTAAATGAAACCTATGTGGCAGATAAAACTCAGAACATACTCGTTTAAAAATGTGCAAAGCAGTTTTCTACAATGGCATTTTCTACCGACACTGTTTTCGTCGAACAAGAACTAATTGCTCGACTGCCACACAACAAATTCGGCTTGCAAATGGACAAATCGTCTCATGTTGTTGAACTGGTCATCTTGCTGACAACTGTACTATAGCCATACAAACATTCTGTCGAAGACGACTCATATACCAGTGCACTACTGCGTCTGACCCTGCAAGATATAATATATTTAGCACAGTTAACAGTTGTATGAAATAAACAATATCGACAGCAAGATGTGTATCAATATTTCTATAGATGGCGCCAAGGAAATGCCCGATAAAACAACAGAGCGTTATCACTAGGAAAAAGTTAACTGTAGTTCAGGCAATGGGTCATGCAGAGACCAGAACCTCTGTTTTGAGACGTATTATCCTGAAGACCTGAACTGGGTTTGTGGGTTGATAATGCCTTTATACCACATTTGCAGAAGCAAGAAGATGTGCCAAATGAATTTCATGAATACTTTTTCGAAATGACATCAGATCCAAGCATAGAATCACCGTTCAAAACAACGTCACTGATGCTTTTTGCTGCAGGGATTCTGATGGATATCCACAACATTCCACACCGTCTTTGTTCTTTTCCTGTTCCAAACTAGTAAGGCACTGGGCTTCGATCTTTGTACCACAATTTGTTTGAAGTTATTACAGCCACTAATGGATGTTCGCGCTGTAGAAATGTGGGTAGTTCATGCTTTGAATTATGGGTAGTTCGCAGTATCACCATCAGATGGCAACACTGTTAAGTGATGCAGCAGAGCCGTAAACTAACAAATTTCAACATCTTAGATGTTGAGAAATTCTAAAATGTATGAAAAGTACGTAGGTAGCGCAAACAGTGTGATGCTTACACCGATTATCCAGCACATGGTAAGCACACGAAACAACAGCGAAAGCCTAAAATCAAGTAATGTGACGTCATTATATACATATTGCAAAAATGCAAGTTCATCTGCAGTTTCAAAGAAAGTGCAAGTGAGCTTCGATATATACACATATTCGGCAAATTTGTGTTCGAAAATCTAAAGTATGTGCTGCAATGCTAGATTTCCATGCCTAATAACAGTTGACATTTTAGGAAGTATGCCTAACGATTAGATGTCGTAAATCTAACCTGACCAGGCTTATAATTACAGAAAAATATGTGATATGTAAATTATTATGCTAAGCGGGCAAGTGTGGGGATGACTTTCTGAAACCCCTGAAACGTATGCAACGTTATCGGTAGATGTGTTGCTTCCTATTATAAAGGTGAGAAAGATTATTATATCTTATAGGCAGGGAAATTTAAAACCTACAACCAAAGATGGTCACCGTATGTTATCGATCGATAATGGTCATGCAACCATCTTGGGATATGTGTGTGTGTGTGTGTGTGTGTGTGTGTGCGTGTGTGTGCATACAGGGTAATTCTGTAAGATCATGAAAAAATTTAACAAGGCATAGAGAATGTTCCACTGAACAATTTGATAGCTGAGCAGTCTACGGCGCTGCAGTCATGGATTGTGCGGCTAATCCCGGCGGAGGTTCGAGTCCTCCCGCGGGCATGGGTGTGTGTGTTTGTCATTAGGATAATTTAGGTTAAGTGACGTGTAAGCTTAGGGACTGATGCCTTGGCAGTTAAGTCCGATAAGATTTCAGACATTTGAACAATTTGAAGTAGGGAACATGGCCGTAGATAATGGAGATAAAGGAGATAATGGGAATAAAATCACATTACTGTGTTCTTTCTTATTTGCATTACTTACAGTTAGTTGCAATACCATCACTGAAACAATGAATGTACCATCTGTACTGTATTTTACAAAATGTCAGGTGATTTCGCATGCCATGGAATAGGATCTCCCCTTCCAATCCAGCGACCACGATATACATCATTGAAATGGTTACAGACATCCTCACTCAAACAAGCACCCATCGTAACAGATGATGCCTGTTCGGAAATCACTGCCTGTACAGCCTTTTAGCAGAGAGAGAATTGCAACACACTTTCCCATACACAAGGTGCATGTCGGTGAGCTCTGTGAAACTGTACCAGTACTGCGCCATCGTATCGTACTGTATGTCTCTGAACAGCATTGTGTAATGAATGGATCTGTCGTTGATTCATAGCACTTTCTGTCATGGGACAATGCAAATACGATACAAGAGAGCCACCTTATGGACAAGTAAAGTAAACAAATCCTTCATCATGACTTGTTAGTAATCAGGCTCGTCCTCGTTGTTTCCTTGCAGGAAATAAAGAATGTACATGTAAATAAAGAGCATATTGTGTGTTGACTTGTGTGCATGTTAGTTGTAAATAAGCTGGAAAACAGTAATACCAGACAAAGCGGTAGACAAGTTTACTGCCATACCTCTTTAAGCCGGCTTCTCTGACCTAAGGTCCCCTACCTCACATTGTTACATTTTTGAACACTCTTATGGAAACACCCTGTATAAGAGTCTTCAAAAATGTAACAATTTGAGGTAGAGAACCTGAGGTCAATGAAGCCACTATACAGCTAGTCCCATCTAAACTTTCCACTGCCAATAATATCTCTGGAACCACAATAGATATTAGCAAACGGCTTTCACAGGAAGTAAATACGAGACATTCTAAACCGTGTGCAAAAATCGGTTTCAATACAAACTTATGCCTTTTTTTAATCAACACCCCACATTAGTCCACACGCAATCAATAACATGAGAAGTCACAATTACAATGGCATTATTTGCATCGCAATACATCAATTACATCGCAACAGACTGGAACTCCAAGTCAATGCGTGAAATTAACTAAACCCGCTGCTATTGCACTTCCCTCACCTTGTTTGTAATCATGATGTGGTTGATGTATATATTCTTACTTTCACTGTTATCACGAGGGCCGAAAGTAATAATAGTGATTCCTGCCACAAACTTTGATATAATATCACGGTAACCCTCGTGCATGTGTATTTATCTACGTACAGACTACCGAACAGTACTGACTGGTGTATGCTGCCCCATTACACTGTCCAGAACAACACTTCACCTCTGCAGATGTGTAATTGTGATATTTGTGAAATGGAGAGATAGATGGGATCTTCAGTCAAGTATGATGTGTATCCAGCACAGGTACTCCATTATCAGATGGCACTACATCAAGGCCTCATGGCAATGGCTTTCACAATCCCCTGCAATACTGTCTGTGGGTTCTGTGGTGAGGCCATTATTTTATATGTAAGATACAGTTTACCGATGACCACATGTTTACGAACCATGGGAATGTCAGCTTACACAATATGCGCTACTGATCACCAGAAAACTCACACTAGATTCACCAGGCTGAACATCAATGTCAACGGAGTGCCAATGCAAGGTGTGATATTGTGTGATGCCACATCTTTGGCTCATATTTCATTGGCACTCTTAATGGGCAAGAGTAAGAGCAGTTCTTGAGGTGTAACTTACCTGGAGTGATGGAAGACCTATCCCTCCATTTGGATCAAATAATGTTGCATCAACATAATGGACGCCCTGTGCACCAACAATTGTCCCATTGATGGATTGGATTGGTTAGTCTCAGTCAGGTATTTCCAACATGGTTGCTAGACCTCACCCCTATGGACTTTTTTCTCTGGGGATTTGGGAAAGATGTGGTGTATCAGCAGCTCCCAAAAACAATGGCCACCATGAAAGCCCGTATCCACAAACACTGACACATGTGAGTGGATCCTCGATGAAGCATGCACAGTGGTGTTGCCAAGCAAGTGGCGATTTCTTCGAACATACGTTGTAACATTTCGACTGTCAGAAATGTGATTGCACTTCAGCATACATTTTGTGTATTAAAGAGAAGAGCTATGTTTGTTTTGTTGGTACTATTGTACATTTATATATGTATTGCACTATCAGCTGTACACGTCCAGTATGTGACATGTAGCATTATGTAATTCACGTATGACTTGTTCAAATAGCATGTATCCCTCTGTGCGATTCTTTGACAGCCATTAATTTTATTTACTCTGGCCAGTGGTTATGGGTATTTCGTTACCATTATGTGGATTTTAGTGCTGTTGAAAAGTTCAGTAAGGTATGTATGAGTAAACCGTGTCCTTGTTTTTATTGTGGGTGACTGAACATCCATATGTTTCCTAGGCCACGTACTAACAATGTACATAGCAATAAGGAAGTACGGTGTTTGTTGATCATAGTATGTCAATCATATTGTGATAAAGAGTAACATTCAGGTCACGCTTGAATTGTGGGAAGTGTAATAGTGACGTGTTTTGTTCATTTCATGTGTCAACTTCGCATTCCAATTTCTTCGGATGCAACTGATTTTTTGTGACGCAACCAACGCCATTATTATTGTGATTTCTCATGTTATTGATTTCACATGGAATAATATGGGATGTCTGTTTAAAATAAATAAATAAATAAATAAATTTGTGGTGAAATGGTCGTGTGTGTGTGTGTGTGTGTGTGTGTGTGTGTGTGTGTTCCAGAACAGATCCCTCAATACAGTTCAGCTGCAATTATGCAGAGATCAGTGTGGCCTAAATATAGTAGAATTCTACATCTACATCTACATCTACACGGATACTCTGCAAATCGCATTTAAGTGTCTGGCAGAGGGTTCACGAACCACCTTCACAATTCTCTATTATTCCAATCTCGTACAGCGCGCAGGACACAACGAACACTTATGTCTTTCTGTACTAGTTTTGAGCCGGCCTGAGTGGCCGAGCGGTTCTAGGCGCTTCAGCCTGGAACCGCGCGACCGCTACGTCGCAGGTTCTAATCCTGCCTCGGGCATGGATGTGTGTGTTGTCCTTAGGTTAGTTAGGTTTAAGTAGTTCTAAGTTCTACGGGACTGATGACCTCCGATGTCAAGTCCCGTAGTGTTAAGAGCCATTTGAACCATTTGAACTAGTTCTGATTTCCCTTATTTTATCGTGGTGATCGTTTCTCCTTATGTAGGTCGGTGTCAACAAAAAAAAAAAAAAAAAAAAAAAAATTCGCATTCGAAGGAGAAAGTTGGTGATTGGAATTTCGTGAGAAGATTCCGTCGCAACGAAAAACGCTTCTCTTTCAGTGATGTCCAGCCCAAATCCTGTATCATTTCTATGAGACACTCTGTCATATTTCGCGATAATACAAAACGTGCTGTCCTTCTTTGAACTCTTTCGATGTACTCCGACAGTACTATCTGGTAAGGATCCCACACCGCGCAGCAGTATTCTGAAAGAGGACAGACAAGCGTAGTGTAGGCAGTCTCCTTCGTAGATCTGTTACATTTTCAAAGTGTATTGCCAATAAAACGTAGTCTTCGGTTAGCCTTCCCCACAACATGTTCTATGTGTTCCTTCCCATTTAAGTTGTTCGTAATTGTAATACCTAGGTATTTACGGCTTTTAGATTAGACTGATTTATCGTGTAACCGAAGTTTAACGAGTTCCTTTTAGCACTCATGTGGATGACATCGCACTTTTCAATATTTAGGGCCAACTGCCAATTTTCGCACCATTCAGATATCTTTTCTAAATCGTTTTGCAATTTGTATTGATCATTTGATGACTTTTTCAGTCGATAAACGACAATGTCATCTGCAAACAACCTAAGACGGCTGCTCAAATTGTCTCCCAAATCGTTTGTATGGATAAGGAACAGCAAAGGGCCTCTTAAAACTACTTCGGGGAACGCCAGATATCATTTCTGTTTTACTCGATGACTTTAAGCCGGTTACTGCAAACTATGACCTCTCTGACAGGAAATCATAAATCCAGTCACATAACTGAGACGATATTCCATAAGCACGAAATTTCACTACAAGCCGCTTGCGTGGTATAGTGTCAAAAGGCTTCCGGAAATCCAGAAATACGGAATCGATCTGAAATCCCCTGTCAATAGCACTCAACACTTCATGTGAATAAAGAACTAGTTGTGTTTCACAGGAACGATGTTTTCTAAAACCATGTTGACTGTGTGTCAACAGACAGTTTTCTTCGAGATAATTCATAATGTTCGAACATAATATTTTTCCAAAATCCAGCTGCATATCGACGTTAACGATATGGTCCTGTAATATAGTGGATTACTCCTCTTACCTTTGTTGAATATTGGTGTGACCTGTGCAACTTTCCAGTCTTTGGGTTCGGATCTTTCGTCGAGTGAACGGTTGTATATGATTGTTAAGTATGGAGCTAATGCATCAGTATACTCCGAAAGGAACCTAATTGGTATACAGTCTGGACCAGAAGACTTGCTTTTATTAAGTGATTTAAGTTGCTTCCCTACTCCGAGGATATTTACTTCGACGTTACTCATGTTGGCAGCTGTTCTCTATTCGAATTCTGGAATATTTACTTCGTCTTCTTTTGCGAAAGCATTTCGGAAGGCTGTGTTTAGTAACTCTGCCTTGGAAGCACTATCTTCGATAGTATCTCCATTGCCATCGCGCAGAGAAGGCATTGATTGTTTCTTGACGCTAACATACTTCACATACGACCAGTATCTCTTTGGATTTTCTGTCAGGTTTCGAGACAAAGTTTCGATGTGGAAACTGTTATAAGCATCTTGCATTGAAGTCCTCGCTAAATTTCGAGCTTCTGTAAAAGATCTCCAATCTTGGGATTTTGAGTCTGTTTAAATTTGCATGTTTGTTTCGTTGTTTCTGCAACAGTGTTCTAACCCGTTTTGTGTACCAAGGAGGATCAGCTCGGTCGTTTGTTAATTTTTTTTTGGTATAAATATCTCAACTGATGCCGATACTATTTCTTTGAATTCAAGCCACATCTGGTCTACACTTACATCGTTAATTTGCAGTGAGTCGAGATTGTCTCTCAGGAAGGCGTCAAGTGAATTTTTATCTCCTTTTTTGAATAGGTATATTTTTTGCTTATTTTGGAGGATTTGGGATTACAATATTCAATCTCGCTACGACAGCCCTGTGTTCACTAATCCCTATATCGGTTTTGACGGTCGTTATTAACTCAGGATTATTTGTTGCTAAGAGATCAAGTGTGTTTTCACAACCGTTTACTATTCGCGTGGGCTCATGAACTAACTGCTCGAAATAATATTCAGAGAGCTTTTAGTACGATTTCGGATGATATTTTATGCGTACCTCCGGAATTAAACATGTATATTCGCCAACATACAGAGGTTAAATTAAAGTCACCACCAACTATAATCAAGGATAATCATTCCAGGAGTGACCTCTTGCTAGTAAGCAGCAGCTGGATGAGCTAAGTAAGTGCAGTACTTTTACACCAGTAATGGTGACGAAACATTGTGTCTTCATTGCAGTGGTGGTTAAAACATTGGCATTAAAAGTATGGTCCATGGATAGCACATTCTGTGGTTCTTCAAATGTACGTTTCTGATTTGCCTGAAGGACACTGAATTTGTGGATACTATCTGTCGACAAAAACTATGATATTTACAGCAAACTATTAAACTTGAGGAATATATTGGGTACAAAGCAGTATCATCTTAACAGAACGTAATAGATGATACTTGTCCATGTAAAATTTGCTTACCGGACGAAGTGACGCGATATTCCATCCACGTTGACGCCACATTACTACTTGCATTAAATGTGCACTCTCCATTTCCTTGTGTGTTGCACGCAAGGAGCCAGTTACAGTATTCATTCAACATATTTGGGACAGTAACAGCAGTGTATTTCTGCCTTTCTTTTGCAACACGCCGGCCGAAGTGGCCGTGCGGTTAAAGGCGCTGCAGTCTGGAACCGCAAGACCGCTACGGTCGCAGGTTCGAATCCTGCCTCGGGCATGGATGTTTGTGATGTCCTTAGGTTAGTTAGGTTTAACTAGTTCTAAGTTCTAGGGGACTAATGACCTCAGCAGTTGAGTCCCATAGTGCTCAGAGCCATTTGAACCATTTTTTTGCAACACGTAAACTTCACAGTTTACATATTAATATGTATCTGTCGTGAAGTAGAATAAAAGCTTTTCCTGTAATATATGTAGACTCACACACACAAACACACTACTGGCCATTAAAATTGCTACACCACGAAGATGAAGTGTAACAGACGCGAAATTTAACCGACAGGAAGAAGATGCTTTGATATGCAAAAGATTAGCTTTTCAGAGCATTCACACAAGGTTGGCGCCGGTGATGACACCTACAACGTTCTGACATGAGGAAAGTTTCCAACCGATTTCTCATACACAAACAGCAGTTGACCGGCGATGCCTGGTGAAACGTTGTTGTGATGCCTCGTGCAAGGAGGAGAAATGCGTACCATCACGTTTCCGACTTTGATAAAGGTCGGATTGTAGCCTATCGCGATTGCGGTTTATCGTATCGCGACATTGCTGCTCGCGTTGGTCGAGATCCAATGACTGTTAGCAGAATATGGAATCGGTGGGTTCAGGTGAGTAATACGGAACGCCGTGCAGGATCCCAACGGCCTCGTATCACTTGCAGTCGAGATGACTGGCTTCTTATCCGCATGGCTGTAACGGATCGTACAGCCACGTCTCGATCCCTGGGTCAACAGATGTGGATGTCTGCAAGACAACAACCATCTGCACGAACAGTTCGACGACATTTGCAGCAGCATGGACCATCAGCTCGGAGACTATGACTGCGGTTACCCTTGACGCTCCATCAGAGACAGGAGCGCCTGCGATGGTGTACTCAACGAAGAACCTGGGTGCACGAATGGCAAAACGTCATTTTTTCAGATGAATCCAGGTTCTGTTTACAGCATCATGATGGTCCCATCCGTGTTTGGCGACATCGCGGTGAAAGCACATTAGAAGCGTGTATTCGTCATCGCCATACTGGCGTATCACCCGGCGTGATGGTATGGGGTGCCATTGGTTACATGTCTCGGTCACCTCTTGTTCGCACTGACGGCACTTTGAATAGTGAACGTTACATTTCAGATGTGTTACGACCTGGGGCTCTACCCTTCATTCGATCCCTGCGAAACCCTACATTTCAGCAGGATAATGCATGAGCGCATGTTGCAGGTCCTGTACGGGCGTTTCTGGATACAGGAAATGTTCGACTGATGCCCTGCCCAGCCCATTCTCCAGATCCCTCACCAATTGAAAACGTCTGGTGAATGGTGGCCGAGCAACTGCATCGTCACAATACGCCAGTCACTACTCTTGATGAACTGTGGTATCGTGTAGAAGCTGCATGGGTAGCTGTATCTGTACACGCCATCCAAGCTGTGTTTGACTCAATGCCCAGGCGTATCAAGGCCGTTATTACCGCCAGAGGTGGTTGTTCTGGGTACTGATTTCTCAGGATCTATGCAACCAAATTGCGTGAAAATGTAATCACATGTCAGTTCGAGTATAATATATTTGCCCAATGAATACCCGTTTATCATCTGCAATACTTCTTGGTGTAGCAATTTTAGTGGCCAGTAGCGTATACATATTCCACCTAACTGCTACAGTCACAGTGTTTGCAGCAGATGAAAACTGGACGACAGATGGTGATTGATGATACTCTCAGAATGAAATTTGCCCTCTGCAGAGGAGCGTGCACTGATATGAAACTTCCTGGCAGATAAAAACAGCTATAATCTGCCAGGAAGTTTGATGATGCTCTCATTTGTATGATAATTTACACTCTCTCAATTATAGCAGTTTCCACTCATTATAATCGAGCACCCAATCTGGTGATGTGTCTCCTACACTTGAATTGTGTGACTCCGTTATTCTGCTAGAAGATTAACTGTAATAAGCTACTGTGCCTCTGCCAGAAGTGCCAGATTGAAACTGGGGGGTGGGGGATGGAGGGAGAAAAGTTTGTTCTCGACAATGCCATGAGCCGCATTCTCTGTACATCACGATTTGGCACACACAAATTTACCATTAAAGTATCCTGTAACATTATTACTCGCCGCCATTTTTTCTGGAATATGCTATGACATCATATTAATTTATGAAAAGTGCATGTGGGATCATATACAATTCTACCTCACGAAACTACACCATAAATCTACATAAATGGAACCAGCCAGCCTCGGTAGTTCTATAAGGTTTATCCTAGGTGCAGTGTATTATTTCATTCGACATGACATACCGTTTAGCATGGATGACCTCCAGTTGTAGAGTAAAACTTATATAACGTATTATATACGCCAAATCACAAACCCAGTGTAACGTTATTGGTAGCTACCTTACAGATATTATAAAGTATCAAGACATGTGAGTACACGAAACATTTTACGTCTTCCTTGGCAAAAGAATGTGGTATTACCAGCCTGGAAACTACCACAGAAAATGTTCAAATATGTGTGAATTCCTAAGGCACCAAACTGCTGAGGTCATCGGTCCCTAGACTTACACACTAACTTAAACTAACTTACGCTAAGAACAACACACACACACCCGTGCCCGAGGGAGGACTCGGTCCTCCGGGGGAAGGGGCCGCGCAATCCATAACATGGCGCCTCAAACTGCGCGCCCACTACGCGCGGCAACTACAGAATGCGTTATGTATTTGATCACTCTGCAAAACTGTTCAGGTACATAACGAGTTGTATCTTTCTTTTTGACTACACTGTTGTGGAATATAATTACATCAGGTCGCCAGTTATTGATAATTCCTCGTCGCTATTCCTGATGTAATCACATTATTTTGTCTCCTTTTCTGTGTATTACAGCGATGACATTCCCGTCTCTGCAAACTGGCAGTCATGCTGTCACACTGCAATGCTGAGGTACCGTACATCGTAATATTGACAGCCACTTTCTTTAAGCTTTGTGTATTGGAG
This sequence comes from Schistocerca nitens, assembly GCF_023898315.1. Classification (NCBI taxonomy): domain Eukaryota; kingdom Metazoa; phylum Arthropoda; class Insecta; order Orthoptera; family Acrididae; genus Schistocerca; species Schistocerca nitens. The sequence continues at coordinate 378,258,046 of NC_064616.1, forward strand.
GTCCGAACATGAACGATGTGGTTCAAATGGTTCTGAGCACTATGGGACTTATCTTCTGAGGTCATCAGTTCCCTAGAACTTAGAACTACTTAAACCTAACTAACCTAAGGACATCACATACTTCCATGCCTGAGGCAGGATTCGAACCTGCGACCATAGCGGTCGCACGGTTCCCCAGACTGTAGCGCCTAGAACCTCTCGGCCACTCCGGCCGGCGAACGATGTGGTTGAGGGGCTTTTATTACTTGTATATTTCAGCTCAGGAAGCGTCATAGCCGGCCGCGGTGGCCGTGCGGTTCTGGCGCTGCAGTCCGGAACCGCGGGACTGCTACGGTCGCAGGTTCGAATCCTGCCTCGGGCATGGGTGTGTGTGATGTCCTTAGGTTAGTTAGGTTTACGTAGTTCTAAGTTCTAGGGGACTTATGGCCTAAGATGTTGAGTCCCATAGTGCTCAGAGCCAATTGAACCATTGAAGCGTCATAGATTGTTAGCATCTTTAACGTCATTCCCGCTTATGACCCCCTAAATTTTGAGCATGCCATCTTCCACATCTACCACTATATATCTGTGCGTTTAAGAGAATAACATCAATTTGTGTTGCGACATTTGTTTAGCATTTATAGCAATGGAGGTTGGTCGTTCAATGTCTTGCGTTAGGCGTTAAGTGTATTCCATGCCAAATTATGCTTTCAAGGTGCGTCAAAGTGAACTTTCGTGGAGGTCTTGCTTATATTATGATAAGCATGCATTTTAACGAGTAACACAAATAGTTTAAATGCAGCAGTTCTTAATTTTTGGTGCTTCATTGTTCTTGCAGAGTGTGAGAGACGTCTCGCCATAAATGGCGAGTACTTTTATTTATTTTCGAGATATATAGACCTATATCTCTAACGTCGATCAGATGTAGAATTTTGGAACACGTACACTCCTGGAAATTGAAATAAGAACACCGTGAATTCATTGTCCCAGGAAGGGGAAACCTTATTGACACATTCCTGGGGTCAGATACATCACATGATCACACTGACAGAACCACAGGCACATAGACACAGGCAACAGAGCATGCACAATGTCGGCACTAGTACAGTGTATATCCACCTTTCGCAACAATGCAGGCTGCTATTCTCCCATGGAGACGATCGTAGAGATGCTGGATGTAGTCCTGTGGAACGGCTTGCCATGCCATTTCCACCTGGCGCCTCAGTTGGACCAGCGTTCGTGCTGGACGTGCAGACCGCGTGAGACGACGCTTCATCCAGTCCCAAACATGCTCAATGGGGGACAGATCCGGAGATCTTGCTGGCCAGGGTAGTTGACTTACACCTTCTAGAGCACGTTGGGTGGCACGGGATACATGTGGACGTGCATTGTCCTGTTGGAACAGCAAGTTCCCTTGCCGGTCTAGGAATGGTAGAACGATGGGTTCGATGACGGTTTAGATGTACCGTGCACTATTCAGTGTCCCCTCGACGATCACCAGTGGTGTACGGCCAGTGTAGGAGATCGCTCCCCACACCATGATGCCGGGTGTTGGCCCTGTGTGCCTCGGTCGTATGCAGTCCTGATTGTGGCGCTCACCTGCACGGCGCCAAACACGCATACGACCATCATTGGCACCAAGGCAGAAGCGACTCTCATCGCTGAAGACGACACGTCTCCATTCGTCCCTCCATTCACGCCTGTCGCGACACCACTGGAGGCGGGCTGCACGATGTTGGGGCGTGAGCGGAAGACGGCCTAACGGTGTGCGGGACCGTAGCCCAGCTTCATGGAGACGGTTGCGAATGGTCCTCGCCGATACCCCAGGAGCAACAGTGTCCCTAATTTGCTGGGAAGTGGCGGTGCGGTCCCCTACGGCACTGCGGAGGATCCTACGGTCTTGGCGTGCATCCGTGCGTCGCTGCGGTCCGGTCCCAGGTCGACGGGCACGTGCACCTTCCGCCGACCACTGGCGACAACATCGATGTACTGTTGAGACCTCACGCCCCACGTGTTGAGCAATTCGGCGGTACGTCCACCCGGCCTCCCGCATGCCCACTATACGCCCTCGCTCAAAGTCCGTCAACTGCACATACGGTTCACGTCCACGCTGTCGCGGCATGCTACCAGTGTTAAAGACTGCGATGGAGCTCCGTATGCCACGGCAAACTGGCTGACACTGACGGCGGCGATGCACAAATGCTGCGCAGCTAGCGCCATTCGACGGCCAACACCGCGGTTCCTGGTGTGTCCGCTGTGCCGTGCGTGTGATCATTGCTTGTACAGCCCTCTCGCAGTGTCCGGAGCAAGTATGGTGGGTCTGACACACCGGTGTCAATGTGTTCTTTTTTCCATTTCCAGGAGTGTATTATGTTCGAGTATAATGACTTTTCTGGAGACTAGAAATCTACTCTGTAAGAATCAGCATGGGTTTCGAAAAAGACGATCGTGTGAAAACTAGCTCACGCTACTCGTCTATGAGACTCAGAGGGCCATAGGCACGTGTTACCAGGTAGATACCGTGTTTCTTGACTTTCGCAAGGCGTTTGATACAGTTCCCCAAAGTCGTTTAATGAACAAAGTAAGAGCATATGGACTATCAGACCAATTGTGTGATTGGATTGATGAGTTCCTAGATAACAGAACGCAGCATGTCATTCTCAATGGAAAGAAGTCTTCCGAAGTAAGAGTGATTTCAGGTGTGCCGCAGGGAAGTGTCGTAGGACCGTTGCTATTCACAATATACATAAATGACCTTGTGGATAACATCGGAAGTTCACTGAGGCTTTTTGCGGATGATGCTATGGTATATCGAGAGGTTGTAACAATGGAAAATTGTACTGAAATGCAGGAGGATCTGCAACGAATTGACGCATGGTGCAGGGAATGGTAATTGAATCTCAATGTAATGTGCTGCGAATACATAGAAAGAAAGATCCTTTATCATTTAGCTACAATATAGCAGGTCAGTAACTGGAAACAGTTAATTCCATAAATTATCAAAGAGTAGGCATTAGGAGTGATTTAAAATGAAATGACCATATAAAATTAAATCGTCGGTAAAGCAGATGCGAGACTGAGATTCATTGGAAGATTCCTGAGGAAATGCAATCCGAAAACAAAGGAAGTAGGTTCCGGACACTTGTTCGCCCACTGCTTGAATACTGTTCACTGGTGTGGGATCCGTACCAGATAAGGTTGATAGAAGAGATAGAGAAGATCCAATGGAGAGCAGTGCGCATCGTTACGGTATCATTTAGTAACCACGAAAGCGTTACGGAGATGATAGATAAACTCCAGTGGAAGGCTCTGCAAGAGAGACACTCAGTAGCTCGGTACGGGCTTTTGATTAAGTTTCGAGAACATACCTTCACCGAGGATTCAAGCAGTATGTTGCTCCCTCCTACGTATATCTCGCGAAGAGACTATGAGGATAAAATCAGAGAGATTAGAGCCCACACAGAGGCATACCGACAATATTTCTTTCCACGAACAATACGAGACTGGAATAGAAGGGAGAACCGATGAATGTACTCAAAGTACCCACCGCCACACACCGTAGGTGGCTTGCGGAGTATGGATGTAGATGTAGATGTAGATATTGGCTTTGACATTGCCTTTAGAAATATTATATCTCTTACCGCTACCATCTTTGGTCACGTGTTTGTAGATTGTTCCGTAATAAATCACCTTACTCCTTCTGTCCCTAAGAAGACAAATCTGTGTGTGTCGGTGTGTATTATTTTCATGAACCACAGTTTCCCACAAGTACAGTTGCACTGATTGAATACCGACTTTACGTAAATATTGCTACAATGTAAACATTACAGTATCCAATGTTTTCTAGAATATTCTGCCATAATGTAGTGGCATAATATCTGTGGAGAATAATACAGCCTATGAACCTTTTAAATAGCCTAGTAGCCGTAGTTCTGATAGCAAGCTGCCCTTATTTTACATACGCTTCAGAAGGCCAGTGTCATTTCTAATAAAAGCGATAATGAGCAATCAGTAGCATCGATTATAATTTTTTTCCAGTGAATAACATAACGCATTATATTTCTTCCTCGTAAAATGATATCTCAAAACAAATTAAATGTGTAACTTCTTAATCTGAGGGCGTGTTATCACTTGCAGAACAGCAGGCGTAATTAGTTCCATTCAGATGGTGAATTTGCTTCCATGCACGCCTGTGTAGCGTAGGAATTTCGCTAACACGTATTTTTCTACAGTTATTGGCCCGGTCAGGTTAAGTTTCCATCAGATTGTTAGGCATACTTTCTAAAATGCCAACTGTTATTAGGCATGGAAAACTAGCATTGTAGAAAATACTTTAGAATTTCGGTCACTAATTTGGCTATAATGTGTACAATTGGAATTAAATTGACACTTTCTTTTGCACTGCAGACTTTGATGTATTTTTGCAATATGTATATTATGGTTTCACATTACTTGATTTGAGTCTTACATTGTTGTTTCTTGTGCTTACTCTCAAGTACGCCTTGGCTAATCGGTAGTCATAACATTGTTTGTGTTGCCTACGTATTTTGTATACATTTTAGAAATTTTCATCACCTTACATGAGGAAAATAATTAATTTATGACTCTGTTGTGTTTTTCTAACAGTGGAGCCACCTGATGCTGGCATTGAGAACTACTCATGGTTCAAAGATCAAACTATCCACGTTTCTACAGAGCAGCCATCTCTTGGTACCAGTAACACTCTCAAAGAAATTTTGGTACAAGGATCGAATGTTGCTCGGTTTCTACAGTGTAGCAATGTACTAGTGATAGGAGCTCTCGTCTTCTACAATGGCAACCAGCTGCTGGTGACAGAAGCAGCTGTGATGGGAAACAAGAACTGATTATGTTTGACGTATTCAGGGTTTGTGGAGTAGTATTTAAGATAAAATTCATTTTCAACAAATACGAATCCTAATTCGTTATTTATACATTATAAGCAATGTTTGGTTTCAATTATTGATAGAGAAATATTCTGCCAATTAATTACAGCATTCTATGGGGAATGATTTGTAGCTTGAAACGAAATTTACTAATGTGACTGGTGTGCCTGCCTTAATCTACGATTTAACTCCCAACCGCTCAAGCCAAAAATACAAACATAACTGTTAGGTTTTTGAGTCATTCAGTGGCCCAGAAAATTGGTCCGACGTTGTACCAACTGGCGCATGGCTTACGGAATGTAAGTACATGTGTCAGATTCTGCCGGTTTAATTCAGTGAAATATTTTAAATGTAATGAGAAGCTCATGTAATAACTGTGTTAGAAATACCACAAAAAATTTATTGCCAATCACTACATTGTAATATAAATCAATACCATTCATATCCAATTCCTGAAAATGCTCACAATTCGCATAATTAGCACTCTTACAAAGAGCAACAACAGAAATCAGTAAATAGTCTTCAAGGGCGTTATATCGTTCAAAACATATGGGTACTTGTAGTGGAACTACGTGTCTCTTGCATTCTCACATTGTTTCACTGCGTTTTTTTGTTCCTCATGTAAACTTTACCTGACTGAAGTACCACAGGCCAGATCCATGCAGTTTACATTTCGCCTGACCGATGTACCATGGGCCAACTTATGACTATCACATTTGGCCTGAACACTGGACCAAGTGTCTCACACATGGTTATAGGCCAAGTGGTTAAATCAATATTTGGGAGTCAGTAATGCAAACACAGTTGACAAAATTTTCAGCAGTTCAGATACCTTATCACATATGCATGTCAAGCAGGGTGGCAGAGTGTGGGGGTGACGTGGGTTCCTCCTCCTTCCTCCCCCCTTGGCCTTGGGATGTACTTTCCGGAACGACAGGAAAGTGCTGATGCTGCTGGCAGCGAAGTATAGCATGCACAATTGTCTCTGCCGTAATATGACACCACAGATAAGAAAGTCTTGTGCTAATTTCAGCAACATTGCTGCCGGAATGCCCAGTGCCCTAGTATTCATACTTGTGTGAAATAGGAGTCTTAGCATAGGGTTCTCAGCATATGGAGACAAAGAAAAAATACAGGAGTAGACAGGATGCTGGACCTGACATACGTCTTCAACTCTCTTCTATCAACCTTCACATTAAACAGTCCTTGAAAAATAAAAAAGAGCTTTATACCTCCCTTTAACTGGAAATCACTTCATCAGCTTACAGTGGAATCAGTACAGTGGTAACTTATGTATTATATTATTGTCTATTGTTTTGTAATTTTGTTGTAGAAGCCACTTGTGTGTACTGTACCCATTTTTGTATGATTTTCATTAAAGAATTATAATTAAAGAGTGGATATAAAACCCGAATTTGCTTAATTTAGGGCACTGTAAAATATTTAGCATTTCAAAAGGCTTTCAGTGCAAAAAGTTTGAAAACCGTTGGTTTAAGAGCTATGAGCGTTTCCTCAGCTTCTACACCGTGAAACAAATCTCTTCTACTGCAAGCTCTTAGCATTCCATATTATGGAAGACGGAAAAACGTGTGAAGACAAGAAAAAATTACCAGTAAATATTGGCTCTAAAGTGCATTCCTTAAGAGCTATGAACACTTGTTCAGTAGAAGGGAAGTGTTCTACAGTAGCGAAGATGAAGAAGTGCTCATAGCTCATAAGGTATGCATTTCAGGACCCATATACACTGGACAACTTCGTATGTCCATTCTGCCTCCTCTCAAAATATTGAAAGCAGAGAACTTGCAGTAACAGACATTTGCTTCACAGTATCGAAGATGAACATGTGCTCATAGCTCTTAAGGTATGATTTTAGAAACCATGTATACTAGACTAGTTTGCTTCAGATGATCGTTCGTGTCTTATCCCTGAAAATGGACTACTCCTCCTGGGTCACCCTGTATACAATCTTTGTTGAGCAGTAGTATGTGTAGAATTTGTTCAGTACATGTGAATAAAAACGAAAATGGGACTGATTTGAATTACAATAAAGATTTTGTGTATATTATCTGATGGAAAATATAATAAATGATAAGTGTAGAGACAAGAGGGTATCATGAAACTATTTAGTTGAGTTAATACTTGAAAATGTGAGAAACATGGAAATCCGTCTTTGCAACAGAAATCATCCTACTACACAGCTGAGCTGAACTTGACAACAAAGAGGAATCATGAAGATAAAAAATGATAAGTAGAATGTTAAAAACTTAACCTAAATTGGGGATTTCAAGTATTACTAAATACTTAGCTTTTTTCCTTTTCAAAGCACTAAGTATTGACCAGCAACACACCTTTCAAAGTGGCACTCTGAGGTTTGCTGACTTAATATGAGACCTTTAATTTTCATATACTTGTAGTAAGGGAGTTGTAACTTGACACAGAAATAAGTAAAACGTTGGCTTCTCCTGTTGCCATGGGAATCACTACTGAGTCATAGGTGTGGCTGAAAACTGCTTTTCAGTTAACTTAAGGAGACTGTTCCAGTAATTGTACACCTGGATATGCAGTTAGATTAGTGAAGCGCAAATGGTTCAAATGGCTCTGAGCACTATGCGACTTAACTTCTGAGGTCATCAGTCGCCTAGAACTTAGAACTAATCAAACCTAACTAACCTAAGGACATCACACACATCCATGCCCATAGCGGTCGCTCGGCTCCAGACTGTGGCGCCTAGAACTGCACGGTTGCTCCGGCCGGCGAAGCGCAAATACCAATTTAGAATTTCCGAGGTTTCCTTAAATTGCTCAAGTTCGATGTTGACTCTGATTGATATTTCTTCTCATATGCATACTGAACTGAAGACACGTACCATACTTTTCGAATACTTGGTGTTACTACGGAGTTATAAACGTGAGCCGAACAGTAGGCCAGGCAGAAGCTATGAAAAACATACAGGATGTTCTGCGTTTCCTGATATTCAGAAACTTTAAAAAAGTTCCATAGATCTATAAATAGTGCTTTGAAAAAAACCAGTGTCAGATAGGTAAAATAGAAACGAAAGCTAAATTATTTTATATCGTTATTACGGAACATAACGATAATGTTTGGAGTAAAATAGACAATTGCAAAACTTAGAGCATAGGTATAAATGAAATCTTTGAATGTCATATATTCTTCACCGAGCTTTTATCTTATTTCAAACGTTTAGAAGGAAAATATCACCGATAAATGAGTTAAATGGATTATCTTATAACAGTGTATTAGAGAAATACAACTGAGTCTCCAAGGTTTCATGTGTGCACAGGAATCACACAAAAATGACAGTGAAAAAAACTGTTGTTTTTATCTGAAGTTAAACGAAATATACTACTAACTACACACGAATCTAGAAACAGTTAATTTGATTCAAGTAGTTCATAAATCTTAGTGCTTTTTGAGAGCTGTTAGTTTTCTGCTTACATTAGATCCTCTAGCGGAATCTCGTCCTCAGGTTGTCGTGGTGGTCTGCGTAACATGCGGACCCAATCGAGATAAAAATAAAGAAATGCCATGGCGGTGAGTACTGAAACAAACCACATTTATTTTATACCTCATTTAGCTTATACATTCGCTCTGCAGCTACTCTATATAGAAAGAGTCAAACAATAAAACAGTCAGGTTAAAGCTGCCTATCTTACAATGGATATCAACAAAAATTGTGATTCACTAACGAAAACGAATCATTACGTAATGTATGACAAGGCAGAGGGATGTGTGGAACAGTTAGTTCTTCCCAATATTTACATATGATTTTGCAGATAACTTCAACAAACTGCCTAGGATCGTTGACAGGCTATGCACTGATATCTTAAAAGAAATATTGTCAATCGCAGCACAGTTATCAAAAAAATTAGTGAATGCCACCACTTACTAGGACAATGTATTATGAACAAATTTTCGAAATTGTCTTAAACTGTAGTATCAGTGGAACATGATTATAGTCAATGAAATTGTTTAAGTAGCAAGGTGTTACTGCGACATATTATAAGGAAAGAAAAAATTTGCCAGTCATATGAGACAAATTCAATGGGAAGGTGTATGGGAGATTTTTGAAAGAGGTAGTCCGTCAACATAAGGCATTTATTTATTTATTCGTCTCCTGTAGATCCAGTATACAAAAGAACTGCATGGATATGGAACGAGTCACAATATAAATTAACACAGTAGCCTACTTGTAAATGCTAACAAATGTAAATTGCAATTGGTGTATAAGAAACAAAGTTTGTTAATAGTGACAGACTTAAGCTTTTTCTATAGTGAAACAGAGGTATACAACGATAAAATAAGAAATTACAATTTTCCATATTACAAACTATACATTAGCAGGATTTTGGTAGTGCCAATAGCCAGAACACGAATTCCCATACTGGTGTAAGATGTATTAAGTTACAATGTGGAAATAGCAGATATTACAAGTAAAGTTTTACATCTAAGTTACAATGTTACATTAGAGAATTGATTGAGAGAGTAAAACACCTTTTCCAGAAGATATTCCTTCAATTTACTCTTAAATTTTGGCATTTCACTGGTAAGATTTTTTATGTCAGATGGGAGTGCATTAAACACCTTTATGCTTGAGTAGTATACTCCCTTTTGTTTCAAACTCAAGTTTTTTCTGTCAACATGAAAGTCATGTTTTGTTCTTGTGTCATAGTCATGATAATAAGTATTGGTTTTGTACATGTGTAGGTTCTTAGCTGAAAATCACTTAGGGGACAGGATATATTGTGAGGTCACTGTTAATATTTTCTGTGTTTTAAAAAGATTTCTGCATGAATGATTCCTGTTAACTCCACTTATAATTCGAATAGCTCTTTCCTGAGTTACAAATACCTTATTTACCATTGATTGGTTACCCCAGAATATTAAGTCATAGGATAACAGTGAATGGAAATAGCCAAAAAGTAGCCTTAACAGCATTACTATTAGCAATTGTTACTATAATACATAGAGCATAAGTTGCTGAAATAAGTGTTTTTTTCAAGTCCCAAGTATGGTAAGACCAATTTAATTTATTGTCAGTGTGGAGGCCTAAAAATTTTGTTGAATAAACTTGGTGTATATCTTGAGCATTACAGCTAAAACTTGTGTCATCCTGAACTTTGTGAGACCCATGGAACTGTATGAACTTTTTTTTTAGATGTAAAGTTAGACCGTTGCATCTGAACCACGTATGGAGGTCATGGAACACCAAGTTGGCAGATGATGAAATATCATATTCAGGTGTTTTTTCAATTACAAAGGATGTATCATCTGCGAAAAGAGTAAATTTGATGGTAGGCTTAGAACAGTGAGGAAGGTCATTAATAAAAATAAGTAGGGCAAAGGGCCAAGCACCGAACCTTGCGGCACGCCTACACTATCAGTTCCCCGACCAGATGAAGCTATTGAGCCATCTTCATGATTCAGCAATACCCTCTGCTTTCTGTCAGACAGGTCTGATCTGAGCCACATTTCCACTGTGTCAGTTAAACCATATTAGGCTGCTTTTGAAAGGAGGACTTCATCCCTCACACAGTCAAAGGCTTGGTTAATTCGCAAAAAATACCAACTGAAGCCAATTTATTGTTCAGTGCTTCTAGAACATTATTAGTAAAGAAGAATATGGCATCATCTGTTGACATGCCTGATTGGAAACCAAATTGGCGTTGACTAAGAGCCTTGAGGAAATTCAGTAGTTCTACAATTCTCCTATGATCAGTTTCTCGAGAACTTTGGAGAAGCATGTTAAAAGGGATATAGGGCGGTAGTTAGAAGCATCAGCTTTGTCCCCCTTCTTGAACAGTGGTTTCACATCGGCATACTTCATTGAATCAGGGACAATACCTCGTCAAAGGGATTCATTAAATATATGCCAAAGTTTTACACAAATGGTATTATGACAATATTTAAGTACCTTAATGGTGATATTATCAAAACCAGATGACATTTTGGTTTGCATTTTAGTGATGATCCTTTTCACTTCACTGGCTGTAACTGGGGCTATGAGCATTTGATTAATTTTGCACAGAATAGATCCTTTCAGAAGGTCCATAGCCTCATTGACTGAACCCCTACAGCCAGTTTTCTCAGAAGCTGTTAGAGGGTACTCATTTAAGACTGTTGCAACTGCATTTGTTTCTTTAATTAAAATACCGCACTGTCTTATTTCTATACTGGATACACTCTCCTCTTCCTTTCCCAGCTCCATTTTCATGACATCCCAGATGGTTTATATTTTGTTGTTAGAGGCCGGCCGGTGTGGCCGTGTGGTTCCAGGTGCTTCAGTCTGGAACCGTGAGAATGCTACGGTCACAGGTTCGAATCCTGCCTCGGGCATGGATGTGTGTGATGTCCTTGTCCTTAGGTTAGTTAGGTTTAAGTAATTCTAAGTTCTAGGGGACTGATGACCTCAGATGTTAAGTCCCATAGTGCTCAGAGCCATTTGAACCATACGTTGTTCGAGTTGTCTATTTCACTTTTAGTATGTAAGGTTTTGGAGCACTTTATAATTCTTTTTAGGAATTTAAAATATAATCTGTAGTGTTCTTTTATTGTAGGATCTTCAGAACATCTTTGTGACATATATAACCATTTTTGTATTACATGATATTTTTATCCCTGTTGTAATCCAGGGTTTGATTATGCAATTCTGGGGGTTAATATTAATACTTTTCTTGTGAAATACTACTTCAAAGAGGGACATGAATTCATCTGTGAACAGCTTGAACTTAATATTAACATTTCCTTATTAGTATATTGGGCTCCAGTCAGTCTGCTGCAACAGCTGATTGAAATTTTGTAAAGCGTCCACATTGATTGTTCTGAAGGACCTAAAAACTGGTTTATATTTTTTAATGCCAGAGCATAAGTCATTAACAGTTAGCAAATGCCCAGCATGGTCTGACAGAATATTAAGAATTTGACATACAGTACTAAGACTACTACTAAACTTATCAATAAAGATGTTGTCGATAAGGAAATTGAACTATTGGCGTTAAATTAAAGGTTTCCAATAAATGTTCCAATTCTCTTCTACTTGTGTTACCAGTAAGGAAGTTTACATTAAAGTCACCCATAAAGGCTAACTGCTTAGCCTTTGAATATATTTTTACCAAAACTGATTCAAGCTGTTTTAAGAAAATACAGATTTTCCCTACAGGAGTCTTATAAATTGTTACCACTACAATAAACATATCATCAGCAAAAATTTCACATCCACATGCTTCAAAATTAAAATCTTCATAATACATACTTAAGTCAAGTGATTTACGAGGTATACCCTCTTTGACATACGTTACATATCCACCTTTCTCTCTGTTCGATCTACAGTAACTATCAGCTAATATATAACCTTCCAGATGGGGCATCAGCATGGCAGACCTTACATGGTGTTCTGTAAAGCACAATATATGAAGTTGGTTTTCATTTAACATGAGACCCAAAAGCTCCAATTTTCCTCTAAGGCTCATGATATTTTGGTTGTATATACAGAATTTATCTTTCAATACAGATTTAAAGTTGCAGTTTATGGGTGTTAAGGGGCCTGCTTGTGCACACATTACTTACAGTTTGACCTGTGGTTTCCTCTGTTTCTTGATGCAGCGCTGATCCCATAAAAAATAGTCTTTCTGAACAGCAGGACTTCTACTTCTATGGGTTTTCTTGGATATGTGGAAGCAGACATTTCAGTGGACGGTAGAAGCTTTGAAAAAGGTGTCTCATTGTTCATCTCTTCTTTTTCTGCGCCTTCAGGTGATGCTGGAGATGGGACCTTGGAGACTGTGGTTGTGGCCTGTTGAGATGTTGATGGTGGGGCACAGAAGTCTTCTATTGGTGCTGCTATTGCTATAGTTTCTTCTTCTACGGAAGTTGTGGAGACTGATGCTTCTGTCATTGGTGATGCTGGCATAACAAGTGACTCTGGTAATAGTAGTCGTGATGTTTGTTGGGGTGACAATAATGCTTCTCCTGTAGTTACTGTTGTTTCTAGAGAAGGTAACGTTGCTGTTAGTGTTGGTGACATCAGTGTTTTATCAGTAGATATTGTAGATTCTGCTGCTACAGTTGGTAAGGTTTGATGAGCTATTGTTTGCGGCTGGCAAGGTAAACGTGGTTCTCCTGGTATCAGCACTTTATTAATATTACTTCTGTGAGCTGCAACCAACAATTCCATAATTTTATAACTGAGAAGTTTCTTGCCCTTACCGTTAAGGTGCAGTCGATGTCTGGTAAAGCATTTTCTCTCCAGATAGTTCAGAGGCAAGAACTGGGTGTTTTGATGCATTGTACAGAGCTTCTCAAACTGTGTGTTGGCTTCATGGATTTGTTTATTAACACACGAGTCATTTATAAGGTCGTGTCTATGAGGTATTCCAATGATGATGAGCTTGTTTTTTGTATTAGATTCCAACACTAACTTTAAGTTATGAACAGCACGAGATAATTCATTCTTGTAGACATCATTGGCACCTCCCATTATTACTGTAAACTCATTAGCATTTCGTGAAGTTCCAGCTTTTATATTATTTGTGACTTCGCACATAGGTGCTCCAGGTTTAACATAGCTACAAGAGTTAAAGACATAATCCGAACGTAGAACTTTCGCGAGTCCGCGTTCGTGACTATCCGAATGTATATTTAAATTAAAAGATTGCTTTCCTATAATTCTTGTCCCTTCTGTTGACTCATTTGTGTTTGTAGTTTCATTTGCACACTTATCTTCTGCACTTTTGATAGTCTCTAAGTTACTGCGAATGTTTATTGGTGTATCGGTAACTTGAAACACTGTTTCACTTTGAAATGCGCGAGTGAACTTTTTAGGCCAAAAATGATCGTCATAATCACCCTTGTTTGTTACCGGTAAAGCTTGCAAAATATTTGCACAGTTTGAAGTTTCCAAATAAACCACGTTCTTTTGCATCTGAATTGTGTCGTCACACAGTGTGTTGATTATAAGTTGATATGAGTTCCTTGCACTTACATGTGGTTTATCTGGTAATTCATCTTGACTTCCAGTGTTTCTTATTAAAATATGGCACGGCACACACAGATTATCATAAACAGAATTATATTTCTCACACAGGGAACACTTAAATACGCCGTTTTTTTTTCGTTAAAAGCGGAGCTTATTCAAACACTGCATACAAGAGATCAGTGTTGCCAATTCTCGTAGGTTGTGCGCCTAATAATGATGCTTATTATTTAACATACATACCCATACTTATTATAAATGTGCATGTATGTATGTATGTGTGGACATCTTCTCCTACACCACTGTAACGGTTTCAACCAAACCTCGTATACACATCACTTCTGTCTGGAATGAACCACTATGTGTGTAAGAACCACCTACCTCTCAAATGGGTGGCTGCAGAATGAAAAAGTAGCCTCCCTTCCATACAAAATGATGAAAGGAAAATACTTTATCACTTACTAAGTTTTTACTTTTCATGCAGAAAGGCTGCTGCATCAGATATGAGATATGGGTTAAATATGTGAAATATATGTCACAATTATGCATGTTGTCAAAGCTGCAAGTAAGGATCTACTTCTAAAATCCTGGATCGATTTCAAACATATTTTGTACATACATTACTTACTACCTGGAAAGAAATACTGTGGGGGTAAGAAACAGCAACCTCTTTTCTTGGAAGTGGGGTGATAAAGTGGAGAGAGAGGGGAGGAGGAAGGGGTGGATAGAAAGAGATAGGGAAGAATCAAATAGAAATTGATACATGTATGGTGTAGCCCGCATCTCGTGGTCGTGCGGTAGCGTTCTCGCTTCCCACGCCCGGGTTCCCGGGTTCGATTCCCGGCGGGGTCAGGGATTTTCTCTGCCTCGTGATGGCTGGGTGTTGTGTGCTGTCCTTAGGTTAGTTAGGTTTAAGTAGTTCTAAGTTCTAGGGTACTTATGACCACAGCAGTTGAGTCCCATAGTGCTCAGAGCCATTTGAACCATGTATGGTGTAGGAGATGGTGATGGTGATGTTTGATTTGTGGATCACTCAGCTGCATGGTCATCAGCGCCCGTACAAAGTCCCAATTTTTACACAGTCCATTTTTTTTACAAAGTCCAATACGGCCAGTGTCACGAATGATGATGAAGATGAAATGATGAAGACAACAGAAACACCCAATCCCTGGGCAGAGAAAATCCCCAGCTCTGCTGGGAATAGAACCCAGGACCCCGTGATCCAGAGGCAGTAACGCTAGCCACTAGACCACGAGCTGCGGACCAGGTCGAGAGGCAACAGGAGATCGACATGGAAAAGAAAGAGGAGGAGGGGGATAGAGAGAAGGGGAGGAGGAGATGGGCAGAGAAAGGAATGAGGAGGAGAAGGGTGTATAAGGGTTTGGGAGGTGGTAGGTGCGGTAGGAGGAATTAGAGGGGTTAGGAGAAGTACAGAGTGGGGAAGAATGGATGGACAGAGGTGAAAGGAGCAAATAGTCAGAGAGAGAGAGGAGGAGCAGCTGGATAGAGAGAAATGTGGAGTAAGAGATGGACAAATAGGGTGCAGGAGGAGTTGGACAAAGAGTGGGTGTAGAGGAGGTGGACAGATAAGAGGGAGAATGAAATGGACAGAGAGAGAGGGAAGCACAAGACAGACTAAAAGAATTGGAATAAATACATACCCTGGCTACGCTGGGTATGCACCTAGTTTGTATGTATAAATAAAATTGTTCACTGTAAAGTAGTGTCGTCTACAATGGATCTATTTGAAGGCAAGGCTTCTTAAACTATATCATATGTCCTTGTTAATAAACATTCAATGTATTGTATGATGAGCTGTTTTTAAAATTTCGAAAAGCTGACACTGCAGATCGTATAACGTAATATACCGCTCTCAGATACAGAGTGTTTCCAATTCCCAATAAATACATTAATGGCTCCCAGTGATAAGGAGTATGTATCATTCAGAATAGGAATTCGTGCCCAGAAACGCACAGTTTCCAAAACAATACTAGTTATTCCACTCTGCACATCTGGTAATTAGTGGACATGGACCAACCGACCTTAAATGTTAACAATGCTCATTGCTAACTATTGTTATTCTCGTGTAAAAGCATGTGGACAACCAGTAGATGACAAGATTCCTCAATGAGACACTTGCGTACTGTTCCTATACTTTGCTCTTTTGTATTCGAAATAACTACCTATTAATTATGTGGTTACATACGGTTGTAGAGCTATTTTTCATGTCGAAGACAGGGTGATGTAGAATATATTATTTTATATGTCGTTTGTTTAGAAAAGAACTCCCGTGTAAAATTTTAATTATGTTACACAGCGATCTCACGGTGTAAAAAGCTATTGTCATTTTCACATTCACGTACGACTGTGAAACTTGGTGCTCTATCGCCAAAAACTTGAGTGCTTCTACCAATTAGATACATCTTAAACATCAAACGGGGTAAACTATGTAACCAACGCTATGGTTCTCGAGGAAAAGCATGAAAACGGCATTGAGGCAACCATGATCACTAACCAACTGAGATGGTTTGGCCATTTTCATTGCATGAGTGATACCAGGCTTCCCCAACACATCCTTTATGGTGAAATCACCTCTGGCAGTCGACCTTTTAACCTCTGAAAGGACCAGCTAAAACACATTATGAAAACGACTGTTATAAACGTGCAAACATGGAAAGAATGTGCTGTGGACAGCTTACTGTGGAGGAATACCACATCCATCTCTGTCAACCTGTTTGAAAGGAAACGCCGCAGACATGACGAGGCCAAGCGACAAGCAAGAAAGCCCCGTCAATTGCAACCCCGCCCGCTTCCAATCATTCTGTGCGATTTGTGTGGACTCATGTTTTACGCCAAGATTGGTCTGTTCAGTCATCGGAAACACATCGATAAGATGAGCTGAAGCGTTCATTCTATGCAGGAAGACGTTATGCATACTCGGAATGGAGTTGCAGACGATGACGACTTTGTACCTACTATAATCTTTCGAAAGTATTTCGTATATCACGTATGCATATATCATGCATGAACATCAGTGATTACTTCGAAAAAATGAGGATTCATACTGAAAAGAACCAGATGACCAATTAAATTTCTTCTTTGAATTTAATAAGATGGAAGAGAAATTTCGTACTTGGTCAGGTACTTCCCACCACTTGAACATTAGGATATAACATGGGTACAGTCCATTTCTTAAATATAATCACACACATTTGTCTCCTGAATCTCAAGGAACAGACTGAATGTGGCTGTGGAGACACAGATCTCCAGAAAACACAGTTCTCTACTGCACAAACAGGTAGGAGTACCCGAGCAACTGGTATCACAAGATGGACTACCTTCACCAATACATGAGCGAGGAAAATGAACAGGTTCAACCCAATTGAAGGCAACATTTCAGTGCAACTGTAGAGAGAATGCAGACAAAGGAAAGACACCAAAGACGGTGAAGAAATGTAGGTAACATGCAGATTGAGAAAGATCAAGTTAAACAGCAGTGATAGTGAAAATTATACCTAAAATAGCTTGTATAAGGTAGTTTTTCAGGAACATGTGTATATACATTTAAGATAGCAGAAGATAGTGTACAACAAAGATAACTCGGAAATACATTGTGCTTAAATACTCAACCCTAAAAGACCTGTTAAAAAAGAAAGTACCGACAAGCACAGTAAATGCAAAACTAGCACCAACGAAACAATTAACAACGTCATATTAAGTTAGATAGTAACATGATAAAAAAATATATGATAACTTAATATAGATGAATATCTGTAACAGCTGCTCATGAAGGACCCTTATGAGCGTAAAGTGGTCTAGGGAGCAGGAGAATAATACAGATACCAGAATGAAGTGTTGCGTGTAGACGCACTGCTCGTAATCTGTTCAGAAGCCCCGGCGTTGCTGGATTGCTCTCAACCTCTGCATCTTTCTTATCCGTCCCCCTCTGCAGCGTTTGTATATTTAAAAAGAAGCTTTTGGCAGTGTTTAAATGAATACACTCTTTGAAATTCTCAAGTTATCAACGCTAAAATACAGTTACAAAAGGTCATGTACTGTTTCTACAAACACCATACTCCAGTACAAGAGCTGAAAGCCATGAAAAGGAGAAATATCTGAACGGGCAATGAGACAAGGTTGTAACCAATTTCTATGCTATGTACTCTGTGCACAGAGAGGAGAAATTTGGAAAGAGAGCTAAAGTTCAGGAGGAAGAAATAACAACTCTAAGGTTTGCCAATGATGCTGCGATACTGTCGAGACAGCAATGGACTCAGAAGATCAGTTCAATGGAATGGATGAAGTTTTAAAAAGAGGCCAGAGGATGAACATCAACTAAAATACATCAAGGTAGTTGTGTGTACTAGAATTAAATCAGTTGATGCCGAGTGAACTGTGTTAGGACATTAGGCTCTAAGGGCAGTAATAGAGTTTTGTTGTTTAGGCAGCAAAATAACAGATGATGACAATCGTAAAGAGCAGACTGACGGCAGGAAGAGTGGCGTATCTAAAGAAGAAGAATATTTTCAAATTGAAAAAAAAAAGTGTTTGAAGATATTTTCTGGAAGTAATTGTGTAGAGCATTGAAACATGGACGATAAATAGTATATACAGGAAGATAACAGAAGCATTATACATGTGGTGCTATAGTAGAACGCTGAAAATCAGTGGGGTACCTAGAATAATGTACAGGTACAGAATCGAATCAGCGAAAACAGACTTTTATGACACTACTTGACTAAAAGAAGTGACAGGTAAAGGGATTGGGAAACAACATGGAAACACCGCGATAAATTCATGCTTGAGCATAAATGCAGTTGCTAGCCAATCCTGCAGGTAGCACTGCTGTATTTGACCACGAACGGCACATAAAGTATGTCTTCACTACCGTACGTTTCAAGTGCCAGTCTTGGTCAGAGCGGTGTTTGTGTAGTTGTGAATGCATTATGTCGTAGAACGTGGGTAAACTGTTGGTACTCGTATGTGGGTGTGTCCATAACCAATGTAGCCTAAGTGTTCTCTGTTTCAAGAGGTTCCGTATCGTAGATTTACGTTGCTTAGTGGAAAAGAGGAAAAATATCGTCTTCTAATTCATAACGGAGACGGGATTGTATGTTGTGTGATCTTGATAGGCGGTCATTGAAGAGGATTGCGACGAAAAGTAAGAGGATGAACAGATGCAAAAGTCACGGCAGCAAATTGAGATGCTGTGTTCGAAGATGACAGGGCCGCAGTTCACACAGCTTGCATCGTCCCGGACAGGTGCCACCATGAGGAAGGATTGTCACAACCCGCTGGGCACCACAGTCATCAGATCGGAATATTACTGAGCCTTTGTGGTGTAGTTTGGAGAGAAGGGTACGTATTCGCTATCCATCTCCTACATTACCTGGTTCAAACGGTTCTGAGCACTATAGGTCTTAACTTCTAAGGTCATCAGTCCCCTAGAACTTAGAACTACTTAAACCTAACTAACCTAAGGACATCACACACATCCATGCCCGAAGCAGGATTCGAACCTGCGACCGTAACTGTGGCGCGGTTCCTGACTGTAGCGCCTAGAACCCCTCGGCCACTCCAGCCGGCCCAACATTACCTGTACTTGCTATTATTTTGCAGGAAGAATTGTATAATATTCGCTTGAAAACCATACAGGATCCGTATTGATCCATTCTGAGACGACTGGAAGTTGTCTTAATGACGAAGATTTTTCTAAACGGTATTAGAAATGGTAATGCGTTATTTTGCTTATTTATGAACCCTCTGTACATGTCGCAAATGCTGATGCAGCAAGAAATTTTTATGTTCTTGTTGTATGGAAGTGCACGATGTAAAAATTGTAGAACAACAAAGCTTCCCTACAGTAGACATTTTCAAGTGGATGTAGTTGTAGGTCACAGCAGTCATGCACAGATGAAGAGTTTAAACAAACGTTGAGAGACAAATCAGAGTAGTCTTCTTTCTGAGGAGCACAGCAACAACAAATTTCGATATCCTTTAAGTTAAAACTTACTTATGTGTTTGTACTCCGCCTAAAAGTTCTACAAAAATTGTTCAGGTAACACATGTATCACTCCTGTTGTCACACCAGAAACATCAATTAAATGGCTTTCTGAAGGAAACAGGAAAGCAGGTCATACAAAGTGACGCTTCAAATTATTTAAATAATTATAATAAAGCTACTTCTTGAGCCACATAGTCACTGTTCGAGTATCACTGTAGATAAAGATTTTTTAAATAAATTGGAAGGTAGTATGCCCTGAAATGGATAGAATAAAATACGTAATTTATTCGTTAAAGAGAAAGAAAAATCGTGTATAGCAACCTAGCAGGGAAATATAATACAGTGGTTTCCATAAATTAGGCAAAAATCATAAAACCATTCATAGCTACAAACTGTTGAAATGAAATTAGTCTGAAGTGTTGTAATAGTAATTTTTGAAAAGACTCCAGCCTGAAAACTAGCCCATCTTCCATTATATTACTTCATTTCTCCATAGTAAACAACTGTATGTTTGAGAATAGGATACATGCTGCTGCAGGTGGAGTAAGAATATGCAGCTGAGAGAGTCGACTTACTCTCATGGCTACAGGCATCATTCTCAGGAGGCACACGCAGTACAATTAATTTCTAAGCAAAGGTCCAGTATCCACAAGGTTAAGGTTTAGACGGTCAAGATTTACGACGCGCGCCGATGGCTCTCCCTCACCAAAACTACAGGCCTCTATTGATGCAACTAACTGAAGTCGGGAACATTAAGTACTGAATACAGAAAGTTTCAAGAAGGCTTTATGTATGCGAGGCATTAAACCACGTGTGTACGACTTAGAGGGGACACAAGCAAGTCGTTGAACCACAGAGCAATCCTGGTTTATTTCTCAAAGTAACAGCAGAAATATTCCGATTCGGTGAGAAGCCGGAACCTGTAATCATCCAAGAAACGTCTGGGAGATAATGTATTCAAAGAGGACAGTATCTGTGTATAGGGTGCAACGTTTTCAAATGGGGGAACGGACTATCATATATTTACATACAGAACTGTGAAGCACCAATTAAGACTCCTTTCCTACGCACCCATTCTTAAACAACTACAGAGAAAAAATAATTTGTCTAAAGAATCCTCATATTCTACTTAAACTCCAAACTTACGTACGTCCAATCAAATATTTCGGCCTGATTGCCTCTTACATTTTTCTTCGTCCTTCCTATCTTATTAAAACTCCTACCACAACCAGTATCTTCCACCCACTCCTATACTACTAAAACTCCTACCCAAACCAGTATCTTCCATTCATCACCAGGACTGCACCAAGGATCCCTTCTCTACACAGGATACATGCCCTAGTAACTGCTGATATTCTCCGCAGTCTACCTTCCCCATTACACTGATGCATAGCCTTCCTTGCCCTCTGGCGTTCAACAGAAAACGAGTCATCTTCCTTCTCTGATTTGCACTGAACCACATTCAACCATTCCATCCGATTAACTAATACATTAAAATACACTGCAGGAAAAAAATCACAACACCAAAAGTAATTAAAATAGAGAAAATTTGGGGATACTCTTACTAGATAACGTATTTAAGTGATTAACACAGCAAGATCAGAGGTTAGTGTAAGAGCGGGATAAGCCATTGAAAATGTGAAATGCTAGTACATTAATAAGTGGTATAGCTGCCAGATGTTGAATGCAAGCGTGAAAACGTGCTTTCGTTGTGTTGTACATGTGCCAGATGTCAGTTTCTGGAATGGAGTTCCATTGCAGTTGGACTGATTCAATACAAGGACGGTTGATGCTGTTTGTGGATGACAATGGAGTTGTCGTCTAATCACGTCACGTACGAGCTCGATTGGAGACATATCTGGTGATCGAGCAGGCCAAGGCAACATATCGACACTCTGTAGAGCATGTTCGTGTACCACAGCTGTATGTGGACGAGCGTTATACTGTTGGAAAACAGCACAACAAATCGAATCACCAGACTGACGCACAAATTTGTAGTCAGGGTGCGTGGGATAGGCACGAGAGTGCTCCTGTTCGCGTACGAAATCGCATCCCATATCATAACTCGAGGTGTATGTCCAGTGTGTCTAGCACTCAGACAGGTTGGTTGCAGACCTACAAATGGCCCGCTAACCAACGTATGTCCATCACTGACACTGAGGCAGAACCAGCTTTCACAACAGCCCTTTACCCTGTCCCCAATGAGCTCTCGCTTGACGCCACTCAAGTTGCAAACGACGATGGATTGCCGTGGTGCTCAAATTGCTGCTGCAGACGTAGTTCGATACACCAAAGCCGTACATCAGACATAACGGTCTTTCCTCTTGGTAATGCCACGTGGCTGTCTGGAGCCCAGATTTCTTGTGACTGTACACTCTCATGAGCACCGCTACTGGCAATCATGTACAATGGCTACGTTCCTGTCAAGTCTTTCTACAGTATCTCAAGAGGAACAACCATCTTCTCGGAGCCCTACTACACGACCTCGTTCAAACTCAGCGAGGTGTTTGATAATGGCGTCTTTGTCGCCTTCAGGGCATTCTTGACTGATATCAACTCATCACGTCCAATATCAAACGTAACTAACGCTCACGATAGTTACAGGATGCATTTAAGCAAATCAGATTTCCATCCTCATAGTGGCGCTAGTAGAGCCACTCTTACGCAACTGAGGCGAAATCTGAATAGACGTCGTCTTTCAGATATAGAGACATGCCTACCAACTTTCGTTTATGTCACACATCTCCTTCTTGCTACTGCGATTTTTTTTCCGTAAGTGTGTATGGTACGAATTTTAGAACTAATATTAACCAGGAATCCAACACACAAAGTGTTCAGAAGAAAACTCAAATTAGACCAAGATTACTAAAACTGATAATCCAAAACAAAAAAGATAAAGGGCTTATATACTTCAGCTGAAATTCACACTTATAGCAACCGTACTGTATATATCCATACTTCTATCAGTATTTGTTAGATCTCATTGTGCAAGTTATTGATGGTCATTCTCTCTGGCCATCTATCCACTTCAGTCCACCCCTGTGCAACACTTGTCCTTTACTCTTCCTTAAAGTCATAGACCAGCTCCAGAAATCGATGTACCCCGTAAATGTGAGCAGCAGATTCCATAGTTTGCCATTTCATTAATGAATTCGAGCTACTGCTAAGCTTGTAGCGCCACATACTTTGGCAACTGCATATTTCCACATACCGTACAGCCTATCTGAAGGTACAGAACAGACTCTCAGTTTCTGGTCACAAAAATGGTGAAGACATACACCCATGTTATCAGATATTTTGCCTCCTCTGCAAACCACGGCGATGTCATCCTCTACCCTGTAATCTTATTCTGTACTTCTCAGCCACATCCACAAGATCTCACTCTGTAAAATCCACCTTGCTTCTCAACCGCATTCACAGGGTTCTGTTCCACACAGAGTAAATGAATTCTCTGTTTTTAAAGATTTTTTATGGGCGGAGGAAGTATCTCAGCTGTAAAAACCCTAAATTGTAGCAATGCTCCTGAAGTGCTGACATTTGATTCAGCACTGTGGGCATGAAGTTTCTATCGGGGCAGATAATATCAATACATCATAATAATATTAAGCCTAATACTAATAGCCGGCCGGAATGGCTGAGCGGTTCTAGGCGCTACAGTCTGGAACCGCGCGACCGCTACGGTCGCAGGTTCGAATCCTGCCTCGGGCATGGATGTGTGTGATTTCCTTAGACCAGTTAGGTTTAAGTAGTTCTAAGTTCTAGGGGACTGATGACCTCAGAAGTTAAGTCCCATAGTGCTCAGAGCCATTTGAACCATTTTGAACCTAATACTAACATTAATAACAACGATATTAATAATAATAATGATAATAATACAGTTTAGTACAAAACAGAACCGAGAATCTTTAATTTTAATTTAGAGGTTCTATACTCACATGCCAGTCCTTGGAGTAAGCATAACATCGTCTCATTAGTAGTTAAAACACACGCTACCACGTGAAATATCACCTGTGAAAGAGGAAAAGTAATTACTCTCTAATGAGAGGTACAAACAGCAGTTAAAAAGAAAGTAAGCAGCATCAGTTACTCAAACTGAGGCTATGCATAGGTTACTGATGGGTCAACTACACAGTATATCTGTAAACAAGAGGACACTGTTTCAGAAAATGTAACTGATTATAGTTATAGATCTACAGCACATGTACGAGTTATGCAACGGATCTAACAAACCGCAAGGGGACCAACATAGCAAAAGGAAATTAAAACCGCATCATGTTACACAAATGGGCGATTATTTTGACATGTTTTTACTAATTATAACTTTTTACATATCGAAATATTGAAAGAAACCTTTTTTTTTGTCGCGTTACCAAAAGATGTATCTAGCACTGTGAGTGATTAAGATAAGCAGTGTGCAGGGAAATTGCATGTCAATGCTCAGGGTGGATCTAAGCGCGAAAACATGGGGAACTGAGCTTAACTTAAGGCCACACAGCTTAGGATTAGCAAAAGTAGATGACTTGTACTTGCAGCTACACTCTTACTATAGAAAGTACGATCGCAAGAGTATTAAGAGAAGTTTTTGACTAGATTGACTCTTTCTTTGTAAGGGGGACGCACCATCTTCGATGGAGAGACATCGGCAGATGTATAAGTAACTGAAGAGTGTGCCCCAGGGAAATCTGTTGAGACCCTTGCGGTTCATGTTTATACCAATGACGTTGTTAACAGTAACCACACACTTTTTGATACGATGTAGTTATTTATAATGAATGCAGATATGTTCAGTCAGATATTGATTACATTTTTACGCCACGTAGAGATTGGTAACTTGCGTTACATGTTCAGGAAGAGAAAATTGTGAACTCCGCAAAATGAAAATAGTAGTATCCCATTACTGCAATATCACTGACAAGAGGACCACAATGCACTCGAATATTTAAATTGTTCTTGTATTTATGGCAACTGAAGTTCATAACTCAAAAATTTAAATTCCCACAATAGTTCAACGCAACCCTCAAAAACTCCCTAGAAAATCGACTAAAGCAAGGTCACCTTTTCTCGACAGGTCGTGTGGCTGTGTGGTAAAATGTTCACCTATCACGCGTTTGCAGCAGGTTCACTTCCTAGCTTTCCAAAACTTTAAGTAAAGGTGCAAGTTCCGTGAAAATCTGCATACAGCATAAATACGTACGGCTGAAAAAGAATTTAATTTGTAACGTTTGTTAATGCGACAAGTCTTTCATAAAAAATCGATGAATAAGAATTTATATTTCCAATGAAAAATGGATTTTTGTGTGTGATATGTAGTTAGAAATAAGAAAGCATGTATACAGGGTGGTCCATTGATAGTCACCGGGCCAAATATCTCACGAAATAAGCATCAAACTAAAAAACTACAAAGAATGAAACTCGTCTAGCTTGAAGATGGAAACCAGATGGCGCTGTCATAGGTCAAACGGATATCAACTGCGCTTTTTTTTAGAGAGGAACCCCCATTTTTATTACATATTCGTGTAGTACGTAAAGAAATATGATTGTTTTAGTTGGACCACTTTTTTCGCTTTGTGATAGATGTCGCTGTAATAGTCACGTACGTATAAGTACGTGGTATCACGTAACATTCCGCCAGTGCTGACGGTATTCGCTTCGTGATACATTACCCGTGTTAAAATGGACCGTTTACCAATTGCGAAAAAGGTCGATAACGTGTTGATGTATGGCTATTGTGATCAAAATGCCCCAACGGGCGTGTGCTATGTATGCTGCTCGGTATCCTGGACGACATCATCCAAGTGTCCGGACCGTTCGCCGGATAGTTACGTTATTTATGGAAACAGGAAGTGTTCAGCCACATGTGAAACGTCAACCACGACCTGCAACAAATGATGATGCCCAAGTAGGTGTTTTAGCTGCTGTCGCGGCTAATCCGCACATCAGTAGCAGACAAATGGCGCGAGAATCAGGAATCTCAAAAACGTCGGTGTTGAGAATGCTACATCAACATCGATTGCATCCGTACCATATTTCTATGCACGAGGAATTGCATGGCGACGACTTTGAACGTCGTGTAGAGTTCTGCCACTGGGCACAAGAGAAATTACGGGACGATGACAGATTTTTGCATGCGTTCTATTTAGCGACGAAGCGTCATTCATCAACAGCGGTAACGTAAACCGGCATAATATGCACTATTGGGCAACTGAAAATCCACGTTGGCTGCGACAAGTGTAACATCAGCGACCTTGGCGGGTTAATGTATGGTGCGGCATTATGGGACGAAGGATAATTGGCCCCATTTTATCGATGGCAATCTAAATGGTGCAATGTATGCTGATTACCTACGTAATGTTCTACCGATGTTACTACAACATGTTTCACTGCATGACAGAATGGCGATATACTTCCATCATGCTGGATGTCCGGCACATAGCTCGGGTGCGGTTGAAACGGTATTGAATAGCATATTTCATAACAGGTGGATTGGTCGTAGTGACAGTGCACTCGTAAGAAACACCTCAATTGCAAGCTCGCAAATTCAGCCTTCAGTATAAGACTTTCACTCTGCCACAGAATGTGTACTGATGTGAAACTTCCTAGCGGATTAATACTGTGTGCCGGACCAAGACTCGAATTCGTGACCTTCGTCTTTCGTTGGTAAGTGCTCTACCAACTGAGCTACCAAAGCAGGACACCCAACTCGTCCTCACAGCTTTACCTCCACCAATACCTCATCTCCTACCTACAAACTCTCAGAATCTATCCTGCGAACCTTGCAAGACTAGCATTCCTGGAAGAAAGCATACCCATTCTTCCAGGAGTGCTAATCTCTCCTACCTTCCAAACTTCACAGAAGCTCTCCTGCAAACCTTGAAGACTAGCTCCACTGGAAGACCAGATATTCTTTCTTCCAGGAGTGATAATCTTACAAGGTTCGCAAGAGAGTTTCTGTGAAGTTTGGAAGGTAGGGACGAGGTACTGGCGGAAGTAAAGCTGTGAGGATGGGTCGTGAATTCTGCTTGGGTAGCTCAGTTGGTAGAGCACCTGCCCACAAAAAGCAAAGGTAGCTAGTTCGAGTCTCGGTCCGGCATGCAGTTTTAATCTGCCAGAAAGTTTCAGTAAGGCTCATTTGAAAAGAGTTGTGTTAAGAGTTATGATAGGAAAAATAGTAGCTGGTAATGACTAAACATGTGCAGCGAGATTGCGACAGAAAATGAATGTCCAGGAGGTGCAGATATCAACCCTCTATGGGATGTATGTATTAACTTCACGAAATTGACAACATCAACATTCAAGAAATGTTCAAAACAATCAATTAAGTTGCACCCTGAACACTTAATGAAAAATTATGAGCTATGGTGATCACCAAGTTTTGCACCATCAAGATCAAAGGCGAACTGCTTGGGAGATATAAACCGTGCATGACACTCAGCTAGGTATCCACTTTTAAGGAATGCATATAGAATTCTATTGGTGCAACAGAGGGATGAGAACTGATGGAATGTGATGACATGCAACCAAATGTGAAACAGCCTGTCGTGCGGCCTATCGTGAAACTGGCTATCCTTTGAGGTGTAACTGCAGATAATGTGATAATATGTTTTATAGGAATGAAAAAACAAACTTTCAGAGGCTGAACTTATCAAGTGATTCCTGTTGGTATGATCTGCAATGTCACACACTTCTCATGAGGGATAATTTGCTCTAAAGGAGTATGATTGTGGACGCAGACAGGAAGTCAAGCAAACGCAAGTTATTTTCACCAGCTATTGCCCAATGCAGTGCTCATACCATAGTTGAATTTCTCTTTCGCCCTTTTTCTCACTCTTGCTTTCTGTGACGCAAATGTTCCCTACTGCCCTTACAAGACCACACACACAAGAAAGTATTGTAGGGAGCAAGGCCCCTCCTACTGTCATAGTGCAATAGATATACTGAAGAGCCAAAGAAACTGGTACGCCTGCCTAATATCGTATAGTGTCCCCACGAGAACGCAGAAGTGCCGCTGCACGACGTGGCATGGACTTAACCATTGTCTGAAGTAGTGCTGGAGGCAATTGACACAATAAATCCTGCATGACTGTTCATACATCCGTAAGAGTACGATGGGATGGAGATCTCTTCTCAACAGCATGCTGCAAGGCGTCCGTCCCAGATATGCTCAATGATGTTCATAACTGGGGAGTTTGGTGGTCAGCGAAAGCGTTAAACTAAGAGGAGTGTTCATGGAGCCACACTGTAGCAATTCTGGGCGTGTGGGGTGTCGCATTTTCCTACTGGAATTGCCAAAGTCCGTCGGAATGCACAACTGACATGAATGGATGCAGGTGATCAGACAGGATGCTTACGTACGTGTCACCTGTTAGAGTCGTATCTAGACGTATAAGGGGTTCCGTATCACTCCAACTGTACACGCCCCACACCATTACAGATCATCCACCGGCTTGAACAGTCCCCAGCTGACGGCAGGGTCCATGGACTCATAAAGTTGTCTCCATACCCATACGCGTCCATCCTCTTGATACAATTTGAAACGAGACTCGTCCGACCAGGCAACATGTTTCCTGTCATGAACAGTCCAGTAGCGATGCTGACGGGCCCAGACGAGGCATAAAACTTTGTGTTGTGCAGTCATCAAGGGTATACAAGTGGGTCTCCGCCTGCGAAAGCCCATGTCGGTGATATTTCGTTGAATGATTCGCACACTGACACTTCTTGACGGCCCAGCATTGAAATCTGCAACAGTTTGCGGAAGGGTTGCACTTGTGTCACGTTGAACGTTTCTCCTCGGTCGTCAATGGTCTCGTTCTTGCAGGATCTTTTTCGGCCGCAGAGATGTCGGAGATTTTACCTCATGTGGGAGGTGCCGACCTCAGCGCCCTATTCTGCCTGTTTACATATCTCTGTAATCGAATACGCATGCCTATACAAGTTTCTTTGGGACTTCAGTGTAACTTTCTAGCCTCTAATTTTCAGGGTTCCTTTCATATGTATTGCCTCTTCAAATACCGATTGGTCGGAGTTGAAAACAAATTCCTTACTGAACGATGGGATAAGTTCATTTATCTCAGCTACAACTTTTCGGGCCGATTCCACAGTTCGCTGTGCACCATCGAGTTGACACTTTGAACTTTCGTCATCTTACGTCTTCCAATTCTATAGAACTGTTTGAAGTTATGCAACCATCCACTGTTTTCCTTGAAATCACTGTAACCTATGCCTTGCTCAATCTGATGTGCATAACATAGTAGGTCACTATCATGAACATCCTGTAAATTGTATCGAGCATCCTTGAAACGTGCAAACGCACCTTGTCCTCCCCTGAATATGTGTAGATTTTTTTATGCACTACACTGTCCTGTTGCTGCGGACACATTCAAAATTTTTAGGGTATTGATTCTCTTAGTATGCTGTAGACGGTCTTCCATATACACAATTATGTTTAGTACCTGCTCCTAGGACAACGATTGTCCCTTACTATGTTTCACTGAAACGGTATTCGGTGCTTCCTGTCTGACAAGGATGATGAACTACATGGTTTGACAACTGTTTCAACAGCACTTTCACTTGTTACGCATGCATCGTTATCACTATACACCTCATGTACATTGTCTGCACAGTTGAGCATGTACAACTCCACACATCCAACTGACTCATCTTGCAGAAACGCTAATATTTCATCTGCCTTCTGACTCTGCGAAACTCCATGGGTTCTTTTCTGACGAAACTTCAACTTTGGCAGCTATTGTTGTAGATATAATGCAATGTCTGCTTTAGTTATCGTTGCCATTGCTCTGCCTTGTATCAACGCCATTAGTTCTGTGGCACAGTTGTGAGTCACTTGTCGACAGAGCAGTTTAAATACACTCCATTGCCTCATTCTGTGCTCACCATTGGATACCTCCGGTCCCTGTTGTGATTAGCACCCAATATTGTGGTTGCATGGTAGATAGTATGTGCAGTGTCGAATGCTGTAAGCATCATTGGCCTTTTGCGATCTCACACTCGTGGGCTTCCTTGTCATATATTTAGTGCTTCCCAATGTCTTACCCACTATGGCATTTAGGGAGATACAGTGCATAGGACTGAAACTACAGATGTACCACCCTTCTTTTAAAAGGGACAGCGACAGTCCCCTGGTAAGTCACAGACAGCGAAAGCTGCCATAAATAAATTGTTAACAAAGGTCATCATACAACATTCCAACAGCCAATGAGCTTTCCTCACTCATTTCGTTGAGAAAATGATGGTATATTTCGGATGTGCACCATAGTGAATATACAGAACTTCTCACATTCTTTATCAGGTGCTGTCGCCTTCAGCATTATAGACTGACAATAGGTTTAATTAAAGACACCACTGGCATTAGAGGACCTTCTAAAGACTACTACAACTATCCCATTTGGATCTTCGAATTTTGGAACTTGCTATTCGTTTGAAAAACACAGCACAGACTGACAGCACTTCACTGATTCTACTCTGCGGAAGCTTCCCTTACTTTCTGTACCTTTATAACGAGCTATTTTTTTCATTTTCGCCACAACAACATGAAGAACATCTCCAGCATGCTTTCAATATGCTGGATAGTTAGGTGTGTTGGTGAACAATGAAAAATGTCAATTACGGAAAAAACAATGATATTTTTGAGTAATTCCGTGTTGCCAGCAGGGATCAGACTGACGGGACAGAGAACTGAGCTACTGCAGTATGAGTGACACCTACACCTACAAAGGCTTTCAGGTATGACAAACTTCTATTGGCGACATGTTCCACAGGCTGCAAAAATCCAGGCATCACTAACCAACACCCTGAATAGGAAGTATACTAAGGTGAAACTAACTGAATGTGCCACTGAAAAAAGTACGCGCCGACAAAGGAATAATGTGTCTAAAAAGTGAAACAGTTTACCGCCATAAATGTGTAAAGTGTAAAGTGTAAATGTGTAACTATGTAAATGTGTAAAGTTCAAAACGAAAGACTTTGTACTGTTTGAATTGCTGCAAAGGCGAAACGCATGAAAACGTAAACAGCAAAGGCACTAAAGACGGTATTATAGCGTTCCTATTACATGAAATTCGTGGGTTAAAACTAAAAAATGATGAACTTAAACAACAGTGCGAATCTCCATTGAACAGTAATGTGGTAACAAAAAATTTGATTAGTAAAAATACAGGGGACAGGTACAATACACGTTGTCGAAAATGCCAGAAAACTTTGAGAAGTGGTGTTGAGTGCACGGAATGTGGAAACGTATTTAATTTTCGATGTGGAAAAGTAGATCCCTCACTAAAGGGACAGAGATAATCATAAAAAACTGGAACTGTGACGAATGTAGGTTGAAAACTATTAGGCCTAAAGTATGTAACATACCCGATTATAATGGACCTGAAGATAATGAAGTTCACAAAATCACATCTGAAGCCAAACACACGATGCAGAACAAAATAGATTGCGGCACAGAAAGCACAGATGTATTAAAATCATCGAAAAAAACACAGCAAAAAATCTTGCAGCAAAGCTGATTTGATGGTGCCTATTTTGAAACTGAATAAAACAAACGATGTAGCAAATGCAGCAGATAAAGAACAAGATGCAGCACAGAGTCAAGAAATACGAAGAGAAAAACAACACACATCAGAATCTACTCTGATGGTTTTGGAAGAGGGATCGCTACAAAAGCAATGTGTGATCTTTTGAATGAATTGAGAGGAAGGTCAAAATGCACATTAGTTATTGATGACTTTAACATTAATTTTAAGAAAACTAATAAGAACAAGGTACCTACAATTATTAAATCTGTTTAACACATACAACATGCAACCTACTGTGCAGGAAATTACCAGATATGCGGAAGGGTCTGAAACAACACTTGATCAGATATTTTCCAACAAACAAAGCTGTGAGTACAATATTGAAGTAACAGATACAGTATTTTCTGAGCATATGGTTTTAAAAATGATAATGAGGAATGAGAACAATAAGAAATGCACAGTCACGGAAAAATACATACAAAGAAGACTTATTAATGCAAACAATATAAGGGTATTTAATAGTATGCTAAAAAGGGTCCAGTGGTCCACAGAACAAACTGATGATGTAGACAAAAAGTATGACAGGTTTCTCACTATTTATAAATATTGTTACGATGTAGTGTTCCAGTTAAAAAGAATTAAAGTCAGTGAGAAGATAAACATGTGGGTAACACAAGGGATTTAAAAATCCTAAGCAAACATGCTAAAATAAATACAACAATAAAACCATACTATAGGAAATACAGAAGGGCCTATAGGAAAGTTTTACAGGCAGTAAAAAGGCTAAGCAATGATTCATACATTAATAAGGGTAGCAATAAATCAAAATTGATTTGGAAGATTATAAACAATAGCATAGGAAAATGTAAAACCAAGCCCCATAATTTCAAAATTAAAAGTGAAGGTATAATGATAGTGGGTAGCCAATATATTCAATGAGCATTATGTGAAAATAGCACCGAACCTAATTAAAAGTCTGTGCAATTCCAGCAACAAAAACATAAAAGTACCAACTTGTGAAAAGAGAATGTTTTGTTCCCAGTAACAGAATGTGAAGTTACAAATGCTATTAATAAACTAAAAAATAAAGTGTCTTTGGTATTGATGGAATTCCAGACAAGGTTTTCAAACATAGTTCTATCAGTATAGATACTCGCCTAACTGACATTATTAATTCTTCGTTAGGACAGGGGTGTTCCTATCAAAACCAAAACTCTCCATAATAAAGCCACTTCACAAAAAGGATAGTACAACTGACATAAATAATTATGGGCCAGTGCTTATCATTACTGTCAGGTTTCTCTAAAGTAACTGAAAGAGTAAAGTATGTAAGGCTAGCTGACTTCCTGAATAAAAATAAAATACTGACTAATGCTCAAAATGGGTTTAGAAAGAACAGATCCACAGAAACAGCAGTCTTCCAATTCATGAAAATGGTTCTAATTGCCTTGGACAAGAACGAATTAAGGTGTTGGATGTTCTTAGATTTATCTGAAGTGTTTGATCTAATCAGCCATGACTTATTGCTTATGAAACTTGAATTTTATGGGGCCTGGGGACTTGTCTTCAAATGGTTCAAGTCTTATTTCTCTGATAGACAACAGAAAGTACAAAGAGTAACTTTCAGATTAAAAAAAAAAAACTAGCTATGGAGTGCCCCAGGGTTGTTTCTTAGGCCCTCTGTTGTTGGTGGTGTACATAAACGATTTGCCACACCATATGACAGTTGCAGAAACGGTGATATTTGCTGATGACACAACCATTTTTTTAAAGGGTACCCAGAGGAAAATCGACAGCAGAGTGTCTCTAGGACAATAAATGAGACAGGAAAATGGTTTAGCGATAATGCTTTGATCATAAATACGGATATAACAGTAGTGATGAATTTTAGTAATATTAAAAGTAAAGCTAGAAGATGAGTAAAGTATGAGTTAGGGAAGTATGTTATTGCACAAGCTCCTTACACAAAATTCCTAGGTATATGGGTGGATGAGCACTTGAGATGGCAAAAGCATCTAGAAGTTTTGAGTAAAAAATTAAGTAAAAGCTGCTATGTGCTAAGAATGCTGCGAGAATGTTGCAATACTGAATCATTGCTGCGTGCCTATTATGCTTACATGAACAGTTTGCTTAGATATGGTGTGATATTCTGGGAGAATACAGGTATGACAAAGCAAGCTTTCAAACTTCAAAAAAAGGGCAAATAAAATAATGAAAGGAGTTCCCTGCAGAGTATCATGCAGGGAAACATTTAAAGAATTTAAAATAGTGACGCTTTCAGGCTTATACATGTATGAATGTGTATGCTTTCTGAAAACTCACCAGGATTTTAAACATCAAATAATCAGATTGATAACCATGAAACAAGGAGCAGGGATGATTTTCACAGAGATACCCACAAAGCAGCACTCTACCAAAAGAAGTGTAAACTACCAGCCCAAAATACTTTTTAGTGCATTTCTTTCTACAATAAAGAAAATTAAAGAATCTCATAAATTCAAGGTAGATCTTAAACAATTATACTAACACATAGTTTTTATAACATTCAAGAATATCTGAATATGGAAAAGTAATATTATTTATATAAACTGATTTAAATATTTGTATTTATTGTCCAAGTTTTTGAAACAAATTAAATATAAGAAACTATAATGTAACTGACTATATCCATACAATGTATATTGTTGACATATGAATAAAGAGATTGGATTGAATTGAAGTCACTTTTTGCGGTTAACTGAGATATAACCATTTTCGGTATTCATGTACATACACACACATTCTCAACAGAAAGGTTCCTACATCACTGATATTGTAAGAGTGACAAATTCTATACGAAAACAAGTTGCACTGCAGAAAGTTTCCTAAATCACTGGCTTACGTACTTTCATGCTTTCCCACATGTGAGCATTAGTATCACCAAAGCATTCATAAAGCTGTATAATGGCGGAAAACGAGACTGTGCTTGAAGTTTCTTCTAAGAAAAGGAAGAAGGGTGTTGTAAGAAGTGAATAATCTAAAGGAAATACTATTTAGAAAGCATGTGTAAGTGGTGAAGCATACATTTCCTATATTGGAAAGATGGTGCCTCATCGATAAATAAGGTCAAAATGCAGGTAAATATCAAGATGTTTGAGTTACTGATTTATCGCTTCAAATTGTGCTACGAAAATCTTAAAGGAAATAATCTGAAGAAAAAAAAAAACATTTTTGTTGTCAGTATTCCTCATAGGAAAACTCGTGCATGAATACTGAGATTGTTACTGTCAACAAACTTATAGCCAAGATACGTTGAGGTTATCCTAATGCTATATATGTAAGGGTAAATAGTGATTGCAGAGAGCATTTTACAAAGCATGGTCTTCACAGAAACATGAAAGGGAAAAAAGCCATCAGTGCTGAAATACTGAATACTATCAAAGACACTTAAGTAGTGCAGCGCACTATCACACCATCTGATAAAGACCTTAGTACAGTATCAGCGTCAGCAGAATCAGAAAATGTTAATGTCCCTCAATCACTGGTAAGAATAGATGAATCTTCTACATTAAATGAAGTAAAACAATCTGTATCTGCATCTGAAGTATCTCCCAGTACAGCACCCTCAACAGACAACTCATCAGTGGTGTTAAAATCATAAATAACAGCTGAACCATGTGCATGAATTCAACATCAAAACTGGCAGCATTCCCAGCATCCAGTTCCACTTCCACGGAAACATTAGCCACAATATCAGATGCAACATCAAGAATGTCAGCACCTCGAGGGGTAAAAAATACAAGGAGCGGGAAACATGTAATTCTTAAAGATTTTTTGGGCCCAGCCTCAGCAAGGAACAGCTGGTAATATTGGATAGCATAAGTATGAATTCCTCTCAATCTACTTCTAATAAATGTATGATAATGAGCCTCAATATACAGTGTATTAAAAATAAAATATTAGAACTTGAGATTGAGTGAAGCTAGTATAAATTGTATTTGTGTTCAAGAACATTGGTGCAAGAGTTATGAACTAGTTAACATGAGTATTTCCCCATATAATTTAGTCAGTCATTATTGCAGGAAGGAAACAAGACATGGTGGTATTTGTGTTTATGTAAAAGTTAAAAACTTTTCTGTAGCTGAGTCTATGAGTGAAGAAAAATATTTTGAGGTTGCAGTAATACATCTGAATAAGAAAAAGAGTAAATTAATAATAATGTCAGTGTACTGATCACCATGTGGTGATCCTACAGTTTTTATAAATAAGTTAGAGGCATTGCTCAACATATTTTATGATAAAAAACAGCAATATTTATATGTGGAGACTTTAATGACAACTTGTTATCTGAAAGCACATCTAAAGATCAGTTCCTGAATGTTCTACAGAGCTTCAACTTGTATCTGCATATAACTAGGCCTACAAGAATAACAAGCTCTTCAGAAAGTGTCACAGATAATTTCTTTGCAAATATAGGAGCCATAGATACTGATGTAAATAATGCCAACATTAGAATATCTGAGCACACTGCACTAATCCATAAAAGTCTTACAGCCCCAGTGACTAAAAATGCTTCACATCAAATGTACAAAAGAACTTTCTCCTCTAACAGTTGCAGTCATTTCGTAAATATACTACTTAACCAATCATAGACTTGTTACAAATAAACACAAGTGCTGCATATAATATCTTCTCTTCTGTCTTCATGTTAAAAAATGTGTTTCCCAAAGGAAACTTGTCATAACAAACTAATATGGGTATTTACATACTAATTCCTGGATTACAACAGGTATTAGAAATTCCTCCAGGACAATGCTTAACTCTACGCTTAAAAGTTGTACTGACCCCAAGATGAAAGAACATGTAATAAACAACAAAAAATATGTAGAGAGGTAATTAAAAAAGCAAAATTACTAAGTTACGATAGATTAATAAGGAAACCAGGCAATAAATCAAGAACTACTTGGGAAATAGTGTGACGGGAAACAGGAAGAGCCTTGTGAATCAGGAAATAGTATTTAAAAATACTGAATGAAAAGATGAAATTCTGGAAAATGACATTAATGACTATTTTTTAAGTTTATCTGTGTCATTAACCAAAAACTTTACCAAACATGAGAAATTAACTGCTTCAAAAGTAGACAGTAGTATGATTGTAACACCCACAAATAAAAATGAAGTATTAAAGGTGATAAAAAGTCTAAAACCAAAAATGTCTGCAAATGAGGATGAAATGCTTGTGACAACAATTAAAAAAGTTGCCCAACAGATTATAATGAACCTGGTACATACTGCCAATTTGTCATTGATCGAAAGCATGTTTCCACAGAGGTTGAATATCTCAAAGGTTAGACATCTGTTTAAAAAAGGAGATCCATATAAGGTAGAAAATTATAGACCAATTTCCCTACTCCAATCATCTTCCAAAATTTTACACACATTAATGAAAATCAGACTAATAAATTGCTTAAAGGCATACAAACTTCTGAACTGCCATTAACATGACTTCCGTTTAGGTCACAACACTGAATCAGCCATCTGTGCCTATATTTAAGGGACTATAGGAATCCTGACAATAAAAACTGTTTAGTGCGAATTAAATATGAGATCTTTCGACAGTCTTTGATTCAGTAAATCACCAAATTTTGTTAAACAAGGTGGAGGTAATAGGAGTAAGAGGGCTCGTTTGGAAATAGTTTGGATCTTACATCCAAGACAGAACTGAGGTTGTAGAAATCACCTCAGATCATAATAACCAGAAAATCATGGGGTTTCAGATGCAAAAAAATCGATATAGACGTCCTGCAGGGCAGTGTTGTTGGTGGTTTATGGCTCTGAGCACTATGGGACTTAACATCGATGGTCATCAGTCCCCTAGAACTTAGAACTACTTAAACCTAACTAACCTAAGGACAGCACACAACACCCAGCCATCACGAGGCAGAGAAAATCCCTGACCCCGCCGGGAATCGAACCCGGGAACCCGGGCGTGGGAAGCGAGAACGCTACCGCACGACCACGAGATGCGGGCGTGGTGGTTTATCATTCTTGCTTTATATAAATTACATAAAGAATCTAAATATTGCTACCAAAATTATGTTGTTCACAGATGACATCAGCATTATTATAAGTGGTGATAAAAAGTCACTATGTACCACAATGGAAACAGTATATGCAGTATGGAAAAGCAACACAAGGAAATGACCTCCAGTTAAAACTGAGTGATAAAGAGATGGAGAATGTCCAATCCACAAAGTTTCTGGGCATGCATATTGATCAAAACTTAAGCTGGAAAGACCATATCAAGTATTTATGCCACAGGCTCAATTCAGCAAGTTTCGCATTGAGGATAATACACTCCTGGAAATTGAAATAAGAACACCGTGAATTCATTGTCCCAGGAAGGGGAAACTTTATTGACACATTCCTGGGGTCAGATACATCACATGATCACACTGACAGAACCACAGGCACATAGACACAGGCAACAGAGCATGCACAATGTCGGCACTAGTACAGTGTATATCCACCTTTCGCAGCAATGCAGGCTGCTATTCTCCCATGGAGACGATCGTAGAGATGCTGGATGTAGTCCTGTGGAACGGCTTGCCATGCCATTTCCACCTGGCGCCTCAGTTGGACCAGCGTTCGTGCTGGACGTGCAGACCGCGTGAGACGACGCTTCATCCAGTCCCAAACATGCTCAATGGGGGACAGATCCGGAGATCTTGCTGGCCAGGGTAGTTGACTTACACCTTCTAGAGCACGTTGGGTGGCACGGGATACATGCGGACGTGCATTGTCCGGTTGGAACAGGAAGTTCCCTTGCCGGTCTAGGAATGGTAGAACGATGGGTTCGATGACGGTTTGGATGTACCGTGCACTATTCAGTGTCCCCTCGACGATCACCAGTGGTGTACGGCCAGTGTAGGAGATCGCTCCCCACACCATGATGCCGGGTGTTGGCCCTGTGTGCCTCGGTCGTATGCAGTCCTGATTGTGGCGCTCATCTGCACGGCGCCAAACACGCATACGACCATCATTGGCACCAAGGCAGAAGCGACTCTCATCGCTGAAGACGACACGTCTCCATTCGTCCCTCCATTCACGCCTGTCGCGACACCACTGGAGGCGGGCTGCACGATGTTGGGGCGTGAGCGGAAGACGGCCTAACGGTGTGCGGGACCGTAGCCCAGCTTCATGGAGACGGTTGCGAATGGTCCTCGCCGATACCCCAGGAGCAACAGTGTCCCTAATTTGCTGGGAAGTGGCGGTGCGGTCCCCTACGGCACTGCGTAGGATCCTACGGTCTTGGCGTGCATCCGTGCGTCGCTGCGGTCCGGTCCCAGGTCGACGGGCACGTGCACCTTCCGCCGACCACTGGCGACAACATCGATGTACTGTGGAGACCTCACGCCCCACGTGTTGAGCAATTCGGCGGTACGTCCAGCCGACCTCCCGCATGCCCACTATATGCCCTCGCTCAAAGTCCGTCAACTGCACATACGGTTCA
Organism: Schistocerca nitens; assembly: GCF_023898315.1. Classification (NCBI taxonomy): domain Eukaryota; kingdom Metazoa; phylum Arthropoda; class Insecta; order Orthoptera; family Acrididae; genus Schistocerca; species Schistocerca nitens. The sequence continues at coordinate 378,296,946 of NC_064616.1, forward strand.
CATCCACGCTGTCGCGGCATGCTACCAGTGTTAAAGACTGCGATGGAGCTCCGTATGCCACGGCAAACTGGCTGACACTAACGGCGGCGGTGCACAAATGCTGCGCAGCTAGCGTCATTCGACGGCCAACACCGCGGTTCCTGGTGTGTCCGCTGTGCCGTGCGTGTGATCATTGCTTGTACAGCCCTCTCGCAGTGTCCGGAGCAAGTATGGTGGGTCTGACACACCAGTGTCAATGTGTTCTGTTTTCCATTTCCAGGAGTGTATTTAGAGTATGCAGCATGGAGTGTGACAGATTAGTGTATTTTGCTTACTTTCAGTCTATTGTGTCTTATGGTATAGTATTCTGAGTTAAAACTAAATCATGCTTAATAGATATCTTCAAACTACAGAAAAGAGCTATTTGATTTATAACATATAATTCTCCAAGTACTCACTGTAGGCCCCTCTTCAAACAATTACAAATACTCACAATACTGTCACTGCATATATTTAAAAGAATTCTATGTACAAGAGCACACCTGAACAATTTACATACCAATGAGGACTGCCACAATAATAATACTCGCAATTCTAAAAATTTACATGTAAAAAGAGTAAGGATAACAATCCCAAGAGCCTGAAAGTTATTTTGGAATAAATGTTTACAATACTCTGCCATTGTACATGAAAGAAATAACAGATGAAGTAAAATTTGAGACTGAGCTAAAAAATCACCATTTAAGCAAAAGCTTCTATGACGTAGATGAGTAATTTGTACATCTGTAAAATTTTGTCTTAACATTTCTTTACATGTTCATGAGAAATGATGTATTCTCAAAAAATAAATTTAAAATATCTATTTAAGTGATATTCTGTTATAAGGTTTGTATTACATGTAATTTGCATGTTAATTACACTTTTGATAATTCCTACAACATGTAAATGATTTACAAGAAGATAATAAAATGAAATGAAATGAAAATTATTCTGGAAAAGTAATATACTCTTTAGATGCATCCTTGTCTATCAACTAACTGTAAGTTTTATATCAACTACTTCAATGAAATCTTTGCATTGTGGTTTGAATGCCCTCAAGTAGATGTGTCTTGGGTTTTTGAGGAACTAAACAATAAAATTAAAGATCCAATGTGAATTAAACAGCCAAATTGGCAGCAGTAGCTGAACTAATAGCTCAAAAAAGGAAAAGCAATAAATCTTACAGCGATTTAATGGAAAGCAAGGAAGAATGTATGAATAATGGGAACTCTGTGACCTTAACGTTTCACTTCATGCAAAACCTATACCTGCCACGAATACCACTTCTTCTGATTTCCTACTTGAAGCATTTATCCATCAGTGTGTTTACAATTTAGAAACTGAAGACAGAAAAAAATACATTTCTATGTGTACCACTAGGGCCATAGGAGAAAAGGTGCTGATGAAGTGGCATCATTTCTCAATGATTATATTGACAAACTTGTCCCAAAGAACCTATCAGAAATGCACTTATTTAGCAACAACTGTAGTGGGTAAAATAACAATAATACACTTATAAGGTTTTGCTTGGCTTCAACAGATACGAATTGGTGATGATGATGTTTGCTTTATGGGGCACTCAACTGCATGGGGGACACAATCCAATTTGCACACAATCCAATCTAGCCAGTGTCACGAATAATGGCAATGATGATGAATTGAAGAGGATAACATAAACACCCAGCCCCTGAGCATACAACATCCCCAAACTGGCCAGGAATCGAACCCAGGACCCCGTGATCCAGAGGCAGCAATGCTAGCCACTAGACCATGAACTGCAGACATGAATGGGTTTGATACTATGATCCACTTCTGTCCAGTAGGTGGATATTCATTGTTACAATGCGCTTGGAAGTTTGGGATCATAAAACATGCTCTTAAGAAGGGAGACAGGATTTACACACCCTATGAATGTTGCTAGCTTATTGTTGCATCTTCAAAAACTGCCACATTTAATTTGAAAATTGTTGAAACAAATGATATTAAGGATTTTACCAAATACTGGCCTCAATTTTAGAGAAAGATGATGGTATCCCTACAAACATCACGAGCTTCTAGTGAGAGAAAACAGCACTTGAGTGTATCTCATTTAGTAATTTCAAGTATTCGAAAAAGAAAGTGTGCATTGTAACAAGCACCTGGATTGGAGAGTAGGTCAAACACACTTTCCATCTGTCTCACTCAGGAAGTGCTGCCATACACAGTTTTCTCACTCAACCATTACATCAACACAATAAAGTTCCTATAAAACTGAGAAGGATGGAAGATGCCCTCCCAGCTAGGCACAAGGTCTAACATGCCGCTTCCTGAATGGGAAGGTGTGTTGGCACGAATCCACCTGGCAGATTAGTGTCGAGGTCCAGTGTGCCAGCCAGCCTGTGGATGGTCTTTAAGTCGGTTTTCAATCTGCCTCGGCAAATGCCACATCATAATTACTGTACCACGCAAACATTTGGGGTTACACTTGTCTGGTATGAGATGATGAGATGTTTCTTGGGAGGACGGGGGATCCACTGGGGGCTGCGGGTGCTGAACTGCACAATAAAACCCTGTGTGGAGCGGCAGTGGGGTGAGTGGACTGTTCTAGCCTGTTGTGGGGTTGTGGACCACTGAGGGCTAAGACAGGGACAAAGCCTCTACATTGTTTCTAGGTCCCCGGTTTAATTCGCACGCAATACACAAGATGGAAGATGTTCGGAAATTCATAAGATATATTCCTGAACAATGTATTAACTTTTATGAGCAGATTTTATCCTGGCCACATCTTGACTCTCAAGTATTTTGCAAATGACAAAACACAGGTATTAGGTTTAGTATACGCGCAATGTTAACAAGAAAATGCAAAGTCAGCATCTGAAGTTTCGATTTTGTGTGTAAAGCAAACCATAATAATATTTTTTGAAATTGTTTTACTACCTGAGATGTTATCCTATTAATGTATTCTTCATTTTCAATATTTTTGTACACTACAATATTTCATTATTGAGCACTTGTCTATACAAGATCTATTCCATTTTATTCGAAAATTAAGTAGTAATTCATCGTCATTGTATATTCCTTAGTTATTGAGGAGGTCAGTATTTTGCTGTTCCTCAAAATTTGCTTCAAGTGACCTAAGTACATTTCTACACCAGCAAGAGTCTCCAATGTAAATGAAAGTAAGTACTAACATTAGGTTTTCAACATATCACTTCAAATGAACTGAGTAGAAGAAAGTTGTGCTATTGAGTTAGTTCACCTTTAACGGTAAAAAATGCATAGATGTAAAGTAAACTGGAGAAAAGTAAATGCAAAGTCAGGAAGCTAAGAGATTAAATGGAAGAGCTATGTATGGCAATATTGTTGAAAACACCTAACATGGTGCAATAAATGTGTAACAAACCATAAACAACTTATAATGCTGTATGAAAATCTGTGGAACTTAGTTACTGTTGGTGTTATAAGGTGGGGTGGGATAGGGAAAAAATATATACACATTTAACTAAGACAGTAACATAAATGGAAACTCACAGAAAATGTTATGAATAATGCTTTTCCTTTATAGTACTGATTGCTTTCTGTTGCTTCTGCATACCATCATGAAATGTGAATATAACAGGTATCAAAACAGTTTTCTGGCTGCACAAAATGACAGTAAAGTTACAATCAGAAAGTATAAAAAAACTCTGCAAGCATTCTGAAATTATTCATATAAGCACTCGACTCTTAGCTAGGCATCATTTTTGTGGATCTTGTAAACAAAACATGGATATAGTCCACAAAATGCAGGAAGGAGAGCTGTTACAGAGTAATAACTAAAAATACTACTGAACTCCCTGTAAAGATCCATTTAAACAGCCAGGGATTCTAACTGCAGCTTATTAATTATAAAGAAGATCAGCAATTCTCTCATAAACTGTACACTTTATGACTGTGGAACAAGAGCCCCACTAAACTTAGATTACATAAAGTGAACGAACAAGAAACACAATACAGGATTTTCTACAAGAAAATAAAATTATACAATAAATTTGTCAAGGAGATTAAAGGGGTAACTATGTTCCACATATTTAAAAAATTAGATCAATCATCCTTCTTAAGTACACTGAGGTGACAAAAGTCACAGGATAGCAATATGCACATAAACAGATGGCAGTAGTATTACATTTCCAAGATATAAAAGGGCATTGCATTGGTGGAGCTGCCATAGGTACTCAGGTGATTTATGTGAAAAGGTCTCTGACACAGTTATGCCCACACAGTGGGAATTAACAGACTTTGAACACAGAATGGTAGTTTGAGCTAGAAACTTGGGACTTCCATTTTGTAAATCGTTAGGGAATTCAATATTCCAAAATGCATAATGTGAAGAATGTTCCGAGAACACCAAGTTTCAAGCATTACCTCACACCACAAACAGTGGCTAACAGCCTTCACTTAATGACTGAGTGCAGTAGCATTTTTGTAGAGTCGTCAGTGCTAACAGGCTAGAAACACTACATGAAATAATCACAGGAATCAATGTGAGATGTATGACAAAAATATCCATTAGGACAGTGGGGAAACATTTGGTGTTAATAAGCTATGGCAGCAGATGACTGACACTAGTGTCTTTGCCAACAGAATGACATCACCTGCACTGCATCTCCTGGGCTCATGATTTTATTGATTGGATCCTGATCAGATGAATCACACTTTCACTTGGAAAGAGCTGATGGTAGGGTTCGAGTGTCATGAACTCCTCAAAGTCATGGACACCAGTTGTCAACAAGACACTGCAAGCTTGTGGTGGCTCCAAAATGGTATGGTCTGTATTTACATGGAATAGACTGGGTCTTATGGTCCAACTGAACTGATCAGTGACTAGAAATGGTTGTTTTTAGCTACTTGTAGACCATTTGTAGCCATTCATAGATTGCATGTTCCCAAACAATGTTGGGCCATGTCACCAAGCCACAACTGCTCACAATTGGTTAGAAGAACATTGTGGACAATTCAGGCAAATGATTTGGCCATCCTCATCACCTGACTTGAAACCCATCAAACATTACAAGACTTCATAAAGGAGTCAGTTCATGTGCAAAATCATGCACTGGCAACACTTTCACAATTATGGAAGACTAGAGACAACATGGCTCCATATTTTTGCAGGGGACTTTCAGCCACTTGTTGAGTCCATGCCACAAGTCACTGCACTATGCCACGCAAAAGGAGGTCTGACAAGATATTGGGAGGTATCCCAAGACTACTGTAACTGTAATACATACTAATAAGTCAAAGATTATATAAGCAACACAGAGCATGGAATGGTCAAAAATTGACATTATTTAATAGTAAAGAACTGCCCATCTGCAGTAAAGTGTCACAGATTAATGAAGCTTACTGAAAAATTGTATTCCCGAGGTTTGTGATGGAAAATTCTAACTTTGTTCTATTTTCTCATATGATCTCATCCTTTGGGTCAGGTGGTTACTCAACTTTTCCTTATGAATCAAGAGGACAACATGAAGAATTTGATAAAATGATAGAAGTATCGTCAATGTCCTGATACCAACTGGAAGACAGATTTGTGTTTGTGTGTGGTGATACAAGGAGTGACAAGTGACACACATTAATAGTGAAAACTATGTTTCCGTAAGATTGCAGTACTCCATAAATAAATGAGTTAAACTTTTAAAAACTCTTTTCCTTTTTACATAAGATGACATGTATGAAACCATTCATTTTGTACATCATCTATGGATGAATAATTAACTGAATAAATAATCCCTCAATTTAGGAATCAAAATATGCACTCAAATGTTGTTAGCATCAGGACTGGCACTATCTTGACCATATACTCACCACCCGCAGTCTTGCTGATAACAGAGTATTCCTTTCCCAACGTTTGACAGCACGTATGATAACATCACTCCAACAGTTATACATAGGGATATTTGAGCTGGTGCTTCATTAAAATCTTTGTCATGAAGTAAATAAGGTGTGATAAAACAAAAACTGAAACCTTTTCTAATAATAAAAGTAGTATATGAAAATGTTGGGACACTAATGAATATTAAGTGCATTTAAGTTCAGTAAGAAGACAAAGGCAAAGGACGAAGCATGTGTGAACTTCTTGTAACAGAATTGCAGGAAACGTAAGTGATGATACTATGCTGCAGGACCCTGTTTCCAAGATTCAATGTTGTCATACTGAAAGTTTATTTTAAATCATCATGTACATTTTATATCTAATAAAGGTCTTGTGGTAACTATTCCTTAAATTTCGCTAATTTGAAATAAATGATTCCTGTATTAGAGAAATTTAAATAAAACAATTCATACCTTTAAAAATGGCTACATAAACTATTGTCACTAGGTTAGGTGTGAGCGTGGAAGCTACAGGCTTTCTAGAGTTATTAACAGTGTGGTCATAAAGCAAAGGTTGGTTTTAAATCCAACATTTACCTGTTTGGGGGGAAACAATCTTGCCTTGATTGTAAATGCAAACCATCTGGTTTTACTTGTAGGGGACATGCAGTTCAGTTTTCTATCCAAATCAGTATCAAGTAATGGTACCGGGTACATTACATGGTAGGGTACATGACATGTGGTGTACTAATGTAAATGGCAGTTAGTGTACCAACTTGAAAATATTCCATTTTCACACCCACTGATGTACTAATGATGTAAAATCTCATTTACATTCCCAACACCAGTGTTACTCAATCTTTGCATTGCCAGAGCTGCAGCTGAACATACCTCTTGCCATGTTGCATTTAGTGTAAGAGTGGCAGTTTAGCTTCAGAAACCATACATACAAGGTTATTTTCAGAATGAAATATTGCTTTCTAATTGGTAAGCAATCCCCTTTATACACTGATAGCATTTGCCCAGTCACTACAAATAAACCAAAGTGTATGAACTGCTTTACCCACAATTGCACCAATGTAACTGTTTTAAAGATCACTGAGTGTTGAACACTAGTGGCCAGATATTGCAGAAAAGGCTCCCTATTCCCTCAACAGTACAAGTTGCAGGCAATGTGCTGACAATAATAATAGTAAACTATTTTCTTCCAAGCAATGATCACCAAGGTACACAGAAATTATCAACAGGGAGAATGATTTCCACAGCTTGATTTACTTTTCCCTTTGTTAGCAAATTCTGAAATACGGTGATATTGGATTCATCACACTATCTGTGAGAAATGACAGCTCTGTCATGGAGTACTGATCTTCTGCACCTCTTGAAAAAGTGCTACCACAACAAAGAAACATAAGAATAGGTAGCTATAAGTTTCTAAATTCGCTAGTGGATACTAACAGCCAACACATCATTGTCAAACTAAGAAGCACAGTGAGGTATAGAGATTTACACATGAGGAGAACTAATAGCTTCATATTGTGGCTTCATTTCAGTTGTGATCAAGCCTGTGCTACATTTTGAAGCACTGAACAAACAGAAGTCATATACTGATTTCCTCTTTTAGTTACAGGCCATATTCATGAAAGCCAATAATAATAACATAGGTATGGGGATAACCAAAGTGCTTGCTCATGACTGAATAAATTTTACCTATCATTTCTCCAAGCACTCATGAAACGCATTTGTCACCAATGTATGTTACATGGTGTCCACCTCTGCTATAACTTACTTTATTACCTTGCATTAATAGGAGCCAATACATCAATGTGAATAATGGAAATGCTGTGCTAATTGGTGTGTCATATCTTGTTGAAATGCCTTCAGTGGTCTATTTCCTTCTTGTATGATTCATTTTTCTATGTTTGTCCAACATTTTTCCTTAATGCAGGATCTTTACTCAATGAGGGAGACATTTTTATAGGTCTACAGGAACCTTTTGCCATGTGATAAGTCTTTAAAGGTCTGTGGAAGCTCGTGCAAAATTTTACACATGTGCTACAATATCACAAAAATATACAGACTGTGTTTTACTATGGCATCATGACAGGTGCAACTTAATATTATTGTGATATTAGCTTTAAATAATGCACTAAGCTCATATATGTTGTTTATATGTTTTGACTTGTTCTTTATTAAGGATTAATATGTCCTAGTTCTTTCACTCCAGCTTTACCCGACACAACACTGTTGCAAATAACAAATGTGGAAAACAAAAATGTGCATTGCAAACATCACACCCATAGATCCCAATCTTTTCACACATTTTCACACTAAATTTCCTGGTACAGTCTCCATTTTTACAACCACCTATTAGCCTTTTGACTTACAAGGGTGGTAATCATAATTAAACTGAATATTAAAACTTGAATGGGTAGTATTAATGTTGCACAATAATTGTGGCACATTAATGTTGTGTAGACAAGTTTTTCATACGTCTATGTGCCTCCAAGAGCTAATGGACTATTCCATAAATATGAAATTGAATGTATTAGTTTTAGGTATATAAACTGAACTTTTTAAATTTTATAATTAACTGTTTATCATTGATAGAATAAAAAAAATGAAAAAAAATGACTGTGGCAGCAGGAATTGAACCCAAGCCAAAAAATTGCAAGTCAGTGTGCTTTCCCATCTCTCATACTCTAAGCCTAAATCTTTAGAGAGCATTTTATCTTTTTGTATGGCCCAGTCATGTGAAAATTTCTGGGAACTAGAAGGGCATATCTACCCGCCCCTATACACTTAGTTTGAGCCAAATTGGTGAGCCCTATCTCACACACTCCTGTTCTTAGATTTAAATTTGGGGCAGATCCTCCTAACTTTTTAACTGTCACTCTCTCCTGCAAAGATCTACTGAAAAAGTACCTTAACAGATCATTTACAGAAAACGCTTTCATACCCAATTTCCACATGTACTTGCATTTTACAGAACCACCTATAACCTTCTGACTTAGATACAAGTGCAGTAATTGTAACAAAATTGAGTATATTCATTTTATGTATATAAACTGAACTGTTTAAAGACATTCAGACTTTATAGTTAATAGATCAACATTGTGTAGAAAAAAAGGAAAAAAATTATGGTAGCTGCATGAACTGAACCCAAACTGATGAATTACCAGTTGGTTTTCTTGACCACAGTACCAAAATATCAACCATTCCTCAAAACTCTCTCATACTCCATGCTTGTATGATACTTTATGTGCAATTTCAAAGACAAAATTTGACCTGGTGCTGTGAACGATGTAGCACTCATAATGGCAGAAGGGATGACGCTAAATCACAGCTGCCTCCCTTCTCTGAATTGATCGTAGCAAGTCTGACCATCATTTCAACGATCAACATTGGTTTTTAGTTACTGTGGACAGTGTGCTATAAAACATTTTTTCATCCATTTTATTTCCATACCACCGTGCATTCAGAGAGGAATGGCATGCTTTCAAGGTAATTTCCTGCTTGCATTTGAAGAGAAATGGCATACTTTTAATGTGATTTCCAGCTCGCATTTGAAGAGAAATGGCACAATTCAAGTGTTACATTTACAGTATGTGGAAGCACATTAGCACATGATCACCTGCTGCCACAGTGAACAATGCAAATTTAGCTGTAAGCAATGGCAACAAGGAATACATCTAAAACAATGTGCATGTATCACATTAAAGTGGTCACTGTTTTGACTGTCAGTAATCAGTACTGCTACACAAATATTTGACAAAACAAAAGTTAAAGTAAAATAGAAAGAAACAAAGTTGATGGAAAAATAGAATAAAGGACATTAAAGAATGCAATACAGCAAAGAAAAACATGGAAGAGAGAGACAAAAGTGGAGCTTCAGAGGAGACTGGATTACTAGATTAAGAATTTAAAGAATCTAAGTTGATTGTAACAAATAACATGACAGTGGCAATGAAGAAGAGAACACCTACACCCTGTTAAATCATACTGAAAGGAGAGAACATTAAATGTGTGAAAAATTTCAATTATCAGTGTAGTGTCATATCAAGTGATGGAGGTGTCAAACTAGAAGGTTTATATAGAGTAGTGAAAGGATCCAGCTTATTCTGCCACGTGAAAAACCTAATCTGGGCCAACAGAGCCCTTTAAGAGCTAAACAGACCACTTATAAAAACTATCTCCTTCCAGTCATGATGTATTGTCTGGAGACCTGTGTCATAAACAAGAGAAAAGGATGTCAGATAAAAGCATGTGAACTTAAGTTCCTTAAGTCAGTCCTACTAAAACCAGGAGAGAAAGAGGCAGAAATGATAGATATGCAGGTGACCTTGACAATGGAGAAAATAATGAGCACTGTGAGATTGAAGTGGTTACGTCATTTGAAGCGGATGCACCTGACTCAAAATTCCATGTCAGTATTTGGGGGTGGAGGTATCAGGAAAAAGACCAATTGTGGGCCGTAGGAAGAGATGGGAAAACCAGATTAATGAAAATCTCAAGAGGAGAGGAGTAACATGGGATGCAGTGGAGAGAGAAAAGCTAAAGAAGGCCACAAGAAAGTCCTGACATGTACATTTTGTTCAGAGTTGTGTACGATTTTTGAAAACATTTATGCATTTGTGCCATGACCATGGAAGTGCTCTGAAAAAGCAATACTGTTCTGACATTCTCTAAAAATTACAACAAGAAGTTAATGTTTTTCACCTGATCTGACTGACTGTCAACTGTAGTGGGTGACTGCCAGTGACCACACTAAAAAAGTTCCCCTATAGCTATTATCAAGATATTAAAAGAAATAGTTAGAACCCTCAGAGCAGTCAAATAACTATAACATAATACTTAACTGTGTGAAGTTCCTAATTTTCACCAAACATCAATCCTACACAATTCCAAAAATATTGAAGCAGTATTTTGTTGATGACATACTTAACACTCTGTAGAGTGGGGGCCATTACTGAATGGATTTATTAGTATAAAATTTAATTTTTATTTTTCACTTGATGTTCGTCAGTGCCTTCTGCCTGGTGGCCAGTTGCAGCGTCACAGTCACGTTGCCCAGAACCGGATAGAACCACTCTGAAACTCATGTGTTGAACCATCAACAGCTAAATTCACATGTTGCTGACGAGTTAACGCAATCGAACTGCATGTGTTATGATCTGGCCGACGAATAGGGAGGCTTGCAGGCGGTGAAGTGGGGGTGGAACCGCGGCCAGCTGCTGGGAGCGGACAGGCTGTTCGCTCTCTTCTTCTGGCAGCTTCCGACCCGACCCGACGTTGTCTTCTTCTGCTCTTTTGGGCAGCTGCCCATTCACTCTCGGCAGCTTGTCTAGGCCTGCCTTTTCTTTTTACAGCAGTAAACATTCATACAATAACAACTATGTTTGATTTTTCACCTCAATGGGTGCCTACTGCTTTGCCCCCCCCTCCCTCCCCCCACCCCCTGTCCAATCCTGACACATTACTATCTTATGTCAGGAGTGGGATAGCTCACCGTTAAGTCTGTCGCATTTGAAGTTTAAGCAGCCATACCTAATGCAACTGCCAGTAATACTTCACGCTTAATGCGCCAGATGCACCATGCGATAACAAGCCACGCATTTGTGGTTTGCCACACAGCATTCCACCATATTGGTGCCTTTTTCCAAGTAGCAGCTGCAGCAAATGTCAGGCCATGTGGTGACGCACCTCACCGCCAGTTGCCGTGCTGCTGCAAAACCAGACTGTCCAGGACTATGCCACACCACAGAAATCTGCCTTCCGCACCAGGCCGCAGTACGGTCACATGCTCCAGCTGGTTAGCTGAGATACGGCGCCCGGCTTTCGTTCTTCAGTTGTAAAGTTTCCAGCGAGCACTATGTGCCCTAACATTGTAATCATGCCTCAAACCTGAAGTACTGCCACTGGCGAAGACAACTCCCTACCTACGGGAAAACCAGACTCAGTATCTGCTCTCCAAGCAGAAATCAATAAATTACTATTACAGAAGATAGTATTAACAGAAGAACGCCAAAAATTGGCTCAAACCCAGTCTGACAATTTAAGTGTGCCAGAAACTCACCCTGCTGCACTGCAAATGACAGCTGCAAGCACCTCCAGTAGCATAGTACCCCAACCATACATTGCAACATTGGCTAACAGCTTCCCTGCAGTCAACTTTATCCCGACATTTTCCAGGAAACCCATTGAACAAATACACTCATTTTTGCAAACTGTCCAAGATGCAGGCTCCACTTGCCCTTGGCCAGACGATTTCCTGTTGAATGTACTGCACCTTAAATTGTCAGGTGATGCCCATACCTATATTGAATCAGCTCACACCCTTAGGGACACCACTTCTTTCACCACGTTAGAAGCTGGGTTGAAAGAAAGGTATTTGGACAGATGTGACACCTGCTATTACAGGGACAAGTTATCCACCCATCGCCAGAAGCAAGGGGAGGACATAGAAGTATTTGCTGACCGAATTTGCATTGTGGCTTGCCGCACTGACATGCTGGCTTTGGATCCCGCACACAACGAGATATTAATCAGTGATGTGGATGCCCACTTGATTTATGTATTTATATGTGGAATGGACCCGTATGTGAGAGATGAGGTCGAAATAGCATCACCTGCATTGTTGCATGATGCCACATGACTTGTGATGATGCAGGAGGAGGTTGCACATTTCATTGCCAGTTCCGCATGCCCAGACGAACATCCACATCCAATTTTTAAATACGAGCAGGCATGCCAACACTGTTCAAAGGCAGGCCATGCTGCCACGCAGTGCCGTGCACCTTATTGCTCTCAGTGGGGAATCATAGGGCACATGAGTAAAAACTGCCCACAGAAGTAGGGAAATGGGTGCCCCTTGTACAACCAGCAGAGGGAAAAATTCACCAACAATCCACCCCGACCTCAAAGACAGCTGGGAAACGGTCCAGCGGCAAATCATGCCACCAGACCATGCCCCTTGCTTTTTTAAAAATACAATTAAAACAATTTAATGTACTTTATACACAATTCATACACAGTAAAGAAGAGACTTTAGTAATAAGTATGTGTTCCCTCTCACTCAAATTTTAAGATTGTCCTACATGAACTGTTCAATTGAATAATAATATTTATATACCAGTCCCTTATTTAAGTTTCTTCATCAATTCTGAATCAGCTTTGAGCAATTATGTTCCTCTTATGTTGCAATAAATTGTCATACCCCTGAAAATATAATGGGTCTATTGGCCACAAATAGACCTGACCTTTTTGAGGATGTCCGTATTAAAACTGGTATTAGTGAACATAGCACAGTTGTGGCAACAATGATTACCAAACTACAAATTCTAACTAAAACAAGCAGAAAGATATATATATATATATATATATATATATATATATATATATATATATATATATATATGTGTGTTCAGTAAACTAGATAAAACAATTAGTAGTGTCATATCTCAATGAGGAACTTGAAACTTTCAACACAGGGCAGGAGTGTGTAGAGTAACTGTGATGCACGTTTAAAAGAATAGTTGACCATGCACTGGATAGATATGTACTCAACAGAACAGTTCATAATGCAAGGCAACCTACCTGGTGTACTGTCGCTGTAAGGAAACTTGTAAAGAAACAGAGATTACTGCATGATAGGTGTAAAACAAAGTGTAGGGCTAAAGGTACAGATATGCTGAATGAGACATGTCTGGCCTTCAGGAGACCAAAGCGTGATGCCTTCAATGATTACCAAAGCAGAATATTGTGAAATGATCTTTCACAGAACCCAAAGAAATTCTAGTTGTATGTAAAGGCTGTTAGTGGCACCTAAGTTACTGTCCAGTCCCTTGCAAATGAGACAGGAACTGAAACTGAAAGTAGCAAGGCAAAAGCTAAAATGCTTAATTCGATTTTCAAATGTTCTTTTAGAAAGGAAAATGCAAAATAATTGCCCCAATTTAATCTTTGTATCACTGACAAGGTGAATGCAACAAGTATTAATGTCAATGTTGTTGAGAAACAGTTGAAATTGTTAAACGGAACAAAGCTCCAGGGTCTGATGGCATCCCTTCAGATTCTATATTGAATTTATTAGCCCCTCTTCTAACTATAAACTATCATAGATTCCTTGAAGAAAAACCATGGCCAGTTATTGGGAAAAAAAGCAGAAGTCACACCTGTCTGTAAGAAGGGTAGTAGAAGTGATCCACAAAACTGTTATCCAATATCTCTGAGATTGATTTGTTGTAGAGTCATTGAACATATTCTGACCTCAAAAATAACAAGGTAATTTGAACAGAAGGACATGCCTAATGCCAACTAGCATGGATTCCATACACATTGATCATGTGAAACCCAATTTGCGCTTTTCTCACATGACATACTGAAAGCTTTGGATCAAGGCAATCAGGTAGATGTAGTATTTCTTGATATCTGAAAAGCATTTGACTAAGTACCATACCTATGCCTATTGTCAAAATTATGATCCTATGGGATATCAAGTGAAATCTGTGACTGGATTGAGAACTTTTTGGTAGGGAAGACACAATGTGTTATCTTTGATGAATAGTCTACATCAGATGAACAAGTAACTTCAGATGTGACCTGGGGAAGCATGTTGGGACCCTTCCTGCTCATGTTGTATATTAATGACCTTGCAGACAATATTAATAATAACATCAGTCTTTTTGCAGATAATGCAGATATATATAATGAAGTACTATCAGAAAGAAGCTGCATAAATACTCAGTCAGATCTTGTTAAGATTTCAAAGCAGTTGAAAATTTGCAGCTTGCTTTAATTGTTCAGAAATGTGAAACTGGGCACTTACAGAAGAAATAAGAATATTATCCTACAACTATATATCAGTGAGTCTCTGTTGGAATTGGCCAACTCATACAAATACCTGGGTGTAACACTTTGTAGGGATATGAAATGGAATGATCACATGGGCTTAGTCATGGGTAAAGCAGGTGGTAAACTTTGGTTTATTGGTAGCATACTGGAGAAGTGCGGTCAGTCTACAAAGGAGGTGGCTTACAAATCACTCAAGTCACTGTTTCTAGACTACTGATCAAGTGTGTGGCACCTGTACCAAATAGGACTAACAGGGGAAACTGAATGCATACAGAGAAGAGCAGATAGCCACAGGTTTGTTTAATCCAGGGGAGAGTGTCACAGAAATATTGAGGGAACTGGATTGTAAGACTCTTGAAGAAAGATGTAAATTACCCTGAGAAAGTCTATTGGCACTGTTTCAACAACCAGCTTTAAATGATGTCTCAAGAAATATACTACAATCCCTCACATATTACTCACATAGTGATTGTGAGGATAAGACTGCAACAATTACTGTACATACAGAGGCATTCAAGCAATTGTTACTCCCACCCTCCAAACATCAATGGAACAGGAAGAAATCCTAATCACTACTACAGTGGGATGTACACTCTGCCATGCACCTCATGGTGGTTTTCAGAGTATAGGTGTAGATGTATATACTGTAGAATTTGACGATAAAGATTAAAATGATGTATGAGTGATACAGAATTATTTTGATTCCTCATGGTGTAAACATGTTGAAATTGATTTGCTACAAATAAATCATGGTACTATACACAAAGTTAAATCAGTTCACACATGTACATAAATATTTAGTTCTTCACTTCTCATTGTGGATACATCAAATGATTATTTTATTTTATTTAAATTTCATTATTCAAGACAGATGGTTTGAGCTACTCCAAAATATAATTCTGTTCCCTATAACTGTTTAGAAGTTGCTGTGATACACTGCTTGCAATATGATCATGCTATTAACATTGTATGTTATCATTATTGCAAATTCCAGGCTGTTCCATTTATTTGGAAACTGCTGTATAAGCAAGGCACATGATAAATTTTTGTCAAAATGCATTCTTAGAAATTTGACACAACTAGCTTCATGCCAGTCCTGGTTTTTGTGATGTATTTCTCCATCATTTAACTTTGCTTGGTTTGGTTTGATCTGCATTAGCTGAGTTTTTTCCATTTTTATTTTTAACCCATTTGGATTAAATCTGTTATATAATTTTTGTGTAGTACTTATGAAAGTTTGCAAAAACTGGTCAGTACTCTTCTTCTTTTCCTTCTTCTTTCTTTCTTCCTAGGCTGAAGGGTCTTTCCTTCAGCACCCTTCAGTCTAACCTCAGGTTGTCACTCCATCTTTTACGTGAATGGCCAATATTTCTTTTACCAACTGGTAATTAATCTCTTATGATATTTGAAATCTTCTGTTCATTCATCCTGACTATGCTTTATCTTATGTACCCACCCATTAATGGAGTATACTTTACATCCATTTCTAATTCTTTCACATCTCTCTGTATCTTGCAGTCTTTTCTGTAAGCATTCACAGACTTTTCATTTCCATGGTTTCCAAAAGTCTTTTTGTTCAGGATGTATCTGGTCTTGTCTTAGTTGTGTATGTCATAACTGGTCTCACTATTGTATTGTGTATTCTTGCCTTTGCAGCTTTTCCTATATTCCTGTTTTTCCAAATAGTACTATTTAAAAAACCTGCCACTTTATTTGCTTTTGTTACTTGATCTCTAACTTCCTTTTCGTCATGTCCACTGCTGGCCAGTTCATTACCAATATATTTAAATGTTATTACCTGTGGAATAATTTTTCCAGCCACTTTGAGGTTGCATCTAATTTGTTCCAGAGATGTGGTCATACATTTGGTATTTTGAGAGGATATGACCATATTTAGATTTTTGCCTGCCACTTTATGAGTATACCAAAGTTTTTGTAGGTTATCTTCACTGTTTGCCAGCAGAACTACATTGTCAGCAAAACAAATGATTTTTATTTCTTTGCCCACCATTCCATAATGACTGCCAGCCAAAACCTTCTTTATCACCCCATCCATGACTATATTAAAAAGTAGCACGCTGAAAGAGTCACCTTGTCTAATACTACTATTAACTGCTATGCAGCTAGTTAACCTGGAACCAATTTTTGCCTGGATGTGGTTAGTGGAAGAAATATCTTCATTTGTTTTTATTAAATTGTAGAGCAGTTTTACCACATCTGTATCCTACCAAAAGCCTTCTGTAAATCAATAATACAAAGATAAGCTGGTCTACTGTATTCAATGGACTTCTCCACTACCTGCCCATGAGTGAATACTGCTGCACCTGTGCTTGACATATCATATCTAAAACCATGGTAATGCTTTTTTTTATGTATTTAAGAACTGAGCTTGATAGATTTATTCCTCAATAGTTGGATGGGTCATTCTTATCTTCCTTTTTGTACAAGAGAATTCAAATAATAGTTCTCGATTTTTGGAATTTCATTACCTGTCATAACATTATCAACGAGCTTGGTTAGTTGTTCAGTTACTGGATATCTTCTATACTTCAGTAATTCATTGCAGGTTCTATATTTCCCTGCAGACTCCCTATCTTCAACAGACTGACTGCTTCTTTTGTTATGAGTTTGCGCATTGAACAAATACATCGTCATTTACTTATATACTGATCTCTTCTCTCTCTTCATTTTATGATGAAATTTTACCATTATACAATTCTGTTAGTACTGTTATTTCCAATTATTATAAGGGGACCATCTGCAAATAACTATTAGCTACAGTTATTATTAAGCAGTAGATCATTTATATAAAACAGAAATGGAATGGAACATAAGACCAAACACTGGGGTTCTCCTTGTAAAATGGTTTTCAATTTTGAAGGATAATTTCCTTTCTGTGGTGATATAATCACTCCTTGATAACATGCAGAAAAATTCTTATTCTATGTTTATGAATGATGATAACGTCTGTGAATGTGCATCAGACAGATGTCAGGTCTGGATTGGAGGTGTAGTATTCCTTTTTCATGCAGAGAATGAGACTACAGATAGCTCATAATTCCATAGTGTCTCAAGTAATAAATTATACACCTCATCATAGGTATTGCAAATTGACAGCCACTGCCTGGGTCCAAGCTACTACTTGTTTATCTTTGAGGTTGATTTTGGTTACTGTCCTGTTCTTGACACATATAAAACACCACTCATGTTACACTTAAAATTCAGATAAGATTCTCTCTGGTTATAATACAAGTAACATAACAAAATAAACCAATCAATGATTATTCGCTAATTTTTTTGTAAGTTGTCTTCTTATTACTGCAGCCAGTCACATAAAGCACCAACAATATGCCTGCATTCTTGGGTTTCTAGGGGCTGGACCAGAGGCATTTCCTCATTATAGACACTAGTGGCACCCACACCCTGGCCCTACATTGGGTTCATCCCAGACTGCAAGAGCCTCTAATATTGTCATGGAAGATGTTCTGAACAGTTAACCATTGTGCAGTACAGTTTTGTAGATATCACTGGGAATTGCTGTTTAACTTCCTGTTACCATGTTTTTGTGCAAGGATAGAAAATCTATTAACTTAGAAAAACACATTTCTTTCAGATATGAACTAGTCAGAACACAAAATTATCAATAAGCAGTGGCAGCTGCTGTGTAAGAGCACAAGAGCACAAGAGCACATGAAAACCATAATGTTTGACTCCTTGCAGCTCTATTGGTTATTTTTTCTTTGAATGCTGTTAAACATAACATAGATGCTGTAATCTAAAACATACGGCACTTAAATGCAACGTGATGCTGCTCCTTTACACTCTGTGAAACTTGGCATCAAGGTTGTGAGCACACCGGCAGTTGTGCACATTTCAAGGAGCTTTCGCACATGCACAGCCAGCATGACATAATTGCCTTACGGGCCAAATACATATGGATTTGCTAAACAATGTGCACGGTTCACAATGTGCATAGCTAGTCCTTACCACTCAACTAGAAGTTTACATCAGTACCACCAGTTGGTAGCATACTGTGGCAGACTTTTATCCCCATTTTCTCGGCATAAGTCTTGCTAGATGATAGCACATTTGTCAGATACACTAATTCACTCACTATATGTGGTAGTAATATTAGATCGGATCTCAGTCAAGTTAAAGTTATACTGACAGTAAAACTGTTTCGTGGGTATCTGAATGAGTAATAGTATATTAAGTTATGAATTTTATCATATAGTAATCCATTGGAGTCACTGAGAATATTAATGGCCTAAAGCACATCACTGTCCATTGTGAGATTGTAGCATTTACTCTGCTTCTGAAATCTGTTGATCTTATGGTGCTGTATGCTCACATTGTATATATGAAAATTCATGAAAAGCTGTATCACTAGTTTCTCTGATATTCACTTTAAATGTGGGATCAATGGTAGTGTGCTTTAGGCCCTTATGGATCTCAGTGCCTCATTTGATTTCTAGTCAAGTGACCATGTTGATAGACATTACTACTTGAGTTTAATCACTTCCACAAAAGGCACTTTGTGTTTGGGGATGGTTCTTTACTGTGCAGGAATTGGATTTCATGTGCTGTGTAAACATGAACTACACTGAATCTATTTTAAATGCTAAAAGGAAAGTAAGGCTGTGAGGATCAGTTGTGAGTCATGCTTGGGTAGCTCAGTCAGTAGAGCACTTCCCCATGAAGGAAAAGATCCTGAGGTCGAGTCTTGGTCCAGCACACAGCTTTCATCTGCCAGGAAGTTTCATATTAGTGTATGAACTGCTGCAGAGTGGAAATCTCATTCTGGGAACAGAAAAGTAAAGTACCAGCAAAAGTTAGCTGCAAGCGAACTAGGGCCTCTGAGAACAGATCCTTTGGATGAAAGATTGACAAAATCGGATAAAAGTAACTACAAACATTATCAAGGAAGTGTATAGTTAGCACAAGTTGCTGTGTGGATGCAGCATTAGAATATCTGATTTTCTGCTTGAAAATGAATTCATGGACTAATACATCTGTTAGGTATCTTGTACATTTGTTCAAAAAATGGAAAAGCGTGAAAACTCCCACTTACACAAAAATGCAAAGTGGAGAGTTGCAAAAGGTTATGCACTATTTTGTTATTGCCCTAAACTGTACTTAATTATGTAAAAAACAACAGAATTCCACAAAAAAATTCTTTCTTTTGTCATATAAGTTATGCATCTTATTATTATTATTATTATTATTATTATTATTATTTTATTATTATTATTACTTTTGTTATTATTATTGGCAGTGGCTGTAGTTGTATAATCTTGTTGATAAGAGCAACTGTTATACATCAGAAGCTATTATTTTCACTCTCTCAAATTTATCAGAATCAAAAAACTTGTGGACACCCAGCATGTATACTCACAAGCCACCACTGTCAATAAGAATAGGTAACAGCAAAAGTTAAATACCTAAAACTAAATATTCCAATTCCTGGCTGTGCATAATGATAACTTCTATTGGGTGGTTTTTGTCGACATAATGATTACGAAGACAGCTGAGATTGTATGTTTCTATCAAATAATCTCATATGAAGTATTACTCTGATTATTACATAGTGGTATGCTGTAACTGTTAGACTTTGGGTATATTCTTGAGCTTCAAGTTTGTAATTATTTAAAATTTCAGTTATACTTCTAACAGCCTCATAAGACATTCGCTTCTGTGTGAGACTTGTGTTACTAGTCAGTTACAAATTTAAATAATACTAACACTCATACAAATAAAACTAGAGAAAGATGGTGTGGACTACTTGTAAATTTAGGATACTGCTGTTTTAAAAACAAATTAAAAGCTGATTTAATAGACAACACCCTTACAGCCTTCAATGCATTTACAAACGTGTTCAGTTAAAAATATCTGACATGTAGTCTTATTTTGGTTCTGATACAGGCTATGGGTATCTTCATCAGAATAAGTTATAGTTACCTACAAATACTTATTTAATCAACATAGGAGAATAAACAAACATTCCCAAATATTTAAGTAGTGTAATAAAAACGGAATGGATATTACTTACATAGGTTCACACTGCATGGAGAGGCAGTAAAACTAAAGGAGCTGAAGTGCTCAAGTCAAATTTGTAGCAGTAATCTTTTTAAGACAACATTAAGACTACAAGCATAGTAAACTGCTAGAAATGATGACAGGCTGAAAGATTTGTCAACTGATCACTACTATATGGAAACAGCACAATGTGCACCACCTATATAAAGATGGGTAGGTTTGCAGAAAGTTCTAATTCACACTTTGAAATCTCCAGTTACCCTTTTGCATAATTCAGGGATCTATAAAATAACCTATGACACTTGTCTGGTTTATTATGCAGTTCTGGTCAGAAGAGCTATGGGTTTTAGATGTAAAGAGAATTTATTCAGAAGAAAGAGCACTAATGTGCATAATACACCCTTTGCAGACCATTTGCTTATTACAGGCCTCAAACCCAAGGGAGCAATGCAGTTACAATCATCCATAAAGAAAGGAAAGGTTACAGACATGATATACTTGAAGAACCTTAAAATTTTAAGCAAATGCCTGTTAATGATGGTCTCATTCTTACTGAACAGCTGCAATTGCGAAATAAAAATTTCTTTAATGGCTTGAAACAGGTATTTGCAACTTTTTGAAATACTATCATTCTTTGTCTGGAGGTCTTTATACACAGTTCATGAACACACAGTACTCAAACATTGTTTTACTCTTCTTTTAATTGTTTTATTGTATTCCACAGACGTTATTTCCACTATGTTACATTATATTGTTGTTGAGCACTTTGATGCTTTCCACACTGGTCAGATGGCAGGTATCAACTGCTGTGTAATTTCCAGCATTTCCTGTATATTTCATTTATTACCCATTTATGTACTTCTATTATTAAGCATGGTCTCTTATTATAACTATTTTCATTTATAATTTAACTGTTTTCATAATTAGTGCTGCTATATGCCATTCATGCCCTTTAGGTGATGTGCGTGGTGCTGTTCCCATATAGCAACGTAATTTGTTGACAAATCTTTCAGTGTGTTGTTAGTCCTAGCAGTTTTCTATGCTTGTGGTTTTAATTTTGGCTTAACAGGTCACTTTTTACTTATTTGACTTGAGCACTTCGGCTCACATGGTTTTATAATCGCTCCATGCAATCCAAATCTATGTAAGTAATACCTATTCTATTTTGAATATTTTTTGTGCAGCTTAAGGTTTTTGAAATGTTTGTTATTCTTCTAGATTGATTTTGATAACTTTATAGGTAAGAATGACTTACTCTGATGAAAATAACCTTTGTCAGTATCAAAACCAGATCAATGCAATACAATTTATGCAACAGTTTGGCTGTAAAGTATATTAAATTTATAAGAGGTACATGAATAGCCAGTTGCACATTGCATCAGTCATTATATTTGTCTCCTTTATGTTTCTCTATAATGGTTTTAAGCTTCTTTGAGAATATAGGCCATGTTTGAAGTCTCCCATTTGAATGACACATGTACTATTTTGTTAATTTACTTTGTTGATCATCCAGATGTTGTCCACTACTGCCCTTGATACAAAAACTCATAAATTGCTTCTGTGACTTTGGTACTAATTTGTAGCATTCACTGTTCATGTGCTGCTTATCCATCACTTTAGTCATATTAAAACTGTGTTTCAGGCAATTTCCTCAAATTGCCACATTAAGATGTCTACTTTATTTTTTAATTTATGTAGCGAGAGGAAAAATTTGGAGACAGTTGTGGTGCTGGTATGGTTCATCAACATGTATTTCAATTTGTTTCTACCAGTTTAGGAATGAGAAAACCTCCTCAGGCCTTTGCAAAAAGTTTTGATTCTTAAAATCATATCTACTGGACTCCATTTTCAATGGTGACTTTTGCCTTCAATGAAATGGAGTAAAAGGTTTCTCTGTATCTATTAATCCCTGACAAAGATGCACTTCATGCACTTAGAACAGTTCTATAATGTTGTTCGTGACTTGCAAGTTGTCCATTGCATTATATATCCATTTCTAAAGTGGGCATTCTACTATATTTGGTTAAAGTCAGTGTTTCTATACTAAGCTGTTGCAGCTCTAGTTCCAATACGCAGAGTACACTGCTGGGTCTGTATGTTTTTATGTCAATGCAGTATGAATAGCAGATGCATGAAGTCAGCAGGTACACACAAAAGAGAAACAAAACTTGCTAGCTTTTGGGGACCCACATGGATTGCCATACATCGAAACGTGAGCATTACTGGGATTTGGAGTTATGCTGGCTCCAGATCAAATTCACCTGACAGATTAGTGATGATGGGTCAATATGCTGGCAGATGCAGGTGTGGTTTTTAGGTGGTTCCCCGCATCCCACTAATTGCAACCAGGCTGGTACCATGTTCCACCTCAGCCACCCAAAAGCAAACATTTAGAACACTTTATCTTTCTCACACTTGATCACAGGATTTATTGTATATGGAGACAGGTTGGCTCCACTGCATCTATCCTGGTATGTGTGTGTGTGTGTGTGTGTGTGTGTGTGTGAGAGAGAGAGAGAGAGAGAGAGAGAGAGAGAGAGAGAGAGTCTGTACAGGGAGAGAGAGAGAGAGAGAGAGAGAGAGAGAGAGAGAGAGAGAGAGAGAGAGAGTCTGTACAGGTGTGCATTTGCACTCTATCTCCTCAAGGGATATATTCTGAAAGCTAACAGGTTTCCTTTCCCTTCTGAGTGTACCTGTCAACAACTCAACACTTCTGCTATTGGGTAACTTGCTAATATTGGACATCACCAGCAGTAGAAGAGGGCACCAGAAATGCTGACTGGATACAAATTGATAGGCAAACAAAAACCATATACGGTAAATGAGATGATATAAAATAATAATTCAGATGACAATGCTTAAAAATATGCTTAGTAGTCACTATAGGACATGTAGCAACTATCTAACAGGAAGAATCATTACTGGAATGAAAAATAGGATTTTCAGTTGCATTCAACAAAAAATAACTTTCAAAAAGGTCTCCCAATATAACATTGTTTTGATGTTGCAGTCTTAATGAAGAAAAGTTAGGATAAAGTAAAATATGTGAATGACATAGATCATAACAGACAAATCTGAAACTTCTGGAGAGCCTAATATAAAAAAATAAAAAAAATAAAAAATAAAAAAAAGCTCTGAAACAGTATGTACGAAAGTACAGGGAAACTTTAGGGCAGCAAAACAGTTGCCAATTGACTCAGTTATCATATACAGATTGCGGCCATATTTAAAGAACATGATGATCACATGGGTTACTATCCTAAATTTTCTCCCCAAGAAGTCCTCTACAACCACACAAAATTTGGCAGCATGGCTTTGCATATATTCTGTTTTTCAGTATTAAACAGCCAAGTTCACTCTCATGGAATGAAAATTGTGAAAATTTTCATAGAAAAGTACATACAAAACCCCTATGCAAGTATGCTTACATTAAACTAGAACAATCTTCTGTAAACTGCCTGATGAAATTAAGAACACAAACGCCTTCAGTTTGTTGAAAAATGAGTTCAAAAAGATTCCAGTATCTTTCAATTCTCTTGAATTGTGGAACACATAAATTATTCATGTTCACACAACGCTGCCACTTAGTTAAAAATGTATTTGACTGATTTACTATGTCCTAAGCTTCAAGAATATTTCTGGTGTTTGTTGAGAGTGGGGGGAATCCTTCTGTGATACATTAAGACATCACAGAAATGTAGCAGAACTATTAGTGGTAAACCAAACAAGAATGGATAACCACGAAAATTTAAAAAGCAAAAGAATAACTGATTATGTTCTACAAAAATTCTAGAAAGACAAAGGACAGGCCAGTGTGAACCAGTTTTTCCCAAATCAGGAGTTCTGACTGCTTTTAGCCAATGTATTTTCAACTGCCTTGTTCACACAAAGACAAATCAGTACTACAGAAAGAGAAACGAAGTTCTGCAATACAGCACTCTCTACTAAGACAGTATAGACAGTCAAAGATGTTGATTAACTAAGATGCAGAACAGCTTTCCTAAAATTATTCAATGCTCTACCCAAGGGCACACAGTCACTATCAACTGAACAATTTAGGTCTAAAACTATGTTTATACTAAAAGAGAAACCTCTGTAGAGGACAGAAGAATACTTCTCTGGTGGCAGAACAGTGTCTATCTGAGCTGCAAATAAGTATCAATGACAGCAGCAACATCTCTGCCATTTTATTACATGATTGTCTTATTATTGTAATGTATATTGTAATCTATTTCTTAAATATGTGTTTTATAGTAACCACTTTAGTATCATAGTTTACATTGCAATTTTTTGTTAATTCTGATGTGGTAATATTATTGTAACATTAACGCTGTCTGTCCAGCAATGGCTGGTGACTGACAATGAAGTGATAATAAAGGCAATAATTTAATAATAAAGTGATAAACAGAAGCAAAGGCTAGTCCTCATAAATCTGAAATACAAGCTCCATCTAACACCCCTCAAACAGTCTGGAATTATGTAAATGAGAACAGAAAGGACTTATGCATGTTAAATGTTACAAATCTAAAATTGATGAGGGAGGGGAAAGAAGTGATAGATCCACAACAGGGGTATAATAGCTTGAATCAGCAGTATACAGCTGTAGGGAAGAAACTTATAAAACAAAACGTAACAGTACCAAAAAGTGTTGAAAGTCCTGAAAGGGTGGCTGAGAGTTTATACCTGTTCCCTACAGCTGAAGTGAAAGTTTCAAAAATAATTAGAGCATTAGAAACCAAAAATACAGAGGACAGGGATGGCATCTAAGGAAAAACGGTAAAACACCGTGTTTGATATATTGCAAACCATGTGTCATTCTTGATAAACAATAATGGATATTCCGCGATGGAGCAATATATAAAATGAGGGAAAGAAGGCAAACATCTATATTGGATCGAGGTGTGTAGCACAAGAAACCATGGGCATAGGAGTGTGTGTTTGGATCTCTCTCTCTCTCTCTCTCTCTCTCTCTCTCTCTCTCTCTGTGTGTGTGTGTGTGTGTGTGTGTGTGTGCGTACTATTGCTGAAAAGAGAGCTAGTACAGCTAGTATGAATGCTGTTTTCTGTTATTAGTTTATGTGCTCCAAGCATAGATCAGCTATAGGTGAGTGGCAGGATTTCTCTTATTTTACACACTCTTCATAAATTTAGTAATGAAGCAAGGAGTATTTTCAAAAACTGTTGAAAATGAGTAATGTTGTGCCAGAATATAAAGGAGGGGGTAAAGGAGAACCACGAAACTATAGACATGTAACAATCATAATTGTTCTCCATAAAATGGTGAAAAAGTGATCTTCACAGAGAAACTTAAAATCTTAAATGATGCATGACAAGGATTCAGAAAGAGGAGAGTAACTAAGACTGAAGTAGAAAGGTTCATAACACAGGTGACTGACATCCTGGGTGATCAAAGGAGGGTAACTTTGCAAAGTGTCTGTCATAGAATTCTTCTAGCGAAATTGGACTGCTGCGGCATAAGTGGGAAAGCTGTGGATATCATAAAAAACCTCTGTTGATGACAGGCCATAGCGTTTTGAAATAAAACAAAACCCAGAAGTGCAGAGAAAAGTATCTACCCAGATTTTCTGCAATTCAATATGGAGTAGCTCAGGATTCAGTAATAATACCTCAACCCTCTATCTTCTATATAAATGGTATATCTGTAGCAGTGAATGAAAGAGTGATTATGTGTGCCAACTACACTACCTTACTAGTATGTAGAGTCTCAGTAAAATGACTGGGAAAAATTTCCAGTGAAAGCAAATGGCTAAAAAGTGTTTTGGAGAAAATGATTTATTGATCAAGAGGAAGAAAACAACATTTTCAAAATTTGAAATGAACGGAACTAATAGATCAGAGGAGTTTATTCTGAGCACGAGTGTTACACACTTAGATGAAGTTGACTGCAATAGGTTTCTGGCAATAGAGGTGAACAAATTTCTGATGTGGCAAACTTGACAAATAAGATCTGTTGAAAAAAGTACAAATATATTCTTGAAGAAGAAAATCTCCTATACAATGGACAAGAAACCTTGTTAAACTTGTACTATAGACATATTTTCCCACACATATTGTACTGCATACCAGTATGGGGAGGAGTAGCAGACGTACACAGTCAGATATCTTTGAAATTCCATGGGAAAGCCATCTGATGCAAAGTAACACTAAAATCAAGGGAATCCTGCAAAAATTTTTAAAATATTAACTGTAGTTAGTTACATATATGAGACAATACTTCTTTGAATAGTAAACTGTTCAGCACATCTAAACAGACATTTCCATGACCGCAACACAAGAATTAGAGAAAATGTATCTGCAGCAAAAGGCTGAAAATGACAGGTCGGGAGCCCACATATACAAGCAGCTTATCGTATAAGATACTGTCACTTATCATAGAGAGCATAAACGGAGGGAGCACCTTCAAAAGATAACTTAAGAAACATCTCATCTCTGATTGCTGGTGTAAGCTGAATGACTCCTAGCAGGCAAATACATAGAACTAAGCTAAATTTAAAATTAGGAGTAGAACAAAATACTTCTTTTTTCATGTGACAACTAACTTACTGACAGAAGGAAATAGGAAGACAAAGTTAATGCTGAAAATAGAGAAGAGAATGTATAGATGAAGTGGAAAATTGTGTTCCCAATTCTGTGTATTAGTGCAAATTTTATTTTTTAAAGTTTTCAGTACACATAAATGTCTAAATATTTTCTGTGGAAAGGGTATATATATATATATATATATATATATATATATATATATATATATATATATATATATATTGTTTATAATTTATATCTAAAAACAAAGATGATGTGACTTACCAAATGAAAGTGCTGGCAGGTCGACAGACACACAAACAAACACAAACATACTCACAAAATTCAAGCTTTCGCAACAAACTGTTGCCTCATCAGGAAAGAGGGAAAGACGAAAAGATGTGGGTTTTAAGGGAGAGGGTAAGGAGTCATTCCAATCCTGTGAGCGGAAAGACTTACCTTAGGGGGAAAAAAGGACGGGTATACACTCGCACACATACACATATCCATCCACACATATACAGACACAAGCAGACATATTTAGAGACAAAGAGTTTGGGCAGAGATGTCAGTCGAGGCAGAAGTGCAGAGGCAAAGATGTTGTTGAATGACAGGTGAGGTGTGAGTGGCGGCAACTTGAAATTAGAGGAGATTGAGGCCTCGTGGATAACGGGAAGAGAGGATATATTGAAGAGCAAGTTCCCATCTCCGGAGTTCGGATAGGTTGGTGTTAGTGGGAAGTATCCAGATAAACCGGACGGTGTAACACTGTGCCAAGATGTGCTGGCCGTGTACCAAGGCATGTTTAGCCACAGGGTGATCCTCATTACCAACAAACACTGTCTGCCTGTGTCCATTCACGCGAATGGACAATTTGTTGCTGGTCATATGTCACCCTCACAACACCCCCACAACGACCACATTAAGTTTTATTTACATTCCCTCCGCAAACATGCCTTCACCCTAGCCAGATTACGCTCGCATATTTTATTTTCTCAGGCTTGTTTGACATTTGGCATAACCCCCAAAGGCCTCACACTTAAAGTTCCCATCTCTGGCTGCAACCCTTCTTTCCATCAGTCCCTATACCAGTTCCAAACTGAACAATCCATTGCCCTCACCCACCTAATCCTTCACCTACACATCAACTCAGCCAATGAACACACCCGTCAACTCCTATCCTTAATAAAAGTCCTCAATCTTTCCTCTCCCACATCCACACCGGCTATTCAGAGCATCATCCTACAGGCCAACCGCAAATTAGAACAGCATGCCACCCTTCACCTCAAAAAACTATCCAATCTCCTGGTTTCCCACCTCCGGAAAGGCAACTCACTCACCCTTCACAACCTTTCCAGCAAACCTCAACCACCTCTCATTGCACACAAACCCAGTCTCTCCCATCTACTCAGTCTCCCACTTCCAGCTCCACTCCCTCCAAAACCTCAAAATTCCAATCAACACAATCTGGCACCACAACACCCTAATTCAGTAGTTAACCTTTCCTCCAAACCTCTCTCCCAATCCGAAACCTCTGTCCTATCCAAAGGCCTCACCTTCAGCCCCACTCCCAGATTCAACCAAACAGCCCTCGTCAAAGATTTACTGTCCTACACTCGTACTCTCTGCTGGAAGTATCACTTTGCCACGAAGAAAAATGATCCTAATCCTACCCCTAATGATCCAACTCCCCAAGACACTATCCAAATTGAACCCTGCCTGGAACAGTTCCGTTCTCCGTCACAGCGGGACCCACCTCCTCTTCCTCAAAATCACCCTCTCCAAACCTTCCAGGAATTTCTGACTTCCATCCTTGCCTCTCAATCCTTCTTAAAAAACCTTAATCCTACTCCCAACATCACCACTGCTGAAGCCCAGGCTATCCGTGATCTGAAGGCTGACCGGTCCATCGTCATTCTTCCGGTGGACAAGGGTTCCACGATCGTGGTACTTGATCGTCGGGAGTATGTGGCTGAGGGACTGCGTCAGCTTTCAGACAACATCACATACAAAGTTTGCCAAGGTAATCCCATTCCTGATGTCCAGGAGGAGCTTCAAGGAATCCTCAGAACCTTAGGCCCCCTACAAAACCTTTCACCTGACTCCATCAACCTCCTGACCCCACTGACACCCCGCACCCCTACCTTCTACCTTCTTCCTAAAATTCACAAACCCAATCATCCCGGCCGCCCCATTGTAGCTGGTTACCAAGCCCCCACAGAACGTATCTCTGCCTACGTAGATCAACACCTTCAACCCATAACGTGCAGTCTCCCATCCTTCATCAAAGACACCAACCACTTTCTCGAACGCCTGGAATCCTTACCCAATCCGTTACCCCCAGAAACCATCCTTGTAACCATTGATGCCACTTCCTTATACACAAATATCCCGCACGTCCAGGGCCTCGCTGCGATGGAGCACTTCCTTTCACGCCGATCACCTGCCACCCTACCTAAAACCTCTTTCCTCATTACCTTAGCCAGCTTCATCCTGACCCACAACTTCTTCACTTTTGAAGACCAGATATACCAACAATTAAAGGGAACAACCATGGGTACCAGGATGGCCCCTTCGTACGCCAACCTATTCATGGGTCGCTTAGAGGAAGCCTTCTTGGTTACCCAGGCCTGCCAACCCAAAGTTTGGTACAGATTTATTGATGACATCTTCATGATCTGGACTCACAGTGAAGAAGAACTCCAGAATTTCCTCTCCAACCTCAACTCCTTTGGTTCCATCAGATTCACCTGGTCCTACTCCAAATCCCATGCCACTTTCCTTGATGTTGACCTCCACCTGTCCAATGGCCAGCTTCACACGTCCGTCCACATCAAACCCACCAACAAGCAACAGTACCTCCATTACGACAGCTGCCACCCATTCCACATCAAACAGTCCCTTCCCTACAGCCTAGGTCTTCGTGGCAAACGAATCTGCTCCAGTCCGGAATCCCTGAAGCATTACACCAACAACCTGACAACAGCTTTCACATCCCGCAACTACCCTCCCGACCTGGTAGAGAAACAAATAACCAGAGCCACTTCCTCATCCTCTCAAACCCAGAACCTCCCTCAGAAGAACCACAAAAGTGCCCCACTTCTGACAGGATACTTTCCGGGACTGGATCAGATTCTGAATGTGGCTCTCCAGCAGGGATACGACTTCCTCAAATCCTGCCCTGAAATGAGATCCATCCTTCATGAAATCCTCCCCACTCCACCAAGAGTGTCTTTCCACTGTCCACCTAACCTTCGTAACCTCTTAGTTCATCCCTATGAAATCCCCAAACCACCTTCCCTACCCTCTGGCTCCTACCCTTGTAACCGCCCCCGGTGTAAAACCTGTCCCATGCACCCTCCCACCACCACCTACTCCAGTCCTGTAACCCGGAAGGTGTACACGATCAAAGGCAGAGCCACGTGTGAAAGCACCCACGTGATCTACCAACTGACCTGCCTACACTGTGACGCATTCTATGTGGGAATGACCAGCAACAAACTGTCCATTCGCATGAATGGACATAGGCAGACAGTGTTTGTTGGTAATGAGGATCACCCTGTGGCTAAACATGCCTTGGTGCACGGCCAGCACATCTTGGCACAGTGTTACACCGTCCGGGTTATCTGTATACTTCCCACTAACAACAACCTATCCGAACTCCGGAGATGGGAACTTGCTCTTCAATATATCCTCTCTTCCCGTTATCCACGAGGCCTCAATCTCCTCTAATTTCAAGTTGCCGCCACTCACACCTCACCTGTCATTCAACAACATCTTTGCCTCTGCACTTCTGCCTCGACTGACATCTCTGCCCAAACTCTTTGTCTCTAAATATGTCTGCTTGTGTCTGTATATGTGTGGATGGATATGTGTGTGTGTGCGAGTGTATACCCGTCCTTTTTTCCCCCTAAGGTAAGTCTTTCCGCTCCCAGGATTGGAATGACTCCTTACCCTCTCCCTTAAAACCCACATCCTTTCGTCTTTCCCTCTCCTTCCCTCTTTCCTGATGAGGCAACAGTTTGTTGCAAAAGCTTGAATTTTGTGTGTATGTTTGTGTTTGTTTGTGTGTCTGTCGACCTGCCAGCACTTTCATTTGGTAAGTCACATCATCTTTGTTTTTAGATATATTTTTCCTACATGGAATGTTTCCCTCTATTATAACCATATTGTTTGTAATTTGTGTGACTGTCCTAGTATTTTCTGCAGTATGCCATAAATATGTAACTTTGTTGACTTTTGTTATGTATGCAACATTTTTGTGTAAATTAATGCAGGCTGTTAGTGTTAATCATTACTGTGTGTTGCTAAGAATTTTTTGCTGTAGTATCTACAATAGCTTGCTACTGCTGATTATTTGTTATCATTAGCAATACTCAAATATTTTGTTTTAAAATGTGAGTGATACATTTGTAAGCCATTGTGTTTATTCTGTATAAAACTAGCAACATGGTATGTCTAATATCATTGTAAAATATGATCTATCGATAAAAATAAATTAAACTGAATTAAACTAAACCTATCAAGCTGTCAAACTAAGCTTGGGTGAAGAACAACAACAGCTGTGTGATGCAGAGTATATGATATGATGTCAGTTTGTGTGTATGTGTGTACATACACGTACCTCAAATAGCTTTATACACCATTATTTTCACTATGAGCCATGTGCCATTTGGAATAATTTCTACATAAACATCTACATGTATATCCACATGCTGCAAATTACTGTGAAGTGAATTGCAGAGGGTACATCACATTGTACAAGTCACTACGGGTTCTTCCAGTTTCATTCACATATGGAGCATGGGAAGAATGACTGCTTAAACACCTCTGGGTAATTAGTCTCATCTTGTCTTCAAAATCCCTACATGAGTGTTATTTAGGGGGTTGTTGTATATTACCTGATTCTTCAATTGAAACTGTTTTATTCAAAAATTGTAAGTAGACTTCCTCAAGATAGATTGAGTCTGTACAGTTTTTTCATCATCTCTCCTGTGGGTCAAACAAACCTCTGTCATCTCATGCTGCCCTTCTTTGTATACATTCAATTTCCCATGCTAGCCATATTTGGTGTGGATCCCTCACACTTAAATGATATTCTGACATATGTTCTACAAGTGTTTTGTAGAGTTATAGCATTTCCATAGTAATCTACCTATAAATCAAAGTTTGCCACCTGCATTATGTGTGACAGAGCCTGTGTGACCAAATCATTTCACATCACAACAAACCGTAAAAGTCAGGCATTTGTATGAGCTGACTGATTCCAACTGTGACTCACTGAGACTATAGTCATCAGATATTAATTTTTTCCCATTGTGAAGAGCAAAATTTTACACATCTGAACATTTCAACCAAGTTGATAATCTTTGTACACAGTTTTTGCAAGACAGTACTTTGTGACATCAAACTGCATCATCTTACAAAAAGTCTGAGGTGATTAATAATATTATCGGCAATGTCTTTAATATACAATAAGAACAGCAATGGTTCCAATACACTTTCCTTAGGCATACCTGAAACTACTTCTACATCTATCAGCGACTCTTCATCAGAGATAACAAGCGGCATCCACCCTACTAAAAAATCCTCAGTCTGTTAACAAATTTTTCCTTTCCAGGGAAAACTTAACCTGAAAACTACACGATGTATAATACTAAGGAAGTCATCAAGATTTAGGTTTTTCATGGTTTCCCCAGATTACTTCAGGGAAATGCTGGGATGGTTCCTACTATAACTTCACAGTCCCAGCTTCATCATGTAGCCTGTAAATGTCTATATATATATGAAGTACCCTGTCTGTGTTGTTCTTAAATTGTAATACCAAGACATGTCCAACACCAATGTAAAAGAGATCTATGGATAAATAATACTACTACTACCACTACTACTATTACTACTACTATTAAATTCCACAAAATTTAAAGAAACATTCTGTAGTTTGTTATCTCTGCTGTTGTTGTGTTGTCTTCCTACTACACTGATTAAAAATGATGTCTATCCTCCATAACACTGTATAGTATTTTCGCAGTACTCCTATTTTTCCTCTTAACAAATTTTCGCTGCATCCTCTCACATCCTCTCAGACACATTTCCAGACAGTTTTGTCGCATTTAGTATATTCTGCCATGAACCTTTTATTGTTTGCATCAAGCACTCATCCTCTCTTTAGGCCAGTGGAATCAATTATGTGATGCATTGCTACCTAATAGTGGTGAGTAACCCCTTTCACCATTACAACAACAGAAATACACCATGTCAAATAGTGGTGAGTAGCCCCTTTCACAATTACAACAACAGAAATACACCATGTCATAGATTTCACACTATACCAAAATCACTGGGGAACCGTTGTGATCCACTAAACCTCGAACAGCACTAATCAGTCCTGGAAATTGCTCAAAGATCAGTCTTGCTCAATACGATAAAATATCAAACACTAGGCCTACTGAAGTCAGGTAGCCTGAAGGACTACAATCATGTCTGTATAGTGTTTTTCTGAACATAATGACACCATTTGGGAGTGAGGCAGTGGAGTATTTCTTATATATGAGTAGGTAAGATCGCCAATGGGATACTGCAGGTTAAGAAAAACATGTACATGGTTTGAAAGTAGTTTTCTGTATCATTTGTAGATGACAGATGTTGGTTAATGCATAAGACACCCATCTTCATTCAAACTGAAGATCCCACAGATGGGAATACATCCACCTCCTGCATTAACAGTGGTCTTTTGGCAATCAGGATGAAATTGTTCATATGGTTTGGATGAACTGATATCTTGCCTCAACGTATTTCAACAAGTACCATGGTTCATTATTCCAGTTGACCTTCTTCTGTGAATCGTTGTGTCCTTGCACCACTTACAAACTTTGTGCACATAGATGTGCTCTAAGCAGTCTTACAAGTATGTGGCAACAGCTTGTGTGTACATAAGATATGGTTGTGATTTGTATGATAACTCACATTTTATTGTTATTGGTCATCACTGTATGGGAGAGTGATATGAAGCAGTGTGGTTCACCTGTGCACTGCTGTTATCTGTGGTAGTCTAGCATGAACCTGTCACCATCCCATTACTTGCTCTATTGGTGGTGATTTCTCCCAACTCGAGTGTTAGTAGTATATTTTTGACCATGCACAAATAAAAAGCTGAAAGTATGCACAACTTCGAAAGTGTAATGTCCATTGCATTGGGTTCCAGCAATATGATTGAGTTGATAGCATGCCTTGCCTATCCTTTGTGTGATTTATGGACAGTGCAATGATGGGCAAAAATAAAATGTGGAAAAGTAAGATA
This sequence comes from Schistocerca nitens, assembly GCF_023898315.1. Lineage (NCBI taxonomy): Eukaryota > Metazoa > Arthropoda > Insecta > Orthoptera > Acrididae > Schistocerca > Schistocerca nitens. The sequence goes on from NC_064616.1 coordinate 378,331,519, forward strand.
GCTTCTCTGTTAGCAGAAACTGTAATGGGGTTCACAGTCACACAAGGGTTGAACCCTGTGGTTAATAAGTCCAGGTAGTCAGATTTTTTAGGTTAAAGCCAAAGTCCAGACCGATGACAATCAAAATAAATAGGATAAGAGAAATTTCATGTACAGTAAATAGAAGTAAAGCTAAGGGCAGTATCAACTTACTTCATCAAAATATCAGGGGAATAAAAAATAAAGTAGATGAGGTATTAGTGTATTTAGATGATCTCAAAAATAAGAATGAGATTGATATACTTTGTATGTCTGAATACCATGTAACTGTGGGCATGGATATTGTCAGTATAAGTGGATATAATTTAGCATCTTACACTTGTAGATCTAGGATGGATAAAGGAGGAGTTGCCATTTTCATAAAACAAGGGTATAAATGCAAAGCTGTACAAGTAAGCAAATTTAGTGTTGATCAGCACTTTGAGTTTGTGCATGTGAACTTCAGATAGATAATGTAGTATTGACATTAGCAACAGTGTACAGATCCCCATTAGGAGACTGGGAGCTATGCATAAAAGAGTTTGAATCCCATTATGCTGACTTCAGACAAAAAGAAAAAGTTATTAATCTGTGGTGATTTCAATGTAAACTTTCTAAATAATGCTGAGAGGAAAAGTGAACTAGAAGTGTTTTTAACAACATATTACTTAGAATCAGTGATCAATTTCCCTACACGTAAAGCTCAAGACAGTAGAACGCTAACAGATAATACATTTGTATGGAAAGAGGATGTAAAACAAACACATGTTTTCCTATGGTAAATGGATTGTCAGACCATGCAGCACAACTGATAAATTTACTAAACCTAACAGGGTGCGCAGTTTGGAAAACATTAAATAAAAGTGTTAGGTCCCTCAACCTGGTATCTATAGAGCACTGCAGCACTTCAACGAAAGCTTAAGAAATGTTAATTTGGGAGATGTATATAATGAGCCAAATGCTAATGATAAATGCAACATATTTCTTGATAAATTTATATCCCTTCTTGAACATTGTTTCCCAAAGAAAATTACTAAATGTATCACCACACACTTTTCAAAGAAACCTTGGATTACTACAGGTATTAAAGTGCCTTCAGAAAGAAAAAGAAAACTTTATTAGACAGCAAGAACTAGTAAAGATCAAGAAGTAGTTTTACACTATAAAAATTATTGTAACATACTGAGAAATGTTGTAAGGAAATCAAGAAATATATATGTTAGAGAAGAAATTAACAACTCCAGCAATAAAATAAAATCAACATGAAATTCTGTTAGAAGGGGGACAGGAAAAGTAAGCACTGGGGTAGGTAGTATTAGTAACAGCAACAAGTAACTAATGTATTTAACAACCATTTCTTAAGTGTAGGAGAAAAAATTGGTGAGAATACTTCAAAAGAAAAAGCCAGACAGTACATCGAAGAGCCTGTTTTGAAAATTTTAGTCAGGTTAAGTTTCATCTAACAACCTCTTGTGAAATAAGTAAAATTATTAAATCTTTGAAAAATAAATGTTCTGTTGGAGTAGATGACATCTCTAATAAGATATTAAAACAATGTGGAGCGATTACAGCTGATGTTCTTAGTCAAATACGTAATGCATCACTAACTCAAGGTATTTTCCCAGACAGGTTAAAATATGCCATTGTCAGGCAGCTCTACAAAAAGGGGGACACCACAGATGTCAATAGTTATTGGCCAGTACCTTGCTTACAGCATTTTCAAAAACCTTTGAGAAAGTAATGTACTCAAGAGTGGTTAGCCATCTCAACAGTAATGAATTTCAGAAATACTATTCTACTGAGACAGCAATATACAATTTCACTGTCCACACAATAGAGTCTTTAAATAGTAAAATGTCACAAATAGGAATTTTCTGTGACTTGTCCAAAGCATCTGATTGTGTGAACCATGACAATATGTTACAGAAATTGCAGTTCGCTGGTGTAAATGGAATAGCGTATGAGTGGTTTAAGTGATACACACAGAACAGGAAGCAAGAAGTTTCCTTATATGGGTCAAGTGATTTAAATAAGTTTGCCAATTCATGTAACTGGGGTGAAATTACATTAGGTTTTCCACAGGGTTCAATCATGGGCCCCCTTCTGTTCTTGATGTATGTGAACGACCTCCCTTCCTATCTGAAACAGGAAGCTGAACTGACACTAGAGAGAGATTTTCACTCTGCAGTGGAGTGTGCACTGATATGAAACTTTCTGGCAGATTAAAACTGCATGCTGGACCGAGACTCGAACTCGGGACCTTTGCCTTTCGCGGGCAAGTGCTCTACCATCTGAGCTTCCCTAGCATGACTCACACCCCATCCTCACAGCTTTGCTTCTGCCAGTATCTCGTCTCCTACCTTAAAAACTTCCAGAAGAGCACTTGCCCGCAAAAGGCAAAGTTCCCGAGTTCGAGTCTCGGTCCAGCACACAGTTTTAATCTGCCAGCAAGTTTCTGAACTGACACTGTATACTGATGATACAAGCATCATCATTATTCTGGTAAAAGAAACTCCAATTGAAAATGATACAAATAAGGTCTTTGGAAAAGTCATTAATTGTTTTTCTGCAAATGGGCTTGCTCTAAACTTTGAAAAAACAAAGTACATCCAATTTTCTGCTGCAAAAAGTACAGCTCCTTCAATAAATATAACACATCAACAGAAGTCAGTAGACAGGGTAGAGCATACTAAGTGTTTGGGTGTACAGATAGATGAGAATCTTAATTGGAAAATTCAGGTCCGCAGCTTGTGGTCTCGCGGTAGCGTTCTCGCTTCCCGAGCACGGGGTCCCTGGTTTGATTCCCGGTGGGGTCAGGGATTTTCCCTGCCTCGTGATGACTGGGTGTTGTGTGTTATCCTTAGTTTAGTTAGGTTTAAGTAGTTCTAAGTTCTAGGGGACTGATGACCATAGCTGTTAAGTCCCATAGTGCTCAGAGCCATTTGAACCATTTTTGAATATTCATGTTTTGGATCTTCTAAAGTGACTAGGTTCAGCAACTTTTGCAATCAGAATAATTGCCAATTTTGAGGATATAGAGATTAGTAACCTAACATACTTTGCATACTTTCACTCTCTGATGTCATACAAAATAATATTATGGGATAACTCAACATGTAGACAAAAAGTATTCACTGCTCAAAAGAAAGTGGGTAGAATAATGTATGGGGTTCATAGTCACACATATTGTAGGCATCTTTTTAAAAGATTGGGGATTCCTACGACAGCCTCACAGTACATTTACTCACTAATGAAATATGTTCTCAACAACATGGACCAGTTTAAAAGCAACAGTGGCATTCATGATTATAGTACCAGAAAAAAGAAAGACTTACACTATCCTTTACTCAACCTATCTTTGACACAGAAAGGGGTAAAATATGCTCCTATAAAAATTTTCCACGAATTACCAAATGAAACAAAATGTCTGACAGACCGCAGTAATAGCTTCAAAAATAAATCGAAATCATATCTCCTTGACAAATCCTTCTATACCATAGATGACTTCTTGAATAGGAATATATCTACAAATATAGTACATGCATTTTGTGCCATTTAAGGGAATGAGGTAAATAACTGAAATATTAATCCGTAACTCTGTATTGCAATATATATATATATATATATATATATATATATATATATATATATATATATATATATATATCTTGTTTCATATGTGCATTTCCTGTGCACTTGACACGTTCCACATCATAACGGCTACTGTACCATGCAACTGATCAATGGAACACACAACCAACTAAGTAACTAGCTAACTGTGGCACCACCATAGTCATGGGAAATTATAAGTTATTCTATTTTCTGTGGTGGCAATAATGCTCTTTGGCTTTAGCACAGTAGCTTTGTATATTGTAATTGTTCATCAGTATAGTGGGCATGTTCAATATGAGACTTTCTTTCTTTTGCTATGTTCTGTATTTCAGTATACCAATTTTTCAGATGTTAATTGTGGGCTGACCATGCTTTGTTCATTCTTAGGAATAAATTTCCCTTCATACTTTAACACATTTCAATTTCCAATTGTCAAGTGCTACATTTAATTCTCACTGTAGTAGGTCTTAGAGCCTCAAATACATGAATAGCTGAGTGAATAAACATAACTACTGTCTTCCACCTTTAAGCTTTCAGGTTTTCAAATCTTGTATGATGCATTCTCCAACAATGTCTTTCCTTCTCATCCCGTAAGATAAGTCTCCCCTGACCGTTACTTCTGGGTGACTTTCCTGAAATCTACCCCTTTTCCTAGGCCTCTTCAGTACTTTTCCGTCACCCTTCTTCCTTCCCCTTCAACCCTTCTGCCTGAAGAAGGAGCCACTGACTCTGAAAGCTTGCCAGCTGTAACAGCCGTTTAGGTGTGTGTTCTACTGCTGCTTGGTGAGCAGATTTTTTATCTATCCAACTGAATAATTGAGTAAATAAACAGGCTAGGGAAAAGAGTGTCCCATAGATAAGCTGAGATACATCATGATCAAAGTTGTCACAATAAGATACTGAATTTTTGGAGTACCAGTAAGAATTAATTGTAGCATATGACGACTACAAATGGAAATAGGCTATGACTCAATTCCGAAAAATTAACGAAATGTGGTTGCACTTTACAACAAAATGTGTGCTTGGTAAGAGGAAAACATGACAAAATTTTAGATGAAAGTATACCTTAATAGGGCCGGCCGGAGTGGCCGAGCGGTTAAAGGCGCTACAGTCTGGAACCGCACGACCGCTACGGTCGCAGGTTCGAATGCTGCCTCGGGCATGGATGTGTGTGATGTCCTTAGGTTAGTTAGGTTTAAGTAGTTCTAAGTTATGGGGGACTTATGACCACAGCAGTTGAGTCCCATAGTGCTCAGAGCCATTTGAACCATTTTTTATACCTTAATAGGCACCATGTAGCAACATAAATTTCACAATGTATGCCATTTGTAGGATAGAAAAATTTATCATAGGTTAAACAGATACTGACATGTGAGTATAATGGAGAGATTTGTAGTCGGTTGTCGCTAAATAAATATATCTGAAATGTATGCCATTATTTAGTGTTTTGTTATCCATATGAATTATCATTAAGATCTTTCCATATAAAACAATTTAAAAATATTCTGCATCCATATAAAGCATCTTCAGCTTCCTTCCACATATTCAATAGTATGTTCATAGAATTTAAGTCTCACCTTAGACATCTTAATAGGAAACAGGAGTAGATTCATGAAATGCAATGATTTTCAGAGGTAAATTCAAGAATAAAATCCATTAGAATGTCTGAAATTCCTGGTCAGGTTTTGTAATATGGTATTAGTCCCCAAGAAATTACTACATGCCAGATTAACACTCTTCTTCGACAATATTATCATTTGGAAGGGAAGTTCCACCATGACAAATTCCAGGGAGCCCATTGAATCAAACTGCATATATGCAAGAGACTACATAATTTTCGGTTTCAGTTAATACTGTATATGTAGCTTGGAATACATAGTTGTTGATCTATGTGTCATCACATATGAACAATAAATATATTCTTTTATTGTGCCATGTTTTTTTGTGATATTTGTGAAATGAGAACTTTTACACAATTTATTATATAATCTGCTCTGAAATGTGTGTGTGTGTGTGTGTGTGTGTGTGTGTGTGTGTGTGTGTAGGAGGGGGGGGGGCAGAGAAGGGAGGGAGAGAGAGAGAGAGGGAGAGAGAGAAAGAGAGAGAGGGGGTTCATGAAACATGTATGGTACCTTAATAAAAGCCATGTCATGTACTTCAATACTGATTTACCAATTCATTCCAAAAACAGTTAGTGCAGATATTCATTCTGCAAAAGCTACGAAGGCGAAGGTGAAAGCAAAATCGTTTAAATCAATTATATACAAATTACAGGTTACAGTGTGTTTTATATATCTGTAGTCTGGCAGAAAACACATTTACTGGCGTGACTGATGGCAAAATAAGCAGCTTAACAATTAATGATAAAATGTAGTTTGATATTTCTCACAAGACAAACTGTTATCTAACGATCAAAGGTAATTATTGTTTCCAAAATATGCAATCACACAGAAGGGGCACACATTTCTTCAGAATGTAATTCCTGTCTTCATTATTTGAATGTTTACCCTTAATACAATTCTTCTAGTTACATATTGGTAGGCTCCATTTTTTAGGTGACAAGGAAAGAAGCTAAGAAATTAAATAAAATTGTGTTCCAAAATCAAATAATTACCTGAGACACAACATGGCTCTTGTCTGGTATATATTATGCCAGTGAAAACACTTTCAGTTCTTGGAGAAGCATTTGCCACAAAACTGACAGAGAAGTATTACATAGCTGGCAACTAATTTGTAGTGTGAGCTGCGGTACTGGCTTGTCAGTTGCAGATACAGATAAGAACTTTCTAGACCGAGATATGGAAAAGAAAAACCTCTCACTAAAGAAGCGTACATTATCCAATAGAAATTGCCCGCATACTTTCTCTGGGCTACGGCAACTGCCATATCTGGATTAAAGCACAATCTACAGTGTAAGTACACAGGAACGCCATAATGGTTTGCTTATTTTCTTGGGAAACTCCCTAGGTTGAGACTGAGTTCAAGTTTTATGATGTGTCGGATATAGACCTACTAACAATTTGTAATCTGTGTCCACGAGCTGCAACATGATGTTCAACAGCTCCTGGAAGTTCTTGTGTCTATTCATAGTTAAACACATCTGCATGTATCAAAATGAGGAGAGTTGTTTGCAGTGAATAAGGTGATACTAATTTACAGTCACTTCGTTAAACAAAACCAACTGTCTGTCAACTGTCCCAGAATTCACTGATTTGGCCAGAGTCAAATGTTTCAAATCTCTTAATTCAGAAGTGACACTGAAATTAGGAAGAATACCTTGCATTTGGTATCAGTATGACGAAAAATTGATGGTGTGTGTGTGTGTGTGTGTGTGTGTGTGTGTGTGTGTGTGCGTGAGAGAGAGAGAGAGAGAGAGAGAGAGAGAGAGAGTAGGGTATGGAGTGGGTGAGGGATTAGAGGAAGCATACTCCACGTCCTAATGTGCACGCCCTTAGTACTTAAGCCTTACAAGAGACATGTTGAATGGAGTTTCTCCTCGTATTCTTCAATATAAATACTTTTAGTTAAAAGTTGTGGTTTGTTGGTCATATCACAGATCTCCACAAAGGATATGGTATGAAGAGTACAGAAGTTATTAATTGCAGAATATTCATTAAATTGTGGAAACCATTGTCTGTGACTCTACCAAAAGCTTTGGCATTACCAAATGCCAGAAGAAGCGCTGTCCGTTTCGCACACACTACTTCAGTTTGTTTGCTTGCCTGGCTGTTAACAGTAAATGTTATCGTATTCATGTTGTGGCACTGTTTCTCAGCCCTGACAGATGCGTACCTTAGCAGTAAATTGCAGAAATTCGGTCTCCAGTATATCTCTGTCTATTCCTCGTACACCTCGGAAAGGTCCAAGTCAACACCCCTCCCAAGGTAAACAGCGCCCCAGTTACCCATCGCTTGCTGCACAACTTGATCACAACCGCAGTTTACTATTCGTATGTGGGCAAAGGAGACCCCTCAAGGCATATTGAGACTACATTCACTGCAGAGCGACTGTAGAAGTCACTGAAGGATACAACCATGTTATACTGTAGCTGCATTCATCTATACTTCATCAATGGATCCAAATGGAACACTCGAACGCAAGAAATACCATCTTTTGCTTTAGAATAGAGGGAAAAACTGTGAAACTTCAAGGACGAATAGTGTGCAATACAGCGCATCATGCAATCATATTGCTACGAATTCTACAATACATATGGCAAATTACATGTAAAACTGAAAAGGTAAGTACCATCTACGCTTAGGCCTAAGCTGCTAAGAGTCGCTTCTCGCTGGTTTTGAAAATTTTCCACATTAATCTCTTTAAATTCTGGTCCCAGGTTAAAATTCACTCAAACAACTCTTAAAAAAATACGAGAGCTTTCAAAATACATTTCATTCAACATTTATCGTGCCGGACACCAGTCATAAAAGGAAGTCACAAAAATGATGCCTCGGCCTAATAATGTTGAATTTTGAAACAAGAAGAATCTAATAAAGATTACATCAAAATTTTTTAAAAGTTTCCTGTTTCTCCATTCTGATGAGAATTAATCATTAACGTTTTTTGAGGAAGGAGGACTCTTTTCGTTGATATCAAATACTATATTCTCAGTCGTTTAGAATTTTCTTCTATTTCAAATTTTAAATTTTCGAAAGCAACTCAGACTATTGATGTATAACTAAACACAGCTTTTCTGAACTTTTCCTGTTTACTAATTCCATGGATAAGCATGCTTAACTCATTCATTTAAGGCTATAATTTCTGACTTAGTTAAAAAGGCCATGTCCATATTCATATAAACAATAAAAAACGAAGTACTTTGTATAAACTACATAAGTACGCTTACCTTTTTAGGTATGAAAGTAATTAGCTTAAAAAATGTTTGATAACTATTAAACACTTGTGATATATTAAGTTTCTTATACTTTCTGTTGAATTAAGTTGTTGGGGCATAATCCATTCTCAAGAATTAATAACAAGCGTACCTAATCAGTATAGTATTGGGCCTACTTGGGTTATACAGTAAATATGTTATTAATTTACCGGAACAGAGAGATAAACACGAGCAAGAAGAGGTAGCATGTCACATTTTCCGCGCAGTCTGCCGCCATTGTTTCCGCGAACAATCACTTTACTGCTCTTCAGTACTTCGCATTTAGTTGGCGACCCGCAAATTCTTAGTTGTTAGTTCCTAGAATTTTTCTTCAACTTATTGTTGTGAGCCTCGTAGGTAAGCTACATTTTACACAAGAACTATAATTGGACTATCTTAGTATGAATGCTGTTTTCAGTACAACAGTTACCTGATTTCATTTTGTAGTTGTTTATTACGTCAAACAGTGACAAAAGTGCTACAGCTGTCCTCCTATTTAAGAGAGAACCAATATATCTGATCGAAAAAAAAAGAACACTAAGTTTTCTAGAGGTTTGAAGTGGATGCCTGACAGCCATGTAGGCTAGTAATGCCCTAACGAAAATAAATTGTGTGCAGATCAAAGCATGCGCGAGAGACAATCTGTTCCCTACTAAAAAGAAAAAAAATGTATTTAACCAAACGCCAATGGCATAGAACTCTCACTAATTTAAATAATATATTGCCTGATTTAAAGTAATTGCTTATGTGTAGAACTCTTAAGTACCGTTCATTAAATGACCAGAAAACGCGGTAGAACATGCAGATACTGGTACGTCCAGAAAACGCATGTAAATAAAACACAGTTACACAACAGTTACTTACCACAATATACCACATCGTTTCTCCTGCTGGTTGCAAATGCGGTATCTCGATGACCTGTAACTCAAATGCACCAAATAACGGAAGGCGCCAATCATGCGAGTTTATCACCTTTGACATCAGAGATTAATACATTACGTCTTTATAGTTATATTTAGCTGTTGCGCCTCCTCATATCAAGACAGTGAAATAGATAGCGTTGATCTCTAAAAGCGTTCTTCTACTCCACAAGAACAATATACGTCAAATACGACGTTAAAAGTGGTACCTTCGAACAATAATTTGAACAATTGTAGCATGTTGCAGCCTCTGCAACTCAATAATCGATCTCATAATACTTCGATATGAAAAAATGTTGTCCAAAATCTAAAATTCTACCGTTGCCTTCAAAGACTAGCAAGACGGAATCGAATAAATTAAGGTTCAAAGTGAAGGGTAATGTTCTTTAATTTTATTCCAAGAAAAAATTTTTAAGTTCAAGTGGATAGTCAGCGAAGAAACTTTTTTGTGATGGAGCAACTATGGTTTGTGTAACTACAATACGCCCAGAACAAGTGGCATCTTTGTGAGAAGGATTTCTGATTTTGTTAATGTGTTGCATCTAAGATAATGAGATAAGCCTCATGCTCTCATCTGTAAACCCAGAATTTACGAAATGATAATTATTTAATATTTCATGTGTTTCTTCTATACTTCGCACCCCAAGCTGCGAAACATTGTACACTTCAGAGAGCGCGTATTTTGGTATAATACGAAATGCGAACGTATTGGAAATTTACGTTTGGGGAAATATGCCCGGTATCAATCGATTCCATAAGTTTTTATGCTTAAATGTCGACAAACAAAGACCGAAAATGAGAAAATAAGCATCGCAACAGTATAGTTGGGATTTATATTCATAGCAACGTGTAATTTTCACTTTCCAAGGAACGATAGTTCTCTTAGGCATGACAATTAGCCGGCCGCTGTGGACGATTGTTTCTAGGCGCTTCAGTCTGGAACCGCGCGACCGCTACGGACGCAGGTACGAATCCTGCGTCGGGCTTGGATGTGTGAGATGTCCTTCGGTTAGTTAGGTTTAAGTAGTTCTAAGTTCTAGGGGACTGATGACCTCAGATGTTAAGTCCCATAGTGCTCAGAGCCATTTGAACCATGACAATTATAGCCGTGTTTCCGGCCACGTATGCGACTAAATAGCACAACTTAAAATGCTGTTTATATGTGGCTAGGGCTTGATAAAGTTAAAGGGTGACCATATCTTGGATACGCAAATGAAAATCTAATCAGATTCACATGGAATGCAAAAATATGCCACATTTTGTTAAACACATGGTTTTAAATATTTCGTGTTTATAAAAACACGAAGGTTATTCGGAAAGTGGACAGGGAGCGAAATGGAAACCACAGTGAAAATCAGATGAAGCTTTGCACAGATGTGTTGGGCAGTGTCTCTAATTGCCCGTCGATCGTGTCACGTCGCTTTTTTCAGTTCTGACAGCACAGTGAGCACGTAAAGACGCGCAGAAAATAGTGTCTCCCACCAAGTATGAGGGCCTGGTGAGAGATTTCGTCTGATTTCACGCACCCCACATAACATACCTATCACACGTTTCCTTCTTTGTAATAATAATTCTCGGCCAAACTCTGCACGGGCAATAAAGATGATCTTGCAGCGTTTTAGATGGGAACAGTTTGATAACCCACTATATAACCTGTAATTGGCTCTCACTGAGTTTCATCTCAGCTCTCATGAACCGCTGCTTACGAAGCCAACATTTTGCCTCAGAAGACGAGCTGTAGACCAGTGTAGAGAATTGGCTGAAAGCACAGGCAGCTTTCTCCTATGACGCAACTGTTGGAGTGTGGTACAACGCTCCGACAAATATCTAAGTCGGACCGGAGACTATGTGGAGAAGTAGCTGGAAGGTGTAGCTAAATGTTGCAAATAAAACGCTTTTGATTTTCACTGTAGTTTCCAATTCGTGACCGATCGGACCTTCTTCCCGAACAGCCCTCCTATGGTACCTTTTGATAATTAATATGTCAGTACAAGATATAGAATGCAGAGCACACGAGATGAATTAAAATTTCTGTTAACACTGTTGATCCTGGTTACAGTCAAAGTCTAAAGCAATGAAATTGTGTATCACATCGAATGTCAGAAACATGCCCAATTTCACGGGAGCAATTGGAACTTTAGTGGCACCGAAACAATTGTTAGGACTAAACATGTCATGTTATAAAGAAAAACAACTTTAATTTATAACACTGACTAAAATGACTTCAGGAACAAACAGTGTAGTTAAATTACCTGTGCCACTGGAATGTGTAGTGACAGTGTACAAAGTGAAAATTATTGTGACCCAAAGTATTCCAAGTCAGAGATGTGTAATGCATGTTATTCTCTGACCACTAATGTTTTTCATTCTTTGTTTTTCTCTTGGTCGCTTTGTGTATATAGAGATATCACTAACTCATGTATTCATGTACACTTCGTTCACCGAATGTTTGAAATAAATATCTTGTCATTAAGACCGAACGTTCATTTGTGATTGCAATGTAATCGTAAGATAATCGCACCGAATACAACATGAGTACCAAGAAATAACAGGGTCGCTCGATGTGATCAAGACTCTACCGCGACGCAACGTGAAGGTGTAACAGCAGCCCAGCCGCGTCATGTGTTCCTTATGTGATTTACGAGGGCCGTTCGGAATGTAAAGTCCGATCGGTAGCGAAAGCCTATGTTGATTACTAAGTTAAATCATGAATCCTGCACTATGTTATTTACCGCATGTTCAGCACCAAGAAAGTAGTGAGACAATAGTAATTTGGGAATGCTATTGTGCAGATGTAATTGATACATACATGGGCTGGATAAAAGTAGTGGTAAGACTATTACAATTCATGGCAGACTTAACCGACAGGCGTTCACTTTATTTCATGCCTTCAGTATAATTGCCCCACATCTCGATCACCTTCCCCCACACACATGGAAGGTGTTGTACATCGTCATCGCGTCCATTTCTGTCAACATTTCATAAAGACTGCCCTGTGCCATGGATGATGTCTTCTCTTGTGTTGTAGCACGTGGCATGAGGAGTTTCCTTCATTTTGGTGAACATGTCGTAATTGCATGGACTCATATCGGCTGAATACGGTGATGTTCCAGTATGTTCACCCTACGTACGCAGGAGTCGTGCCCGAGGTTCACCGTGTAGAACCGAGCATTATCGTGATGGATGATGGGATGCAGTGCCAGAAAGTGCTGTCGCTTCTTCCTAGTATAGGACGAGCGCGATGTCACAAGAAAGAGCAGTAGTAGGCTGCAGTGTTTGTCTGCTGCAGTACAACGTGATGCAGGATTTAACCTATGGCTATGGAAAACAACAACTACCACTCTCGTACGGGATGGTTCACAGCGCGCGTTCTGTTGTCGAGAAGAACCAAGACATTTCCATTCTTTTGGCCGATCTTGAATAACATGTCTGCCATCCCGAAACACTTTCACCCATCCAGCTGCCGAACGATATGGCAATGCTGCTACACCTGTCGCAGTCCCTTAAAATGTTGTTGTCCACTCACACCACTTGCCACTTCAGTCTTGATGCTTGTACGTTTTTCACGTTTCTTAAACATACTGTTAGGGTGTTCGAACGGACCTCTCGCACTTTCAGACAGTACACTCTGAAACTGCCTCAAATAGAGCCGTCGCCACTCATTGCACTACTTCATCTGACCTTCGCTGTCAGCTACGTACAGCGCGAATGCCATTAGACAACATCCCCCATGTTATGGCAATGTTGCTATTACATTTTGGCTGGTTGGTTTTGGGCGAGGGGATGAAATAGCGAGGTCATCAGACGTGCCTTCTCAAGGGAACCATCCGGGCATTTGTCTGCTACTACATTTTATCCAACCCCAGTATTTTGCTCTTACGTTAGCCATCAAATTAGTACACAGTTTGTCTGGAAAGTTGTAAGTGATGTTGTATGTGATAAATTCAGAAAGATAATCAAAATGTTTTCACAAGTGGAACAAGAATTCAAAAACAGAAAACGTAAGTATTGAACTGAAACTCACATCGTTTAAAAAGTTATTTACTTATTTTTTAAATGCATCATATAAATACACTGGAAAGTTGCTGTATCGAATGTGAATTAACAATTTGTCTTCGAAGAGATCGTCATATATGTACCAAGAGAATCTCCTGAGTAACATCGAATTAGTAGTGCTGAGCTCTCGCCAGCCATTGCGGGACATAACCAACTGATCTCGCTGAGAATACGTAGGGACATCAGAAATGTAAAGAAAGGGGACGTTTTAAATGCGATATCATCGATTTTTCGGATGTGAATTATTGACTGTATTATTTTATCAGCAATAGCTGTTAGCGTTGAACTACTTTAATTGTACTTAAGATAAATCAACAACGTGTTTTGAGAGATAAGGAACTCATCAACACGTTGTCAACATTCAACACAAGTTCTGGGACAAAATAAAATAGTGTCAACATAAGGGGACGTACAGGTCGTTCAGTTGAGTGGGTTTGAAGCTACATATATGTTGGGTCTTAATAACAAGATATTGATTTCCAACATTTATCGAACATAGCACACAGAAAAACAAGAGTGAGTGATATTTCTGGATAGGCATAGAAACCACGGAAAAACAAAGAATAAACAACGTAAGTGGTCACCGAACGAAGCGACAATAATAATTCGTGACTCCCAGAAGCGGAAGTAGCTTGCGTATTGTTGCCGGCTATAGGTAATCGACCACTACCTCGGCCCTCTCCTGTGGAGATCGTGTTCCATGGACGTTATTGGTGTGGCCCAGAAACTGCACCTATGTAGCTTCGAAAACACACTTTGCCCGATTAGGGCAAATTGTGTGCGCAAAGACGACCGAAAAGCTGGTATAAATGTATTATACGTTTTGCCTCTGAACTGGGTGCTATTAACACATTGTCTGTGTAAACGAAACAAATTCAGAATCAGTCCATAAATCTTTGAAAAGCCCATGAGGCATTACGTAGACAAAATGACATTCTGGTGAATTCGAAGAGCCCTACTGGTGTACGCACTATCGTTTTGGGGCATGTCTTCTGGCACTAATACTTGGTAGTATGCACGCACTAGATCGATCGGAGAGGAGAGACATTTACCGTGCACATTATGTGCGAAGTCCTCAGTGTGCGGCACAAGGTATCAGTCAGGTATAGCTCGACTGTTAAGTTGACTTCAGCCACTGCAGGGGCGCCATGCATCAGGTTTCTCAGGTACTACAGGGAGCGGTGAAGCCCAGCCACTACCAGAGGGCCTGGCGTAGTAAGTATATGGTTCACTGACGTTGCACTGACGCAAGCTTGTATGACTGTGGCGTAATTTCTGGAAACTACCTAAGAAGTGTAATACATAATGACTCTCATGTTATCTAACACACTCCATACAGCCACTCTGACGGAACCGATCCTGGCTGCTTAGGCCGGTTGTCGTCTCCAAAAGACGGCGGTGTCGAAGATGTGGGAGCAGCCCGAAAACTGTCAAGAAGTCTGCTCCTAGTATCGGGTGCAGCTATGAACTGCCATTCAAGCTACGCCAGATACCCAGGTTGAGGGCTAATTGTACCTGTACATACGTCTGAATGGTGCAGCCATTGGCAGAAAACACATGGAAATCGTCACGACGATGGTCGGATAAACTGATACGTCCGTTCCTTTGTCCACCAAGAACGACTGTTCCGTGTATCGTTCGGTAACAAAAGGCCTACGGCTGTTATCCGGAGAGTCAACCGCCATCATTACTGATTTCTCGTCGTGTTACCCACTCCGCACAACGGATTGCACTTTTTAGTTTGTGCACCAAGCCGTTTATGGTTCAAATGGTTCAAATGGTTCTTAGCACTATGGGACTTAACATCTGTGGTCATCAGTCCCCTAGAACTTAGAACTACTTAAAACTAACTAACCTAAGGACATCACACACATCCATGCCCGAGGCAGGATTCGAACCTGCGACCGTAGCAGTCGCGCGGTTCCGGACTGCGCGCCTAGAACCGCTAGACCACCGCGGCCGGCGCCGTTTATGGTACCAGCATAATTTCGTAGCTGATGGTGAGCGACTGCCACTCCTTGGTGGGTGGTAGCGTCGTCGTCGGCTCGTAGAACGTTCAACCAGCTGTGCTTGAAGCGATGCAAACGTCGCCATGGTGGTACTATGTGGTTGCAAGTCGCCAGCCGCCACTCTCGCAAATGGATACATTTCAGCAGTGTGGTCAGCCCTCTGCGCAAGAGCAGCCTATCCTCCTACTTGCACTGTATTTTTTTGTATGTCTGATGGCAGGCGCGGCAACCAAATATTTCTCAGAATCTCATCGCTGACTGCGCTGCTCGCCAATGTCAGCAAACGACGTAGCAACTGCGACGGTGTGCGATCACCTAGTTCCTCTGTCCGCAGCAGCTTCTCCAATCTCTTTGTTTCATACTGCGACATGCGCTTGATCAGTGTATTTTAAGCTCTGTATAACGCTCTGTAGCTGGTGGCGCGGCTAGAACGTCCTGCAGTTCGGTGGCCATCTCTTCGTTTAGTGCGGCGACGCATTTCTATATTTCATCTAGTTGTCAATAACATGTGACAACACAAACTGGCTTCCCAACTACGTGAGCCAAAGCACCGGATTTTCTAGCCAGAATCGAGATGGCTTCACTGAGTTGCGACTGACTACTGTGCTCTCTGGCACCTCATCTGCGGATTTTGGTGTTGCCATTGGCAAAGTCTAGTACTCTGTGTAAGAGGGCAATTCGGAAAGTAAGATCCGATCGGGTGCGAAGTAAAACCACAGTGGGATTCCGTTGAAGCTTTGCACAGATGTGTTGGACAGTGTCTCTAGTATGTCCGTCGATGACGTCACGTCGCTCTTCTCAGCTCTGTGCACACAGTGAGCACGTAAAGATGCCTAGTAAATCGTGTCTCCAGCTGGTGAAAGAATCTGCCTGACGTTTGCAGCCCGCGTAACATAACTGTCATTGGTTTCCTCCTTCATTTCATGACAATTCTCGACCGCACTCTGCAGGGACAATGAAGATGCTCCTGCAGCGTTTTCGATGGAAAGTGTTTGATCACACACAATACAGCCCGTAACTGGCTCCACCTGAGTTTATTCTCTGCTCACATCAACCGCTGGCTGTGAAGCCAACAGTTTGGAACAGACAACGAGCTGTAGCCCAGTGTAGAGAAATTGCGGAAAGCACAGGTGGTTGCTTCCTGTGACGAGGGTATTGGAGAGTTGATGCGAACCTACGACAAATGTCTAAATCGTGGCGGTGATTATGTATAGAAGTAGCTGGAAGGTGTATCGAACCGTTGCAAATAAAGCATTTTTTATTTTAACAATGGTTTCCATTTCGCTACCGATCGGACTTTAAATTCCGAACGGCCCTCGTAAATCACATAAGGAACACATGGCGCGGCTGGGCTGCTGTTACACCTTCACGTTGCGTCGCGGTAGTCTTGATCCCATCGAGCGACCCTGTTATTTCTTGCTACTCATGTTGTATTCGGTGCGATTATCTTACGATTACATTGCAATCACAAATGAACGTTCGGTCTTAATGACAGCCCGCATCTCGTGGTCGTGCGGTAGCGTTCTCGCTTCCCACGCCCGGGTTTCCGGGTTCGATTCCCGGCGGGGTCAGGGATTTTCTCTGCCTCGTGATGGCTGGGTGTTGTGTGCTGTCCTTAGGTTAGTTAGGTTTAAGTAGTTCTAAGTTCTAGGGGACTTATGACCACAGCAGTTGAGTCCCATAGTGCTCAGAGCCATTTGAACCATTTGAACCATCTTAATGACAAGATATTTATTTCAAACATTTGGTGAACGAAGTGTACATGAATACATGAGTTAGTGATATCTCTATATACACAAAGCGACCAAGAGAAAAACAAAGAATGAAAAACATTAGTGGTCAGAGAATAACATGCATTACACATCTCTGACTTGGAATACTTTGGGTCACAATAATTTTCACTATGTACATTGACACTACACATATATTAACAGGCAGCCTCTGAAGCACGTTCCGTCTTTCGGCTTGTCAAGTCATGTGGAAATTCGTGTCAGACGGCACCTGCTTCTCCAACTTATCACAAGAAATCCATGGAAACGCTCACTCAATCTTTCTAACACTTCCAGGTACTTCTCTCCAGCGCCACAAAGTATAAACAACAGAGTGAAACTCCTTCAGATATAAATGATGAATAAATTTGCTACCAAAGGTAAGAAAACCAAGATTTATTGCCGGAATACACAACGTAGTCTAGAAGAAGTCGATTTTAATACACACAACACACAAGATCCATCTGTTTTTATCTCAGCTCTCTCTCCACCATTCTCTCACAGAATCCTGAGGACCTATAATCCACTATACGGTTACTATACAAACTACACTTACACGTCTCCTTATGTCTTCACACAACTGTCGAGCTTGTTAAAGGTGTGCTGTATCGTGGCTGACAAGCACAAATCTTAACACCCCACTGCGTTTTTCGCTGTGCTCTTTGGGGCGGTGATGGTGTCAGAGGGGTTTTTATCCTTTTTAATAACTAAAAGTATGCATGGCAGAGGTATACAACTGGCTTACTTTTGACCTTCCATCTCGACACGGGGGTTATTGTGTGCTTACGTAATGATCTTGACTTGCTCGTTTCTCTTGCTTAAACATGCTCTGGAAACCAGCTTGATGATCATTTAAGTGGAAGATACTGAAGTGGATATTCTGAACACTTTCTTTGTCAGGAACATCCTCTGAAGATTATGCTGAAAGCCTACTAGGAATTAGACCAGATTAACGTGGAGAATTATTACATATTTTGAGAATATAGGTGTTAAATAAGTGAAAGTAAGTGAGATATATGGTTCTCTGGATGTCTCTCATTTCATTTACGGTCCAAGACATTGGGGAGAGGTATTCACATGTAAGAGAATAATTTGCAGTGGATTATTAATGTATTTATTTGTCAAGATGTGGGTAGCATTTTCTAAATGAAAAGATGTCTTGTTCTACCGACATCTGGTACATCTTGAAACACCGAGTAACGCTGAAAAACGCTTGTCGGTGTTAGCAACGAAAGTTTTTGAAAAATTTACCATGGGATGTGGTAAATATGAGGCGAAAGTGATGGTAGGTGGAACCCTGCAATACGATTCAACCGCGGAAAGCAGGGTGAGACGGTCGTCTGTACAAAATTTGACGTGCAACATTAATAGTCTGTGATCACTACAAATGGTAATTAGCTTTTTACATCTGTACGCGTTTGCAAAAGCTGTTGGATGTGTTCAATAAACGTTGAATTCAACGGTCAGACTCCACACTCTTGATAGTTCAGGATTATATAGCCGATATCACATTGCCACATTTAAAATACTTTTATCTGTATTACGCCTTTTTTTTTTTGTATACGGACAGCTTGATTTGCTTTTGTGGGATTAACAGGAAATAGATTTGTAATGTTTCATTACCATTTGAAGGAGTTTATTTTCCTTTCTAATTGCTTGAAAAGTGCGTAATGTTTTAATACTGTTAACTTCATATCGCAATTCGTGTGAGTGACTACGCCCTATCAACTTCCTTCTGGCAAAGTGCAGCGATATGACGTTACAGATGACACAGCGAAACAAACATACAC
This sequence comes from Schistocerca nitens, assembly GCF_023898315.1. Lineage (NCBI taxonomy): Eukaryota > Metazoa > Arthropoda > Insecta > Orthoptera > Acrididae > Schistocerca > Schistocerca nitens. The sequence continues at coordinate 378,350,566 of NC_064616.1, forward strand.
TGACCATCTTGCGGCGTTTTGCCACTTCCTACAGTGCATTCGTATTTTTTCAGTTATTTTATTAACAATGGGACGTCAATTTTAGTAACTGCATTCATGCCAGCTATCGAACATAAATTTTTTCACTCTTTGCGAAGTAACCTCTGTGACTTGTTTTATATTGTAAACTCTATGGTTGTTACAAGTAGTAACGTGATGGTGACTTCGATAAACTTTTCTTATATTGGTTACTTTGGTCCACTGAGGTCACTGGCCTGGCGACGTCATCATCCTTACCAACATCACCACTGATGTCTTCACTATTATCAGTGATGTCATCATCCTTATCAGTGGGAAGTCACACCCATTTCCGCTTACCCTCCCCTCTCCTTATCTGTAGACATTGATAACATAGTATTAAACATGCCAGATGATGGAAATAGTCCATTTGTGTTAGTGGGAAATTAAAAGCCATATCCTCCCCTCCCGTATCTCTAACCAATCACGGTGCAGTACTCCATTACTCCAATCAATCCTAGTCAGTGTTAAAATTCAAGATGGCGGGAAAAGACCACTTGTGAGTTTTATACCCCCTTCCTCATCTCTTTCTAACCAGTCAGAGCCCAATTGTGTTAATGGGACAATAAAAACCCTCTCCCCTCCCCCTATTTACAGCCCAATCATAAAGCAGAATTAAAAATCCTAGATTGGGAAAACAACCCAACTGTGTTGGTGGAAAATTCAAAACCCAAAATATCTGAGGTTAGTATTAAAATGATGCATAAAGAAGGTGTAAAGTTACGTATTTTCTTGCGTCCACATCAGGTCACGCTCCTTTCTCCCTTCCCCCTCCTGATCTCCACGCATAGAGCAGTGTTAAAAACCAACGCAATTAACATTCCAATCACAGTTTTGTATTACACGATCGAGTCACGTTAGTACGACCAGCGCTCATATTCGACGTCATTGTGCAACAACAAGGCGAAGACGTCAGGTGCCAGAACTAACAGTGGAGGGTATATAAAGCGTGTCGGGAGTACGTGGAAACGGTGCAGTTGTTATCGTAATGCACAAACGGAGCGATGTGTCTGACGTTCAGAAGGTTGTGATTATTGGGTTTTGGGCCAAGGGTGGAAGCATTTCTGAAACAACGAAGTTTGCACATTGTTCGCATGTCACTGTGGTTAAAGTATTCCATGCATGGTAAAATGGCGCTATCCAAAACTAGCGCTGAGGCAACTGTGGTGCACAACGAGCTATCGATGACAGGGCTGAAGGACGGCTGTGGAGATAAGAATGGGCGAATAGATGTGCAACTGTTGAGCTGTTGATTGCCCTGATGAACAAAGGGGCTACCAGCAGTGTCTGCTCATCGACCATTCAGTGAAAAATGCTGCGACACGTGGCATTTTCAGATAAATTACGTTATATGCTCCGTTGGTGTGGACGGCATGATATGCCTGAAAGTAAACCTGCAATAGTCACTGCAAGGGTCTAGACCAGAGTGGTAGCGTCATGGCCTGGGGAGTGTTTTCATATTCTGTGGGTGATATCGTCATTCTGGAAAGTGTAATGGATAAACAAGTATGCGTCTACCCTTGGGACCATGTCCACCCCTATATGCTGTTTCTCTTTCCCCAGTAGAATGAAATCCACAAACAGGACATCGTAACGTGTCACACAGCTCACAGCGTACATGCATAGGTTGAAGAACACCACGAGGAGTTTACCGTACTCTCCTGGACACCGAACTTACCGGATTTAAACACGTGATACCATCTCGTTGGGGCCGTATGCTCCATGAATACGCAACCGATAAACCTAATGCAGCTGGCCACCGCACTGGAGTCGGAATAGCTCCACATCCCTGTCGGTACCTTCCAGAAGCACACTGACTTTCTTCCTGCATGTCTCGCAGTGGTTGGAGTTGCAAAATCTCCTCATTCAGGCTTCTGGTAGGTGGTCACATTTACGTTACTGGTCAGTGTAAAGTAAAAGTGCGAATTACAGTCCGGCCTCATCTGGACTGTGCTCAAATGTAAACGAAATACATATCGAAGGATACGTGGAAGAATCTGAATTGCGTAAAAAAGACAAACAATGTTTTCATTACTGATTTCCTAATGAATCGCTTACGCACTGGCTCACATGTCACATCAGTAAATTTCATTTGAAGCGATACACCATTTGCTATGGTATAATGGAGCGAGAATATAACATACTTGTTGTGAGTAACTAAAAACCGAATTCTACTTATAACAGTCAATAAAACATGATTGTGTACTCTAAATGTGAGTCAGGCGAGGGGAGAGAGAAGATAATAAATCACTAGAAAAATATAAACTATAACAAGTATTGTACATTATTGGGATCTATTTGACTTTAAATAAAACAGTTGAAAGGCTTAAATTAATTACTTTACCTCATCTATGATGTTTTTCAAACGCCATAATGTTCTAAAATGTGTCACAAAAAGCAAGAAAATATAATGATTACGTTGCCATATTATCTAAACATGTAAAGTGTATTCAGTCTGATAATGTATACTGTCATCACCTAACGTGTTTTTCATCACCAGTTTAGGAGAGGAGCACAGATAATACATCACAAGAGAAAATACAATCGACACAAGTGTTATACAAAGCGCTGCTGCATTCGAAATTATGTCTCGTTATAAACCTGTAATCAACAACAATGTAAAAAGATACCACCACGTGCACAATACAATTTTTAGGGAAGGATGAAAGGAACCTGTTCGATTGTAGGGAGGAATAAGTGATTTTATTACGATATAGCCTGTCCAGTCACATTATTGTGTCCACCAGTAAAGCTCTGAATGACGTAGGCAGGGACATTGTGTGTGCACATAACAGTTTTCTGCTTTTCACTTCTGCTTTTCTGCTTACATGACAATGAAAATTGTACGTAATACACCTTGGATCACACTTTAATGCTAACTCAAGTTCAAGATTGATTGTTTAATGTATTAAAGTTATATTTAACAAAACGTTGCAAGTGAAGAAAATGGATCTTTGCTCTAGGCTGGAGGTGAAATCACATTATCATGGAACAACATTCCACAAAGATGAAATTATTATACTTATAAAAGCCTAAATGAGAATTACATTATTTGTCAGGTACCGCCATCAACTTGTACACTACTGTTTGGAAAAAGTGACACACCAAGACCAGGAGATGTGAACACAATAAAATTTATCCCACCGATTACGGACACAACACTAGACAAATTATCAGCATTACAGACCTGTATATGCACTGTGAATGTGTATGGATAATGCCACCATGCACTGTGGTCAGAGACACTAGACATAGTAGTCATAGTAGTGGAGTCAAAGAGCACCTCAGTATGCTGCTGGGGAACACTATGCCACATGGCTTGTACGTGCATCCACAAAGCATCAACAGTGGCTGCAGGAGGACCTTAGCGAACTAAGATGCCGACCAACCATGTCTCAGACATGTTCGATGGGCGACATATCAGGTCAAGAGGCAGGCCAAGGAAACAGTGGTACCGGTCGTTCCTCGAAGTAGACTTGCACAGTCCTCGTCACATGCGGCTAGGTGTTGTCCTGTTGAAATATGGCATGAAGGAGGGGCAGTGCCTTGGGGTCTAAGACATTCCTGATGTAGCGGTAGCTGTTCAAATTGCCCTCCAGACGTAGGAGGCGAGATCGTGTGTTATAGGCAATATCACCGTAAACCATGACACTTGGCGTTTGTCAGCTATGCCGCTCAAGAACATAGCCTGCCCGATTGCGTTCAGAACGGCGGCGTTGAACGCGTACGCGGCCATCTCTGTAGAACAAGTTAAAGCAGAACTCGTCTTAAAACACTTCGTTTTGCCACTCTCCTCGTCAGTGTCCTCGTTCTCGTGTCCAATGCAGTCTTTAACGTTGGTCGATTCTCGTCAATGGATGCCAGTACATTGGCACGGGTGCCACCACTCCAGCCCGCAGAAGACAGATTCGAACCGTCAACGCAGGTATGTCCACACGAATTGCAGTGCTCAAACCTCGCGCCAGCACTGTGTACGAAGCTGGTCTGTCCGTTACAGCCAAGCGTACAAGGTGGCGGTAATCTTGTACTCTGATCACATTGTGTCGTAAAGTACCCACTCAGCGCTGCGTACAGCCCTCTTCTCTCCACTGGTTCTACATACGCCTCACTGTTAAAGCAGCGTGCCCTGTACGAGCCACAATGTCATGGAACGACCCGTCTCCGGGAGACTAATCAATTCATTATGCGTCGTACGAACGCATTCACATGCCGATTTTCCACTGGTGATGTCGGCGTGTCATAGTGGCACAGGGTTACACGTTTCCACATCGTATGGCGCCTTCGCACCGACTGAGTACAGCGTTACAATGACCTGTCCGGTCAAACGAAAGAGGGCTCTGTTCGGCCTGCATGAACGTCACCTCCCTGCTCTTTAAATAATTTATTGTGGTTCTAGACGTCCTGTTGTTGTGCTGTGTTGCACACCATTGCTTCTGAATGTTTCACTTTTTATAGACAGTAGTGTATAATGTCTTAGTATATCAAAATCATCACCAACTTAGTCATCATCGTCTCCATCATCACGATAGAATTACACATCAAAAAATGACACTAAAATATCATTAATTTTAAAGTCGGGAGCAAGTGCCAAAAACATCTGATTCAAAAATATTAATTTAAACATAAGGGAAACACTTTAGAACTAGAAAACACAAGACAAACTAGGTTATTAATAAATAACTGTAAGAAGTAAGTTTTTCACAGCCAAATAAAACTCTGAAATGCTGGGAGAAACAATGCCAAAAATAAGTTTATCATACCTTTAATATCTAAGATTTCATATTATTTCTATTTTTGGCTCCACACAGACCACAACGAAATCACCGTGCTTGTGTACTTTACATACCTCGTGTCATCAGTCATGGCATTGGATGCACTCGATCTAGCCCCGTCGATCTTCACACTTCCCATCAGAAGCTGGAATGGGGTATTCTTTCTGTTCCTGGTCTACTTCTGGATGTAGTTTCTTCATTTTCCTTCTCTTACTGATAGTTTTGATCAAAGTTCTGGTTACAGCGTTATTCTTTTGTCCATTGCAGATGATGGCTTATAATTCTTTTAAGGTTTATTTGCTGGTTAGAATAGTAAATCTCGTACCCCTGTTCCACCCCTTTTCCTGTTCTGTAAAATTCCGAAGAGGATGAAAATCAGCAAGTGACGTTTTTGTAACAGGAAGTTTACCAGACGTAGCGTCTCTCATGGCTCCCATTCCTCTGTGGAATGTGCAGGTATTTCTGTATTAACACTATGTCTATTCCTGGCTCTGTCATTGACGTATTCAGCGCTTACTTAGTTGTTTTTGATACTAGAAGTCGATGGAGTGGGTTCACCTACTACTGGGTTGTTGATCCCATCAGCAGGACTAGATGGCATAGGTTCAGCTACAACTGGGTTGTTGATACCAGGTTTAGATTGCATGGATTCAGACGCTACTTAGATGTTGTTGGCATAAGATGATATGGATGCAGAGAGTAGTCGGATGTTCCTGACAGAAATAGATGGCATCGGTTCTGATGGAGTATCGTAGTTGGTTCATTCTATTTGTGGTCAGCTTTTGGCTGGTTAATCACCTGCGACCGCAGGAAATGTTATTCTGTGAAAACAAACTTATTTACTGGAAAAATTCCACAAGTTCTGAAAGCAACAGTGACTCTTCCCATAGTTGCTACTATGAAAATATCTGAGAAAATGACTGGCCAATTCATAATGTTATGCCAGCTCCAGCGTGATTCACTGACCACTGACTGCACAGCTTCTCATACATTGACTTCTATGGCCTGAAGAAACAGCGGTCCAGCGGTTGGGTCTCGAAACTGCTGTGTGGAGGCAAACTGACTGAGTGAATGTTATTTTCTTTAAAAAAAGTTAGTCTCCACAGACAAATGTGAAATGCAACTATCCACAACTAGTAAAGCTGAATTTTCTGAAGTAGCATTCACGTATTTCTGGAAATGTTGGAGCCATTCAATCAAAATGCCCGTTGTCATGTGCCCCTTCTCTGAAAACTACATTAGTGAACCTGGAGAGATTCCATTGGTTAGCGCCGTGTTCATTCTTTTTCTTTTGAAGATGTACATCGGTGGTAGGTAATGTCATGTGGCGCTCATGCAGATAGCCACAGGAACGGTTCCACCTTTGTCGGTCGCAACTGCTTTACTTACACATTTTTGACCTTTTTTTGCTACACTTTGCAGCAGTTTTCCCGGTACAGTCTGTATTCCTGATTTGTCTTCATTATAGACTCGACTGTGCAGAAAATTATATTTAATTTCTAAAATATCCAAGTTGTTGAAAAAAATTTCCATTTGTGTGTTATCCTCCCGACACTGATTTTCTGCGGTTGCCTCAAACTTAAATTATGACGAGCGATGAATGAGGGAGCCCAGTTTCCCACTGCCACTTGGGTTCCTTAATTAAACTGATGGTTAACTCCTTCACTTTCCGTAAACCGATATGTTAAATGTCTGAAGTGTTTGAACGTTACAATATGTAAAATAAACCTACAAGTTAAGTATTCAAAACTAAGAAATAAAAGACAAATGTTCTGTGGTAAAGGTAAGCATGCAGACATTTCCCCAACTAATTCGTTGTGTCTTTAAATGGTAGCGTTGATTTATGGACTTTTGATACCAACAACCAGTTACGGCAACTTATTAAAATAACAACTAGGCTTAAACAGCAAATTAGGTTATGTACTGACATTCGAGGTATTGGTAATTCTGTAGGATTTTGTTATAGTAGACAGAAAGCCATCAATTACACCGTAAATACTAAGATCGAAAGTTCAAAGAAACTAACTCACCTCATATCTCGAAAGCTTCAAAGCGAAAATCATTAACACAACACATCTGACTCTTCCACCACAGCAGCTCTCAAATTAAGATGAGGGGCTGTCATCAGAAGTAGGAATAACACTAGATTCTGGTATTTACAACGCGGGCACATTTGCTCCTGCCTACCCTAACCAGCTTTTGCAGCACGGACCATTGAGAGACGTACAGGAAGAGAGTCATTGGTGTTCTAGAAGGTACCGACAGGGATGTGGAGTCACCCCCACTACAGTACCGTGGCAGCTGCTCTAGGTTTTCTCGGTTGAGGATCCATGGCCGGCCGGAGCGGCCGAGCGGTTCTAGGCGCTGCAGTCTGGAACCGCGCGACCGCTGCGGTCGCAGGTTCGAATCCTGCCTCGGGTATGGATGTGTGTGATGTCCTTAGGTTAGTTAGGTTTAAGTAGTTCTACGTTCTAGGGGACAGATGACCACAGCAGTTAAGTGCCATAGTGCTCAGAGCCATTTTGAATATCCATGGCGTATGCAGCCCGAACTATTTGTTCCCACAGATTCTCGATTGGATTCAAATCGAAATAGTTTGGAGGCCAGTGGAATACGGTAAAATCATATTGGTCCTCTCCAACCTACGCACGTACACTGTGGGCTGTGTGACACGTTGCATTGTCGTGTTTGTGGATATCATTGTGCCGAGGAAAAAGAAACAGCATGTCGCGGTGAACATGGTCCCAAGGGTAGACGCATACTTTTGTTGATCTATTGCGCCTTCCAGAATGACGGTATCAACCAGGCATACGAAAACGTTCATCAGACCATGACGCTCTCTCCTCTGGCCTAGATCATTCCAAAGATTGATGCAGGATGTTTGTTTTGAGACGTACCATTCCGTACTCGGCAACGGAGCATATAACGTAATTCATCTGAAAGGCCACCTGTCGCAGCAATGATCACTGAATGGTAGTTGAGGAGACACTGTTGATAGCCCCTTGGTTCATCAGGCCGGTCAGCTGCTCAACAGTTGCACGTCCATTCGCCCATTCTTATATCAATAGCCGTCCTTCGGCCCGGTCATCGATGGCCCGTTGTGCACCACAGTTGCCTCAGCGACTGTTTTGGATACACCATTTTTCCACGTACGGTATACTTCAACCATGGCGGCAACGAACAGAATACAACACTAGCCGTTTCAGATATGTTTCCAACCCTGGCTCGATAGCCAGTGGCTATATCATTTTGAAGTCAAATAAATAACTCCGTTTCCGCATTAGAGCAATAACGGAACTGTTATCTGAATTCTCCTAACATGCTTTATATTCAGCCACTACTAGTGCTGACAACTGCTACTTGTGAGTGGTTATTGCAGTTTGACATCTAACGTAGGCAGTGATCATATTAATGTGACTGGACCGTGTATCACTTAACTTCAAAACGCTTTGCTAAAGAGTCTTGATATGACTTAATGTTCTCATATGAAAAATCACTTTATTTTTCGCTCCAACTTCGGACGATAATTGATATTTTTCGAAGTTCCTCTTCAATAGGTAGTATTTCATTATCATGTGAACTATTGACAAACGCTTTAGAAGCCAGCAAGGAGACTAATCGCTCTACCATCTCATTCGGATTGATATCTGATAGCGACTTGTGAGAGAACGTCTTCCGATCGTGAGCAACATCTTCTTCGTCTTCTTCTTCTGCTTCCTCTTCTTTTACCTCATCGTAATGATCACTATTTTCCTCGTCGTACTCATCTTATTCTTCTTCTACACCTTCTTCTTCCGCAAATATAACGTTCTTAACATATTAGTTTATCTTCATTCGGAATAGTCTTAATTGTTGGGAAGCATGTTTGTGGAAAGTTGAAGTGCACAATCCTTGGACCTTATCTCCCTCTCCTCAGATAAAAAGTGACGAGATTTATTTTAATTAACATTAGGCACATCTGGATTACGGTCTGAGGAGGAGGAGATTAGAGTTTAGCGTCCCGTCGACAACGAGGTCATTAGAGACGGAGCACAAGCTCGGATTAGGGAAAGACGGGGAAGCAAATCGTTCGTACCCTTTCAAAGAAACCATCCCGGCAATTTCCAGAAGCGAGTTAGAGAAATTACGGAACACCTAAATCAGGACGGCCTCTCCTATGTTATACTTAAGAGGGGCCACTGCGTCAGTCTTACTTCCCCAGCTTGTTGTACGCAATGGTTTCAACATTGGAGCAGATACATGAACATTCAAGACTACTAAGCGCCACGGTGACGCAGAAAAATAATGATAAATTTTCCTCACCAATCAAAAGAATGAAATTGCAGATTATGATGCCTTTATGTTACCATTCACAACTAGATTTAGGGAATGACTAATGCCAGAAACATAAAATGCCTTAGGATCAATATTTAAAATCAGCTTGTATATTCCTATGTCCACGTGTTTTGTATTAGAACAAATAACATAGCCTTTCCCCCTCATATTCTCCAAAAGTATTTTCATTTCCTCTAACTGTTTTACGACTACCATTTTAAGCCCCAAGCCAGATATATCTCTTACAGGTGCAGAGACAAGAAATTGTTCGCCAGTATTTGTCACAAGTGTAAAGTTCAGGAGAATTCACATTAACGAAATGCACTGTTATTATCATTTTCTATTCACCGTAAACGTCTGGTGTACAGTCCAAAATGGTACTATAATATTTAGCAACTTTCAATAAAGGCAATACTTTGTTTTCAGTTATTTGATGGAAAATCTAAATTATTTCATTTTCTATGCTTTTCCCCAGATAGAGATGAGATTTATTTTTGCCAACAGCGGTTCTTGTTATATTTTCGCTTGTAACTGAATCAAATTTTCCGAATAATTCGACCAACTTTAAGAAAAAATCATGTTGTTCTTAGTAAACAAGTTGTTTGAAGTTCCTCTCGAAGGAAGACACTATCTAGCTGAGCTGAAAAATGGGTAATTACATTATGGCATTCGATTACATCTTACCAATGCCGGGATTCCGCATTTAATACCTGCAGAGTTTCTGCATCGGAGTGTTGCTCGATTTAAATCTTTTAACCCGCTTTTGAAGCGGTTCTGAGTGCACTTGGGACCTGCTGTGGCTAGTTAAATATGAGGAATGGGCCGCCTGTTACTGTAACCAGCAAAAGTGAGTAACATGTTAATTTTTATGAAAATCTTCTTAAGGTTGAACAAATGTATCTAACAAAAATTTCAGTTTTTTTATCTATTCTTTCCCTTTCAGCACGCCTTTTCTCAAACTGAGTGCCTGAGGGGCGCTGGGCTGCTGCAAGGCACCGTATGGTTTATAATATTCGCAACATCAACTCATAGTGAGAATGCCTTTTTGCATTAAACCACTAATTCTTGGACACTTTTAAATGGTTGTACAAACATTACTAGCAGGGCAAGGCAAGCGACACCCCACTCTGCATTTTTGCCAAATTTATCCAGGACGGCAGTGATAGATGTGGCAATGTCGCAAAGACGTCATGGTGGGAAATTCAAATAATTTTGGTGGGAAAATAGGTCAATTTGGCTACCTCCACCAATGTAACACCTTCCCCCACCACTTCTCCCCTCCCCACCGTAAGAAAATGGCGGGAAGTCCAAATTTTAGTGGGAAAATAGGTCACTTGGGCTACCTCCACAAGCTAAAGCCATTTAACCACCACCTCACCCTTGGAATTGGTGGAAAAAACACTCAGCCTGTGCTGGGCTACTGGATAGGATGGACGTGTTTAAGCATGCAGTGTTTATTTAAGCAAATTGACTTGTCGTAGGTAGCAGCTTCATCCAGTTTGTTCAACTTGAGGTCGTGTGTCCAACTGATCTAGTAAACAGCACTGACACCAGAGGGTGCTGTCGTCCCTCCTGTGACTTAATCCAAGATGGCGCTCTGGGGAAAAATGGTGAGAAAAGACTTAGTCTATGTCCAGCTGCTGGATAGGAAGAAGTGTACTTTATTTATTTTCAGTGGGAAGTTGGAACAATTTATTTAGGAATGAATTTCACATAGTTTATTTATTTATTACAATGATACCAAACACTCACCCTGATGTGCTTGGGGTCACAATACATAGCCTACAGACCTGCAAACTGCTTGTAAATTCCCGAAATAATGCAGTACACTGGTATGTGGACACACAAACAACTCATAAATTGTCTAAATAATGCATGTATAATGCTCTGCAAACACGCTCATTCATTGTAAACAGTCGACATAAAAGCATTGCACAGCCTACTGATCTGCAAACTAATCGTAAATTACGGAACTAATGTAGTTCACTGTTCTACAGACACGCAAACAACTCGGAAATCGTCAAGATATTGCATGTAGAACATAATGCAAACACGTTCACTAATTATAAAGTGTCGAAGTACTGCATTGCACAGCCTACAGACACATTCACAGAATACTGCAGTACACTGATTCGCAGACACGTTCACCATGCATAAAATTGACAAAAAATAATGGACGTATATCGCTATGCAAACACGCTCACAATGCTTAAACAGCCGAAAATAATGCAGTGTACAAGCCGTCACTGCACATAAAAAAGCTTTCGAACCATCATTAAGAAATTCGACCGAAACATATCAGTGAACTGTTCCCTAAGCCAAGGCGGTGTTCAAACGCTGGGTCGGTCTGCCCCACAAAGCAACGATGTGGTTGGCAGCTGCCGAGGCATGTGCAGGTGTCCATTTAGGTCCCGCAAGCATGAGGTTGTGGCATCCCTGTCATACTTGACATGTGACAAATTTCTGTCGAAACACGTGTTTACCTAGCCACCGTGGCTGATACATAGCCTTTGTATCTGTGGGTCCAGCAAAATATTTGCTTAGTGGCTCACCCTCATAGGTGAAGCTAAAATGTGTCACTTTTATTCTGATGTCACATGTCTATGTAAATAACAGCTGAGTCTCCCTCTGGATGTACTATAGAAATCTGTTGCAATGCTTTCAGAAACTGTTTATGAAAATATTCCAGAATAACACAGGATGCATTCTTCCTAGTGACCCTAATGCGACAACCTGTGCACTACATATCAACCCTTCCCGGAAATCTTTAGGTGTTGCGGAAACACTTAATGGTCACTTTTGTTGTTGTAGGATCTTTGGTGATGTCTAAGCTTGTCTCCATGGAAATTATTGTACTAACATGACCTGTTTACAAAAATTCCTCAGAATAACACCGATTGCACTCTTCCTGATGGTCCTGACGAGGCACCCTGTCCATCACGTGTTACCCTTCCTGGAAGTCATAACGTTCTACTTTCAACATACATCGCAGAAATGGTAAACATTCTCACTGCTAAAAGCCTTCATCATGTCTGTGCATCCTTGCGAAATCACTCTTAATCATAAAAGCATTCTTGCTTTTTGGAAAGAGAACACTGTCAGCGCCGAGATGGGAAAATCAGAAGAATTATGGAAAAAGAACTCGAGGCATGTCCTACACAAGAGAAAAATGGCTTGAATTTTCGGTGTCCCACAGCAGCTGCTAGTCTGGAGATGTCCTAGTGCCACAATGCTGGATGAGGGACAGCATCCGGCCACAGATAGATGGCCTGCTTCAATTTGTCTTTGAACAAAGAAGACATCATGGTACTCTCAGAACTTATCATAGATACCTTGTCCCCATCTTATTCAAACGAGTCTGTAGAGGCTCCTATGCTCTGGTAAAAATGATGCCTTGCGAATGAATAGAACTTCTGATTGGCTCTTACTGAATTTACCCACCAACTCACTGATACTGCTGGTGTGAGAGCACTGTCCGCTATTTTTCTCTGCAAACGAGACTTCAGCGGTAAAACTATTTTGTACAGGTCTCCATACGGATTTTCAGGACACTTCTCGTTATCAAGTACATAGCAATATCACTTGCAGTGCCGTATCGCTTGCACAGTATAATTCCAAAGATACAGACTGGAAATTATTTATCTAGAAACCAGAAACTTTAGAGAGGTAGATTGTGCAGTAAACCACTGAGTAACTAGAAAATTATTTCGTCTGTGAAGATCTTTACGTGAAAACTCCAAAAAAAAAAAAAAAAGAGGAAAATGACATTTCCACTCACAAAAAAATGGCTTTGAGCACTATTGGACTTAACGTCTGAGGTCATCAGTCCCCTAGAACGTAGAACTACTTAAACCTAACTAACCTAAGGACATCACACACATCCATGACCGAGGCAGGATTCGAACCTGCGAATGTAGCAGTCGCATGGTTCTGGACTGAAGCGCCTAGAACTGCTCGGCCACAGAGGCCGGCTCCACTCACGAAAACTGATGTCGGTGATATAACAGATTCCAAATCATCCTTACGATTTACAGCAAACTAAGGTGTTTCTCATGTCTAGAGAACCAGCAAACGTGTCTTCCACCCATCTTTCACCTGATAGATGCACACAACACACACCACAATCGATATTCTCCCAACCAAATAAAGATGGGAAATGTGCAGAAACAGTCAGCTGGACAATTTGCATGGAAGGGAATAATTGTCCACCGCAAACACACGTCCATATTGAATCTTCTCAAATTTTCATGGAGAACACACACGATCACAAAGGCTGTCCAACACATACTGAGTATTAGTTCGTTATTCAGGCATCTAGAAGGCGACACAGTTAGGTCAGCTACATTCCTGTACCCCATTGGCCTTCCCATTCAGACAGCTCCTGCCATAGCCAGAAACGTGAATAATTCCCGCCACAGGCCACCACCACTGCAAACCACGCACCTCTAGTCAGAATTGCCTAGGTTAACGGCGACATATATATATGATCGCTGTACTTACTGTTAAATATTACGACTGCGGTTTCAATTGGACGACAATCGACAATGGGTAAAGTATCAGAAATACCCCCTTCTGACTGTTATGGCTCTGGAAATTGGAATATTTGTACCATTCTTATGAGTTCGAATAATTTTCCAAGTAAAGAAAAATCTTTCATCCCTTTGCGGCTATCGCAGTATTCCCCGTCAAATCCATACCTTCATAAGACTGGACACAGTCAATTTCCTTGCACGTGTCAGAAAACACACACATACTTTATAAGCCTGGTGCTCAAGGTGAAACTATCATGCATCCTCTACTACTGAGTATAACACTTCACTAATAACTGATTGGTGGCGATGCGAAACATTACTGAGCAAAGATCAGCGATGGGTGGACATGTGCCATAAGTTTTTCCCGCGAGTGGTACCACAGTGTCCTAGAAAGAGAGGCGTAATCGTCTTAGAGGCCACCACATGTTAAAAACATGGTCGCAACGACCATGTTACTGTCACAAGAGGTCTTGGTTCTTCAGGTGCTCACAAGTGTAGCTAATGATATCCATGTTAAAAACTATACAAGCCTTATAAATCGTGGTATTGCATTACCTCCGAATGAAGTGGTTTTTCCACATAACTATAATGGCACTGAACATACACAGTGATCGCCGGAGTGTACATTAACAAACCGAAAGTGCGGATGCACGTCGGCGACAGTGTAAGCTTTTTTATTACGAACTTACACCGAATTTAGGAAGTGATTCAGCTAAGGAACGTGGTATGAAGCCAGTATTCGCAACTTCCTCATGCCGCCACTAGATATTTCTCCAGTATCAGCAATGCGTTCTGTCTCAGTGCCATGTAAGAGGTTCTGCGACATATCCATTGGGTTATAGGGGATGGTTGATTGAGAATGATCACATACAGTAGATGGTGTGCTGATTGCGTTGGTAAGAAATATACACTAGCTTTTCAGATCTCTACAGTTACGCTTTCCAGTAGAAATACTGTCTGTGATTTAGAATCAAGTCTTTCCATTCAACCACCTACCTGCATTGTATTCTATGGAGAAGTCCTTTAATCATTACAGCTACTAGTGAATCATATTCTTGGCACTCTCATATCTCGAAACATGTCACCTTTTTCGAACTGTATCTTACAGTAACATTCAAATGTAGTTTTAGATAGTCCCTATGCATCTTGTAACAGCTCCTCAGACTCTGCCCTGCCATCCCTGCAGCTTTGCGCATGTAAGAGTTTCAGTTTAAGTCGGAACTGAGCATAAGCTGGAGAGAGCTACAGGGTGAATATAACTGAAGTTAAACTTTCAAACCACTATAGAAATAACACTACTGTTCAGAATGATGTCAAATTGCAACGGAATATTATAGGAGAAGGGGGAAAACATATGGCAGAAGAAAAATACATAGTTATAAAATCTAGCAATAGATGGCGCAAACTGTACTACTCGGTGTGCATGGGTGTACAGATGTGATACTGTTAGTTACGAAAGCCCATCCACCACAGCAAGGTCATATCACATCAGAGGGGAAAAATCGGTTTTTAATGGCCCTGAGGCCAAAACAGCAAAAAAAGCATCAATCAAAATCAAATCGGATTATTAATTTCCGTGTGACTGGCGTAAAACATGTTCAACTTGCTGTCCACCATTTTCAGGAACAAACTGAAATCGGGAGAAAGCATGTTCCACAATCGAACCAAGTGTTTCCGGGGTCACGTTGAGATTGTCTTGCGAAATGCGTGCCTTCAATGCAGTTAAGTTTGCAGTCGGAACACTGAACACAACATCTTTCAGATAGACCCACAGTCGGAAGTCACACAGATTAAGATCAGGTCATCAGGATGGCCAGGCTGTGGGAAAATGGTGGCTGATAATTCTAGAATTTCTGAAATGGCTCTTCAGAAGCTGCTTAACTGGATTTGCATATGTGTGGAGTTGCGCAGTCTTGCATAAAAATGATCCCATCCACACATCCACGCTGTTGGAAAGCTGGAATGACGTGATTGCGCAAAAGACACTCATAGCGCTTTCCAGTGACGGTACAGGTAACAAGACCGGAAGCACCTGTCTCTTCGAAAAAATATGGCCCTATTATAAATGATGCCGTAAACTCGCGCCACACAGTGACCTTTTCAGGATGAAGTGGTACTGGTTGATTTGCGTGTGGATTTTCTGTTGCCCATATTCGACAATTCTGTGTATCGGAAACATGGCAATGTGCTCTGCATGAATGACCACGCTTCAGACAAGCATTAGTCTTAAGAACTTCATTCGATAGTTAAGAATTTGAAGTGGATTCAGAAGGAAACCCGGTTGTTGTACAGGCAATGAAACTAAATTAAGCGAATGCCGATTAGAATGCAGCGGGATAGCAGACAGCCAGCTGGCCAGAGCGGGGGTAGTAATCGGACGCGGTAGGCGTGCACGGTGACTTGCGAGAACGTGAAAGCGGAAGGACACAGGAAACTAGGGGTAGCTTAGAAATACGACACAGTATCCACAGGCGGACACTCTTTAGGGATGGAGAGGGTGGACTGGTCCGACCAGAGGCTGCTGAAGCGTAAAAAAGTAGTTCATTTGAAAAAAACTTAAATTAGAGCAGAGGGCCAGAGTAAAATTGGCAGAAGAGTGTAAATCAAAAGTGAATATGCGCAGAAAGCAACAAGGAAAGTATAAGGTAAAATGTGTCTGTTTAAAGAAAAGTTGGTGGTGGTTGTCACAAGCGGTTTAGAGGGGGAGAAGGGCGTACAGCAAGCCATTCTTGAGGACTTGCTGTTTGACTGGGGAGCAGTACAGATGGCCAGCATTTGCGCTCCCGCAAGATTACAAACTAAGCTTTGTTTTTTGGCTAAAACTGAATAAGACCGTGACAAAGCAACGTTCGTGTAGGTGTGAAGTTATTTTGCCTGTGAATGAATGTTTATCTTCATATTTGACAATTAATGAGGCATAAACGCAAACCGGTAATTGACCAAGCTTAATGCGAGCAACAACATGACAGTCATTGAAAACAATAAGTCAGCTGCTGTTCTCACTCCTCCTGTTGCAATTCTGTTTTTGTTTTCTGCCCATGATCATTATGACCAATTGGTTATGATCATGCTAATTTTTATATGGGGTATCAAGTGTAAGCATAGACTTAATTCCATGGAGTCCGGTAATACAAGATCCTGGCCTTGTGTATTAAAAGATCCACACGGCAGCTGAGTGAATTATTTTAATATGATCAAAATTGGGTTTAGCCTAATTGAGACAACAACCAAAGGCACTCAGTATCCGACAGTGGTCTTTAACCCACTTAGTAGGGCATATCCGTCTGACCACTATTTGGCTGGATTCTGGCGTGTAAACTACGATTTTACAATTATTTTTTGTAATAAAATGTATTAAAGCAGCTTGAGGCCAACGTGTCTCTAGAATACAACCTCTTTTATCAGAGCTGCGTTGCATTGTTTAGTAGCATGGACATTCCTCACCAAACCTTAGTTCTACGTATTTGATAAGTCCAGAGTCACAGGGTGCCGAATAACGTATGAGCGGCTGAACTGCAGGTAAGGGGAGAGAAAGTGAGGAGGCTGACTACTCTGCCACCGTGCAGGTAGGTCACAATGAGGACCTGCCATGCACCCCTGTAAATCTACTGCTTACCGTACCAGACATACATGTCCGAAAGAACAGATACCATATCCATATATGTACACTATTGGCCATTAAAGTTGCTACATCAAGAAGGAATGCAGATAATTAACGGGTATTCATTGGACAAATATATTGTACTCGAACTGACTTGTGATTACATTTTCACGCAGTTTGGGTGCATAGATCCGGAGAAATCAGTACACAGAACAACCACCTCTGGCCGTAATAACGGCCTTGATACGCCTGGGCATTGAGTCAAACAGAGCTTGGATAGCGTGTACAGGTACAGCTGCCCATGCAGCTTCAACACCATACCACAGCTCATAGAGAGTAGTGACTGGCGTATTGGGGCGAGCCTGTTGTTCGGCCACCATTCACCAGACGTTTTCAATTGGTAAGAGATCTGGAGAATGTGCTGCGAGGGCAGCAGTCGAACATTTTCTGTATCCAGAAACGCCCGTACAGGACATGCAACATGCGGCCGTGCATTATCCTGCTGAAATGTAGGGTTTAGCAGGGATCGAATGAAGGGTAGAGCCACGGGTCGTAACACATCTGAAATGTAACGTGCACTGTTCAAAGTGCCGTCAATGCGAACAAGAGGTGACCGAGACGTGTAACCAATGGCACCCCATACCATCACGCCGGGTGAAGCTCCAGTATGGCGATGACGAATACACGCTTCCAATGTGCGTTCACCGCGATGTCGCTGAACACGGATGCGACCATCATGATGCTGTAAACAGAACCTGGATTCATCCGAAAAAAATGACGTTTTGCCATTAGTGCACCCAGGTTCGTCGTTGAGTACAACATCGCAGGCGCTCCTGTCTGTGATGCAGCGTCAAGGGTAACCGCAGCCATGGTCTCCGAGCTGCTAGTCCATGCTGTTGCAAACGTCGTCGAACTGTTTGTGCAGATGGTGGTTGTCTTGCAAACGTCCCCATCTGTTGACTCAGGGATCCAGACGTGGCTGCACGATCCGTTACAGCCATGACGATAAGATGGCTGTCATCTCGACTGCTAGTGATGCGAGGCCGTTGGGATCCAGCACGACGTTCTGTATTACCCTTCTGAACCCACCGATTCCATATTCTGCTAACAGTCATTGGATCTCAGCCAACGCGAGCAGCGACGTCGCGATACGATAAACCGCAATCGCGATAGGCTACAATCCGATCTTTATCAAAGTCGGAAACGTGATGGTACGCACTTCTCCTCCCTACACGAGGCATCACAACAACGTTTCACCAGGCAACGCTGGTGAACTGCTGTTTGTGTATGAGAAATCGGTTGGAAACTTTCCTCATGTCAGCACGTTGTACGTGTTGCCACTGGCGCGAACCTTGTGTGAATGCTCTGAAAAGCTAATCATTTGCGTATCACAGCATTTTCTTCCTGTCGGTTAAATTTCGTGTCTGTAGCACGTCGTCTTCGTGGTGTAGCAATTTTAATGGCCAGTAGTGTATATAGAAGCAGTTTTGTACATTCAGCGTCTCATGAAAGAATGAAGCGTACCGAGTCTGTAATGCTGTTCTGCACCCATCCAAGTGCACAACATTTCTCCAGATGTGCGTATGTCGAAGGGTTAGTACCCCTTATTGGCGTATGGTAGTACATATGAAAGTGTTGTGATGTAATAGCAGACGGTTAAGAAGAACAAGAAAAGGGCGGTTTTTATGCATAATGGTGCTTTAGACAGATGGAGTTCTAAGCATTTTACGTAAATCAACTACACCATCAATTGTAAAGAATTGTTCTAGTGCCTGGTAACAGAGAACATAAACACATGCAGTCCTCAGGCAACACGATTCTTCACTTAAAACAGGCTGTGATGTTAGATTGTTTCCGACCTATTAGTCACGTGGAATGCAATTCTGTTAATTTTTCAATTTAAGAAATATATTTCCACCGATGACACACATCCTTCTTGAAGGTTTATCTACGATAAACTGTGGTTACAAATTGTAAAATGAGAAAACTACTTCCTTAAAACATCGTTTATGTGTGATACATGCAGAATATAGCTTTCCAGAGGTGTATAGCGTCCACTGCTCACATCTGATCACGGTTGAGAATTTGTGCTACGCTTGCATCAGTCCTACAGAAAATGATCGTTAGTAATGAAGAATACCTCTTACAGGAAAACAGATAAACGCATAGCAGTGGTGTTTGGTAAACAGACAATCTGTCAAGCAGATGTATACATGAGGATTGCAGTACCTCACGAACACCTGTCGCTAACATAGAATCACCCTACCTGTGAAACTGAAGTCTCGATTTTATATCCAAGATGTGACAGGAAGATGGAGTACGTCACATAAATCTTACTTCGTTTAGAGGAATGTGTCGAAACAGGATGGTCATGTTTCATCACACATGAGATGGAACTCCTGTGATGACTGGGAGATTTGCTGTTAATGGTCGTAAGCAGACAGTGCTCTAAGTCACACACAGACCATGCGGTAGTATACTAGTTGAAAGCAGGCTATGTCACACAACTGATGCATCCTGACAGAACAATGGGAAAAATGGTCAAATGACCTGCAGCAACATCTCCCTCTCTGTCTAGAATGCATCATCAGTCTACCATTAAATCGTACCTCTTTACATCTCCATCTCAACCGATCACTCCATCCATTTTCTGTCATCCTTTAACGCAGACGCAAGTAATTTTAGAGGCAGATGGGTCTCTGTTTTTCCAAGTAAGCATCAAAAACAGCAGTCAACTCGTGTTTATCACTATTACCTCAATAAACATACAGTAGAATGCTGCCTCAACAGAAAAAAATGACTGTTTCTCTGGTTCCCGATGCTTCCTGTCAATGTTTTCTCGGTTTTCTCTTGCTGTCGCATACTCGTTCCCAAGTACAAGAATTTTTCTGCGCCAACCAGAAGACATGCAAGTACTTTCTCAATTTACCCGCTTTTTGGTGTATTTTCCCTCAATTTATACGTATTTTCCTTAATTTTTCGTAATTCTATCGATTTTATGTCACTTCTACCCATGCGACCATGACATCACTTCTCGTTCCGTATTCAAAAATTTCTTGTAAATGTTGTACAGATGCCAACACCTAGTGCAAATGAACTATTTTTCTGGTCTGGCGGCATAGTATAGCACCAGTCACCCCCACCCACATATTCTACAGTTCCAGCCCATCTGCTCTGTTTCCTGTGTGCCTGTGTCTGTGTGTGTGTCGCCGATGTCCCCCATCACCAGGTCTTCCCGCTGGTCGACCAAACTTCGAACACAGAACACGTCTTCAGACGTAACGCGTGATTGGTCCACCTTCGAGCCCTACCACATATGTGATGCGTGGTGGATCCGCCCCCGAACATCGCTCAGGACATTATGTCTGGTGGATCCACATTCAAACCCTATCCTGGACTTGGCATATTGTGGATACGCGTCCCAACATCTCTCTGGATATAATGCACAACAGATCGTCACTTGAACGCATCTCGGGTCTACTGTGCGTACTGGGAATTCTTGTCTATAGAGAAATTAGCGGGCGGTGCTCCCAAACGGACAGCATCAGTAATTTGGCGGGTAAATTTAGTAAGAGCGAATCAGAATTCTCCATTCATTCATAAGACATCATTAACGGTGATTTCGCAGGCTTCCACAGATATAATGAAAGATTTCAGTGTCTGCCGTTTCTGAGACATATGTAGAAAGCAGGATGTTACGATTTGCAGGAAGGGTAACACGTGATGGATGGGGTGCCTCGTTAGGGCCTTCAGGAAAGATGCAGTCATTGTTATTCTGGGCTATTTTCGTAAACAGTTTCTGAAAGCATTGCAATAGATTTCTATAGCACGTCCAGAGGGAGACTCGACTGTTAATAGAAATGTGACGTCATTATAACACTGAGAACCTTTTAGCTGCCCCTGCAAGGGTCAGCTGCTATGCAAACATCACGTTGGACCTGCGTGTACAAAGGCTATGCATCAGCCACAGTGGCTAGGTAAACACGTTTTAACAGAAATTTCTCATGTGTCAAGAATGAAAGGGATGCCACCAGCTCATCCTTGTGGGACTCAAATGGACACTTGCATGTGACTCATCAGCTGACGGCCTCATCGTCACTCTGTGGGGCATGCCAGCCTGATGTGTGGGCACCGCCATGGCGTGCACCTTGGAGATCTGTAGGGAACAATTCGCTGATACGTTGTGGTCGAATTTCTTAATGATACTTCGAAACCTTTTTTATGTGCAATGAGTGTTTGTACACTTCATTATTATCAGCTATTTAATACTTGTGAGTGTGTTTGCATAGCGTTATACATGCATTATTTGTTGACAGTTTTATGTGTTGTGAACTTGTCTGAGCATCAGTGTACTGCATTATTATGTGAACGTGTCTGTAGTTTATGCAATAAATTATTTGAACAGTTTATAAATATTGAGTGTGTTTGCATGGTGTGTCACATGCGTTATTTAGAATGTTTGCGAGTTGGAATACTGGAAACTTGTGGTAAGGTCTTATGGGAACAAACTGCTGGGGTTACCAGTTTGCTGTGGACCTCATGTTGAACAGACTGGATGGAGCTACTGCCTGTTACAACTCCATTTGTTTAAATAAACACTGCATGCAAAATAAAGACTTATTCCCATCCTATCCAGCAGCCCAGCACAGGCTGTTTCCTTTTCCCACCAATTCCAAAGAAGAGGTGGTGGCTGGATGACTTAGGTTAGTTTAGGTAGCCCAAGTGACCTTTTTTCCCGCCATTTTCTTAGGTTAATGGAGGTAGCCCAAGTGAACTATTTTCCTGCCACAATTTGAGCTTCTTGCTATTATCTTGGTGTGGGGAGGGGAGGGGAGCGGGGTTTTAGGTTAGTGGAGGTAACCCAATTGACCTGTTTTCCTGCCAAAATTTGTACTTCCCACCATGACGTCATTGCGACATTTTCACATCTATCGCCGCCATTGTGGATAAATTTGGCAACAGTGCAGTGTGGGGTGACACCAGCCTTGCCCCACTACTAACATTAACTTTTAACACAATTGTTGCTGTTGTCTTTACTGGACGGCCTATAAGATAAGCCTGATGCAGAGTCATCTTCACCTACGTGATGTTGTTTCGAAGTTACTTGATAAAAATAAATTGTGTGGCAAATGAAACATGTTTCTTAGAAACACAGCAAGTACAGTTCTACATCAGCAACACAAAGTACGAATTGACCGCTATATCAAATTTCACTCGCATATTAACTTTTACCTCTAGTCCAGTAACAGACATAGCAACAAATACTACTGCAGCACTATGAAACTGCCATCACAGAGCCGCAAATTCACTGCACATATGGCAAGGTTCGGTTCTTAGCCCGTGCAATGGATACCATTTTACCACGCGAGTATTATTGCGGTCGAGCTGTTGACGTGTGATCCGAAGTGTGGCAGTAAAATATTCTGCAGAAATGGAAATGTTCTGGACTCGGTTCGTTCAGTGCAGACAACTGTCCAAGCATTTCTTCCACACAATGATGAACACTGAAAGGTGTATAGCACAGATACAGTAGTAGAAGTGGAAAGAAGTGCTGTGGAACCCAAAAAAAAAAAAAAAGTTCAGCACCACAGTTAAAGATGTATGGAAAATTATTAGTGAAGAAATGCAGCCGGACGGAGTGGCCGAGAGGTTATAGGCGCTACAGTACGGAACCACGCGACCGCTACGGTCGCAGGTTCGAATCCTGCCTTGGGCATGGATGTGTGTGATGTCCATAGGTTAGTTAGTTTTAAGTAATTCTAAGTTCTAGGGGACTGATGACCTTAGAAGTTCAGTCCCATAGTGCTCAGAGCCATTTGAACCATTTTTGAAGAACTGCAGGTACCAAAACGAAATCGGGTATCCATTCTTTTTAGATCGGTTCGATTGTTGAAATCAAGAGCTCGCAACTAGATAATGACATTTGAGTAAAGTCTCTCATAGCAGCTACCAGAGTCATAAATGCTGTATCATGCATTAGTCTGTTTCCACTTCCCAGTTATCAGGTAAACAGTTCTTTCATCCAGCAACATACCTGTCTTTTTGGCTTATTTCTCTTTTGATTAAATTATACAACAGAAAGAAGGCAGCTGATGCACGAGTACTATCTAATTTCTATGCTGTACACGAGTGGCGAGCTGACATTTCAGCAGGCGATCACGGGGCAACTCAGTGAGCGTATCACGCAGCAGAGACGAATGTGTATTGGTCTGCTGTGCTGTGTGAGAGAGCTTCATTACACAGGGAAACTGTGTGCCGTTGACATACAGAGTATGTCCCTAGATGTAGGAAGTAACGGCTCTCCTTTTCACAATGCATGGTCGGATTTCTGATCTGATTAGGAAACGTGGGGACCTTACAACTAAGGAAGAAAAAAACACAAAATAGGTAAATAAATAAGTTAATGTTTTAGAAATTTTAAATGTTTGCTACATTATCCACTGTTACAAAATCAATACTCGATCCCTTACAGCAATTGTAGCTTCTTCGTTTCATTTCTTATTTCCGAGACAGAAATTGCTTTTGCGTCTTTGGTTCAGCAGTGTGTGTTCATCATTCGGTTAACATAAAATAAAAGAATACCGCCAAGAGTCGCTTACTGGCAACAGGAAGAAGCGATTTGCAACGCCGTCTTGGAGATGGGGTGGCAATACCGGAGATGTATGCGACGCGAGGTATGTATGTAACAACAGCTGCTGTACATAGTGAAAGTTAAGGATAGGATAGTGAGTGATATGCAAATAAACGCTTTATTTGTTGAAAAAAATGGCATAAATCTTTGGTTCTCATCTAGTGTGTCCATAGCACACAAAGGAAATAGCGCCATGCTAGGATATGAAGAAGGCGTTATTTCTGACATGCCATGACCACGATTTATACCTCAAAACGAGCAGTTTTGAAAGCACTTTCATGAATGGTAGCGCAAAGTATAGGCGCTGCTGGGACGTCACGTGCTGACATTTATTTTTATTTCCTTATTATAAAGTGTCCCAGATCCACTGACCATAAAATCAGTATTATTATAACTTTGAATGTATCTTCGGTCTTGGGTGATCGGGCTCCTAAGCGATCTCCACTTATTACTGCAGTATCGTATTTGTTACTGATTTCTACATACTGGGTTCCTTTTTATTAATAATGAGACTTTCCTTGAATCTGTTTTTTTAACTGTCGAGTTCTTTGAATACAGTTATATTTGTGGAGTTCGGAAGCTGTGGTGACTGCTTCGATTTGATCAGCACGTGCTTCTCTTAGCATAATTTCATACATTGGCCATCTGTAATTACAGCAGGTGCTCTGTCATGTGTCTTCCTACACACGGTGTTTTAATGATTTGCTTGGTTCGGCGGAAGGCTATTTGATCCAATCCTTTTAACAAAAGTGATTGGGTAACAGAGTGTTGTTCCTGACAGAACCATTAGGGTAGGTGACGCAAGCTGAAGATTCCAGTCCATTGTTAGGATACTAAGAAAATACAATCACTCCACGAAGGAGTCTGTTCTCAAAACACTTGCGCGACTCATCCTAGAATATTGCAAATCTGTGGGAGGCTCACTGGTATCATTAAAATGGGATAGTGAACAGGTAGAGAGCATGAATGTCACAGGATTGTATGAGCCCTGAGAGGACGTTACTGAGATGATAAAGAAACTGAACTGGAAGACACTTGAAGTCAGATACAAACAATTCCGCGAAAGTCTCCTTACAAATTGTCAAGAACCAGTTCTAAATGGTTAACCTAGAAATGTATTACAACCCCCCTTCGTATCTCTCCCGTAGGGACCGCGAGGACGAGAGTAGATTAACTGCTGCATGCGCAGAGGCAATAAAGCAATCATTTTTCCTACACTTCAGCGCGTAATGGAAAGGAAAGAAGCTCAAATATTTGGGACAATGGAAAGTAACTTCTGCCGTGCAGTTCATAGTGGTTTATAGATTATACATGTAGTATGAACTCACAGTTTTCCTCAAGTACAGGGCCTCTAAAATTATCCGATAGGGTTCCGTGAGAACTACGACATTCTTCTCTCCAAGAATTCCCATTTGTGTTACCTAAGTATTACAAGCATCTTTTATATCTGCATCTACATGGATACTCTGCAAATCACATTTAAGTGCCTGGCAGATGGCTCATCGAACAACCTTCACAATTCTCTATTATTCCAATCTCGTACAGCGCGCGGAAAGAATAAACACCTCTATCTTTACGTGCGAGCTTTGATTTCCCTTATTTTATCGTGGTGATGGTTCCGCCCTATGTAGGTCGGTGTCAACAAACTATATTGGCACTCGGAGGAGAAGGATGGTGATTGGAATATCGTGAGAAGATTCCGTCGCAACGAAACACGCCTTTCTTCTAATGATTTCCAGCCCAAATCTCGTATCATTTCTGTGACACTCTCTCCCATATTTCGCAATAATACAAAATGTGTTGCCTTTCTTTGAACTTTTTCGATGTACTCCGTCAATCCTACCTGGTAAGGATCCCACACCGCGCCGCAGTATTCTAAAAGAGGTCGGACAAGCGTAGTGTAGGCGGTCTCCTTAGTAGGTCTGTTACATTTTCTAAGTGTCCTGCCAATAAAATGCAGCCTTTGGTTAGCCTTCCCGACAACATTTTCTATGTGTTCTTTCCAATTTAAGTTGTTTGTAATTGTAATACGTAGGTAATTAGTTGAATTTACAGCTTTTAGATTAGACTGATTGATCGTGTAACCGAAGTTTAACGAGTTCCTTTTAGTACTCATGTGGATGACCTCACACCTGTTGTTATTTAGGGTCAACTGCTAATTTCCACACCATTCAGATATATTTTCTAAATCGTTTCGCAGTTTGTTTTGGTCTTCTGATGACTTTATTAGTCGATAAACGACAGCGTCATCTGCAAACAACAGAAGACGACTGCTCAGATTGTCTCCCAAATTGTTTATATAGATAAGGAACAGCAAAGGGCCTATAACGGTACCTTGGGGAACGCCTGAAATCACTTCTGTTTTACTCGATGATTTTCCGTCAATTACTACGAACTGTGACCTCTCTGACAGGAAATCGCAAATCCAGTCACATAACTGAGACGATATTCCATAAGCACACAATTTTATTACGAGCTGCTTGTGTGGTACAGTGTCAAAAACCTTCCGGAAATCCAGGAACACGGAATCGATCTGAAATCCCTTGAAAATAGCACTCAGCACTTCATGTGAATAAAGAACTAGTTGTGTTTCACAGGAACGATGTTTTCTAAACCCATGCTGACTGTTTGTCGATAGACAGTTTCCTTCGAGGTAATTCATAATTTTCGAACACATAATGTGTCCTAAAATCGTGATGCATATCGACGTTAACGATATGGGCCTGTAATTTAGTGGATTACTCCTACTAACTTTCCTGAATATTCGTGTGACCTGTGCAAATTTCCAGTCTTTGGGTACGGATCTTTCGTCGAGCGAACGGTTGCATATGATTGTTAAGTATGGATCTTTTGCATCAGCATACTCCGAAAGGAACCTAATTGGTGTACAGTCTGGACCAGAAGACTTGCTTTTATTAAGTGATTTGAGTTGCTTCACTACTCCGAGGATATTTACTTCTACGTTACACATGAATTCTGGAATATTTACTTCGTCTTCTTTTGTGAAGGTATTTCGGAAGGCTGCGTTTAGTAAATCTGCTTTGGTAGCACTGTCATCGATAGTATCTCCATTGTTCTCTCGCATAGAAGGCATTGATTGTTTCTTGTCGCTAACGTGCTTCACATACGACCAGAATATTTTTGGATTTTCTGCCAGGTTTCGAGACAAAGTTTCGTTGTGGAAACTGTTATAGGCGTCTCGCATTGAACTTCGCGCTAAGTTTCGAGCTTCTGTAAAGGATCGCCAATCTTGGGAATTTTGCGTCACTTTAAATTTGGCATGTTTGTTTCGTTGTTTCTGCAACAGTGTTCTAAAACGTTTCGTGTACCAAGGAGGATCAGCTCCACCATTTGTTAGTTTATTTGGTGTAAACCTCTCAATTGCTGCCGATACTATTTCTTTGAATTTAAGCCTCATTTGGTCTACACTTACATCGTTAATTTGCAATGAGTGGAGATTGTCTCTCAGGAAAGCGTCAAGTGAATTTTTATCTGCTTTTTTGAATAGGTATACTTTGCGCTTATTTTTCGAGAATTTAGGGATTACAATATTCAGTCTCGCTACGACAATCCTGTGTTCACTAATCCCTATATCGGTTTTGATGCTGGTTATTAACTCAGGATTATTTGTTGCTAAGAGGTAAAGTGTGTTTTTACAACCGTTAACTACTCGCGTAGGCTCATGAACTAACTGCTTCTAAAGAATTTTCAGAGAATGCGTTTAGCACAATTTCGCATGATATTTTATGCGTACCTCCGGAATTAAACATGTATCTTGGCCACCACATCGAGTGTAAATTAAAGTCACTACCAACTATTATCGTATGAGTCGGGTACGTGTTTGAAATCAAACTCAAGTTTTCTTTGAACCTTTCAGCAACTGTATCATCTGAAATGGGAGGTCGGTAAAAGGATCCAATTATTATTTTATTCCGGTTGCCAACAATGATCTCTGCCCATACTACCTCACAGGAAGTATTTACTTCAATTTCGCGACTAGTTAAACTACTTCGAACAACAACAAACACGCCACCGCCAACCGAGTTTAGCCTATCTTTTCGGAACACCGTTAGCTTCTTCGCAAAAATTTCGGCTCAGCTTATATCCGGCTTTAGCCAGCTTTCAGTGCCTATAACGAATTGAGCAATAGTGCTTCTTAATAGCGCTTGGAGCCCTGGTACCTTCCCAGCACAGCTACGACGATTTACAACTGTTATACCAATGGTTCCTGTATCTATGTTCTTCCTGTGTTCAGCCTGTACCCTTTGTGACTGAAGCCCACTTGTGTTTTCCCGAGACCCTCAAACCTAAAAAAACCGCCCAGTCCACGCCACACAGCCCCTGCTACCCGTGTAGTCGCCTCCTGCGTATAGTGGACACCTGACCTATTTAGCGGAACTCGAAACCCAACCACCCTTTGGCGCAAGTCGAGGAATATGCAGCCTACTCGGTCGCAAAACCGTCTGAGCCTCTGATTCAGACCCTCCACTCGGCTCTGTACCAGAGGTCCGCAATCAGGCCTGTCGGCTATGCTGCAAATGGTCAGCTCTGCTTTCATCTTGCAAGCGAGAGTGGCAGCCTTTACCACTTCCGTTGGCCGCTCGAAACCAGAGAGAATCTCTTCTGATCCAAAGCGACATACATCATTGGTACCGACGTGAGCAACCACCTGCATTTGCCTGCACCCTGTGCTCTTCATGGTATCCGGGAGGACCCTTTCCACATCTGGCATGACGCCACCTTGTATGCACACGGAGTGTACATTGGTTTTCTTACTCTCCTTGTCAGCCAGGTCCCTTCAAATTCATTCGATGATTATTGTCATGCCTACGTGACAAGGACTCTGAATGGTCGAAAGACGCCCGAGAATGTGTCGCACTAGCGTCGTATATGTAACTTCCTTTAGAGACACGCTACAGTTTCTCAGAGCCGTTTTAACTAATCTAAATTTCCATTCGCCTTCTCTAATACTCTGTTTGCATGTTTGTCTCATTTTATACTGCTTCTTAGCGTTACCCTCAAATATTTAAACAATGAGATGTATTCAATATCTTCATCACTGATCTTGTAATTGGATATTGTCGGGTTCTTTGTCTCTAATATACTCATTATCTTGCATTTATTCAGATTTGATGAGAGTTATTGCTCATTATACTCAGGAAGGAAACAGTGTACGTGAGAGGAAAAACAGCTACCAAGTTATACTTTTAACATATTTCACATATGCACATTACAAAATCATACACTGAAGTGTCCTATAAATAAAGAGTATAACACTTAGTGTTTTTTAAATTTATTATTATGATTATTATCATTTATTATTTCATATTTCAATTATCAACTATATCTACACCTGGGCCGGCCGTGGTGGCCAAGCGGTTAAAGGCGCTACAGTCTGGAACTGCGCAGGTTCGAATCCTGCCTCGGGCATGGATGTATGTGATGTCCTTAGGTTAGTTAGGTTTAAGTAGTTCTAAGTTCTAGGGGACTGATGACCTTAGAAGTTAAGTCCCATAGTGCTCAGAGCCATTTGAACCATTTTTTTCTACACCTGGATTCTGAACAACAAACCCCTTCTGTTTCATCGACTCTACTGCCAGAGCCCATGTTTGATCTGACCTCGAATATAATATGTAGTAGTACTTTCTTCCCACGGTTGCTTTTTTTTGCCTTCCTTAATACTGTAAAGACCTTGAAGATTATACATTAATTTTAATGTTAAGCTTTACTAGTGTACACGTATTTGAAACAATGTGTTATGTGTCAATCTGAAGCAAACAAATGTAATTTGGTGCCATTACTGATTTCAATTTCGAACTTCAACTACCAGTCCATCAATGAAGTGTGACGATTTTTTTTAGTGAAAATTTCATTTCCAATATCTACACTCCCTAGTGAGTTGTCCATACTATGTCTAAAGGCAACTTTCGAAGCGATACGCAAAAGAGTATTATGCTGACGTGAAAATACCATGCTGAAACTAGCTTTTATATAATTATATACACATAGTACTTCGAACACCGCGCAGATGTTTTTTTTAATAACATTGAAGAGCATATCGGTAACCGTTGTAAAAAATTTGTCATTTAATATCACATTATCTAAGACAGTAAAAAAAGGATATAACTGGAAGGGAATACATCTCAACTCTTGGAATCCCATAATCATTTTACGGCACGTTACAAATTATGCAATATTTATTCATATTTTTCTCTTTCCTTTACAAGAAACGTGCGTCCTTGACTTCCATCGTGTATTCCTTTACAGTGAATGACGAAATTTTGGGTTTAGTAGTCTGCACTTATTTGAAAGAAACGTTATCTCTGTTTGTTTAACTGTGTAGTACTGATGGAGAATGTACATTAGAGCATTAAGAACGAATTGTAGGAAGTGTGTGCTGCGGAAGCACAGCTCGAAAGAAGTTACTAACATTCAGATATCTGTAATGTAGAGTAACTTTTGAAAGTCGTCCGGGCATGGATGTGTGTGATGTCCTTAGGTTAGTTAGGTTTAAGTAGTTCTAAGTTCTAGAAGACTGACGACCTCAGAAGTTAAGTCCCATAGTGCTCAGAGCCATTTGAACCATTTTTTTGAAAGTCGTCATAGGCGACATCAGTTATTTGTTGTTGTTGTGGTCTTCAGTCCAGAGACTGGTTTGATGCAGCTCTTCATGATACTCTATCCTGTGCAAGCTTCTTCATCTACTGCAACCTACATCCTTCTGAATCTGTTTAGTGTATTCGTCTCTTGGTCTCCCTCTACGATTTTTACCCTCCACTCTGCCCTCCAATACTAAATTGGTGATCCCTTGATGCCTCAGAATATGTCTTACCAACCGATCCCTCCTTCGAGTCAAGTTGTGCCACAAATTTCTCTTCTCGTCAATTCTATTCAATACCTCCTCATTAGTTATGTGCTCTACACATCTAATCATCTGCATTCTTCTGTAGCACCACATTTCGAAAGGTTCTATTCTCTTTTTGTCTAAACTATTTATCGTCCAAGTTTCGATTCCATACATGGCTACACTCCATACAAATACTTTCAGAAAAGACTTCGTGACACTTAAATCTATACTCGATGTTAACAAATTTCTCTTCTTCAGAAACGCTTTCCTTGCCATTGCCAGTCTACATTATCCTCTCTACTTCGACTATTATCAGTTTTTTGCTCCCCAAATAGTAAAACTCATTTACTACTTTAAGCGTCTCATTTCCTAATCTAGTACCCTCAGCATCACCCGATTTAATTCGACTACATTCCATTAATCTCGTTTTGCTTTTGTTGATGTTCATCTTATATCCTCCTTTCAAGACATTGTCCATTCCGTTCAGCTGCTCTTCCATGTCCTTTGCTATCTTTGACACAATTACAATGTCATCGGCGAACCTCAAAGTTTTTATTTCTTCTCCATAGATTCTAATTCCTGCTCCGAATTTTTCTTTTGTTTCCTTTACTGCTTTCTTCATATACAGATTGAATAACATCGGGGACTGGCTACAACCCTGTCTCACTCCCTTCCCAACCACTACTTCCCGTCGACTCTTTTACCTGCCACCTGGTTTCTGTACACATTGTAAATAGCCTTTCGCTCCCTGTATTTTACCCCTGCCACCTTCAGAATTTGGAAGAGAGTATTCCAGTCAAGATTGTCAAAAGCTTTCTCTAAGTCTACAAATGCAAGAAACGTAGGTTTGCCTTTCCTTAATTTATTTTCTAAGATAAGTCATAGGGTCAGTATTGCCTCACGTGTTCCAAAATTTCTACAAAATCCGAACTCATCTTCCCGGAGGTCGGTTTCTACCAGTTTTTCCATTTGTCTGTAAAGAATTCGTGTTAAGATTTTGCAGACGTGGCTTCTTAAACTGATAGTTCGGTAATTTTCACATCTGTTAACACCTGATTGCTTTGGGATTGGAATTATTATATTCTTCTTGAAGTCTGGGGGTATTTCACCTGTCTCATACATCTTGCTCACCAGATGGTAGAGTTTTGTCAGGGCTGGCTCTCCCAAGGCTATCAGTAGTTCTAATGTGATGTTGCCTACTCCCATGGCCTTGTTTCGACTTATGTCTTTGAGTTCTCTGTCAACCTCTTCACACAGTATCATATCTCCCATTTCATCATCATCTACATCCTCTTCCATTTCCATAATATTGTCCTCAAGAACATCGCCCTTGTATAGACCCTCTATATACTCCTTCCACTTTTCTGCTTTCCCTTCTTTGCTTAGAACTGGGTTTCCATCTGAGCTCTTTAATTTTCCTGTAGGCAGTATCTATCTTACCCCTAGTGATGTACGACTCTACATCCTCACATTTCTCCACTAGCAATCCCTTCTTAGCCATTTTGCACTTCCTGTCGATCTCATTTTTGAGACGTTTGTATTCCTTTTTGCCTGCTTCATTTACTGCATTTTTGTATTCACTCCTTTCATCAATTACATTCAGTATCTCTACTGTTACTCAAGGATTTCTGTTATCACTCGTCTTTTTACATACGCGATCCTCTGCTGACTTCACTATTTCATCTCTCAAAGCCACCCATTCTTCTTCTACTGTATTTCTTTCCTCCATTCCTGCCATTTGTTCCCTTGCGCTCTCCCTGAAACTCTGTACAACCTCTGGTTTAGTCAGTTTATCCAGGTCCCATCTCCTTACATTCCCACCTTTTTGCAGTTTCTTCAGTTTTAATCTACAGTTCATCACCCATAGATTGTGGTCAGAGTCCACATCTGCCCCTGGAAATGTCTTACAATTTAAAACCTGGTTCCAAAATCTCTGTCTTACCATTATATAATCTATCTGAAACCTTTCAGTATATCCAGGCTTCTTCCATGTATACAACCTTCTTTTATGATTCTTGAACCAAGTGTTAGCTATGATTAAGTTATGCTCTGTGTAAAATTCTACAAGGCGGCTTCCTCTTTCATTCCTTACTCCCATTCCATATTCACCTACTACGTTTCCTTCTCTTCCTTTTCCTACTATCGAATTCCAGTCACCCATGATTATTGAATTTTCGTCTCCCTTCACTGTCTGAATAATTTCTTTTATCTCATCATACATTTCATCAATGTCTTCGTCATCTGTGGAGCTAGTCGGCATATAAATTTGCACTAGTGTAGTTGGCGTGGGCTTCGTATCTATCTTGGCCGCAGTAATGCGTTCACTATGCTGTTTGTAGTAGCTTACACTCATTCCTATTTTTTTTATTCATTATTAAAATTACTCCTGCATTACCCCTATTTGATTTTGTATTTATAACCCTGTATTCACCTGACCAGAAGTCTTGTTCCTCCTGCCGCCTAACTTCACTAATTCCCACTACATCTAACTTTAACCTATCCATTTCCCTTTTTAAATTTTCTAACCTACCTGCCCGATTAAGGGATCTGACATTCCACGCTCCGACCCGTAGAATGCCAGTTTTCTTTCTCCTGATAACAACGTCCTCCTGAGTAGTCCCCGCCCGAAGATCCGTATGGGGAACTATTTTACCTCCGGAATATTTTACCCAAGAGGATGCCATCATCATTTAACCATACAGTAAAGCTGCATGCCCTCGGGAAAAATTACGGCTGTAGTTTCCCCTTGCTTTCAGCCGTTCGCAGTACCAGCACAGCAAGGCCGTTTTGGTTAGTGTTACAAGACCAGATCAGTCAATCATCCAGACTGTTGCCCTTGCAACTACTGAAAAGGCTGCTGCCCCTCTTCAGGAACCACACGTTTAACTGGTCTCTCAACAGATACCCCTCTGTTGTAGTTGAACCACTTTACGGCTATCTGTATCGCTGAGACACGCAAGCCTCCCCACCAATGGCAAGGTTTATGGTTCATGGGGGGGATCAGTTATTTATGAATAAATTAATTTGTTTTTTCTTGTGTCCCATATCGCACGTGAAATTTACCCAAGAGGATGCCATCATCATTTAACCATACAGTAGTTACAGTAGTTAGTAGTTAAAGTAAATTATGAACCAGTTTGCATTTTACATCGAAGACATAGACGGTAATGGGATATCTTTGAAGTCGCAGCTGGACGGTAGCATCTGGCCGGTAACATCGGCTTTGTGAGGCAGTGACGCTACCATTAGACTACAGAGACTTCTCGTTATCTTTTTCCTCTACAATTATAAAACAGATCGTTTAGCCTGGACTGGGTTATTGCTTGGTTGTGTGTATGCGCATTTAGTCTTTCGCGAAATTAGTCTTTCGATACTACAACATTGCTAGTTATTATTTCCGTGGTGATAGTAGAACAGGCTTTCATAATTCATATATCTTGTTGTATTATTATTATTATTGAGGGCACTATAGCGTGACGTTTGCTTTGAAGGAATTCGCTCTCTGTCCCAGATGAGGTTATATCTGTTCGAGAGTAGTAGCCATTCTTGTGATTTTATTTGAGTGCTAGTGTCTACTACACAGAACGCTACTAGGGAGCACATTCAGTGTGCGGTCACCTGTATGAACATATTGGTAATAACATGTATTAAAAGTCACTACTTAGCGAAAAATGGTAATGGCTGTAACATTGTGGTGGATACCATTTAGTTTCAAGTTTGTATTATTTGATATTGTAGCAGTTGCAGGGTCACAACGTACCTAGTACTATTCAGAGATGGAGAAGGCACTGTGGGCACCGAAAACTGCTACAGGTGTGTCCTCAAAGTAAAGTTGTCATAACTCCGACGACTGGTTTGAGAAACAGTGTGATTTGTGGCCACAGTCCTGTTGGTGTATGTCTTTTCCTTCCTTCAAGTTGAAGAAAAACTTATCCAGCCGATTTCTTATCACCAGGATATTGTCCCTTGGGCTTTAGTAACTGCAGTTGAGCACTCATCTGTTCAGCATACAAGACACTGCAATCTCGTTTCACACATCAATCCCACCACGTTTCTTGTATTTCCTGAGAAGCTGTGGGACAGCTGACACCTTTGGCTTGAAAATACAATATATTAGCTGACATGAAGTGCTGGTCTTCATTATTACAAGCACTGGTCTGCTACAAAAGAATATAGTTGCCAACTCACACTTGTGTATCACACACATGGAGTTAAGTATAAACATCATGCAAGGATTTCTTTCACTACTGAGAATAAGAATCAGGAATATTGAGACTAGATATATGGAAAGCTATGCGCAAGGGGAGGTTGGGGAGGGGTAAGAACATTTTTCATGCCTCTCCGAGAGGATGTGGATTGCTAATTCAGTGCAGTGTGTAGTTAAAAATGGCTGTGGGTTTTCTTTAGCACCTCTCAACTTTTTATTTTTTGGTGAGAACAAATATGCATGCAGCACATTCTATACTCAGAAGTTATAGAGAAGTATTGCAGAAACTGCTGTATTTTTTTCAGTACTCCGTTAGTCTGTTTTCCTATATGGTTTCTATTGTCATGGGAAAACAAGGTAACAAAAAAAAAATTTTCTGCGGTGTTATACTTTTTCTGCCTCACCATTTTCTTCTATTGGTGCTACTTTTGCTTTTTTCAGGTATACAGGAAAGCTGCCAGACCTGCAATATTAATTATTATTGTTAATGGGGTTTTTATGTTGTTTAAACATTTTTTAGGGACACTGACTTGAATCTCATTGAACCCCTGCATTTCTTATTGTTTCATTGGTGTGTTACCTGTGCAACATCTTTCTCTGTAGTTGGAAAGAGCACCAATGAATGTGGTGGCTAGTTCTGATGGTGTAGAACATATGTGCCTGGAAATTTCTCTTGTAATTTCATAGTAATGGCATTTGTATTTATTCACAAAGAGTACTAGTCCCTTTGAGTTGCTGATTTGAACATCTTTGCTTTTAATCTGTGTTTCCAAGTGTTTCTGTTCAACATTTGGTGTCTCCTGTTTGTTTATGTACCACATTGCTTTGCTTTTGTTATTTGCCTTCAGTAATGTTTTACTGCTTGTAAGTTGCAGATAGCAATAACTTTCTGTAAGTTCTCCTGTAATTTTTGTAAAATTCTGAAAAACTGTATCAGTCTATCTGTTTTTGATGGATGTGAGAGACCTTAGAGTATCAGAGAACATTTTGATATCTCTTGTCACATGCATATTTTTTTGAAGCTGCAGTGGAATTCTATGTTTTGGGGAATGTTTTCTCAAATATTAGTTTAAAAAGTGTCTTGAGCTTATTAAACATTTTGTTGACGTTTGTTTCAGCATACACTTTCTCTTACCCTCTGAGTTGTACCTGGGATGATAACTGACATAGGTTTGCTTCTGAAAAGACCATTTTTTATTCAGTCAAGTTAGCAGACTTTCCTACACAAATATTTTCTTTCAGAATCTGTCATAAATGATCTGATATTCCTAGATTTTGAACAAGTAACTGACAGTGCTTGCTTTCTATCTCTGTTGCTATATGGTCTGTTATTGATGAAGATTGTTTGGTCACAATCGTTGGACAGTTTATGAGTGATGTTATGCCAGGGATGCAGAGAATATTCAACTATGTACTACTAACATCGTCTGATTTCATTGTGCTGGTATTTAAATTTCCACATGTGAGACTCTTCGTTTTTGTACTAGATGCCTTGTCTGAGCTCAGAGTTTCGACAAAAAATTATCCGTATTACCACTGGGGCATTTATACCAACAAAATACAGTATTTTTTTCTGGAATTCTGTTTTCTGTTATTTCAGTCATTGATAATTCAAAACATTTGTCTTTACTTAATGCTAGAAGGTCTTTTCTAATTTCAAATGTACAGCTTTCTTCAAATTAATACAGGAATCCCCACCTTTTATGGAAATTCTATTACAGCAACAGGCCAGGTCATATGACGTTAATGGAAAATATATAGTTTCATTTTCCTTACATCAGTGTTCAGTGATAAATGCAATGGTACAGCCTGGTGTTTGGAATTCAAATTCTAGTTGCTGCACTTTATTATTTATGTATTGTATACTTTCATGAAATACTTTTAAACATACAGGTTGGCATGCAGTGACAGCATCTTCATCCTCAGCATCATCTGGTAAAGATGGATTTGGCAGCTCTGTGATGGTCTTGACTGAGTACAATGATTTGCATGTCTTTCTTTCTGATGGCAGTGCAACGGTGTCACAGCTCTCATTTCTATAATGAAAACTTTCTGAAAACACTTTAATTCTGTGGCTGTGTAATGATCTGCCCCTTCTATTCAGATGCATGTCATACGCTGTAAAATGATTTCTTTCCAAATCATCTATGCTGAGAAAAGAAGCATCTGGACTGGACTGGCAAATATGTCTTTAGATCATGTTGGCCTTTTAGAACTCTTCATTTATAACAGAAGATTCCACAAGGTCATACTTGCATGGCATACCTATCACAATCGCCCTATGAACATCTATTTTAGTTAAAATATATCCCAGAGCTGTGCTTACATTCATTTTTGTACACATCATTTGCACCACCTAGAATCATGAGACATTGATTTTGTAACAAACAACTCTTGTTTCTGTAGTCCTTCAAGGTTTCCCGCAGTTCAACTCCTAGTTTTATAACACTGATAATATTTACATTCTGATGTTAGCTAAGCATTCCTGCAATCCCTCTGCCATGACTGAGAGCAAGCAGAACTGTCTTTTATTTTTTTGTCATTTTCATATCATTGTTAAATAGTTTATTGACCTTTCTTTTACAACAGTCAGGTGCTACTAATGTGCTCTGACCTTGCTGGTATTTTGAGCTTATTGTTATTAGTGATCCAAATTGGTATGCATTATCCGTTTTGCAGGCCTAAGCAGTTTTATGTTTGTAGACTAAATGTAAATTCCAGACTCTGTTTCCTAAAGGAAGCCTCAGTGTTTCTGAAACAGATTTAGATTTTGTATGTTTGGATTCAATGTATGTTTAAATATATTTTCCAGCAGCATGACATCTACTTTGGATGTTTTTCAAGTATTCCTGCAATTCTTCTGGTACTTTAACTTCACAGTTTGAGTCTTCTGGCACTTTAAGTTCACAGTTTGTGTTAAACATTCTGGTTGAGGCAAAATGACCACACTGCAATATCACATTTATCCAACAATTTTAGGCTAGTGACTTTCAATTAAAATGTCTTCCCAGTGTGAGAATATACATAATGAATGTATGA
The DNA here is from genome assembly GCF_023898315.1 of Schistocerca nitens. Taxonomy (NCBI): domain Eukaryota; kingdom Metazoa; phylum Arthropoda; class Insecta; order Orthoptera; family Acrididae; genus Schistocerca; species Schistocerca nitens. The sequence continues at coordinate 378,388,566 of NC_064616.1, forward strand.
ATGCAGATCTTTAATGATCTTCAACTTTAAATAATACATAAAAAGTATGTGAGACAACCTCAAAGGCCATTGTTGATTTTAATTGATTCAATTATGGGTTTTTGGTGAAACATTATGTGTTGTATTAAATAAACAAAATAATTTTTGGCTTATGACACAAACTTCTTTATTACGTACAGCCTTGGTTTCATGTTATAACCCATTTTCTAGTATATAATTGATCCCAAAGATAAAAATCAGGCACACACAAACATAACTTTTCAATCTGTTGTTTCCTGTCTGAAACTGTAAATGTTATCTCTGTTGACAGTTTTGACAAAATTACATAAAGATTTACAAAATTCTTCAAGACAGGATTAACAATAACTATGGCTAAACTTACAGAGGAGTAGAGCTACATACAGGATTGGAAATTTCTTTTAATCTTCTATGTAGGGGTTGCACTATTATCTAAAATGGGTAAACAGTTGCACTGAGTTTGTTCATAGAAAGGTAAATATGGGCTACCCACATTTGTTTCTAAATTTCTAAGATTTCTATCTGAGTGAGGTTTTCAACCTTCCCCTCTGTGCATAGACTTCTACATCTATTACATATTCCTGTTTTTCATTTTCCATAATGGAACTCTGTCTTGGAATGTGGCAGAAAACCCAAAGGCATTCTGGTCATACATAAAGCACACCAGTGGCAAGATGCTATCAGTACCTTCGCTGTGCGATAACAATGGTGAAGTCACTGATGACAGTGCCACTAAAGAAGAATTATTAAACATGGTTTTCTGAAACTCCTTCACCAAAGATGACGAAGTAAATATTCCTGAATTCCAATCAAGAACAACTGCGAAGATGAGAAACATAGAAGTAGATATCCCAGGTGTAGCAAAGCAGCTTAAATCACTTAATAAAGGTAAAGCCTCCAGTCCAGATTGTGTAGCAGTCAGGTTCCTTTCAAAGTATACTGATGCAATAGCCCCTCATTTAGCAATTATATACAACCACTCGCTCAAAGATAGTTCCGTACCTAAAGACTGGAAAATTGCTCAAGTCACACCAATACCGAAAGAGGGAAACAGGAGTAATCCACTGAATATCACTAATGTCGATTTGCAGTAGGATTTTGGGACATATACTGTATTCGAACATTATGGATTACCTTGAGTAAAACGATTTATTGACACATAGTCAGCATGGATTCAGGAAACATCATTCTTGTGAAACACAACTAGCTTGTTATACTTATGAAGGTGTTAGTGCTATGGACAGGGGATGTCAAATTGATTCAATATTTTTAGATTTTCGGAAGGCTTTCAACACCATTCCTCACAAGCGTCTTCTGACCAAACTGCATGCCTATGGAATATAGCCTCAGTTGTGCAATTGGATTCATGATTTCCTGTCAGAAAGGTCACAGTTCATAATAATACAAGGAAAGTCATTGAATAAAACAGAAGTAATATCTGGCATTCCCGAAGGAAGTGTTATAGGTCCTCTATTGTTCCTGATCTATATTAATGACATAGGAGACAATAGAAGACAACCTGAGTGACCCTCTTAGATTATTTGCAGATGATGCTGTCATTTATCATCTTTTAAAGTCATCATATGACCAAAGCAAATTGCAAAATGATTTAGATAAGATACCTGTGTGGTGTGAAAAGTGGCAGTTGACCCCGAATAAAGAAAAGTGTGATGTTATTCACATTAGTACTAAAAGAAATTTGCTAAATTTTGATTATCTGATAAGTCACACAAATCTGAATGCTGTAAATTCAACTAATTACTTAGGGATTACAATTACAAGTAACCTAAATTGGAATGATCACATAGACAATTTATGAGGAGAGCAGATCAAAGACTCTGATTCATTGGCAGAACTATTAGAAGGTGTAACAGATCTACTAAAGAGATTGCTTACACCACACTTGTCAACCCTATTTTGGAGTACTGCTGTGCATTGTCGGATCCGCATCAGGTGGACTGACAGATGCCATCAGAAAAGTTGAAAGAAATGTGGGTCATTTTGTATTATCACAAAATAGGGGAGATAGTGCCACAAACATGATACTTGAATTGGAGTGGATATCATTAAAACAAAGGCATTTTTAGTTGTGATGGTATCTTATAAAACTTCAATCACCAGTTTTCTCCTCCAATTGTGAAAATATTCTGTTGGCACGTACCTACATAGGGATAAATGAACATCATCATAAAATAAGAGAAATCAGCGCTTGCTCAGAAAAATTTAAGTGCTCATTTTTCCTGTGCGCCATTCGTGAGTGGGAGAGTAGAGACAGCTTGAACGTGGTTCAATGAACCCTCTGCTAGATACTTAATTGTAAATAGCAGAGTAATCATGTAGATGTAGAAGTATGGAGTCTTCACCACATTATCAGTTTACTGATCAGACTTAACTATCAAGATTCTGGGAGGATACATTCCGAATTTGGCAGGTAAAACATTACTTCATACAAAACATTACTTCTAGAAGTGGTAAAGACAAGAATATCTGACAAATTACAACCCACAAGGAGGGTTGTCAATAATTGTTTTTGTATGTACCATTTGCAATTTTATCTGCAGTAAATGATGACAGTTGTAGAAACTGATGTTGTCTCCAGTACACATCATTGGGCTGGCATGTGGAGTATAGCCATATGTTTTCAATGTTCTTTAACAGAACTAACCATAAGCAAGGAGCTGAGAGTATCTCAATGTCAACTATCTATTCCCTGTACACGTGTAACTGCCCAAATTACAAGAGAATAATTTCCAGTAATAATTGCATAATGGAGTATAGATACATGTTTTACATGTTCTTAAAGAAATGTAACTGTAAACATGGAGATCAGTCTGTCTCAGTTTCAACTGTCCATCCCATGTACATGTTTAACTACCCAAACTACAAGAGCATACTGTCCAGCAATAGTTGTATAAATTATTGCAGTCTTTAATATGTGGGTCAATGAAATTATCATGCCTTAGATATGCAAGAAAATAATAGTATTGCGAGAAGTACCCTGTCTTACACACTGTGAGGTTGTTTTCAGAGTACTGCAGTAGGTCATTAATGTATATCAACATTATTATCCACATAGGCGGTAAATTTGACAATCTCAGAGTTCATCATTAATTAAATGAAAATTAATATCTGGCAATATTCTGTGAACATCCATTTCAAGACAGGTCAATCTAAAAATTACTTCATCCTACAGACTGCTCTTAGAAGACATACAGACGAGAGCATCTAACAAATCAGAGCCCACACAGGGGACTGTTAACAATTGTCCTCCTTTGTACCATTTGTGATATAATCTGGAACAAATGGAAATGGATGTTGGACCCAGGCTTCTCCCCACTGCACAGCATTAAGTGAAGTATAGACAAATGTTTTTAAAATTCCTTAACAGAAGTAACTATAACAATTATATCACACAATCTAAAAGTCAGGTATTTGTATTGTATTGTATTGTATTGTATTTTTATTGACCTAGGCAATCATAGTATTGTACAGCTGTACATATGATATTGGACAGGTCAAGAGAGCTATTTACAAGTAATTTTTACATTATTTTATAGCAAGGAAATTATCTATCTTAAACAAAACAGTTAATACAAATCATAGAATTGTAAGGTTGTACATACGATATTGGATAGGTCATGAGAACATATTTGCAAGTAACTTTTAATAAATTGATTTTACATTATTTTGTAATGAGGAAGTTAGCTATCTTTAACAAAACAGTAAATACAAATGTTCTATGGTAAAATACAAACAGCCAATACAAATGTAATAGTAAAATAGTCCAGTGTATTTCATAGACATGCACAGTATATAACTTTCAGACCTAATTGAACATTTATCATAAAATTGTTTACAATGGTAACGCCTTTCAAAAAAATGATCAACTGCATAAAAGCAATGTTCCAAGAGATATTGTTTTAATTTATGTGTGAAGGCTCTTGGGTTATTTGTTGCTTTGATTTCATTTGGTAAATTATTATACATTTGTATCCCAACATTTAAAACACTTTTTTGGTAGCAGGTAGTTCTGGACTGAATCATATGTAGGTCAGATTGCTGCCTTGTTGCATAGTTATGAATATCTCCATTGAATTTTAGTGTGCAGACGTTGTTTAGCAGGTATGACTTGACAAATGAGATGATATTATGAATGTAAGCAGAGGGCAGTGTCATAATGCCATTTGTTTTGTTATGTTGTCTGCATGATTCGTTATATCCTAGAATACATATTATGCGTATTGCCTTTTTTTGCATTTTGAAAACATATCTACCTCCAGGTGAGTTCCCCCAAAATATGATGTATACTGTAATGTAGAATGGAAGTAGGCATAATATACATGTATGAGAACAGATTTTGTGACTGATTTTTTGAGCATCCTTAATATGTAACACACAGTTGATAGCTTTTTTGAGATATAATTTGTGTGAGTCTCCCACTTAAGATTTTCATCAAGCCATATGCCAAGAAACTTGACAGAGTCCACACACATAAGCTCTTGGTTATTCAGAATCACATCAGGCATTTCTTGTTTTTGGGATGAGAGTCTGAAGTTGATGTACGTTGTTTTCTTCATATTTATAATCAGTTTGTTCTCATTGAACCATTTGCTAAGTGACGACATAAGTGGTTTAATATTTTGGTTGTGGTCCTCTGTATCAGTACCTGTTATTAGTATACTCGAGTCATCGGCAAATAGTGTGGTATGTCCTGTAGCAAGCTTTGTGCTTACATCATCAATGTATAGGAGAAACAGTATGGGTCCCAGGATTGAGCATTGTGGCAAACCATATCTAATAGGCATTGTGTCAGAGGAGTGGACAGTTGATTGATGGGTGGTTGTATTCTTTTTTTCAAAATTAATTTCAACTTTTTGAAATCTGTTTGACAGGTAAGATTCTAACCATTTGTTTGCAATTCCTCTTATACCTTTATTTGCTAACTTCTTAAGGAGTATGGTATGCTCAATTACATCAAAGGCTTTGGATAAATCTAAAAATATACCAGTAGTGATTTCCTTATTATTCAGCACTTTTAAGGCTTTGTTGAGATACTCATAAATAGCTGTGGTAGTTGTCTTTTGCTTTCTAAAACCATGCTGCTGTTTTGTTAATAAGCATAGTTTATTAGTAAAGTCTTCCAATCTGGTGTAAAATAATTTTTTAAATATTTTTGAGAATGAGCTGAGTCGTGCTATGGGTCTATAATTGGCTACATCATTTTTAGGGCCATTTTTGTGAAGTGGGGTAATTTTAGAAGTCTTTAGTAGGTCAGGGAAAACTCCATTTGTAAAGGATGCATTTATTATGTGGGTTAGGGGTTCTACAATTGATTCTCCACATTTCTTTACAATTAAATCAGGAATGTTGTCACTAACACTGGAGTACTTATTCTTTAGTCCTTTTATAGCTGTAAGTACTTCAATATTGGAGACTTTGTGAAGAAACATTGATGCCTGTACTGGTATGGTTTCTATTGGTGTTTGGTGTTGAGTATTTGGTCTGTGGCAGTTGCTCGGTATCAGATTTTCTGCTATTTTGTTAAAATAGTCATTAAAACCATTTACTATTTTTGGGGGATCTGATGTGACCATCATTTAGGTTTAGTTTTAATGCTATGTTTATAACATGCTGCTTACTGTTTGTTTCCTTTTTTACAACTGTCCACAAGCCTTTCATTTTATTGTCATATTCCTTTATAAATTTATCATTGTATAATTTTTTTGCTTGTTGGATTACTTTTCTGTAGATTGCAAAATAGGTCTTACAATTTGTCCTAAACTGATCATCGACTTCATGGTGTTTCATGTTATTTTTCAAGTCACGCTTTTTTTGGCTGGAAATCCTTATCCCTTTTGTTACCCATGAGTTTGTGTGTTTGTTTCCAATTTTCCTGGATTTCAGTGGAAATGCAGTATTGAAGTGGCGGAGAAATGTTTCATTGAAGGATTCAAATATGTAGTTTACATCATTTTCTTTATAGACCTCTGCCCAGTTTTCAGTCCTTAACAGATACTTAAAAAGCCTTATATTATCATCATTAAATTGCCTTTGCATTTTAGTTATTGTGGGATATGGTCCTATGTAATTTAAATTTGCCGTTAGTATTTGGGCTTCATGGTCACTGTAACCTTTGCTGATGACTTTGATTGAGTGGTGTAGTTTGTCTGCATTTATGAAAATCTGATCTAGAGCTATTTTTGAATTTTTTGTGATCCTGGTTGGTGTGTTTACAGTTGGGGATAGGTTGAATGAATTTGGAATATTCAACAATTCATCTTTGTTTTTTCCAGGTGTGAGGAAGTCAATATTAAAATATCCACTTATTAATAGATTTTTGTTTAGTGAGTGAGTTTTTGTGAGTAGTGCTTTGAGGGAGTGTTTGGAGGTTTGGATGTTCCCATCAGGGGCTCTATATACATTCAGTACCAATAGGTTATAGTCTGTTAATAATTGAGGAGAATTCAAAGTCTGTTTCTATTTCCATATTATTGTACTTTGTGAGGCTCCTGTATCTTAATTTTTTTTTGACATAGATTGCTGTACCACCTCCCTTACTTTTGTTCCGACAAGAACAACCAGCTAGAGTAAATTCGCCAAGTGGCGTTTTTTAAATTTTGTCTTCTGTTAACCAGTGTTCAGTAATACAGAGAACATCTAATTGTCACTTTATTTTTTGGAAGAGATCTAATTCTAGTAACTTATTAAACATTGACTGCACATTATGGTGTAATATTTTAGAGGATAATAGTGACTGTTTTCCAATGGAATGATTTTTGACACCACTCACCAGGTTTTCTTGTAGTTTTGGTTCATGAAAATTTTGCGCTCCATCTGTTTTCCTTTGGTTTGCTGCTAGCAGGGAGCTACCGGTGTTCTTGCCCATAAAAAATCCTGGCTGTAGGCTAGAGGTCTGCGTTTTCGTGTTAAAGATCTTGATTAGATACATGACTGTCAGAGTCATTAGAACATTTTCTCCAAGAATACTTGGCAAATTATTACATCCTCCAGAACATTGGCCTATTAAATGACCATGCTGTAATAATCAGACTGATGACCATAGATGTTAAGTCCCATAGTGCTCAGAGCCATTATTTTTGTAATAATCAGAGCACATAAAGAGTTTAATTGACAGTGTTCCTTCATGTACACCCTATGCAAATGCAAAAGGATGGGAGTAAAATAGTGGTTACAGAAGCACTCTCGATGACATACTGTGAGGAGGGTTTTCTGAGTAATGTTGATCTTTGATGTCCATAAGCTACAAGTAAATCTGGTGACTACCCATTATCCATTTGCCAAAAACCATTTCCTGACAAAGTTCACAGAACATACAATCCAAGATTGGTCAGAAATAGTATTTCTTCTTCATAGCATTAGCTCCTAAAAGTGATAATGTTTAAAGCATCTGAAAAATTGGAATTTATAAGGAGAATCATCAACAAGTTGACACTATTTACCATTTATGGTGGATTTTAAATGGAACAGACTGGGAAATGAAACAGAAAGACTCTCTTATCACACAGCATTGAGTTGGCTTGTGGAGTATACATTTATGATTTCAATGTCCTTTGATGTAAGAAACCGGTATGACTCACTGCAAAATTCTGAGAACAGATTTGGCTGGCTAATTATTACTTCCTCCTATAAACTGCTCTTATAACTTATAGCGGGGAGAATATTTGACAACTTGGAGCCCATAAGAAGACTGTGAACTGTAGTTCTCTGTGTATTATTTGCAATTTTATCTGGAATAAATGTAAGTGACTGTAGAAGCAGAAGACCTCTCCACTGTAAAGCATAAAGCTGGTATATGGAATACAAACACATGTCCTCAAAGTTCCTTAACAGAAGTACCTATAAACTAAGAGCTCTGACATGCTCAAAGCCAAGTACCTATTTATGTTATATAACTCACTTTCTGGATTATGAGAGCATACCTTCCCAGGAAGTTAGGGTAAATAGGTACATTGTCCAGTGCATGCCACCATGAAAGTATCATGATGAACAAAACATAATGATTTTAATAGAACATGGCCTTCTAGGACTGTTCAGATGGAGTTTAGTTTATTATGGTTCTTTCGAAGCACCATTCATAAATGTCAAAGATGGGAGGAAATGAAAGGACCCCCTGTCACTCAATTTAAGATGATTTCTTCTGTACACATGCAGGTCTGTAATTTTCATCAACATTATTAACCCCATATGAAGTAGATCTGACCAACTCGAAGTCCATTTTCAATTAAATGAAAATGATTTACAGACAAAATTCTGAGAACATACATTCCAACACTGGTTGGGCTATCTATTACAAGGGTGGTTGAAAAAGTTCTCTGACCAGAATAGAAAAAAGTACTTACATCTCTGGAACTTTTTTATTTTTCAATGTAGTCTCCTTGTAGAATAATGCACTTGGTCCAACGAAGTTCCTCTGCCTTGATCCCACAGGCCTGCCAAATGATTGTCAACTCCAGCTATCAGTTCTTTGTTTGATGTGAATTTTCATCCATCAAGAAAAGTTTTCAGTTTTGGGAAGAGATGGAAGTCTGACAGAGCCATATCAGGTGAATAAAGTGGGTGTGGCAACCAGTCATACATTAGTTTGTGTAATTTTTCCAAGGCAATGGCACATGTGTGCGGGTGTGCATGAAGAGTTGCTACATCCAGCTTGCAGATAATTTTTTCATTTCTAATTCTTCAGTTAAAATGTAATATACCCTTTCAAATGACATCTGGCAAGCATGAGCAATGTCATGCACTTTCAATCGGCAATCCTCCACGACCATTTTGTGCACCTGTGCAATGACTTCTGGAGTAGTGGCACATCTTGGCAGGCCACTGCACAGATCATCATCTAAGCTCTCCAGACCAAATTTAAGTTCATTTGTCAACTTGACAACAGATGAATATGAAGGAACAGAGGCCCCATTGTATTCCGGAAATCAGCATGAATACCCTTTGCTTTCATACCTTTCTCTATGAAGTACTTAATCACTGCTTGAATCTTGATTGTTTCCATCTTTGCAAATCACTAAGTGGGAACAACAACAGAGCCATGTCACCACCACAGCTTCCAAGATCATTGGTATTGTATGTTTTTGCAGGCAACAGTCCAATAAATATCATGTGAACAACCAGTTGCGCCAGTGCTGACCTCTCGTGGTCATTCCGAAAACTTCTCAAACCAACCTTGAACTTTCTCCTAAACATTGCTATTAGACAAGATTGTCTGAAACATTAGAGACGGTAAGGATAATTGTCAACAAGTGACTTCCCATCTATTACTCATGAATTTATCTGGAATAAATGGAAATGATTGAGGAACCATTACACCTCTCCACCACACTGCATTGAGCTCTGATATATATATATATAAATACATATGTGTGTTTTCAATGTTTTTCACCTGAAGTACCCATAAACAAGGAAGTCAGACAGTCTCAAAGTTGAGTATCTGCTTACAGTACACGACTAACTGTTCAAATTACAAGAGAATATAGTCCAACAACAGTTGAGCAAATTATTAAATTCTCCAATTTTTGGGTCCACAGAGTTTCCGTGATGAAACAATCAAAGCTGATGAAGATTTAAGTATATAGTAGTACTTCACACCATTCATAAATGGAACAGGGATGGGGAAAAACTAGTGTTGCCAGACGTACCTTCTACTGCACATTGTAAGATGATTTGCTGAATACCCATGTAGATCTCTAAAGTTCATCAAGACTGTTAAACATCAAGCAAGTAGACCTGACAACCTCAAAATCCATTCTCATATAAATGAAAATGAACTATTGACAAGTTTATAAGAACATACATTCCAAGATTGGGCAGGGTAAATATTTGCATCATAAAAGAGATTTAGATATTATACACATGTAAATAGACACTGGTTTTTCACATGCACCATTAACAAATGCAACAGCAATGAGAGGAGGTTATAGTGGTACAAGAAGTGCTCTGCAGTACACATTGTAGATGATTTGTGATTTACTCTTAGAGATTATTCATGTTCATCGAAGTTAACAACCATAGGGCAAATAAATGATACAACCTCACAGTTCATTGTGAATTTATTGTGTGATATACTCTCAGAATCCCAAGAGCACACATTAACAAATTCATTAATTAAATTATCAACTCTGCCAGCACATTCTTCCAAGACATGGTAAAAAGAAGTACTTCTGACAAGTTACAGCTCTTAAAAGGACTATCGACAGTACTCCGCCCATATAGCACTAGTGTTTGAATGTGGAAAGAATGGAAATGATTGTGGAACGAAATGTATTCTCCACTGCTCAGGACTGACATTGTATATGTAGGATGGATACATTTTTGCAATGTTCTTTAACCAGTTACAGTAAACAATGATTTCTGGCAGCATGCATTCCAAGAATGGTTGGGCATATTGTTACATCCTCCAATACTTAGGTCAATGTAATGAACTTGATGAAAAAATTACAACTTACAAGGAAATTATGTCACCCACCATTGAAAATTCTGAAATTATTAACAGTACTCTCCCTGTATAAATGTGATATTATGGTTTTTTGTGTACCAATTTAGAATCCTGGCAAGAGAACTGCTTTTATCACATTTATAATACAAGAAAAAAAAGTAAAGTTTATGCTCCCTGCTCGTCATTTAACATATATGCTCAGACTCCCCAATATATAAGAATGAAAATATAACCAATTAAAAGCCAAAAACATTTTGAGTATGAATCTAGACTCACTGAAAAGAAACCTACGTGGTGATCTATTTCAGTGATGATACTACTCAGTTCAAGATTCTGTGAACAGTGAACCTAATATCTGTGAAGGATGTTGTTTATAAACTGTCTTGTTATCTGAACATGTGAAGCTATCTTTTCACAAGTAATTCGCATTAATTTTTAAGCAGAAATATTTCTTTTCAACTGTAGCTTTGTATCGATGAAATTGTGTTTACAATATTTTGATGTGTCTCCAGTATTCTAGTCAAATAATTAGTGTATGTATGTTACGAGATAAATAATTCACAATTCAACAAATTAATTCTGCTCGACAGTGGTTATTTCCACACACCATTCACAAACACAACAGGGATGAGAGGAATCTTACAAAAAATACAGCCTACTGTTGCAAAGCATCCATGTGGATCTTTTCTGTTGATCAACATTGTGAAAGATGAAGCAGGTAGATCTTATAACCTCAGAGCCCATTGCCAATTAAATGAACGTGATTCACGAATTATATTCAGAGAAATTACATTGTAGTGGCCATCAACATTATTAAACATGAAGCAAGAAGCTCTACTAACCTCAATGTCCACTCTCAATTAAACTGGCTCTGTTCACTAACATTATTCTGAGGCCATACATAACAAGAACATATGCGCAAATGATACTTTGTTCTGCATGTTGCTCCTAGAGTATAAGGAGGACTGTCATCAACTGTCTTCCCATTTACCATACATCTTTCTATTTGAAATAAAAGGTGGATGTGTTACCAGAAATTCTCTCTACAACACAGCTTCATGCTAGAATGTGAATTATAGATGTATGTTTTCAATGTCCTTTAACAGAAGTAACGGTCAATGAGATCAGTCAGTCTGAAATTAATTTATCAATACTGCTGGGCAAAACATAGGATGAAAGTAACCTTTGCATGATGTGTCACGGACAAATAACATAGCTCAATGAAACTGGGACCATACATACAAGGAATTTCTCTAGTATAGTATGGCAAGTAACTGATAGAAAATCACAATGGGACAAACAGAAATGATACCTTCATTCAAAGACAATAATTACACTGAAGGTTTTGTTATTAATTAAAAATTATGAGACATTGTTCTTAACATGGTGTGTATTCACCACAGACAGCAATTTCAGTATTCTCCCATGCTGGCCAGAAGGTTTATTTCTTTATTTATTCAGTCCTTTGATCATCTCTAGTACAAGATGACATGGAACTACCTCTAAGGAGTTGTTGTGGTAGAATGTTCCAGACCTTCTCCAATGTACTTGACAACTTGTGGATGGTCACTGGTGCATGTGGATGTGGTGCAATTCATATTCACCAATGCATCCCATTGAGGTAGATGGGATTAAGTTGGGGGATTGAGTAGGCTAGTCCATTTACTGAATATCCTATCATTCCAAGAGCTCCTCCAGCTGGACTATTTGATGGAGTCTTGCAACCTCATCCATAAAAATGAAATCAAGGCCATGTGCACCCCTGAAAATACACATGTGGGGGAGGAGTAAAGTGTCCCAATGATGCTGACCAGTGAGTATAAAGTTTTCAATGAAGTGATGTACCCACATATCGTGAGAGGTTGGAATGTATAATACACTGATAATCATTGACAAATATGATCGTTTTACTGTTCTATGAGCTGCTTTGTGGGAATGTATTTTGTTGCTTGGGTGTACTGACCTCCAATCTCACCAATCATGGTAACTGCAACACTGTGTTATTTGCCAGTGTGCTTTTTTCAGCAGTTCATTTCGCCATGACTCCATTTCAAATAGTACATGTGGGATGTGTTGGGGAGACATATTGCAGCCTGTCCAAATTCATCAATGACCGTTCAGCAGTTGTCAAGCGTGCTGGTGGGGGAATGGAATGCTGTACCACAAGAGCCCTTTACCAACCTGGTGAACAGCATGGGGTAATATTGCGGAGCTTTTAATGTCATTTGCGGTGATCAAACATCCTATTAAGAATCATGTTCAGGATAACATCATGAATAATGGTGATTTCACTGCCATTACTGTCTTTGAATAAAAGTACCATCTATTGGTCTCATTATGTATTTCTATCTATAAAGATCAGTACTATGTTTTAGCAGTTCTCTCAATGTATGGTCTGAGTTAGAACAAGCCATATTACATAGCAGTGACACATCCTGTGGAACTAAATTTTGTACTTAAGTTTAGCGCACCAGTGTAGTTACCACACACAATTGATTGTCCAAATTATGAGAGCATATAATCCAAGAATAGCTAGGCAAGTTATTACGAGCAGTATTACTTTGCATGTACCATTCACAAATGCAGCAAGGATGAGAGAATATGACATTGGTACTAGAAGTAGCCCAGTTAACAATGGATCATTCCACATACCATTCCTATATGCAACAGGGATGGGAGTAAATAACAGTGGTAGCAGAAGGATCCTCAAGTACACACTGTTAGGTGGATTCCTGGTACTCACGTAGATCTTTTAAGGTTCATCAGCAATATTAACAACATATGAAGTAGGGACAACAACCCCAAACTCCATTATCAGTTTAATGACAATGATTCATTGACAACATTCTGAGGACATACATTCAAAGCTTGGTCAGGCTAAATATTACTTCTATCTATACATTGTTCTTATAAGTGATGCAGACAAGTTCAACAAATAAGAGCCCATAGCAAGCACTGATCATAATTATCTTCCCATCTACCATTAGGCTGGCATGTGGTGTAGAGATATATTTACTCAATGTCCTTTAAGAGAAATAGCCATAAACAAGATCAGACAGTCTCAGTAGTCAAATGACTAACTGTCCGAATCACAAAAGGATACATTCTGTGAACAGTTTCAGATATTATTACATCTTCCAATACATGGGCCCACATAATTACAATGTTGAAAAAAATCAGCTCAGAAGGAGTTTAATCAACAGCACTACTTCCCATGCATCATTAGGAAATGGAACAGGGAATGGAGGAAAAGTTAATTCTAGTAGAACTATACTCTAACTTACACTGTGAGTTGGTTGCCAAGTACACACACAGATGTTTAATTTTTATAAATATGATTACCATGAAATAAGTAAATCTAACATCCACAAAAGCCATCATCAATTTTGATTAAACCCAGAACAAAACAAAATGATTACTGAAATACAGAAGTACTCTCCATCATAGAGTGTTAAGGTGGTGTCTGAAGTATAGATACAGGATTTAAATGGTCAACAGAAGTAACAATCAAACAGATAGATCCAACAGTCTCAAAGTCAAGTATCTATTTACCATAAACAATTAAATTTCCAAATTGCAAGAGAATATGTTTCAAGAATATATGGGCAAATTATTACGTCATCCAATACATGGGACCACTAAAGGAGGATGATGAAAAAAACCAAGATCATAAGGACTTCAAATGATGCTAAATTATCACATGCACCATTCACAATTACAACAGGGATGGGAGGAAATAATCCTGGCACCAGACGTACAGTGTAAGTTGGCTTGCATAATACTCTTGTGTATCTTTAATATTCATCAAACATTATTAATCACATGACAAATACATGTGACAAACTGAACATCTATTATCAATTTGTTGATCATGATTAATTCTCAGAATTCCAAGAGTATACATTCAGAAGTTCTTCATGCTATTACATCCAAATAAACATTGTTCCTAGAAGCAAAAAAGACATCTGAAAAATTAGTGCTTATTAGGAGGATTAGTGTCAGTTGTCTTCTCATGTACCTGGAATGTCACTGGAATCAAAGGAAGTGGTTGCTGTACCAGAAGTACTGTGTACCGTATAGCATTAATGAGATATGTGGAGAATACAATATTGATCAACAAAATAAACCATCAAAAAAGGTGAACTGACAATCTCAAAGTATCTACTTACCATGCATTCCTAAATGTACATATATAGATGTATGTGTTCTTTGTCCAGCAACAGAATTAACCTTAAAACAAGCAGATCTGTTAGTGTCAGAGTGAAGTATCCGTTTACCACAGACAGCTAAGTGCCAGATTATGAGAGCATATATTCCAAGGATATGACTAGCAGTTATAAAAGGTGCCCTCCCCCATGCACCATATGGTGGCTTGCAGAGTATCAAAAAACAGAGCCCATAAGGAGTGTAACAGATAGTGATTCTCCCATCCACCACTTGCAAATGGACCAGGGAAGGGAGGAAATTACAATGATACTTAAAGTGCTCTCCACCCACACCATATAATATAGGTTGTGGTATAAAGATTCAGATTTTCTGTTATGATTAACAGATTTACTATCAAACAAGAAGAATACCAAAGTCTATGTTAGGCATCAATGTGGTGTATGAGTCTTATTTTTGAAATTCCTAGAGTGTACGTTCCAGGGACATAAGACTAATATACTATTTACTCACATATAGTGCACCCAAGGTGACCAACATGATATGATTAGTGTAATCAGAAGTTGTATGCAGGTTTATCAATAGTAGTTCTTCCTGGGCACCTTCATAGATGGACCATGGATGGGATAAAACTATAATGGTACTTGAAATGCAATCTACCATACACCACAAAGTGATTTGAGGAGTATAGTATAGCTATACAACATTCATGAAATAGAGTTTACCATCAAGGAAAGATAATAGTCGATGTCAAAGCAAAATATCAATTTTAACTTCCAACTGTGCCCATTATCATAATCATGCACATTGTGAATGTCAATTAGAATATCTCAGGGGAGTTAAAATAGTATTAGGCAACTAGTCTGTGTTTCTAATGGTATTAGAATATTGTGCTGAAGAATGGGGGAACTGTGCATAATATGAGGTACACATACAACAGAGTTGCTGAAATGCGTCACAAAGAATCTTACTAATAATAAGAAAGGATAGTATTTCCAAGTGGGAAGTACAGTTTACAGGGAGAAAATAGAGAACAAATACAGCAAAACTAGAGTCTTGCAGTTAGTTGTGGAATAAATATTAGGGGAGTATATTGGTACTCAGAATACTACTGCAGACAAACTCCTTTCCAGAGATGAAGGGGAACTACTATGAGATCAAAACGAAAGGTATTACAGAAATTAGTTATGCCAGTGACACATATTTGACACCTTGGCCTTGTCAACAATTAATGACACATTCTGAGCATGTTGTACTTGGTATCAGAAACAGATTAATTGGTGTTCAGTTCTAGAGAGAAACCTGGAAAATGGAAACCATGGCCAAGGAAGTTAAAAAACATGTGAATGAAACCACTATTCACATGTGAAGCTAGTGATTTACAAACTATTTACACAGACGCACATTAGAATGGACACCAGGCCACATGGTGCCCACTTTGAGATAACAGGACAGGAGGTACATCATTACCGCAGCTCAGCAGTCTACAAATACTGAAACCAGACAAGAGTACACATAACGACTGGAAGATGCACCAACTACATGAGCTTGAAGTCCTCACCACACAACTGCTGCCATCAAGCTTTTCATAAATGCAGCCTTCACTGAGACTGCCATATTTTAATAATGCAATTCTGTGTTGCCTTCATAGTGGCAGTAATGAGGCCTGCCTAAAGGTGGTAGCACCAAAGCTACAGCTCATTCATTCACAGTCTGCTTTTTCATTCCAAGGAACTAAAATTCTGTGAAAAATTGTTATTTCATAAGCCAAATTGTATGTCACACACCTAACATTGACCATTGATATCTCTTCTTGAAACAAATTAACTGGCTTTTAACTTTACGAAACACTGTTTATGTTGTGTTGTGAGTGCAGCAACTGCTGTTGGGAAATAAATGAACACTTAGCATTAGCTTACTATATTAACATATAACTTCTTTTGAAGAATGTGTAAACGAAATCCTATTTACATTATGGATGAACCAAATGACACAGAACTGGATAAAGGTAGACTGGCTGAGTATTTGTCCCCTCCCTCCTAATTCAGATTCTTAGCACTCTCTTGTGTACTTCTGACAATCTGACATTCAAGTACATGTCAACCTGCTTGAAATACTTATGAATGCAGAGAGCCACTGTACTATGTTGGGTAATGAGCAATGGAAATTAAAAAGCTTTGAATATAAGCCTGAAATTTGTAAGCAAACCCTCGTACTTCTCTTTACATGATGTTATGTGTAAACATTTATTGCTCCCATCAAGAATGCTCACTTTATATTATTTAAACAGACTCAAAGGAATGTAATATTTAAAAGTATGCAAGAAAATAAGGTACAGAGATACTTCTTATCCATTTGCAACCAAGAGTTATATTATCAGCCACATTACTCAAGTTAGTTACTCATCTCCATGAAATATGTTCTGGAACTAAAATCAGGCCATCAAATGTTAACTGAGTACTTAATTGTTGTGATTCTATGACTGCTCAATCTAGCTGCCATTAGACTGACAATTGTAAATTTACACACTAATCTAACTTAAAAGGAAGAACAACAACATGACTGTAGCCCGGTCCTACAAAATAACCTTTCTTCCAATTTACCTCACTGTCATTACTTTGGTCGTAGTAAAGTACCGGACACAAGCCAACCATGAAAAGCATCAGTTACTATTACACAGTAACCCACACTTGGGACCACACCATGAGAAGACAGTCCAACATATACATCACGGATGCACAACCATCTATCAACCATATCTACCAGGATAATAACATGAAAAACTCGATGTTAAACCCTGAGCTTTCTGTGGTCACAGCTGATGAAGTCAGGCCACCAAGTCACTGCTAGTAAATGTACACTCAGTGGGTCATTCTTTTCCATACTTGTGAAAATGACTGCAGTGTATCTGAGTTATGGTCAGATTTCTTATGCAGTCCGTATCTGATTGCACTCTCATCAGACAGCAGGTCATATAGATTTTACACTAATGATCATGTAAATGAGTTTTTTCCTTTACATATTGCTACAGGATTTGAAAGTCTGTGTCCAGATTTCAGTCTCCTAAAGCAGTGCAAAATAATTTAAAAAAAGAAAATAAACAATGTAGGCTATAAAGTTGAGATTATTTCCAAGTCTTAAGTAGTGGAATACAATTCACACTTATTAATGAAATGACTATAACTGAACATTATTTTCAAGTATGGCTAACATGAAATAAATTATAACTTGAAACAAACATGTGAAATGACTTATATACATCAGCAATGCTCCAGAATGAATTTTTACTGTGCAGAAGAGTGTCCACTAAAATAAAACTTCGCCACAGATTAAAACCAGATTAACGTGCCAGGAAGTTTCATCAATAATACCGATGCATTTCATATGCTCATTTCTCCACAGAATGAAGAAGGAAGAAATTAGTGGACATTAACAGTAAGCAGAGGATATATAGAATACCCAGGAAAAAGTGCCTTTTCAGTTGACCAGCACATCTTTCTGTAGATACAGCCCAGCCTTTTGAATTTTTATGTACTAGAATCTAATAGATGACTACAGTGAAGCATGCCTGTCACAATAATTGCTAGCAAAAAGCAAACTTTACTCACAATGACTCCCAGAGTTATGCGTTACGATATGAGTTTGTTTCTGTAAACATCATTGATTCTACCAAGTATGGAAACATATGAATTTTTGATAGACTATATTTCTTTCTCCCAATTCTTTCTGGTGACAAAGTTTCAGTCTCAATTTTATCATGACCCAGGACAGCAGGATTTGTCTTGTTTTTTTTTGGTGAGGATAAATTGTGAGCAGCTGTTTTTCACTAGTGTAGTGGTTGCTGTAGTACTGTTTGTGGTGAACCACTATCTGCTTGAAGGTATTTAGCTGAACAAATCCCCTTGACAGTACATTAGCATAAAGGTTGCAGTCTCATGACATAGCACATAGGCACATTTGCTGTCTACATTTTGACATTATCTCTATTCTGAGGCTTATCTTATCTGGCATAATGTGTGTTTGGACTTTAACTTCTTGCAACTCACATGAAAAACAAATCTTATGACATCATAATTTGTCATCTATGTTCTTGTTAGTTTACTGATTTGTCTCATGGACAAACTTCAAAGCAGGTACATGTAGCATGATGGTGGAGAGTTTATTGATTCACCATGACATATTAGCATAAACAGCACCACAAAGATGTATTATTGCTCCAATAAGAATAGAATAGTTCAAAACACATTTACTAGCATATTTTCCACAATTTTAACTTATGTTTTAGCCTCAGTGACAGAGCTATACCAGTGGAGTTTGAACTTGGTTTTTAACAATGTGTACTTTCTGCCACTGTTATACAGAAACATGGCTGCCATAGAGGCATTGGACATTTCTCTCTAAAGACAACTCACTGAGTTTTGTATCTACTGGCAGAACTAGGTACCTGTAGCCTCATGTCATGAGTTCTGATGACCAGAAAGCTCAGTATTTAATGTTGAGTTGGTGAAAACACACACCACCCAATCAAGGAAGTCACTATCACATCAGCTGCAATGGACACACACACACCTTCACATGACTGGTTGGCATGGAGTGCTATTCTCCTCACTTTTTGTGTTCAGGTCTGGTTCACGGAAAATGTAATGAAGTAAACTGTTAAAAGAGTCAACATAAAAACCAATAAATCACAGTGAATTATTAAATAGCTCTAACTGATTCATCTGCTCATGTCTTTATTAAGGTGGGTGATGTTGCATATAGAAAGCACACGAATCTAGAAATCTCCTCTCACTTCAAAGAACTCACATGCAAAGCTTATTTTACATTCTTACTGTACACATGAAGTGTATCATTCCTTTAAAAGAGTTTCTTCATATATATTTATTTTCCACCTTGCTGAAACACATTTTATTACAACCAAAATTAAATAAAGGCTGAGGCATACCCCAAGACAGTATGATAGTCATTCAATAATTAACGCTACATAATACTTCTCTTGGCCAATTTCAGTTGAAAAATGCTTAATTTGTTATGGGTGTCATGAAATAGTACCACTTCAGTCGTATAGTTTCAAGAAGTTCTGGTAGGTGGTAGCATTCCAAGCAGAGAGCGGTCATTGAGTTTCTTTTGATGGACAATCAGAACATTGCATATGCATTTGCAGAATGTCCACAGAGACTAGGTAGTGAATAAAAGCATGGTGAGTCATTGGGCAAGGTGTCTTGTCATCACAACTAGGTTGTGCAACAAACCTGTACAACCTCCCATGTGCCGGTTGACCACACATAGCTGTGGCTACTGCATTGTTGGTGCGTGTGGACACTGTCATTCAATGCAATCAATGATTCACAATCAAACACCTCACTGCTCAACTGAATGAACTTCATTGAACTGTTCTCCCTCATCTACCCTACTCCTGAAATTTTGAACCTTCTGACTTTCATCTGTGTGGCCCAGTGAAGGATGTATTCCAAAGGAAGAGCACCTGGATAATGAGGTGGTTAATGATGCAGCAACACATTGACTCCAACATTAACCAGTAAAGTGGTTCCTTGCAAGCATAAAGGCTCTCCCAGTACGATGGCATAAGGCTTCAAAATGAATGGAGATTATCTTGAGAAATATGGACTTGTAGCCAAATGAATGGAGAATCATATGGTGCAATGGAATCCTGAATAAAACCAACCTGCTTTTAGAAAAGCACACCCCTTTGTAAATAAAAGATTTAAAATAAGGGCCCACTTGCAGTATACATGTTTATAGAGAACATATTATGACAGCCTTCATAAGATGTGCCCAACACAGCCGTTGATTAACAAAGTAATGCTTATTCCACAATCAATCATAACTTTTTCTAATTTTTCCTACCAATTTAAATATCACAAGCAGAATAAAAGTACCAGCGAACAATTTGTTTAGATAAATAATGGTACTGGTATTAGCATATGATCACAAAGGGAAAGATAAGTGAAACAAAATGGACAACCATAGCCCAAATACCGATATTCATGGAAAAGAACAGTGTGAAAGGCTAATGTTTAACGGTGCATACTAAAATCATGTATTACTGAGATGAGGGTAAGGAGTGCTCAGGATACTGCAGTAAACTAACTCCTAACTAGAAATGAAAGCAATGCCTGTATTAAATCAAACCAAATCGTCTGTTTATCCAGTGTCTCTGAGTAGCTTTGACACAGTTTCAGGCCTTTCTACTGACATGATATCTTCTAAATGCCATCTTATTAAAAACTGTAGAGGGGCATGAGAAACAGTTACCATAGCCACATGTGCACAAATTAACAGTAATCATTATAAAAATCGAAATGTTAATGATGCATTAAATACGTGAAAAATGTTTAATGTATGTTTCCTGGTATCAGTTAAAAAGTGATATCAAAATTTTATTAGTACAGGTATACATCAGTAGTTTTACAATCCAGTGTTCACATTTAGCTCTAGTTATATTCCATGCTGATGCAGAAAAATATAAAGAAGGAAACTGAACAAATTGTTTAAAAAATGAATAGACACAATGTATCAGGGTGGGCACTATACAGCAGTGTAATGCTGAGTTATCAGACTGGTGCCTTTCTCATTTGTGATATTAATCTGGTCATTAAAGTACTGATTGTGAACATTAATTTGCAAAGAGAAAGAACTGTATATAAGAATTTAATCTCTTCAGTTCCAGTTTACTTGCAGTACCAATTAAAAGTTGGCCACTGTAACTATCGGTATCCTCTCTGATTTCAGAACGTTTGTTTTGTTTATTACTATTCAATAATGTCCAAAGGAATGATACAATGGTGTTACTCACATTTAAGAAATAAAAGGTATCATTATAGAAAAAAGCATGCTCTATCACCACTAGAAGGTAGTAACCCACACTAATTTTACAAGCATATGTTTAAGGACTTTGGCATTTTAGCTACTCCTTTTCAATACACATAGTCACTCAAGAAAACTGAAGCAACTGATAAAATTGCAGTTCAGAAAGAAATATGATGACCATAAGTAGAAAATTAGAACCAGAAATAAACTACATTAAAACTGACTTTCAGTCAGTCACTGATTGAAAATGGGTTATTCTTCAGGTTTTACTATCCATCTTAATGCATACTGAACAAATGAACATCACTCTAGACAAATTTTGCACTGCTGTATCAACTGGGCAATTTAAAACTCTTTTGGTTGTAAGGGGAAACAAACTGACACTTTCCATCAACACCATGAGGTGCACGAGAGACGTGACGAGCAGTATTTGTTTGGGATGATTACCTGATGACTCTTAGGAGAGACCTCCAGTATATTACATCACTTGCTACACATATATAGTAATCTGTAAACAGTCAACAAGCAGTCTTATTAAAATATTAATATTGTTATGTCTCATGTAAAGTAAGTTTTTCAGTTTTCCATAACATTTCAGTACATAGTATGACATGAATGAGTCACGTAACGTGTAAATAACTTGTCACAGTCATTTTGCAGCTTTCATTTCCAATAAGCTTCCAGTAAAAATGAAAACTGGTTGTAATAAAATTGACATTTTCAAATTAAAGTTGGAAGACTTCCTTTAGGCATTTCCCTTTTATTTTCTATATACATTACCTGCAGTAATTTACAGATGTTGTTGTGTTGTAGTTCTCATACATAAAATCATTACATTTTGCTCATTTTTAGTCCATGATCAAGTAGCTTTAGCTCAGATGATTCCACAAGTACTAAGAAAATAAGTGAAAGAGTAAACATGAGTCTTAGACTTCCAAAACATTACACAGTGTAACATATTTAAAGATTTCCATCAAAATATATTTGTGTCTTATGTATGTTAGAAGAAGTTCTTCCAATGACTGAACTATAATACTTTCTTACTTTTACAAGCCATACATGAAAAGAACTTGAGTCTTAATTTTACATTGGGAGTGTAGAGTATTTGTCAAGAATCTGCTTCAAGTGTAGATAATTCCAGGAATCTGCAGGCATCTTCTTAGTAGAATGTTGAATGTTTTTTTCTCCTTTAGAAAGTGATATTTCATGTATGGCACACCAATAAACTTGAGATTCAATGGAATGAGTTGGTCCAAGATAAATGGTCATAATAGCTACAAGAAGTGTCCTACTAATATTAAGCATCACAGTGTTTGTCTGACATTAGGTACCAGTTAGAGATCTCATGCAAGTCCTCTAAGACAGTTGGATAGCAAAATGACTAGTGAAGTCTCAAAATAATTGTATTGATTCCTAGGTACCACTACATGAAAACATATGAGTGAAAATTAATCATGAGTAGGTCCCTGTGTCATTTAAAACTAAGGGAAATGGTGGCTATAGCATGCATCTGTTTTAAATTCCTTGGTGACACTGGAATATGGGATTTGGCCATGGTCTAAAGAATGTTGTTGTGCCTAATGTTTCATCTACTACTAAGAATCACAGGATCAGAAGGTATAAATATGTAGTTAGTTGATTTTATAATGCGAACTTGTTTTGTCAGACTAATTTTTCAAAAATTAACTAAATATATCTTTATGTCATCTGAAAATATCTCCCACAGTAGGTGACAGATCACTAAACACAGAAAGATGCTTTACACCACAGATTAATGTCCATAAAACTAATACCACCATGGGTAGTCTATGGATACAGATTGTGAAAGCCTGGATTGTATAGTCTAGTTTATGTCGTGTAAGTTTTCTGCCAATTGTGTTCTTGCCAGGCATCTGATGGCAGACATCACAATACCATGACAGCCAACCTATAAAGTTTTGAGAACCAGTATCTAGCGAATAATCTGGGGACATATATACATCTCCAATAAATTACTCCAGCAGGGATGTCAAACAAAGATTACACTAATAACAGCAGATAAAGAGACACTTAAGCATACAATATTCTTGATC
The DNA here is from genome assembly GCF_023898315.1 of Schistocerca nitens. Taxonomy (NCBI): domain Eukaryota; kingdom Metazoa; phylum Arthropoda; class Insecta; order Orthoptera; family Acrididae; genus Schistocerca; species Schistocerca nitens. Next base: position 378,412,110 of record NC_064616.1, read on the forward strand.
TTTACACACATATGGAACATGGGAAAATGTTAATAAGTGGTACAATAGGAAGTAGCCTCTGGCATGCACTTCACAATGGTTTGCTGAGTACGGATGTCGATGCAGATTTAAGTGAATGTGCTACACCCAAGAACGTATTGTATCCCTATATTTGAACCATGTGTAACAGTAATTAGGATGTAAAAGGTACTTATAACTACATTTTCACTGAAAATTCCCAGCATTACTACTGCAGAAAAGCACACAAGGAGAGTAGCAGTAATATTTGACAATAGTTTCAGCCCTATACTATGGCAAACAAATCACTTACATCCTAAAAAGAAACAAAGGATGAGCAGAATATGTTTACTATTTACCAATGAGTGGTTTCTGTTCCACATGAAGACTGTCATTATAGTTACAAACCCAGACATTACTTTTGAGCAACATTGTGTACTACTAAGTCATAATCACATTATCAACAGAATCATTCATAAAAGTTAATTTAAAAATGAACGTCAGCCACAAATTCTTGGATATAAAAGTTATACTTGACATTACAATTATCATAGATATGAAGCTTCCACTGGCCATACACAAAAAGATGAGCAAAATATAGTATCTATTCCTCTAAATAGCATACCAGAAGTAATCAATATAATTAGAGACCAAGTTAATACATTCAGATCCATGGACATTTTATCTGATCATTCTAGTATGTGCTGGGATGAAATAATTTGCCAGTCCTCTGGACTTTTGAACCCCAGTGTGGTACTATATGTGAACAAAATGAGAGTAAGTGCAATACAAAACTACTCAAAATGCTGTTTCTAAGACAGACCTCTAGGTAAAATAATTATGTTCCTTTGATACTGTAATGACTATAGAAATTAGAATGAATTAAAATGAATGCATTAAACAGATGGTCCAGATATATGTCACAAAATTTACTTTTTACCATTATGTTACAGTTTATGACCAGATAAGGTGACATCTTACACAATATTTGTTGTTGATTTTCCAGCATCGCCATTAGTAGCAAAATCTCTGTCACATAATGTCTTCAAAGAAATACAAGTTCGTCATTATTGTTTCCCATACCAGATCTGAAAAGGAAGATGACCATAGTAACACTTTTGGTGCCAAAACAGAATCATGTTATTAGTGAAGGGTTACTTATGTATTCTTTCATATGCATTTCAAATTCCGTGTTTCATCAACAGTTACAAAGAAAAGAAGAAATGGCATTAAGTCACACATGGGGACAATGAAAAAGGATACTAGAAATATATTAGTTTTCTGACAAAGTCCTTCTTCAGAAGTTTCAAAGGGGCAACCTATGCATGCATGGACACTGTCTCTGGCTGCTAAGACCCAGAGACAATGGCCATGTGTGTATAATACCTGTGTGTTTTCTACATCTCAAGAAGGACTTTGTTCAAAAGATGAAATATGTCTAGTATTTTCTTTTCATTCTGCCTGTCTGTAATTCAACAACAGCTCTTTGTGCTGAATAGGGGCCTATCCTTTCTGTAGTGTTATTATTCCAACCCAGTCTTTTACTAATTGAAAAAAGAAAGAAAGCATATTAAGATAGATTATGTCCTGCTATTAATAACACATGCCAATTAATTTTGTTATTATACAGTTTAATGTGGTATATGCAGCACTAATGAGCTGAAACTGAGCCTCTGAATATTGTGAAATGTAGCAATGTCAATTATTTCTGTGAGTGCTTGAGATTTAATTACCAAGATAATACAATTCATCACTTATACTTGCAAAATGTGATGGAATCACATTTGAGGTTTCTTATGGTGGTAGTTGCACTTATATTCTAGCTATAGTGTAAAATGTTTGTTTATTAGCTATTCCATTGATTTCCCTGAACACAAAAATCACTGTGTGTATCAAGTAAGGTCACTTGTCATTTTCAACACAGGAACAGTTTTTATAAGTATCACAGTAGGGTCTACAAGCCAGTGTAGTACAGTTATCCACACTGCCTGACAAAACTAGTGATTCACCCAGAAGACATGATCATATGACAAAGTAACTTGGTAAACATACACATCATCAGTTAGTATGTAAATGACTGGAGTTGCTAAATTTTCTACAGAATGTGGAAAGGCCACCAGCATGCATTAGTTATGTTACCATGCCTGGTTGTGTATAAGGTGGTCAGAAACAGCAACATGTGTTGAGCAATCACTGTGGAGGACACAGAGATGCCATGTACTGAGATCAGCTGCACTTTGAGCATAAAATGTCTTCAGAGAAATACAAGTTCATCATTATTGTTTCCCATACCAGATCTGAAGAGGGCTCACTGGAGTTCTCCATTATGCTACTTGGTCAAATTATGCAGTATCCAGATTTGTGAGGCATGTAGGTGAGACAATGCCCCTTGGTAAAATGTATGGGAACATGAAGGCAGCAGGTATACTTGTCCTTAAGGTCCTGGTCAAGTGTGTCTGATCACGAGAACAATGAAATGCCTGTATTGGGCACCAAGCACATTGTGACCCCTTCACATCTGTGCCTGCCATATTTTCACTCCTTACAGAATTTGTCAGGAATTTTTCACCCTACAACCATTGGTCAGAGACTAGCAGCAGCCAAATTACAAAATTAGTGTTCCATGCATAGTCTGTCATTAACACCACAAAACTAATGGCTGCATTTGGAGTTGGGCCATGACAGGCAACCGTGGACTGCTGAGGTAAGGGACCATATTGTGTTCAGTGATGAATCATGGTTCTGCACTACATCCAATGCTCTTTGTTGATGGATATGTTGGCAAACTGAAGGGAGGTCTAACACTTGCAATATTTTGCGGAGGCACAGCAATGTTACTCCTCATGTCATGGTGTAGAGAGCCATGAGTTGTGACTCAAGATCATTGCTTATAGTGCTGAGGTAACTCTGATTACAAAACAGAACATCACTGAAATCCTTTCTTACCTCTCATGTGCAGCTTGGCTTCCCAAGTGCCCACTTGTGTCAGTTGGGCTTTAAACCAGCCCTGGCGATGTCACACTCATAAGTGGGGTCACTGCCAAGTTCTTTGTAAATTTTACTTAATTACATAATCACTGAAATAACGTCACATACCCTCTCAACACATGAAATTTCATTTCATTCTCTCCTCGCCCTGTGATTCCTCACTTTTTCTCAGACAGTGTAATTATATAAAACATGTTGACCAACTATACAGTTCATTTAATTTTGATTGGCACTCTCCCTTGATCCTCACAAAGTAGCAGTTTAAAATGTGTGTCAGTGTATGTGTGAGGATAGACTATTGTACTGTCTACTGGCCCAGATGGTGTTGCGGCTTCCCGTAGGTGGTGCAGTGTAGCAGCACTTTTTCTGTCTTGTGAGTGCACTGGTGGACATAGACGTGACAACATCAAAGTAGACAAGCATTGTTAGTGATAGACAGTGTGGTTTCTACGAAAGGAAGGAGTGGCTGCTTCAGACATTCAAAATGATGCTAGGAGCCATATGTGGGGAAATAGCACCAAGTCACAGATCTGTATTTCAATGTGTATCAGAGTTTAGAGATGAAAGAGGCTCTTCTAAAATTCACATAAGTGCTGGACATTCAGCAACTGCACAGAAACCAACAAAGCCCAGCATGTCAATGGCTTGATATTGGGCACAGGCAAGTCAATTTAGATGAACCAGAGAAGGCAACAGGTCTATCATGGAGAACTCTGCACACCATCATTCATAATGATTTGAAGATGAAGAAGATGTGTGCAAAATTGATACCCCATGCTCTCACCAATGTGCAGAAACAGAAATGTGTGGAGATATGCCAACAGTTGGTGCAAAAATATGTTGCAGATCCAGCAGAGTTCCTTTAGCATCTGGTCACCATCAATGAATTATGCTTCTTCCATGACACTCCAGAAAAGAACGCCAGTCTATGGAGTGAAAGCACACTATAAGCTCTCATCCCAAGAAGTCACAGCTGGGCCTACTCATCCAGAAACAAATGGCAACGGTTCTGTGATCAGGAAAGCATAGTACAGGGGAATTTGTTCTCTCCCAATATGACCCTCAACAGAGATCAGTACTGAAGTTCACTGCACCAACACAACAATACACAGCCAGATGCCAATTGCAAAGCTACTGCCACCATGTAGCACTTATCATTTACTGTGCTGCGACACCACCCATATTAGCCATATCGGGCTCCTAGTGACTATGACCTATTATACAAACTGAAAGACGTCCTGCGGGGTAAGAAGTTCTCCACCAATAACAAACTTCAATGAGGTATTCTCCAGTGGCACAGGGATACCTGCAAAGAAAGGTTTGCTACGCAAATATGGAAGCTGCCATAACAATGGCCACAGTCCAGAGACATTTGTGGGGAGTACCAGTAATAAAATCTGTATTTGTTTTTTCAGTAAATTGTTCCTGTGAACACAAAAACGTTGTAGTAGCAACCATTTTTGAATGCTCCAAGTATTTGTGGTGCAACCTCCACACTAACAGATGAGGATGTAAGAAATAATATGGTGCACATGCTTTACTGATATCACTACAAAGCAGCTGTATGGTACCATTTTCTATAAGGCCACTTCATAATGTGACAATGGTTTCACAACCTTTGAGGATGCAGGTGCTTTAATGTTGCTTCATTTAAACTATTTCATTATTATGCCCCATTATGTGTGAAGTGACTGTATTTCAAGTGATTTTGGAACTACTAACTCACAGTTTCTTCCTCTTTTTCATTACTTTATTCCCTACACAGCTATTTTATATTTTCATTGTGCTTTTAACATACTTATATCTCTGATTTCTCCTACTATGAAACCTCCAGAACCGAGCGAGGTGGCGCAGTGGTTAGACACTGGACTCGCATTCGGGAGGATGACGGTTCAATCCCGCGTCCGGCCATCCTGATTTAGGTTTTCCGTGATTTCCCTAAATCACTCCAGGCAAATGCCGGGATGGTTCCTCTGAAAGGGCACGGCCGACTTCCTTCCCCATCCTTCCCTAATCCGATGACACCGATGACCACGCTGTCTGGTCTCCTTCCCCAAGCAACCAACCAACCAACCAAACCTCCAGATTCATTCTAACAGTCTTTATAATAACACTGTAACCTCCATTAATTCTTAAGTCATAACATGACATTTCTGTAATGTACCGTAGATTATGAGGTTGGGTCTCTGGGTCCGCTAAGTTTCAATCGAGGTTTAAGGAGCATTATTAGAAAATTTTAGTTTAAGTTAACGGTATACAAGATTTATTTTTTAATTTATTTAAGTATTTTTTAAAGTTTATTTCTTATTTTATTGCACTAAATGGAGCCTACAGTACAGTATTATACTTTTTTTCAAATAAAATCACATGATTTCATACGGTTTTCTTAATATAGAAGACCTACACATAAATGAACTGTTAGAGAACTGAATTTTACATTCTGCAAAATTATAGTATTTCTGTAGCATATAAATATTCACATAAAACTAAATTCCAGGGTTTGAGTTTGCACAAGGAGATATCACTCGATAGACAGATAATGAAAGTCTGCAAAACTGATGTTCATCACTGACATCTACATTTTTCTTTACGACTACTCAAAACACATTTGATTTTAACTAACATTTTAGGTATTTTATTGGAGGAACATAAAGGTCTGCATCAAGCTCCCCATCACCATAGTACTGACATTCTTCCACTGAACGATCCTCTTGCTCACTAGCAGGACTGTGATGAGTGGCTATTGCAAAATTGTCGTCTTTATCATGTGTTTCTTGATTTATTCCACTCACATCATTGTCATCCACTGACTAACAATTTCATCATATGATCAAATGAGCATGGTTAAAACTGACACGTGCTTGCAAATAGTTAGTTAGTTGGTTTCGTGTTCCATTGATCAATCATGCAGTATGGAAGCCATTATGATGTGGAACTTGTCAAGTGCACAAGAAAGATCTAAAACTATTATGTTCCCCTGTCTGTACATCTATGAATTGATTATTTTTGTATACAGCATTGAGCTAAGGCAACTGAAACCAAAGCTACACAAGTTATTAGTGGAGAAATGTTATTACTCCATAGAAGAATTTTTGAATGATGATGTGGAAGTCTGAGCAAGGACACATCACCTGTAAATTAAGCTTAGCAGTTTTGTGTCAAATAAATGATTTTAAAAGTATGTTCACTATGTAAACACTGTTGTTATATATTACCTTGTAATACATGAAAACTTGAGTGTTGACATATTGTTTTTGTAATATTGTATATACAAATTGTACTTGTTATATAAATGTAATGTTGACAAGTCCCCTGTACATCAGATCTGTGATTTGACTTTGTATGTTACGGAGTAATAAAAAATTCTTATTCTGATTCTCTTTGCAAGCATCACTGTTGCTGCAAAAAGGTTTTTGTCCATATAAAATTTCTTTCCCAGAACTAAGATACATTTTTGCTTTTCTTAGCTATTTGAAGTGCACTCCTTCATAGTCATACTAAATATGCACAATTCCAATAGTTGCAGGTGCTGTACCAGTTCATGCTTCAGTGTAGTGTTGAAAGTTGGCTGGAATCTACCCAATATTTTCTGAACACCATTGAAGATTTTGTTCATATTTGTGGTTCGTCTTGTAAGCATAGTCTGGGAAACTGCCAATTCCTTAAATGCCTGCAGCCATCCCATCTCATTGCTGGTAAAAGTATATGTAGCCTGCTGCATCTGCAACACATCCCAAGAGTGTCTTGATGATTTCCTTAATTTATTGCCTGTCATCTGAAATTAGAGTATGTAATTTCATTGGATTTGTGAATAATAGCATATTTATCAGTTCATGTTTAATGTTTCACTTAATTTATTTTATTATAGAATGATCTACTGCTATTCTTGTTAAATTTAGTAGATCAATTGTGTGGCAACTCAAAGCTTGAAAGCATGGCTATTATGTTCAACAAATACGTAACTGTTTTTTTGTTTGTGCCTGTCAGCAACTCAATGTGTGATTTTTATGGTAAGTAGTAATTTATTCTTTTCATAATATTATTGATACTCCAACCTGTATTTACCATTATTTAATTTGTTGTCCTCATTAGCTGTGCATAGATGATGTAAATAATGTAACAGTTCTGTCACTAAATGTAACTGGGTTTTCTCTTTTGATGCTAGTTAATTGTCAGGATGAGCATTACTGCAAAGGGCATTTATTCTAAAGCATTATGTCAGGGTGAAAATACTAAATTAATTAATTTTTCTCTCTTAACAACATGTGGGCAGGGTGGGTTCTTCCTTGGCTCGGGTATGAGGTAGAATGAAACAGCATTTTTACATAAGATAACTTTCGTTGAAGATTTGTACAACTGTTTCCTTACTCGATGTTCTGGCTCAGAGAACGGCAGCTGTGTCATTTGCGAAGCCTTCCACTGCGGCAGCGGCGGCGTCTGATTACGCGTGGCAGTGTGTATCTCGTGTCGCTGTCTCGCCCAACTGACTGGAGACGTGCAGCGCGAGGTGGCCCATTTAATTATTGCAAGCAAAGTCATGCATCAGATGGTGATACCTTGGATGTGGTGTCCCAGTGTTTCTCTTCTCTAAGCGGCCGCGTGTGTTGTGCGTTGGCCAGCGGAGGGGCGCGGCGGGGTAAGGCCAGTGTCCCGGACTTCAACAACGGACTCCCGCTTGCCAGTCTTCAGCTGTCAGATCTCCATCCCAGCTCACAGGTGACTGCTGATGTGAGGCTGTCTGCTTCCCGTCCTCACAATTCACCCGGGTATGTAAAAATCAGACATCAAATACCTTTTAACTTGTGTCTTTTGGCGCCGAGGCTGCTGCTTGCTATTCCATTACAGCGGTGCACTTGGTGCATCTGTGCATGATGTAGTCTCTTCTTGCATGACGGTGTTCAGCACCGAAACTGCCTGAAAACTACTGCTACTCTTCTCTCTTTTCTTCTTCTCTTTTCTCTCTCGGGTCCACTGCGTCTCGCGTATTTATTCACTTCAGTTTTCTGGAGGTGAACGACTTCACGGTCATTGCCTCTTCTGTCACGTTGAAAAGCTTCTCGAAGAATCTTCTTAACGTCGGTCGTTGGCTCTTGGAATGTAGGCAAGGGCCTTTGCTCACATGTGACAACTGAGAAACACGTGAGCTGGTCGGGCGATGCCCTGACGGTTGAATCGACAGCGTCCACTTATGTGGAACTTGCTGACTTCACGGTCATTGTCTCTTCTGCTAGGCTGCTCTACTCGCTGTTTGCCAGTGTGTAATTCCTCTAAACTAAACTAAGTTTTTAATTTATATTCTAATTTCTACTTCACTTTGATTTCACTAATTTATTTAGTTAAGTACCACTTAACACTAAAGAGGGGTAACACACACAAGACAGCAAAACATCATCATAATTGTATAGATTTTTGAGATTAAATTTAATGAGTACTGAGACTCATCCCCCTTAAATATGCCCTGTTGTACATTAATCTCCATATGTTAGTAAACAGCATGACAAATCAGAAATTAATACATTAGTGCATTAGTGTGAATATATTAATTGGAATCAAATGGAAAAAGGTTTGGCAGCATTCCAACTATGAGAAATGTGGGACTTAATACTTAAGCTGGAATTTCATAAGTCCTAACAGTTGTAAGTAAAACAAGTAGGAGAGGGTATGGCATTAAACTGAAGTATAAAATCAAGCAACTACATGCTGTTCAACTTCTGACTCATGATATTTACCAATGAATTAAATTTCATTAGTATTCTCACAAATTTGTGCTCTACAAAAATGGAAATTTCACGTTTTCCAACAAATTAAGTTTCAGAATATTTTTAGCTTATTGGTTGTCTTTCTAATATTTATTTTTAATCTGATTTAGTTCCTGGTTTTTGGCATGCAGTAGAATAGTAATTTAGTACATAGATTACTGAACAAGGTGCTGATGAAATATTATATGTTAGAATACATTTCAGACTGAATAGAATATTTATTCTTAGGTACATGACCATGTTCTTCTTTGGAACAGTTTTTTACATTTAGAAAGACCTTACTTTTCTGGAGTAGCTTCCTTAATATCAGAGAAAGACTGCATCACACACAAAGTGCTTCCATTATTTTAAAATGGAATCATCAAGTATATTAAACTTCTACTACAGGGCTGGCAAGAGTGTGGAAATTGTTCCAGGCTACAACGCTATTCTATACTGATGAGTTAATAGAAAGTTGTCCATTGAGTTGAAAGAAAATATTGCTTTTATGGTTTTACATAGCAGTGGTGGTTCAGATAACTGAGTAAGATGACTGAATAGGTACCTAGATTTCATTATGAAACACTGTCTTTGTGTATGTGGAGATTACGAGTACATAACAGTGTATCTGAATGAACTGTGACCTACTGCTGGCCTCTGAGGTAACTACAACTATACTGGAAGACATGAAACTTTTGATTGTGGAACCAACTGTGGTCAGCATCATCTAAAAGGTCTATATTAAATCTGTGTCTAAATAGTCTAAGAAGAGAACATATGTGCTAAAGTTAAATAATAATGAGTATCCTGTGCTCATTGCTTTCTAGTATTAGATATCTAAACAACATCTCAGTAATTTCAGTAGATTTGTGATGAAAATACATATTGCTATGCATGCTACTGTTCTTTGTCTTTGTTAGGTCAGAACAACCATAACTTTAATGACAATAATCATTGCAGAAATGTCCATAGTAAGTTACAACTATTCTATCATTTATGTTTGTATTGCTATGATAATGCAAAAGGGAAACATTTCTGTATATCATAAAGATCCTTTCTTCTCATATCACTACATAATGCTATTACTTCATGCAGAAACCATAAATTGCCTAATTATTATCTATTAACATAATTATCTTATAACAGTTCAATAATATCAGACTTAACTATAGCAATAATGCAGTCATTGTAATACAGAGAATAATGCATTATAAAATTACATTTAATATTTGCCTCATATTTATCCAGGTTTATTAAATGTTTACTTTATAAAACAGTAGATAGATATATGGAAGAAAGAGTATGACAAATATAGGTAAACCACTTACATTAGTCTCCTTCTGCATACTTTTGTGTCTTCATTTGAAGACACTCTTCCTGAAAAGGTAATTCTTTTAATAAGAGACGTTCATTTTGTACAACATCGATTTTCATATCTTGGAGACACGTACCAATAATTTTTCCTATATATATATATTTTGATCTCAATTCTTATAAGACAGATATATTTTTCATGATAGTTAAGAGTTCACAGACACTAAAATTATCCTCTTCTGCCCCAGATATTTGAAGAAATTTGCTACTTTCATAAGAGTATTCTCGATACTGGTGAGTGGGAAGTTGGTTGCTTCATACTTGGTATAAGAAAAGCATGGATTCAAACATGCCCCATTCTCACTTTACTGTTTACGAATTCTCATTGTTACCATTCTCTTATTGAATATTCATCAGGATTAAATAAATCTGCAGCATATTTTTACACATTACATTAAATATGAATAGTGTGATAATTTGTCTTTGACATTTGTGCATAGATAAAATATTGACACATGGATATCAAACACATACCAGTAAAACCCTGATTGTGGTTATTTGGATTTATTATATGATATATTGTCAGTTCTGAGAGACAGATTTTTTAAAATCTACTGTATCATGTTGTAACCTGTTTATGTAAGAAGATATAGTTATAGCTCATATATTTATACATTAATGTGTTAGTATGATTGCATGAATTGACGTGCAATTGGAAACACTTTGTCAGTGTTCATATCAGTGACTTGTGCTTCTTAATACTTAAAGTGGAGCCCTATATTCCCCAAAAAGTTCTACATAATTCCACTTGAGCAATAATCAACAAATAACTCAAGACCTATTGTTTTATAGTTGCTGACCGGAGTGGCCGTGTGGTTCTAGGCACTACAGTCTGGAGCCGAGCTACCGCTACGGTTGCAGGTTCGAATCCTGCCTCAGGCATGGATGTGTATGATGTCCTTAGGTTAGTTAGGTTTAATTAGTTCTAAGTTCTAGGTGACTGATGACCTCAGAAGTTAAGTCGCCCAGTGCTCAGAGCCATTTGAACCATTTTTTTTACAGTTACTGATATAACCTGGAAATACAATCTCCCAACCATGCCCAATATCCATTTCCTTTTGTCAGTTGAGACAACATTCTCTCCATTCACTCATCTGGACAGACAGGTAATACCAGCAGGTAGTGGGAGATACAAGATATTATAACAGGTGAGCAGAGATATGAAAACCAAGTGCTTTCTGTGGTCTCACAGAATGCAATTCTATTATGTACTTGCATAGTTAGAGGTCCTCCACATCACTGAATAAAGTGCTTGAAAATTTTGTCTACAATATTAGCAGTAAGAAAGATTTCCTGTATAACATTTTTATAGTTCAGGTTGTAATCAGCAATTCTTAACTGTGCACACTTATGTCTTGAGTGCCTCTGATTCTCTCTTGCCTAGGAACACACCATCCCATCCTCTGACTATGCCATAAGACAGTCAGTTGTTACTTGAAAGTTGGCATTGGTTGGTGTCTCTAAATGGCCAGCAACAACTCAGTTTTTGACATCTAAAGTATTAGATACAGTAAAGAGAGGTAAGCCATGAGGTTTTGTGGCATTGTTCAATATCACACTAAGATCTGAGCAAAGCACAGTCTGTTTTGTGCACCTAAGGACAAAAGTGTCAGTACTACTGTTGGTTTATTTATGAAGAGGTTTAGTGTTTTATACAGAGTCACTGTATGAGTCTTAATCAGTGACTGCATGATAGTAACATCAAAACAATACCAATTTAGAAACAGCTTGATTTGGTACCATCTTTGTACGATATGGGTAATTATTTGTAGATTGGTATCACAACAACATTAGTGTATATCAACCATTCTCTTATTTTTCACATCAGAACATAAACATATTCCCACATGTAGAAATTACAAATTTTGTAACAGGCTCCTGTAAACTACTCTTCAGTTACACTATTCCCTTTGTTTTAGTTTCATGTACCTCTTGTTTGCAGACTGTGAAAGACAGTAATTCCATGTTATAAAATTATTAATATTATATGCATTTTACTGTGTTTTGAGTTCACTCTATGTTACCTTGGACAACGTTAAGATTAGGTACATTTGTCAGTGTGTGTAAACCACAAGCATTAGTCCACTTTAATTCCTCTTGCGGGCCCATGAAGGATTTTCTTGTTGTATTGTCCGTTCATACAGTAGTTAACCTTCATTCAGTACACTAAACATTTTCATTTCTTAGAAACACAGGGCATTAATAATTTCTATTTTATATTAGGTTAATTTTAAACTAAGAATAATATATTGTTATTGGTAATTCTAGGTTAATGGACACTAACAATGTCAACTCCCTTCCCTGGTTGTTTAAAATAACCTGCTGCATTTTCTGCCAGATATCTGAGGTCTCTAAATTGGGGCGTTGTTGCTTCATAGTGAGTGTAAATATAGCCTTCATTAAAAAAAATCTGTTTCAATTTACAAGTTAAGAATGCACACCATTTCCTTTCTCTTTTTGCAGGCTCACTATGGATAAATGTATACACAATTGACATTTTATTTGATCTTGATATATGTGAAGCAATATGGTGCAATATCTTGCTTTTCTCATTTGTGAATAGATTATATATTTGAAGATGGGATCAACAAACAGTATAGTAATAACCTTATCTTGAGTTGCCATATTTCTGAGATTTAGTATTATTAAAATTATAGAGAGATTATGTGTAGTAATAGAAATCCTTGGGTAACAGAAGAAATATTGAATTTAATTGATGAAAGGAGAAAATATAAAAAAGCAGTAAATGAAGCAGGCAAAAGGGAATACAAACGTCTCAAAAATGAGATCGACAGAAAGTGCAAAATGGCTAAGCAGGGATGGCCAGAGGACAAATGTAAGGATGTAGAGGCTTGTCTCACTAGGGGTAAGATAGATACTGCCTACAGGAAAATTAAAGAGACCTTTGGAGAGAAGAGAACCACTTGTATGAATATCAAGAGCTCAGATGGCAACCCAGTTCTAAGCAAAGAAGGGAAGGCAGAAAGGTGGAAGGAGTATATAGAGGGTTTATACAAGGGCGATGTACTTGAGGACAATATTATGGAAATGGAAGAGGATGTAGATGAAGCTGAAATGGGAGATAAGATACTGCGTGAAGAGTTTGACAGAGCACTGAAAGACCTGAGTCGAAACAAGGCCCCGGGAGTAGACAACATTCCATTAGAACTACTGATGGCCTTGGGAGAGCCAGTCATGACAAAACTGTACCATCTGGTGAGCAAGATGTATGAGACAGGCGAAATACCCACAGACTTCAAGAAGAATATAATAATTCCAATACCAAAGAAAGCAGGTGTTGACAGATGTGAAAATTACCGAACTATCAGTTTAATAAGTCACAGCTGCAAAATACTAACGCGAATTCTTTACAGACGAATGGAAAAACTGGTAGAAGCGGACCTTGGGGAAGATCAGTTTGGATTCCGTAGAAATGTTGGAACACGTGAGGCAATACTAACCTTACGACTTATCTTAGAAGAAAGATTAAGAAAAGGCAAACCTACGTTTCTAACATTTGTAGACTTAGAGAAAGCTTTTGACAACGTTAACTGGAATACTCTCTTTCAAATTCTGAAGGTGGCAGGGGTAAAATACAGGGAGCGAAAGGCTATTTACAATTTGTACAGACACCAGATGGCAATTATAAGAGTCGAGGGGCATGAAAGGGAAGCAGTGGTTGGGAAAGGAGTGAGACAGGGTTGTAGCCTCTCCCCGATGTTATTCAATCTGTATATTGAGCAAGCAGTAAAGGAAACAAAAGAAAAATTCGGAGTAGGTATTAAAATTCATGGAGAAGAAGTAAAAACTTTGAGGTTCGCCAATGACATTGTAATTCTGTCAGAGACAGCAAAGGACTTGGAAGAGCAGTTGAATGGAATGGACAGTGTCTTGAAAGGAGGATATAAGATGAACATCAACAAAAGCAAAACGAGGATAATGGAATGTAGTCAAATTAAATCGGGTGATGCTGAGGGGATTAGATTAGGAAATGAGACACTGAAAGTAGTAAAGGAGTTTTGCTATTTAGGGAGTAAAATAACTGATGACGGTTGAAGTAGAGAGGATATAAAATGTAGACTGGCAATGGCAAGGAAAGCGTTTCTGAAGAAGAGAAATTTGTTAACATCTAGTATAGATTTAAGTGTCAGGAAGTCGTTTCTGAAAGTATTTGTATGGAGTGTAGCCATGTATGGAAGTGAAACATGGACGATAACCAGTTTGGACAAGAAGAGAATAGAAGCTTTCGAAATGTGGTGCTACAGAAGAATGCTGAAGATAAGGTGGGTAGATCACGCAACTAATGAGGAGGTATTGAATAGGATTGGGGAGAAGAGAAGTTTGTGGCACAACTTGACTAGAAGAAGGGATCGGTTGGTAGGACATGTTTTGAGGCATCAAGGGATCACAAATTTAGCATTGGAGGGCAGCGTGGAGGGTAAAAATCGTAGAGGGAGACCAAGAGATCAATACACTAAGCAGATTCAGAAGGATGTAGGTTGCAGTAGGTACTGGGAGATGAAGAAGCTTGCTCAGGATAGAGTAGCATGGAGAGCTGCATCAAACCAGTCTCAGGACTGAAGACCACAACAACAACAACATGTGTAGTATGCTATACCGTATCTTTATCACCACACCTGGATGGTCAGTGTTACTGAAAGCTATGTTTAGGACTTGAGTTCCATTCCTCATAATGTGAGAAAATTCTTTTTTCTGAGGGGACTTGAATGGAATGCAGTCAGCCTCATCATGCCAACTGAGAAGCTACTCAATTTCTGTAACTGCAGTACAGGTACATAGGCAAAATAGTAAATGCAATAAAGAACAAACAGTATGTTAGTGGAGTGTTCCTTGATCTTGATAATTACATTAGATTAGATTAATACTTGTTCCATAGATCATGACTACAACACTTCGTAATGATGTGGAGCGTGTCAGGTTAATAAAAGATGTCTGTACAAGATATTACATCACACAAAATATCGCATGACACTAATGTTTAAGTTATTTTTCCCCTTAATTTATATCTAAAAATTCAGCCAATGAGTAGAAGGAGTTGTCTCATCTAGAAATTCTTTTAATTTATTTTTAAATGTTAGTTGGCTATCTGTCAGGCTTTTGATGTTGTTTCGTAGGTGACCAAAGACTTTTGTATCAGCATAATTTACCCCTTTCTGTGCCAAAGTCAGGTTTAACCCTGCATATTGAAGATCATCCTTTCTCCTGGTGTAATAGCTATGCATACTGCTGTTACATTTGAATTGGGTTGGATTATTAACAACAAATTTCATTAGTGATTATATATATACTGTGAGCTTACTGTGAGGATCCCTAGATCCTAAAATAGATATCTGCAGCATGACCATGGGTGGGCTTAGGTTGCATCATTGTCACCATATTAGTTGACAATCAGTGGAACCTGGTTACAAGAGGACTGTGTATGAATTCATAAAATCATGTGAGTAACAGGAAACAATTTAAGTTGCTTAAACAATATGGTGGGTCGTTTGAATAGAACATGGTGTGCATCAAGGTTCCACAGTGACATCTCTTTTTTTTCTTAATTTATTTAAGTGGTATAATGTACTGTTCTCATAACTTTAAAAAGGTATTGCATGTATTGTATGGTGACATTACATCAATGATGTTCAAACACAAAGCTTGACAGTCTGGAGATGCTGCACAACAAATCTGTAATAGTCTTATAGTTTTGCATTTCATCAGCTCAGTGTGTCTTCTTTATGGTGAGTAGCAGTTTCTTCTTTCTGTAATATTATTGATAATCCAAACTTGATTTACGATTGTTTAGTGCATTGTCCTCATTAATTATGTATAGATGATGTGATTAAAGATGGATAACACCCACCAAACAGTACAACCTCATCACTGTTATATAACATTTTGAGATGTAATTTTATTGTTATTGAGGCAATTATTTAAAATATTCCATGTTGTATACATGTCTCCATATGGAAATTGATATTTTGGAAATTTGTGGTAAGGTCTTATGGGACCAAACTGCTCAGGTCATGCGTCACCAAAGTCATGAGGTCATTGGTCCTTAAGCTTACGCACTACTTATTCTAACTTAAACTAACTTACACTAAGGACAACACACACACCCATGCCCATGGGGGGACTCAAACCTATGAAGGAGGGAGCCGTGCGAGCCGTGACAAGGTGCCTGAGACCGCATGGCTACCCCGCATGGCCACGGCACACGGCTACCCCGCACAGCTGTAAGTAGATAGCATGACAAATCTGGCATTAATAAATTAGTGAATATATGTGAATATATTAACTGGAATGAAATGGGAGAAGCTCTGGCAGCATTCCGTGTATGATGGTTCTGAGTCTTAATACTTAAGCAGGATTTTCACATCTCCTAACCATTCTAAGTGAAACAAGAGACAGAGATTATGTTGTTACATTAGACTGTAGAATCCAAAAGAGAGATGCTGTTCAGCTTCTAACATATCATGCTTTCCTGTGTTGGCATAGATAGTGATGTTTCAGATAACTTGAAAAATCAGCATTGTTTAATGTGTTGTAAATGGTCAATGAGAACTAAGCTTCTGACACTGTTAGTGTATGATCAAATAGAGAAATGTAAGAAGTCAACATCCTTAGCCATGTTGTATATCTTTGTAAGATTTGAGCTAACTGCTTTCTGGTGTCATACAACTAAACACAGAAATATCAGAACTTCTGTTAATTTCCTTATGAAGAGGTTAAGTATGTTGTACTCTGTCACTGTATAACTCTGAATTAGTGAGAGCATGAGTACGACCTTCCTATGACTTGTGTTGTTATTGGTTGCTTAGTATAACAAAAATATTACTACACAATTATCGTTACCCCACTTTTTACATCAGAACATAATAGTATTCTCACATGCAGAAATCACAGATTTTGTAATAGTCTCCTGTAACCTACTTTTCAGTTACACTGTTCAATTTGTTTCAGTCGCAAGTATCACATGATTCCAGACTGTGTAAGGCACTAATTCCATGTTATGAAATTGTTAAAATGAGCTTTATATGTAATTTATTGTATTTTGAGTTAACTCTATGTTGCCATGGACAAATGTTAGTACGGTATCGGATATAACTGTCAGTGTGTGTGAACCATAAGCATTAGTTCCCCCTAAGTCCTCTTGCATGCTCACTGAAGGATGTTCGCGGGAATCTTATTGCTTCATAATTAGTGTAACTATAGCCTTAACCCAAATGATATCCTATTTCACTGTACAAATTGAAAATGCACACCATTTCCATTCTCCCTTTGCAGGCTTCCCATGGATAAATGTAAATGAAATCTGTTTTCTTCATTTCAATGTGTGAAATGTGAACTAATATGGTGCAATATCTTGCCTTTGTCATTTGTCAATAGATGAAATGTTTGATGATGGGTTTTACAAACAGCCAGTATAAACTCCATCTTGAGATTCTATATCTCAGACGTAAAGTTTTATTACAATGTAGAGAGACATTATGAACAGTCTGCTATGTCTTATGTCCATCACCATGGCTGAGTGATCAGTGCTAGTAATAGCTATGCTTAGGTTTCACGTTCCATTCCTGATACTTCCAGGATATTTTTCTTGATGAGGTTGATGGAATGGATTGCAGTCAGCCTCATCATGCCAACTTAGGAGCTACTTCATTTCAGTAAGTTCAATAGAATTAAATAGGCAAAATAGTAATCATTTCTGTATATCATAAAGTTCCTTCTGTTTCATATCAGTACATAATGATATACCTTCTTGCAGAGGCCATTAATTGCCTAATATTCTCCATTAACCTAATTCTCAAATAAACTATTCAATGTATATCAGACTTAACTATATTAGGATGCAGTCATTGTAAGACAGTGAATACTGCATTAAAAAATTAACTTTAATATTTACCTGATATGTGACTTACTTTTAATATGAGTTGAGTTTATGTAGCAATAGATAAACATATGGAAGAGACCTTATCACAAAGATGTGTAACCACTTACCTTAGTCCCCTTCTGCTTACATTTCTGTCTCCAGTTTTACACTCTCTTCTCAATAGGCAAGTCTTTCAGTAACTGATCTTCATTTCCTACAGCAGTAGTTTTAATTTCTTGGAAAAACAAGGCAGTAATGTTTCCTGTTTTATATTTGGATTTCGTATATTATAGGACAGATTTATTTTTCATGCTGGTTCTAAGTTCACAGACACTAACATTATCCTCTTCCTTTACTAAGTGTTTGAAAACATTTTCTGTTTCTTTGAGTGTATTCTCCATATGTGTATGTGTGGAGTTTGTTGCTATCTATTTAGCATATCATTTGCATGTATCAAAACCACTCCCCTCCTCACTACAATTCTTAATAATACATGTGGTTACTATTCTCCTATTGTATATCCATCAAGGTTAAATAAACATGTTGCCTCCTGTTACACTTCATCTTGAAATGTGTGAAGCAATAGAGTGAGTTAGTTTTCTTTGTCATTTGTGCATAGGTGAAATATTTAAACATCTATATCAACATCTATCAGAAAAAACCCAGTCATGAT
This sequence comes from Schistocerca nitens, assembly GCF_023898315.1. NCBI lineage: Eukaryota > Metazoa > Arthropoda > Insecta > Orthoptera > Acrididae > Schistocerca > Schistocerca nitens. The sequence goes on from NC_064616.1 coordinate 378,430,756, forward strand.
GAATTCAATTTCCAAGATGAAATATTATGAACAATGAAAGAAAGATTTTGCGAAATCTGCTGTGTCATACTGTAATCTGTTTATGTAAGAAGACAGTGCAATGGATGAGGGATCAATACCTTAGTGTGTAAGCCTGATTGTATTAAGTGAAGAGCAATTAAACAAACTTTGTCACTGTTGTATATCAGTGACTTGTACTTCTTAATAATGAACTGTGGACGTATTATTTCACAAACACAAATATCGCTGCTAGCACAACTCACAACCATGTCTTATCGTTTGTTGCCTTTCATTGGGTGAGACAAAATGGTCTCCATTCACTCACCACACAGATATGTAATACCAGCTGTTGATGGGAATTGTAACAAAATATTGTAATACGTGAGTACAGATATGTTAATCAAATGTCTTCTTCTGTGTCAAAGATAAGTATCACTTTTATGTGTTTGCATATTTGGTGACACTTCGGATCACTGAATAAAATACTTGAAAATTTGTCTAGGGTAGCAGTAGTATGAAAGATTTCTTATCTAATACTGCCAATGTCATGTTGTTGTCAGCAGTTCTTAATTGTGTACATTCATGTGTTGGGCCCCTCTGATCCTCTCTTGCCTAGTTATACACCACTGCATTTCTAGATAACTATGGCTATTCTGTTAGATAATCAGTTTTTGATTGGAAAATCAGTTTTGATTGGTGTCTTCTAAATGCTCAGTGACAAGTCAGCTTTTGATATTTTAGGTATCTGACATAGCTAACAGGTGTAAGGAGTGAACATCTGTGGCTATGTTGAATATCACTGGGAACCTGAGGTAAGTGCTTTTTGTTGTTACACATCTAACAAAAAAAAATCTTAATGCTTCCACTGGTTTTTGTGTGAAGAGCTTTAGTACTTTGTACGGCATCATTGGATAAGTCTTAATTAGTGACAGCATGATAATAACAGCAAAACAATACCAATTTCAGATACAACTTAATTTTTCAGCACTCTTATATGATATGTGTTATCACTGGTAGATCAGTATAACAAAAACATTACTACATACCAACAATTTCCTTATATTTACATCAGAAAATAATAGTATTCCCACATGCAGAAATCACAGAATTTAAAATAGTCTCCAGTACCCTACTTTTCAGTTACACTGTTCAATTTTTTTCAGTCTCAAGTGTGTCATGTTTGCAGACTGTGTAAAACAGTCATTCCATATTATAAAATTGTGGAAACTTCCTGTCAGATTAAAGCTGTTTGCCAGACGGCGGCCTGAATTCAGGGCCTTTGCCTTTCACGGGCAAGTGCTCTACCGTCTGAACTACCCAAGCATGACTCACGGCCAATCCTCACAGCTTTACTTCTGCCTGTACCTCATCTCCTACCTCATGAGCATGAAATGTGTACAAGATCCTAGGGTTATTTGTGGCAGCTCAAAGGGACACTGTTACGTGGTCCTACTGATGACAGACGGCAAGAGGATAAGAGAGTGCCGATGAATAGGTGATCGGTAAAACTATCGGCGGAATCGGAGGCATAATGATAGCAGCTGGGAATTGGGTGATGAGCCTCTGAAGACACTCAGACCTAAAGTGGTCTTCTTTGCCACACCCGGAACAGGTCTTGGGTTGGCGATCGTGTATAATGACTGTGCAGCACCTGCTGACTTGTAGGTAGGACAGCACATGGCAACGGAGATCAGTGGTGATCTGCCGTTCATCGTTAACAACGGGGTACATTTGCAATTGTACCCAGCGTTCAACAATGAGACCATGCACAGTGACATGGAAGAGGAAAGCAGTGATAACATCTTCCGCTGGGAGCTCGAGTGGTAGTTCGAAAAGTCATACGGAGCACATGCCCAAGCCAGTGTAGTCGACAGTGACCGCGCCGACATTACCATCGACCGGGAAAAAGCGTACTCCTTGACTTGTGTTATTTAATCATAGATGACTTTGAAGTGCACCATACAGTTTAAGATGGACAAAAGTATGGGCAAAATCTCGGAAGCAGGGATTTTAGCTGCGTCACATGAGAATCGTTCCACTTCCAAAGCCTTTGTACGGGTGTAGGCCTAATGACTGCAGAAGGTTAATCGCAGAGCGGATTTTCAGAAACGGTTGGTCATGCTTTACCACTCTTAAATGACACGTAAGTGATGGTCGCTGATAGTAAACAAAAGCGAGTGCACGCGCCTTACAGGCGGAAACACAAATCACGTCCGCACTTCATGGCTGCGAAAGCTGGACCCATTGCCCTTTAACCTCTACGCCATTCTACCAATAATGTACGTCTCATTTACTAAATGGTATGATATAGTCTGTGATGTCATACCTTCTCCATGACAGGAAATTATATACCTAGTGAAAGACTCGCAGGGCGCCTTCGACGGGAATTCCATGAATGGAGTTATGAAGAGCATAATTGAAAGTGATACGGTAGGTATTCTGCTAGATTTTATCAAACCTATGTATTTTGGAGATACATTGTGTGGGTGAGGTTGAAAAAATTAATAGCTGCTAACGCAAGTGTCTTACAATTACGTCACAATAACTATGAAGTTACTAATGTAGAAACTGCTCATGCAGGAAAAGGCTTGAGAATCTTTGAAGCATATAGTCTACCATTACGCTTGAAATGTACAGAAGATGCAGTTAAATTATACACTTTCATATGTATCTTACAACGAAAGTTTTAATGTAATGAAAGAAAACTCTTTCTTTCAGTCACAGCTGTGACATTATTTAAGTCAAACACAAAGTGAAAATGCATATTTACAAGGAAAGAGTTCCTCTTATGATGCAAATACATAAAAGAGAGGTGAAAAATCTTGCAACTTTGGTGTACAGTATGTTGTCACTTCCAGATTTACCTGAGTATTCATTGCTTCAGCAATGTTTGTCTCGGGTGATGATTCCTAAATGACAAATAACGCAAAAATTGCTGCCATTTAATAGTCCCGTGGAGCCTTTTCTGCACCTTTCTTGTGGTGTTTCTCAGTATTTCCTAAATAGACACTTCTACTCACTTCTACAATGTACTGAGTAGGTGATGGGCTTATAATGAAGAGCTTGTCTTAGGATTTGGTCACTAAATTTCGTCCTGGCCGGTTACAGATCGAATACTGAAAACGAGAAAAAGAGTTACAAACTACACTGTTTCGCCAGCAAGATCCAAACCGACTTGTACATCGACCAGCACATTGGAAATCGAGTGCGTTACCACTGAGCCAACATGATACTGTTGTGGTATACTTATTTTCATTATGTCCATCTTTCCTAATGTAGATGAGGCCTTCTCGGAACCTGACAGAAGAGAGCAGTCGAAGCTTATGAGCCAAACGTCAAATCTGGATTCAAACAATGAATTTCACTTACTCAGTATCACATCTGAAGCGGAAGCCATTCAGAATATTTCACCTAAATGAAAAGAAAGTACATTATCAGACATAAAACGTGGCTGCTGGCCGGCCACCACACATATGAAGTCCGAGTCGCGCCATCTAAGGCGGAAAATATTCCCGCCCGCCCATCAGAATTCTAAGTCCCGCCATACGCACGATCTGGCAACACTATGGGATTCGGAAATTTATGGAAGAAGCCTTCTCGAGAAGTTACGGAAATGTATCTGCTTGTGGTGTAGTGAAGAACAAGAAGATTCGATGAAGAAGAAGAAGATGAAGGAGTGGTAAGTTTCGTGCTCTGTAAATATAAAGTCGCGCGCTCGGGTCCACTCGATTCCCTAGATTCTTTAAATCGCAAATTGGATATCTGCTAAGGTTATCAGTCTGATGGAACAGGAAACATGATTCGTTTCATTTTCTAATCCACCAAAAATGGTAATAAGTTACAGAAACATGTCCAACAGACAGCTCGTTGCTGCATCAAAATCAGCACAATTTACGTTCGAGAGTTTCCTCGCCCCACAGCAGCTACTGGTTACCTGCCATACGCAGCCCGCCGCCAACGTTAGACGCCTCCGACCAGGTGAACGTGGCGGTGCGCTATGAGTGTATTTATCAACGGTCATTTTCTTGTTTGAAGTTATCCTATTTACCCCCCCCCCCCACCCCAACAGTTGTTGTTGTTGTTGTTGTTGTTGTGATCTTCAGTCCAAAAACTGGTTTGATGCAGCTCTCCATGCTACTCTATCCTGTGCAGTCCTCTTCATCTCAGAGTAACTACTGCAACCTGCAACCCTTTCAATCTGCTTACTGTATTCATCTTTCGGTCTCCATCTATGATTTTTACTCCCCATGCTTCCCTCCAGTACTAAACTGGTGATCCCTTGATGCCTCAGAATGTGTCCTACTAACCGATCCCTTCTTTTAGTCAGGTTGTACCACAGTTACGATTGGGATTTTGCGTATTTGAAACTTATGAACGTTGTTTAAGTGCGACAAATTAAAGTTGCAAGTGGAAAAAGTTCTGACACCTGCGACATATTGTTCGATTTGACTTTAGCAGAGGGGTGAAGGCAGCAGAGACTGCTCTGAATCTTGATATTGTGTGTGATGCGACAACTTTACGGCAAAACACATTAGCAAAACATATTTTTTCTTCAAGAAATATCGTTCTGGCAGGAATGATTTTGCACATTCAAGACGCCCCAATAACAGAGACCCATAACGAAAAACGACCATTTTACCGTCGTGCGACATTTTCACTCAATAGATAAGGTTTAAAAGTCGTGAGCATGAGTACCGTATGCTCTAATTTAAGACAACGAAAGCGTTGACTATTAATATATTTTTGATCGATCGTCATTAGCTGGCACAGTGTGGATTGCAACGCAATATTCTTATTAGTGACTAGTTATAATACCTTTACAAAAAAATCTTTAGAAGGATTAATGACCGAGTCTTAATAAAAGAGAAAAACTCGAAAAAAGGGCAGTGTGGACATAATATTTTTCCTTTGGTGACTCGAAAAGTCTGTGGTGCATTCTGAAAACCTCCCCAGGGTTGATTATACCGCAGCTGGCATTTTTTGCCAACGACTAAAACAAGTGTCGATCACCGTGTAAGAAAAACGGCGTACAAAAATTCATCACTTGTTGGTATTACGCGCCTTGTCGATAAACAGTTGTCTCTGGTTTGACAACATCTTTAACTGAGATCCATTAGGTTTCTACACGCAGGGAATCGGTAAACTGCCTTAGCGCTTAAGACCGTTTTAAACAAAGCGAGAGAAGATACTGTTGATGATTAATTTCCCTCTGATAATTACTACTACGTTCAATTAAGTAACGGAAAACTCTTTTAAAATATGCGCCGTGCTAATTCACTTGAAATTCATATTAGCACGATATCCGTAGGATGAAAGTCTATTTCAATAAAACATAAGGTATCTGTAACAGGAGCGTGCCTAATCACCACAAATTAGAAAGATAGTACTCATTCTGGATTTCGAAGCGGTCTGTGTTTATTTGCTGTGTTGTGTCACAATGAAGTAGTATGGAAATGTGGCATTTCATAAATAAAAGAAACGAAATTTCCTTACTGATCACTGATCAGACTGCTTGTAGCTCTGCCAAATTGATAACTTTATTTCATAGCTTATGTGAAAAATCACTCAGATTGTTTAATGGAAATAATGCAAATATATAAAATTAGTTTTATAGGCTAATTCTGCGTCATCCAGTAAGAAACTCGTCGTTCACAGATTTGCCAAACATATCCTGCGTTGTTGACAAGATTCAGTTATACTTCTAGCAGGGAGTATACCAACCTTGGGAGGTCTCCAAGACGTGGCGGCCGGGCGCTGAAAATTCGTGGTAAGAGTTATTAATTTAGCTGGACAACGATAATTATGAAGAATTCATAATTTTGAAGTATTATACATAATTTTAAAGTATTCATAAGTATATACCTGAGGATGTAGAGGACTGAAATGCTCGACTTTACGTCTACCCGCTGGTCTTGCATCACTGTTTCTCCGCGTGATTTGAGTTTGGCGTTAAATGGAAATGATATCTTCTTTGTGTTTTCGTCGGTATTGTTATTCTGCCTGCAGGTAGATAAAGAGAATACAAACTAAAATGATACTTTTTCTCGACGGAAAAACCACTAAGTACTTTCTCTTTGCTGCCTTCATTAACACTGACGTCATGTGTCATGGGACAAAACAAAAACAGTTTCATGTTTCTCCAAGTCTTTTTGATCAATGGTGATAAAAACATTTGAAATCAAGAGTCTATTGAAAAAATAGAGATATAGAGGGGGGGGGGGAGATAGAGAGAGAGAGAGAGAGAGAGAGAGAGAGAGGGAGAGCAAAGACAAACGAATTTCCCTCTTCTTAGAGGGAGTACAAAACGTTCATTTTCCGTAAACAAAATTTTCTCGATAGCAACACAATAATTCAGTACCGTGCCCAGTTTCCACCCTGCTTCGCAACTGCATTTTGCTGCCGGAGAATGGAGGCAAAAGTTTCTGGACGAGTCTGTATTTCTGTGACAACACTTCCCTCGCATCATGAACTATTTCGGACAGCTCCGGCATGGTAGTCGGTGCTGCTCTTCCGCTCCTAATAATTTTCTGCATCTTTGTCCATACATGCTCTATGGGACTGAGGTCTGCACCTTTGGGGACCAGTCCAACATCCATTTGAAACCAGTGTTTTACACAGCTCGCTGCGTGAGCAGGAGAATGTTCATGTTGGAAGATTATTCAGCCTCCGAAAATCTCTGACGAACAAAGAAATCATTACGTTATGCAGTATTTCGTAGCAGTAATAACTAGAAAACGGACGGTCCAATTGCCACAGAACGCCGCAACCAGTAGCTGATATCCATCCCCAAATTGTGACAACAGTTTGGTCATCCCTTCGGCGATTATCGTCCATACCTCCCTTTCTCGTTGAGACGACGACGAATGGTGACCTGCTCACACTTACCTGGAGGATGTTCCTAATTTCTGTGATAGCCGTAAAAAGGTCTGCATCACTGCAGTGGAGTACACTGTTGACTTGATCCTTTGTGGTAGCCTCTGTACGTCCAGGGCGACAAAGATGGTTGACGTTGCTTTCCTCCGCCACCCTCTTCACCTAACGATGTATATTTGAATTCGTGTACCCTACAGCACAGGAATGGTGCTGATACAGTATCTATCTTCACAAAGCGCAAGACGTTTATGAAATTCCTCGAACTGTGACGTTCAGCAAGTAAGAGCCCATGACAGGGCAGGAGGAAGAGAAGTGCAATAGAAGGTGAAGAGCACTTTCTTCGCCTAAGAAGTAAAAATCATTCCTGATTGCACGCTTTGACAATAGATGTAATGAATTAGTTCCTTGTGAGTATTGTTTAGAGGATGATGTAAATGTATGTGTCTCTACACATCATATGTAGTGATAATAATGACACCGTTCCCAGAGACTGAAGGTAAAATTTAGATTCACGTTGTGGTACAGATCATGTTGCTCTGGGTGGAGTATTTTATATTATTAATCGTTTTGTATTTTTAGCTGTGCAATACCTTAAGAGGTTAAACTCAGATTCAACTTACGATTGCCACAGTTTCAGCAACACAACGTGTGATGCCGAGTTCGTGTCTCGATCCGGTACACGGTTTTGATCTGCCAGGAAGTTTCATGTGCAAATTTTGTTTCTCAAACCTTTTCCTACCTGGACAGTAATCTTTTTTTATTCGGTAAATTTGCGAGTGTTCCTGCATAAGTTGTTTTAAGATTAAACTAAATTCCTTCACCTACAACAAAGTTAAAATAAATCATCTTAACAGCACTAAATAGCAGTTTGTGAAGCGATTAGTGGCCACATTTTGCTGCATTTCGCTGGTTACAATGGGAAAAGCTTACTACCCAGAATACTCATCTCCCAGAACGAAAGGAACGACGAAATGAAACCTCCAATGTAGCGGTCACGCGACTTTTATTTCAGTAATTGCAGAATCACATTAAAGGAACTACGAATTTTGTAGTACGCACACCTGTTGCTGTCAGTAAGACGTTGCAGTACCTGGAGTTTGAAATGACGCGGAGCCAGTTTAGGTCAGGAATTTATAGAAATGGAAGCCATGGCACAATTTAATACTGCAATTCGTAAGCATTGCTTGCACACGAAATTACCGTTGCAGTATACCTATGGAGTCGAATAAATCAATTACGTATTTCCCGGTGAGAAAGACCAGTGGTAAACAGTCTTCGCAACAGCACTTTACTGAAACTGGTGTTCCACAGAGCTAGAATTTCAGGTTGGCAACTAAGTATAAACTCTCTAAGTTGGATGTGAGTTTTGCCACAATGAAATATTTTTCTGCAGTGTTGAAGTGATATTACAATTAGAGTAATTCCGGGAAAATGTGAATTTGGGCCACGTAGAATGAGTGTATTACAACGAAAGACTGTTGATCTGCAGTATTTTTTTCTTTCCTCTATTTGAAATAGGTGGCATCGACCATATGCAGATAATGAACAGAAGATATGAATTAACAGAAAATACGAAAATCCTCTGGCTTTGAAAGTGGCGTTTACTGCCAGTCTTAGCAAGCGTCGCTGCTAAACGCAAGTTCTTGAAGTAATACAACGCAATTTGTCTTATGAAGTACCGTGTTCATCAGCTATTTTAATTTTAATGTTGTCTAAGAATAACTAGAGATGTCCGATATTAAGTTGAAAAGTCTTCACTACAGATGAAAAGAACTAAATAACTATTTGTTGCGGTACAGTTGTCACACAACGCCGCATTCATATGCTGTGAACAAAATATTCGCCTATTTTTTGGGAACTGCTTCATAAATGACCAAGAAGCATTACATTCTTTCTCAAATACGCGGATAACAGCAGCGGAATTAAAAATTTAATAGCGATAACGGCAGTAATAATAAACGTATTTGCTAACTTCATACTGTGCAATGGTATATCTCGACCTAAGAAATTTCTAGAAACAGTTTCCGGATTCCGCTTAATATGTCAGGAGTGCACTATACACGTGTAGCGAGGGCACTGTGGAAGGGAATATGGTTTTTTTTTAGATTAGAGGGTCTCAGGAAACCACAGAAAGGGCGTCCGCCTAGGGGGCAGGTAAAGCACACTAAGGTATTTGTAGAAACGATCAGTATTGTAGTTGTAAACGTCGTAGCTGTGTTGGAAAACAAGAGCTCCAACCGTTAATAGAGAGCTCAAATAGTAATAGGTACAGCAAGCTAGCTAAAGCCAGAAATAAGTTTAGCCGAAATTTTTTCAAACGATCTAACAGTGTTCAGAAAGGATAGATTAAATACAGGTGGTTGTGGAGTATTTATTGCTGTCAGAAGTAGCTTACCTTGTAGTGAAATTGAAGTAGATTGTTCCTGCGAAATAGTATGAGTAGAGGTTATCCTTGACACTCGCACTAAACTGTTAATTGGATCGTTTTACCGACTTCCTGACTCAGAAGGTATAGTTGCTGAACAGTTCTAAGAAAACTTGAGTCTCATTTCAAATAGGGACCCCACTCATTCAATTATAGTCGGTGGTGACTTATATCTACCCTCGATATGCTGGAAAAATTGTACGTTTAAAACCGGCTGCAGGCATAAAACGTCATCCGAAATTGTACTGAATGCTTTCTCAGAAAATTATGTTGAACAATTAGTTCATGAGCCCACTCGAAGCCTTAATAGTTGCGAAAGCATACTTGACCTCTTAGCAACAAATAATCCTGGACAAATAGGGAGTATCGTGACGAATACAGGGATTAGCGATCACAAGGCAGTTGCTGCTAGGCTGAATATCGTAACACCTACAACCATCAAAAAGAAACGCGAGGTACAAGTCTTTAAAAAAGCTGATAAAAGTGCTCTTAACACCTTTTTAAGAGACAGTCTACAGTCCTTCCGATCTCATCATGTAAGTGTAGAAAAAATGTGGAATAGTTTCAAAGAGATAGTATCGACGGCAATTGAGAGATACATACCAAATTAATTAATAAGTGATGGTACTGATCCCCCCCTGGTAGACAAAACTGGCCAGATCGCTGTTGCAGAAGCAACGAAATAAGCATGCCAAATTTAAAAGAATGCAAAATCCCCAATATTGGAAAAGTTTTGCAGAGATTCGAAATACAATGCGTACTTCAATGTGAGATGCTTTTAATAATTTCCACAATAAAATTCTGTCCCGGTATCTGGCAGAAAATGCAAAGAGATTCTGGTCATACATAAAGCACACCAGTGGCAAGACGCAATCAACACCTTCACTGCACGATAGCAACAGTGAAGTCACTGTTGACAGTGCCAATAAAGCAGCGTTATTGATCACGGTTTTCCTAAACTCCTTCACCGAAGATGACGAAGTAAATATTCTTGAATTCCAATCAAGCACAACTGCCAAGATGAGAAACATAGAAGTATATATCCTCGGTGTGGCAAATCAGCTTAATTCACTTAATAAAAGCAAGGCCCCCGAATCGCATTTTATATCACTCAGGTTCTTTTCAGAGTATGCTGATACAATAGCTCCCTATTTACCAATTATTATAAAACCGCTCGCTCACAGAAAGACCCATACCTAAGGACTGGAGAACTGCTGAAGTCACACCAATACCCAAAAATGGAAATAGGAGTAATCCGCTAAAGTACAGGCCCATATCACTAACGTCGATTTGCAGTAGTGTTTCGCAACATATACCGTGTTCGAACATTAAGAAGTATAAAGTAGAAAACGATTTATTGACGCATAGTCAGCACGGATTCTTCTTATGAAACACAACCAGCTCTCTATACTCATGAAATAATGAGTGCTATTGACAGGGGATGTCAAATTGATTCAATATTTTTAGATTTCCAGAAGGCTTTCGACACCGTTCCTCACAAGGGTTTTCTGACCAAACTGCGTGCCTACGGAATATTGCGTCAGTTGTGCGACTGGATTCGTAATTTCCTGTCAGAGAGGTCAAAATTCGTAGTAATAGACGGAAAGTCAGCGAGTAAAACAGAAGTAATATCCGGCGTTCCCAAAGGAAGTGTTATAGGTCCTCTTTTGTTCCTGATATACCTTAATGACATAGGAGACAATCTGAGTAGCGCTCTTAGATTATTTGCTGATGATACTGTCATTTACCGTCTTGTAAAGTTATTAGATGACCAATACAAATTGCAAAATGATTTAGATAAGATATCTGTCTGGTGCGAAGAGTGGCAACTGACCCTGAATAAAGAAAAGAGTGAAGTTATTCACATGAGTACTAAAAGAAATCTGCTATATTTCGATCACATGATAATTCACACAAATCAGAAGGCTGTAAATTCAATTAAATACTTAGGGATTACAATTACGAATAACCTACATTGCAACGATCACATAGATAATATTGTGGGTAGAGCAAACCAAAGACTGCGATTCATTGGCGGAACAATTAGAAGTTGTAACAGATCTACTAAAGAGACAGCTTACATCGCGCTTGTCTGCCCTGTTCTGGAGTACAGCTACATTATGTAGGCTTCGTGGAAATCAGGTGAAACGCCGTTCAGGTGTTTGGATATACTTTGTATAAAGTACTTTAATGCTTCATGAATGTATTACTTATATTAACTAGGTATTCATTTACGTGTATTTATATGACAAGCATGTCGCTGCCCAAACTATACGCCCTCGCCACACCATGTGGGCCACAGTAATGTTATTTTAGCCAATGGTCACAGAATGCACAAAAACGAACAAAAATGTAACTAAGCAACCATTTTTTTCCAGTTGACAGTTAAATATTGATTTTCACCGCGATGTGTATCCTGGACGATTCCGCTCTGTACTACGAGAAACGAACGCGGTAGGAATAAGGGCGGTAGCGCTGACGCTCAGAGCATGGTCTCGCCACGCTTTGTCAACAAAAAATGGTTCAAATGGCGCTGAGCACTATGGGACTTAACATCTGAAGTCATCAGTCCCCTATAACTAAGAACTACTTAAACCTAACTAACCTAAGGACATCGCACACTTCCATGCCTGAGGCAGGATTCGAACCTGCGACCATAGCGGTCACGCGGTTCCAGGAACAAGCGCCTAGAACCGCTCGGCCAGAGCGGCTGGCTCTTTGTCAAAAACCCATAGTGTTATATTAACCACTAGTAATGTAATGCAGAAAAATGAACAAAAAATTAACAATGGAACTTTAATTTTTTTCCAGTTGACAGTTAAACTTGATTCCTACTGCGAAACGATTCCGCCCTGTATTAGGATAATAGAACGCAGAAGGAGGAAGCGGACGTTGGAACCGCGTAGACCACGCCCTCGCCACGCCTTTTGGACAGCTCCTAGCGTTATTTTAGTCAATAGTCATAGAATGTACAAAAATGAAAAAAAAATCAACCAACTATACAACTTTTTTTTTCCAGTTGACAGTTAAACTTGATGCCCACCGGGACATGTACCCGGAACGATTCCGCTCTGTATTAGAACAGAGTGCGGAAGGAGGAAGCTGACGTTTGCCCCGCCCAGACCGCGCCCTGGCCACGCCTTGTTTACAACCCCTCGTTATTTTAGCCAATAGCCGTAGATTGCAGAAAAACAAATAAAACGTTAACTACGCCGCCGTTGGCCCCGCCCAGACCACGTCCTGGCCACGCCTTGTGTACAACCCCTCGTTATTTTAGCCAATAGCCGTATATTGCAGAAAAACGAAGAAAACGTTAACTCCTCATCTTAGCCAATAGCTGTAGAATGCAGAAAAACGAACAAAACGTTAACTACGCAACTTTTTTTTTCCTGTTGACAGTTAAACATGATGCACACAGCGACGTGTACCCGAAACGACTCCGCTCTGTATTAGGAGAACAGAATGCGCAAGGAGGAAGCGGACGTTTGCCTCGCCAGACCACGCCCTGGCCACGCCCTGTTTACAACCCCTCGGTATCTTAGCCAATAGCCGTATATTGCAGAAAAACGAACAAAACGTTAACTCCTCATCTTAGCCAATAGCTGTAGAATGCAGAAAAACGAACAAAACGTTAACTACGCAACTTTTTTTTCCTGTTGACAGTTAAACATGATGCACACAGCGACGTGTACCCGAAACGACTCCGCTCTGTATTAGGAGAACAGAATGCGCAAGGAGGGAGCGGACGTTTGCCTCGCCAGACCACGCCCTGGCCACGCCCTGTTTACAACCCCTCGGTATCTTAGCCAATAGCCGTATATTGCAGAAAAACGAACAAAACGTTAACTCCTCATCTTAGCCAATAGCTGTAGAATGCAGAAAACCGAACAAAACGTTAACTACGCATTTTTTTTTCCTCGCCAGACCACGCCCTGGCCACGCCCTGTTTACAACCCCTCGGTATCTTAGCCAATAGCCGTATATTGCAGAAAAACGAAGAAAACGTTAACTCCTCATCTTAGCCAATAGCTGTAGAATGCAGAAAAACGAACAAAACGTTAACTACGCAACTTTTTTTTCCTGTTGACAGTTAAACATGATGCACACAGCGACGTGTACCCGAAACGACTCCGCTCTGTATTAGGAGAACAGAATGCGCAAGGAGGAAGCGGACGTTTGCCTCGCCAGACCACGCCCTGGCCACGCCCTGTTTACAACCCCTCGGTATCTTAGCCAATAGCCGTATATTGCAGAAAAACGAACAAAACGTTAACTCCTCATCTTAGCCAATAGCTGTAGAATGCAGAAAAACGAACAAAACGTTAACTACGCAACTTTTTTTTCCTGTTGACAGTTAAACATGATGCACACAGCGACGTGTACCCGAAACGACTCCGCTCTGTATTAGGAGAACAGAATGCGCAAGGAGGAAGCGGACGTTTGCCTCGCCAGACCACGCCCTAGCCACGCCCTGTTTACAACCCCTCGGTATCTTAGCCAATAGCCGTATATTGCAGAAAAACGAACAAAACGTTAACTCCTTATCTTAGCCAATAGCCGTAGAATGCAGAAAAACGAACAAAACGTTAACTACGCAACTTTTTTTTCCAGGTGACAGTTAAACGTGATGCACACAGCGATGTGTACCCGAAACGACTCCGCTCTGTATTAGGAGAACAGAATGCGCAAGGAGGAAGCGGACGTTTGTCTCGCCAGACCACGCCCTGGCCACACCTCGTGTACAACCCCTCGTTATTTTAGCCAATAGCCGTAGATTGCAGAAAAACGAACAAAACGTTAACTCGTTGTTTTAGCCAACAGCGTTATAATGCAGAAAAACGAAGAAAATATTAACTACACAACTTTTTTTCCGGTTGACAATTGAACTTGATGCTCAGCCCTATGTGTATCCCAAACGATTTCGTTCTGTGCTAGGGGAACAGAACAAGGTAGGAGGAAGTGACGTTGGCGCCACCCATACCACATCCCAGCCACATCATATGGGCAAACCCCTCATCTTATCCTTGCCATTAGTAATTCATACTTTATATATGTCAAATGGTCTCTTCTTATCCATATTTCGATTATGCATTATATATTTTATCATCATTCAGTAATTCAATGGTCCTGTGTTCGTTAATAGAGATAACATTTTCCTCATGCTACTAGTCTAAAGTTCTACAAGTTTATGGAAGGCCTAATATGTAATTCTGGGAATATGTGGTACATACTGTTAGAAAAGAGTGATATAAGTAACAGGACCATATGTGTTCTAATGGACTCACTAACTAAAGTACGATAGTATGAGTCGGCACAATCACAGACAGGGAACATCAATCGAACGAGGTTGTGCTGTTTTAAACAGACTGGGATTCTGCTCTTTAAAAAATAGTTTTTCCGTAGTGTAAGTATTTATGCATTCGAATTATGTTGTTTTGGTTCTTATACCATAATATTATGAAACGTCCACTACCCCTGCAAATGAGGGACACAGGTAAATAAAACTGTTACTGCTGTTACATTTCGAATTTGCAGCCACCGCAGACTTAGAAACGAATTACATTAAAATCTTTGCTTTTTACTAGGTTGGTAGTCATTTGAAAGACTGTGTATTCAAGTAGCGTGTAACAGAGCTCTATGTGTATCAGTAGTTGAACACAGTTGATTTATATCTCCTTTCATTCTTTCTTGAAGGTAAAGACGACGATGTTTCCCATTCTGTTCAGGTCCACGGTTTGCCTAGTCGGGCAATCCATTCGATTCATTATTGTGCTAGTCGGAGCACGATGCAAAACACACGTTTTCGACAAGCCATTAATAACCATCGACAACCGTGCGGGTGTCTAACAGAATTTTTTTTAATGTTTCCGCGTGAAGTACTGACGACACACAAATGCCATCGGCGTCTGTTCATATGGCGAAATGGACAAAGGGCTAGGTAACGATCGTCAGTTCCCCTCTATACGTTACGAGTACGTTCAAGGACTTGGCCAGGATTTTGCAGAAAGGGAGGTCTGATCTGTTAATTGAACTTTAAAAAGGCTCGTGTCTTTCATTTAACCTGGAAAAACAATTATATATATATAATTTGCAGTTTGGTTTCATATATAAAGAAAAAACGAACTGCAAATCAAGTATATATATAACTTCAGTCTACTGCCAAACAAATTAAAATTCCCATATAATTCATTGCCAGTTTGCTAATACAACACATCTCAGTCTTCTTATATAATGATCAAACTCCGTTTAATCCCATTTGTTTTTAAAGACCTATCCACAATTAGGGGCCTATTAACAAAACAACAACTCATTTCAAGAGAGGCCAACAACGTAAAGTAGATGGTCTTCGCTAAAATAGGAATGGGCGATAGTGAGTATTCCTTTAACGTTGTATGACTGAAAATCAAAATATCTTTCAGTTTCTGTATTTCCCCGACAATGGGGGCACCACCGACACACACCAGGTCCTCCTTTTGGTTGCGTCCTTCGTTCGTCGACACGCCTGAGCATTTATTAAACCCTTCCGATTTCTACGTTAATGGGCGGATTTGTTATTAGGTAACAACATGTATCGCTTTTGAGAGACACCGTGTAAATTACAGATAAAAACATACGTAGTGCACTTACAAAACTAGGATGATGAAAACAACTTTAGTTTAACAAATTTAATTGTTAACTTGTCAAATGAATTATATTAAAAATATCACTGAAACATGACAGTTTTAAGGTGATCGTGCCCGAATTACAATTCTCAGTAATCTGTATTAATGTCAGGAGTAATATTCATAACTGTACCAATTACAGCGGCGGAAAAAACTACATCGCAAAATTAACACACAATATACAGACACGAAAAACAGTACTGAAACAGTTGGACAGACACTGTTCAATTCTACTCATTGATGAATTGCCTTACGATTTCGAAGATAGGTCAACCACATCTATCTCATAGAAAGTTTGTCCTCTCAGATCGGAAATGGACAATATCAATACGATATTAATAAATTCCGGGAACATCCGCGGTAAGGTCCCAGAATTAGTATCGTTTATCAAATGTAATGATGCCCAGATGGCATTAAGAATCGAAAGTCTGATGAAACCAGTAGGGAACAGTATCTAAATTCTGAATTCAGAATGGAATATATATCTCAAGGTTAGGTTAGGTACCAACGGTGGTGCCATATTTATTGCAGTAAAGAATTTGATAGCATCTAGTGATGTCATTACAGACACAGAACGTGAAATAGTCTGGATAAACGTAAGGATCAAAAGTTGATAAAACAGGGTAAGTGGAAGCTATTTCCGGCCAGTGTGGCCGTGCGGTTCTAGGCGCTTCAGTCTGGAAACGCGTGACCGCTACTGTCGCAGGTTCGAATCCTGCCTCGGGCGTGGATGTGTGTGATGTCCTTAGGTTAGTTAGGTTTAATTAGTTCTAAGTTCTAGGCGACTGATGACCTCAGAAGTTAAGTCACATAGTGCTCAGAGCCATTTGAACCATTTTTTGAGGAATTCGGTGTTTCCTTCGACAGAGGAATGTGTGTTCCCCCATATTTTCTAGAGCGGGGACCGTGGGAACGAGAACGCCAGGTCTGCTGCCTGCGGCCGGGCGATTGTCCAGAGTACAGCGGGTTTCAAGCGGCAGATTCCTTTTAAGACGGACGCTCATACCGCCCATCCATTTTGATAGCTTTCAGGTCTACGAAACGTCCTCCAAGTACATAAGAAACGCAGAAAAACACGCAGTGAATCGAAAAACCGGCACTGATAATGCTAATAGAGATTTGCAATTATGGAACGGTCTAATGAACGATTACTTGATCAAGGGAATTTGCGTTTCATCCTCTGAAATATGTTAGTGTTAGAGAAAATGCCACGTTACAGAATCCTACCTTTCCTTATTTTCAAAGATGCTATTTACGTGTTGTGTATGATCGTTATCTTTTAGGTGTTTCGTCAAAGAAGTGTTACAAGTCAATAATTACGTATCTGCTTTAAAATAATTCTAAAAAGCTGTTATGAAACCTAGTTCCGTTGTCTTTGTTTTTTACATTAAGATTATTTTATGTTTATTTTCATCTAAAATCTTCCACAAAGTCAAGTTTTCGTCCCCTTTGTCCCATGTCCAGAATTTATTTGTGGTCTTCTTGTCGCTTAATGGGATGGTATGTTTCGTACTCATCGATCACAACAAGTGATCTGTCTCAGTTACTTCAACTGAATGCATCTTTATGTTCCTTTCACCTGAACAAATATGTTCTTCCCGCGTGTCCGATACACTTTCAATTGCAGGATGGACAGTGTACTTTATAAATTGCCGACCTTTCTAGCTTTATATCTTTTTGCCGACATGGTTCTCGCTATATCTTACTACTCTTCGAACATTATTTGTCTAGAACAATGGTTCAAATGGCTCTGAGCACTATGGGACTCAACTGCTGAGGTCATCAGTCCCCTAGAACTTAGAACTACTTAAACCTAACTAACCTAAGGACATCACAGACATCCATGCCAGAGGCAGGATTTGAACCTGCGACCGTAGCGGTCGCGCGGTTCTAGACTGTAGCGCCAAGAACCGCTCGGTCACTAAGGCCGGCATTTGTCAAGAACATTGTTTTCAGACGGTGAGGTTTAGAAATTTTTGCGACCGTTCTCGAGAATGTTCCGTATTACATTGTAGTGACCTGTTATAATTTTTCCTCATTAAGGTTACTGGTTCTATTTGTAGTACTTTCACGCAACAGTTTATTAATGATGTCTACTCTGTAACCATTATTAACCGGTGTCTTGTTAATGATGCTAACTTCGTTTTCTTTATCCTTCTTGCTTATTGGTCCATTGACTGGCCTGTGTACTGAGGTACGAAAAGTAACCTCTTTATAAGCCTGTAGATGGCATTAGTGTATCGGGAATTAGAGTATTCGTTCTTATCAGTTTCCTTTAGACGGTAGAAGCATACTTATCCTGCACTGCCTCTTAATGTTCAACTCAAGGAAACGTAATTTGTTATGCATTTCGCACTCCGTGGAAAAATCAGGTTTTCTCTGGCACTCGTCAACCACATTTATTATTTCTCCTGTATCTTCCTTGTAACCTTGGTCAACTTCACACACTTGGAGACCACAGCCAAACAAGAGGACACGGCCCGATGTGGTGTGCGGTGTCAAATGGGACGACTATTGACTGCAGTCGACGATTTTAATGAAAGACGAGGGCTCACGTTCCTACGTACTATTTTCTATTTTAATTAATGAACGCCGCAAATGTGTTGGTAAGCTTTTCAGCGCTTAACTTCGTGAGCTACGTTTGAAAATATGGAAATAGCATTGTCTCTCCAAAGGTGTTATTGAGTCGCGTGTAGCACAAAAAACGGTTGAATGCTAACTTTTATAACTGAACGTATATCGTACTAAATATGCGCAGTTGATTTTGGTGCCACATGTAGCAGATATATTGATAAAGTGGAGCTACTTAACGAAACAGCTACTGTCAAGTTCCGTTGAGACGGCTTCCCATTACGATGGTTTTTTCAAACTAGTGATCAAGAAAAGCTTATACGATCATCGATACAGGTATGAGAATATTTACGATAATGCCAGTGATTGCACAACCTATTGTGAACACAATTTCGGCAAATTGAAGATAATAAAATACTAGTTAAGATCAAGTGTGAGTGAAATCAGAGAGTCGATTTAGATTTCTTAAGGACAGAATACGAAGCAGCTGAGTAGCTGGACGTAAATGACGTAAACAATGAGTAGGCTTCGCTCAAAGCAGCCTCGCGATCTGAAGCGCCTTAGCACGGTTCGCGCGGCTCCCCCCCCCCCCCCCCCCCCCCCCCCAACGAAGGTTCGAGTCCTCCGTCAGGCATGGGTGTGTGTCTTGTCCTTACTGTAAGTTAGTTTAAGTTAGATTTAGTAGTGTTTAAGCCCAGGGACCGTTTCACCTCAGCAGTTTGGTCCCACAGTAACTTACCACAAATTTCCAGTTTCCGCTCAAAGCAAGAAAATGCAAAGCAAAATTATAATAAAAACACACTTTCGGGAAAGTGATACATTATTATATTTCTAGTTACTAATGTACAGGGTGTTTCGCAATTCTGATCAAAAAAGTGTTCAAATGTGTGTGAATTCCTATGGGACCAAACTGCTGAGGTCATCGGTCCCTAGACTTACGCACTACTTAAACTAATACTAAGAACAACACACACACCCACGCCTGAGGGAGAACTCGAACCTCCGGCGGGAGAGGCCTCGCAATCCGTGACATGGCGCCTCAAACAACGCGGCCAATAAGCGCTGCCAAAATTCATGTTACACTCTTCTAGACGTTGCAGAGGGGACTTAGATCAAGTTTTATATAGGAATCCATATCGAGAAACGTCATCCAACGACGCTACAGAGCCACAATTTTACAAGTGCCGGCGCCTGTAGAAGTATGCATATACAGGGTGATTCCATGATGATGTTACAGACTATGAAAGATGATGGAGAAGGGTAAATATATCAATTTGAGACAAGGAAACCTGTTCCGGAAACGAACCATCGAAAGTTACGAGCGAAAACCGTTCTCATACCTCTGATACCGGAATAGATGTACTGATACTGTTGTTGCAACATTCATATGTGGTAGTATAGGTGGTGGTATAGACCGATACAAGAAAAAATAGTAAATATGGGCCTAAAATACAAAGCTGAGGAGCTAAGAGCACTTGTTCATCTTCGCTAGTCTGAAACGTGTCTGTTCTATTGAACAAGTGCTCATAACTCTTAAGCTATGCATTTTATAGTCCATGTTTACTAGAGATATTTTCTTGTTTTGGTACCTCTGAAAGTTGCGTATCCTACAACCTTAGCAATGACAGTACCGGTACATGTGTTCCACTGTCTGAGGTATTAGAATGGTTTTCGCCTGTAACTTTTGACTCGTTCATTTCCAGTACACAGACCCTTACCTCAAACTTATACATTTATTCTTGTCTATCATCCATGAAAGTGTGTGACATCATCATGGAATCACTCTGTATGTACACACACTTACAGGCCCCGGCGCCTACAGCTTTGGCGCTCTGTGGCGTCGTTGTATGACGTTTCCGGATATGGGTTCCTATGTTAAACTTGATCTACTAAGTCTCCTCTCAACGTCTAGAAGTGTGTGACATGAATTGTGAAACACTCTGTATACACGTCTATCAATTTATGAGCAAATAAAAACTGTTCTTCGTCATACTTCATACTATTACCAAGGTAAAGTTGCTTCCATGAACCATAATGTATAGAATCTTTACTTTCAATTTTTTCAGACTATCTATACAATTTCAAATTTATTTACTACAATAATACATTTTATTTGTTGTGTTCAAAACATCTTGTCAGTGTACTTCATTCTGCAATTTTTCCTGTAAGGTCTGATTTTTTATTAAATCTTCTGAAAAAATTATAGGCTTACAGAGCGAGAGGAGGGGCGCCATTATGACATTTCTGCCAGGGGTGCAGGTTAACCTCAGTATGCTCTGCGAATAATTAAAACATTAAATCCGTAAATTTTTTCGAGCTTATAATTAAATTTTTAACACTGCCTGCGACGTTTGCCCGAACCTATTTCGCGTTGGCCGGTTTCAGTACAGTGAGACGCGGAATAAAAGAGCGGACTATGGCGCCGCTCAGACCACACCCTCGGCACGCCTTATTGATCCTTTCGCCGCCTAACGTTTGAGATTACCCTTTGGGATTCGAAGATGTATTTTGGCCACTAGCAGCTCACATCTGTGCAAACTGACGTTAGTTACTATACATTAAAAGAGAGGAGGTCAAAATAAATTCGTACAATTTTCATTAAAATACTTTGTTCTTACTTCATGCACTGTTCATGTCTGTGCTGCGATCTATTGTTGGCGCTTGCGCAGTCACCACACCCTAGTAGTTCATTAGATATTTTAGGAAAATCACCATACTTTTTTGACACATATTGTGGTTAGCCCACAAGATTTCCAATTAACGCTCTTGTTCTTCAACAAGTTTCACTCGCATACTCTATGGATGGCTGTTTATTTCCGCATATGGTGTTACATTGACGTTTCTAACATACAATGAAGCAACGTTACATCGCTTCCTTTTCCCACTTTTAGCTATGTAACTACAACCCATTCGAAATCGAGATGCACAATCTCTAAATCTGTCACGTTTGCAAATGTCCTTGTAATAGCCGTCGAAATATAATTTACTGTCTCCTGAAATCTCACAAACATTGTTATGTCGAAGAAAATCTTGACATTGTGACTACCACTCACGTCAGTCTGGGCATTCTGAATGATAATATGAACCTATGCAACTTTTCGTAATCTGATAGCAAAATAAAGGTCATAATGTTATTTTCTGATCTGTTTTCTTTATTTTTCTCTTAACGTCATCAAACTGTTCTTACATTTGTGCAAGGCCAAATTTCAGTGTGTTTTGTTGCCTGTCCTTCAGCACAGTGTTGAGAGCGTTCTGCCTATATGCCATCACGAGTGACAGAATTCGAAGAATCACCTTGTCATTACATCCTTTGTACTAAACTAGTCAGTGCCGTTTGGACATTTTCATTAAATCTTCTAACAAAATTATATAATTTGCTATATCTGTGGAAAGAGTTGTTACTATGCTTTTACGAGAAAAGTTCATCGGATAATAAGTCAAAGTTAAGGTTTTTGTTGTCAACCTGGCTGAATAATAGCATACAATGTAGTAGCATGTAATTGGGTTGCGTGGGTTTATACAATAGAATTTGTGGTGCCTTAGTTACTTCCAGGGTAGCGGCTAGGTTTGACTGCTCCTGGTGCCTAGTAACCAATTTGTGCTGGACACGCCAGTTATTAGTTAATTCCTCAGTTCCTCGTATTGTTGCATTAGTTCAATAGCTACATTACGAATTTGTCCGGTGGTAGACAGAAGATTGACCTCAATTTGCGCGAGCCACACACGCTGGCGTGCAAGGGATTCATGGTGTTGGCCAGTAAAAGAATAGACTTGTGGAAGAGTTTTATCCCAACGACCAGCGTCAGCTTGGTCGGAGGTGCCGGATATTATGTTCATTACAGAGCTGCCCTCGTTGAATCAATCTGACTTTGTGCGTTGCAGCGGTACGGCGTCCGAAATGCTTCACAGCTGTCCATGGCTGGTAACAAGCACCTGTTTAATGTGTCTTAAATGAAGCGTTTCGGTTTAGCCCTAGCTTCGCAAAATTGTTTCGCATGCCATTCATCGATTGGTAATTTTTTGTAGTGCTACTTCTTCTTCTAAAACGGCCAAGTCCAAGTCAGTCACTATATTGACCTAGTGAGCAGTGTATAGCTTATTATCCAACGGCTCAAACTTTAAACCTGATGACGATGGGTGGTTTTGGAACGGTGGGGCACTTGCAACACTCTTAAGTAGAGCAAACATAATACAGCACCTGTCGGTAAGAATCTACAGCAGCTGATTTAGAGCGCGACCGTGCTGAAGTGTCTCGGTGAATGTAGCTATCACTTGTTTATGAGGATTTAGTTACAGCACCGTCTGATACTAGTCAGGATGCCTACAGTAGTACACACCATGTTACGTTAGTTCTATTATTATTTCAGTTAATTAGCTTATAGCGCAGAAGATTTATTTCACATAAGATAACTGGCAACAGGAAGAACGTTGCTATGTCGTTGAACGAATTGGTGAAGTGTGCTGTGTGGACTGTGTCATCGTGAAACGCTGAACTTGGACAACAGCCAATAGAATGAGCCACGTTCATGTGTTAACGATAATACTTCCAGTCAACCCAGAAGTGGAAAAGTGGGGGAATTATATGGCATTGTGCGGATCTGAATGCTTACCAATCACATGATTTGGTGTTCGTCTATAAGCAGGTGTAAGTAGCATATGAAATTTGCTAACAAATCAAACGGTTCAAATGGCTCTGAGCACTATACGACTTAACTTCTGAGATCATCAGTCGCCTAGAACTTAGAACTAATTAAACCTAACTAACCTAAGGACATCACACACATCCATGTCCGAGGCAAGATTCGAACCTGCGACCGTAGCGGTCACGGGGTTCCAGACTGAAGCGTCTAGAACCACACAGCCACACCGGCCGGCAAATTCGCTAACATGTTGAAGTTTTCTTTAGACTTTGTTAGAGGTCTCTACCTGTCACCAATCTCGAGAAAACTGATCTGACGTAGTGCATTTATTTGCGGACGCACCGCGCCAGCGATAAAGCCAGAGTGAAATATCCACAACATTTCTCATATTTCATAAAAGGTTTGAGACATCGAAATAAAATTTTGGCAAATGATATCACAAAAAGAGGATATATTTTGCCGTATAGTTATTGTGCAATACTTCATTATCTACCGTGTTATTCCAATAACTACAGACTTTTTTGATGAAGGCATGTAATTTTTAAGGGCTATCGATAGCTGGTGTTACGAGAAATGCTATTAGTTTTGGAATAACGTAAATGAAGTCACTGCATGTTTTATTTTTCATAAAATACTGACGGTACTTTTCCTCAGTTCTTCACCTGATGCCGGCCGCTGTGGCCGAGCGGGTCTAGGCTCTTCAGTCCGGAACCGCGCTGCTGCTATGGTCGCAGGTTCGAATCCTGCCTCGGGCATGGATGTGTTTGATGTCCTTAGGTTAGTTAGGTTTAAATAGTTCTAAGTCTAGGGGACTGATGACCTCAGATGTTAAGTTCCATAGTGCTTGGCGCCATCTGTTTTGAACGTCACCTGATAAGCTTAATAAACCACTGTTTCCGAATTCTCTCGCAACTGCGTCTGCACAATGTGTTAGTGAGGTGAGACTACAAAATCCTCTGAGGTTTGGCAAAAGAAGCAAATTTTAACATGGCAACAAGAGAAACGTGTAGGTTTTACTCGAAATTGACCACTTGTGACTCTTCGCTGAAAGTTATAAAATAGCAAACTAGGCGAAAATAAATCACTGGATTTTCGGCAGAATTCTTTTTAGGTGCTAACCAAAGAAGAGACGACAGATCTTTCTGAATGGTCACCATGCAACCATGCAAGTGTGGCTGTGGAGGGGTCCTGCTTAATATTTCCCAAAAATGTGAGTGTAGGCTTCAGTTAAGAATGGTAATTCCCCTCCAGTGCTATGCATTTCCCCTACAACGCTCTGAGCGACTCCCACCACTGCCGCTCTCCCATGCTTCCCCTGCCGACTGTGCATCTAGTGACGACGGCATTTTGAGTGCACTGTAGTATGGGAACCTATCATTAGATGTGTTGTAACTCTGAGGAGCCAGAAATTCAATTTATGTACCCAAAGCGGTAGAATTATAGCAACAAAGCCAAATTATTTTCTCTGATCAAAGTTGTTAGTGTAAAGTGTTGTGCTGTGTACAAAGCATACTTGGTAGGGTACTAAGAAGTTAAACAGTGATGTTATTAATTGGATCACTCATTATAGACTTCCCCTGTCGCAGGTGACTACTACCAGTTCTCATGGAAATAACCTACGCTAACTTGCGCTCAATTAGAATTGTTGCTGTAACCTAAATCAAAGGGCAATATGGCAATTCACATTAGAGTACGCGTATTCCATCTCAAATGCGCTTCCACAAGGGAAAATAGTAAATCACTGAATCAGTCACAGCAATGGAAATGAAGCTGGCGTTAGAGGGAAGCTTTCCCTTAACAATGTTATTAATAAATGAACCAATAAGAATTGCCAGACTTTACATACTTTCATCAAGACATGTTCGCTCATACTAATCACATCTAGCTGCATTAAGACAGTTTCCTTATTTCATTATCGGCATACACATGACAAAAAATGTACTTAAGTCTATGACCAAGCTCAGAGGAAAGGAAAAACTGTCACTCTTGATATAACAAAATAATAAAATCTAATATACATAAGAACTGTGGGATGGAGCTAAATAACCTTGTGCTATACACAATAATCATTATTAGTAGCTAGAGCAACGTGGACATAGTCAACTCTTCCATTATTAATTCTGATGCAATCTCCAATATTTTTTATTTCTCAAACTCTCGAACTTGTGAAGGTACTTTGAAAATTCTGCCTCCTGTGAGGGTACTGATTCAAGTCTTTTAATCTCGTGTTATCATTTCTCCATGAGTCTTGTTGCTAAAGAAAAACTGTTTCCTTGAATCGGTTTAAACTGTTACTAGCTCTCTCATGTGCTTACTTCTAGAATCTCCTATCGTCGACAATGGTACTTAGAGTGCTATTATTTCAAATGTGAACCCTCGTTAGTTTTGGCACTTCAGTCACTTATGTTCATCTTACCTGCGACTATAATACACGGCTGTGCTGGATCGACCACTCTCGTAGGCACCATCGATAGTCTTTCGGTGATGAGTTTGTGTAGATGCGTCCAGCAATGGGATCTCAACAATAAAGGTGATATACGCAGTAGTATTAGACTGGGTTGATGCGAAATATGTAGGTTGTATCTGTCTTTAGGCGAATAAATCAAAATAACTTGCTTCATGAACATGTAGTTCGTAATTCGTGTTCAAGTGTAGAGTGTGTCATGGTATTATCAATAACATGACAATCAGTTTTTCACTATTGGGTTTACGTGTAGTGCTGCAACATATGATTCATCCTCAGTGTTGGCAGTAGATACATAGGTCTTCCAGTGTCATATTGTACGATGTAATAGGGCAGAATGTACAAACGTAAAGTGTATTTCCAGTGTGGTAGGATACAGTGCTAATTATCAATGCTTTAGTACTGTGTTTCATCGCTGAAGGTCAACTATGTCTCCAAATTCGTTATTCCAGTGCGTTGTACTAGTGTTCTTTTGTTCAAAAGGTCGATTTAGCCCGACGAGATTGTCCAGTAGGGACTGTGTAATTCCGGCCGTTGGGTGCAGGTTCGCTATGTGCTCAAACCTTGTAAAACCTCTTTAGTCGCGGTTTCTGCTAGTAAATCCACTACTGTAAGGCGTGTAGCAGCAAGCATATTAAGAATGAATGTTGCATCACTTGCGTATTAAATAGTGGACAATGGCTTATATTTTCAAAGTTCTTAAAGTCTGTAATGGGTGGCTAGTGCGCTCTATAGCGTCTGGCTCGTGGAGCAGTTTGTTTGTTGCCTATCGGCACCTGGTATGTGCCATCGTTGCGGGGTCGAGTTGCGCACCCAACCAGGCGGCTTGTCGCGGTGCGTCGTTTCGACTCCTCACATAGTAATCACGATGAATATTCACGGCAATATTCCATTCTATTAGGCGGCATCAACACCTATATTGATTCGCAGTACACGCAATAGGTATGCGTGGGATTCCCGTTTGTGCAAATACAGAAAGATACAATCAATATTTAGTAATTTCTAAGTTGAAAATCGATAGTCTCAGTGGCTTCGTAGACTGAATACACAAAATTAGTTCCGGAAGTTCAGAATTTTAGCATGGAACTAATCAATACTCAACTATTTCATCTTGGTTTGACCTGGAAATTAGAGGTGTAGTCTGGAATAAGATTTTATCATAACCGTAATTTTACTTACAATGCTGTTAAGGTCAACTATTTCATGCATGGTTCGGATATTGGCTTATCTTTCTCTTAATGGGTGAATCACGAAGATGCACACAGAAGCAGGGCCTTTGGCAATATATGGACCTCTATTAATCACCTACGTCACGATGATAGGTAATAAAATCCAAGCCAATCGTTGGGGTGGCAATCAGATGTCTTAGCAGGGAGGAAAAGGTATGTTTAGGCAACAACTAAATTGACCATAGTATTAGTTCCTGGGATTAAATCGCGAAATCAAATTACTTGTGGAAACCAATAAAATCTTTTCAAAGAGGTTTAAAAGAAAGTCTAGAACGAGTACTGAACGTTCCCGGAAATGAGCCATGAATAGTTTGTTCGGTATACGACAATGGAACAAGCTATTAATTTGATGCCTAAGTGTTGAACATAACTGTAAATTTGTGACTAGTTCAAAATTAAATATTTACCTTTTACTGTTTATTTTCTATTCTTTTCTAAGAAGAACGTTACGATGTAACTGTAATGGAATCAAAATTGTGTTTTTCCTATCAGGTGGTAGTATTAGCCACCGACGATAATTTATTTTTTGATTTCTACAGATCTTTCCTGCAGCCATTTCACCTTGTCTGGCCCGCATTTCGTATTTATTTTATTGCTAAGGGATTTATATTATTGTATTCCTGTCATTCCCTGAATATTATTCCACTTCCTTTTTTCGTTGACCAACTGTATTTCTTTTGTTGACCATTGTAACGGAACAATTATACCCAGATATATTAAAAATATTTCTTTTTAAAATCGCTTTCGATACAGCTATTGATTAATCTTGAGACAATGTGTGGAGGTTCGCAATAGATGCATCTTTGCATTCTTGTAAAGTGTATTAGTTTTTAAATGTGCTTTTATTTAAGATCATGAAAAGATGTAACATCTATTCTCTAATTGTAAGCGACGGCCCTACTCCAAAGATTTAGACACCAAGTTAATTAAAAGTGAAATTAATACCGCAAAATTCAAGTAATCGGATAGAACGAAAAGCTTGGTGTGTACCGTTGTGACATGCACAACAGGAGAGGTAAGGCAGAAAGGGCAAAGTGAAATAACAGAAATTAATTGTACATTTCAGTTTACTAGTAAGAGCGATCATACTTTTAGTTGATCATTACATCACTATTCTACACCAAAACTGTGTGACTTAAAGCATATAATTACTTGTATAAAAACTACGATCTTTTGAGTCGTAGTATTGTTTCCAGAACATTGTACTTCAGAATACAAATGCGGAACATTTAAACATGAAAAATTTAAGCTCTACGCTTTCGTCACCTTCAGTTTTATATTTGTTGTCGAAAATTTGCTAGTTGTGAGCTGACAATTCGATTAAGAATTTCAGTAATTAATTACGTAAAACAGTTCAGAGATGGCTGCCACAACACGGTATTAGGATTAATACGGTTTACTTCCATCTTAGAGTTTTGAGGAAAAGTCACAGTAAATAGATTAGTTTTTAAATTCACAGTAAATTTCAAAATTAGTTATAACTAAAGTAGAGCCTTCAGAGTTTGGCGACCATGAGAATCTAGACATAATACTTCTTTACTAAGGTGAGACACAGTCATCTCTTTCTCTGCGCTTGCGGCATAAGTTGTTTAATAGATGAATGTATTTACAGAACCAAAACGATACTGAAGGTAGGCAGTGCTATGTTTAAGGGAGGGGCTTTATAATAGTGGGTGAATTTTACGATCGAGTTTCTGCGTCCATGAGTTGCTTCGGAAATAGTAGTCGACCCTCTTAATTTTTTAATAACAATTCATTTAGTGAGCTCATGGTTCGGTTCATAAAGAAAGGTTTTATTAATTTTGTTATTTGTACAAATAAATAGAAGGCAATTACTCTAGTTAGTGATAGGGCGAATCTTTTGTGTACAGTGATCACTTTTCCGAAGGCCAAAAATTACGATCTGTGCTACAGTCAAGGTAACTGACCACGGCTGTGCAGACGACAACTACAGTGTCCGATTGCGCGTACAGCAACCGATGTCGCAGTACAATAATTTCCGTAATCCAGTGTAAAAGTTTTAACCACATAGGTTGAATTTAAACGATATTAATACATCCGAGACACATTTATAAGATTAACTGTTCCCAGAAACATGAGTTTTTTTGTAAGTGTCAAATAAGGAACGTGAAGCGATTTTACGCAATTAGTTGGCACTTAAAAGGACAAAGTGAATTTACGTAAAATCTCGAGGGTTCCCTCACACATAGCTCTCTCATGACAGGACTTACAAGAAACTCTGTGTCATAAACTGTGACGTAATAAAGAAAAAGTCCAGTTGCGCGATTTTCCCGTGACAGGACTTCCTAAATTTTAATTGCATGAACAGTCTATGTTTCGAAAAATTCCAGTCACGTACCCTGACGTAACGGAAAACTTCGATGCAAATCATCCGCACAAATAGGCGTGTATTTAAACAACATAAAATGTTTATGCTAGATTTCGATGAAGTCTAAGGACGTGAAGTTACAAAACAGTGACGGAAAATTATTCCAAAACGTAGCGAAAAAATTTATTGGAGTGCATTCACGCAACAGCACGCAGGAAAGAGTGTAACGAAACAGGATGCTAAACCGTGACAAAGACGTACGAAGTCAGAACCATGCATTCCACGGCCAGTGGATATGCAAACGGAACCTGAAACTCGCGAACCAAAAAACCAGAGCGTAATAGAGGGGCAACAACCTTTCAAGACCAAAATAAAGGAAATGTTTAGGCACCTGAGGGGTAATATAGGTGTGTTAAACAGTAATCTGCGTTGTTTACATAATTATTTCACAAAACATACTTAATAGAAAATAACAAGAAAATGAATGCTAATCTGAAAGAATTGTAAACTGATTCTTCTAGTTAGTTTAAAGAAAATAATAAGAAACTGTAAGACAAACTGAAGACGAAATTACCTATTTTGCCGCAACAAAGCAATAACTTTATAGAGCTTGATAAATCTATGAATTCAACAAAAATGTAATACACTGGCGGAAAACAATTAGTACACTCTCTTAAAGATTTCCAGTTCACTCAAGATTTATTGTTGCAACAGTGTATATGGAGCACATGAAATGATAGTGTATACAGACTGATACCACAATCTGTTCTTGAGTAGCAGGTGTGGACCTGTGTGGTAACAACCGCATTAGTGCGTGGTGTAGCCTCGACAGGCGGCAATACAGGCCCTGACTCCGGCATTGGGTCGATCGTACGGACGGCAAATACTGTCCTGCGATACGTTAGGCTACGCCTGCTCCATACCACATGCTGACGTAGTTCTGTAAGAGTCGATGTTTGACGAGTCGCAGAAATCACTTCTCAATCTATCACATCCCACACGTGCTCGACTAAAGACAAGGCTGGAGATCGTGCTGGCCAGGGAAGTTGCGCCACATCTTGCACAGCACGTTGAGTTTCACGGGGATAGTCCTAATAACCGGTTCGCAAACAGTTCGTGTTGACTTGTCTGGCCTGACAAGCCATCGTAACTGTTCTCTGGTAGGTATACGTTCTGCCACTGCTGCCCTTACAATACGACAATCCTGGCGGGCGTCTGTACTGCGTGGACATCCAGAACTTTGTCTACCGGTGTGAGAAAGTTCACGTGACCACTGATACCAGCATAGTTGCAGTGTTGACGCAATAGTCCAGCCTGGGTGACAGTTCTCCGAAAGGTTAATCCCGCCACGCGGAAGACCACAGTTTCACCCCCTTCAAACGTAGGAAGCACGAGTGCGATTCCGTGACATGGCTACCTGCTTGTTTTACACGTTTGCACTAAGCTGAGCCTTCTGCCTGTGAGCATTCCCTATTATAGGGTAGACACAGATGGTGCTTAGGGAGATGTGCCACTACGCTGTCTGTTGGCGGACGACTTTGAAACCATCATCAGTACATCTACCATCCCCCGGTGATACATACCATCATCGGATCAAAATCGAAGTCTTATTTCCAGGTGTACTTTCCGGCAGCACATCAGGTGTTCAGATGCAGATTACTGACATCGCAGCTAGATCTGATTCCGAAATATGGCGAGTCAAAGAGAGGGTTGAGCCGATGATAGATGGAAAGATGCAGATATTAGTTCCGATATTAAAAAAAAGAAATTTCTGCAAAAACTAATGTGGATATTTCATCAATAAGAAACACAGTTTCGACTGTTCAAATATACTACCACAGATATTTCCAATGAAGTGGAATCGTTGCAACAACAGTTACAGAATAAGACGAGCAGTGTTCCACTAGTAGTACAAAAACCTGAACTACAGAGCACAGAAGCGAAGTATGACAGACTGAAGAAACAGGGGGTTGAACCCCTTAGGTTTTATAAAGAACTATGAACGAATACTACCAAATGATGTGACTATTAGGGAAAAATTCAGTATATAGTAAGTAATTGATCCTCTAGTAGGTAATGCAAAGAAATGGAGCTTCTAGTCTACCGCCACCAATATGACATTTACACAACTCAAGGAAAAGGTTTTGGAAGAATTCTGGATTATTCAAAAACAAGACAAATCGCGCCGCGGATTTGTCGCCACAGGAATGCCAAACAATCATGGTAACGTTTCCATGAAATAATGAGTTCGAAAACTCCCATTCCTGAAAGACAGAACGTCTAAATCTGAGATAGTATGGGGAAAAAACTTCCATACGACTCAGAACGTTACGTCGGGAGTAAAAGTAAAAAATTCGACGAATTTTTAGAAAACTAGATAATGAGGATCACTGGCATGAAACTCTGGGCAACGAAATATCAGACAAGTGAATGTGTCTGATGGGGGTGGTCGAAATGGATAACAAATTAATACAGTAAGAGTACGCAGTAGAAATAGCTTCGCTAATCATGGAAGAGGTAACTTACGTAGTAACAGAATGCACAGTGATGAGGAAAACTAACTTGCGTGCAGGCCGAGGGCCTGGTGGGTGCTGGTTAAAGTAGTTGGTCCAAACACGACAGGAAACTTACAATAAGGTGACAAAAGTCACAAAAGTGGCCATTAAGGAGCCACCATCAGCTGGCACGGTGGGGTTTCCTGGGGTCTGCGCCACACTCGAACCCTACCATCAGCTCTTCTCAACTGAAATCGGGACTTCTCTGTAAAGACCAGTGTTTTCCTGTCATATAGCGTCCAGCAGTTATGGTCAGGAGCCCAGGAGAGGCGCTGTAGACGATGTCGTGCTGTTAGCAAAGGCACTCGCGTCGGTCGTCTGTATCCTGAACCCACTAACGTCCAAATTCCGCTAACTGTCCTAACGGATACGTTCGTCGTGCGTCCCACTTGGATTCCTGCGGCAGTTGCACTCAGTGTTACTTGTCTGTTAGCACTGACAATTCTATGCAAACGCCGCTGCTTTCTGTCGTCACGTGAAAGGTTCTCGGCCACCGCGTTGTCCGTGGTGAGCGGAAATGCGTGAAATTTGGTATTCTCGGCACAATCCTGACACTGTGGATGTCAGAATATGGAATGACCCAAAGATTTCCGAAACGGAACGTCCAATGCACCGAGCTCCAGGTACCGTACCGCGTTTAAAGTCTATGAATTCCTGTCGTGTGGTCATAATACATCGGAAACCTTTTCACATGAATCACCAACTCGGTCAGATATATGACGTGTTTAAAAATGGGCAAACGAAGAAGATAATAACATGATGGAGGCTCTTCTGGCATTATAAGTAGGTAATGACGGAGAGGGGCATAGCGCAGAGACGGTGGCAAAGATGACGAACAGAAAATAATCCCATTCGCAGATCCTGCATCTGCATGACTACTCTACAATTCAAACTTAAGTACCTGGCAAAGGAATCTTCTAATCATCTTCAGACTATTCCTCTACTGTTCTACTCACTCACAGTAAGTGTGAACAATGAACACCTAAATTATACTGAACGAGCTCTGATTCCTCTTGTTTCGTTATCATGATCATTATTCTCTAGGTATGATGGCGACAATAAAATATTTTTACATTCAGAGGAGAAAGTTTGTGATGCAAATTATGTGAAAAGATCTCGCCGCAACGTAAAACGTATTTTCCCTAATGATGCCTTCCCAACTCACTTATCATATTCATGTCACTGTCTCCCCTATTTCGCGATAGTACAAAACGAGTTCCCCTTCTCTGAACATTTTCGATGTCCTCCGTCAATTCTATCCGGCAATTATCCCTTTCAACACAGCAGTACTGTAGCAGACGACGAACAAGCGTAGTGTAGACAGTCTCATTACCTTTCCCGCCCATAAAACTTAGTCTTTGGTTTACATTCCCCACAACTTTTTCTATGTGTTCATTTCATCTTAAGTTGTTCGTAATTTTAAATCATATGTATATAGTCAAACTAGCAGCCTTTCAATTTGTGTAATTTATAGTGTAATCGATCATTAACGGATATCGTTTTGTACTCATGTGGATGAAATCATACATTTTCTTATTGAGAGACAATTTCCACTTTTCCCACCATTCAGATATCGTGTCTGAGTTGTTTTGCAATTAGTTTTAATCTTCTTATGACTTTACTGGACGGTAAACGGCAGCATCATCTGCAAACGATCTAAGAGGGCTGCTCAGATTATCTCCTAAATCTTTTATCTAGATTAGGTACAGGAGAGGCCCTATAACGTTGCTTGGGGAATGCTGGATAACTCTTCTGCTTTACTCAATGACTTTTTGTCTGTCACTACGTACTGAGACCTTTCCGAGAAGAGATCTCAGATCCAGTCACACAACTGAGGCGGTATTTCATAGACACGCAATTTGATTAGAAGGCTCCTGTGAAGCACAACGTCCAAATCATTCTGGAACTCTAGAATTGTGGGATAAAGTTGAGATCCACTGTCGATACCAATCATTACTTCGCGAGAATAAGGAGCTAGTTGTGTTTCACAAGAACGATACTTTCTGAATCCGTGCTGGTCCGAATCCTGATCCAGTACAAAAATATTCATAATTTCATTTCAAGCCCTATCACGTGTACACCGGCCTGCTAGTGAAAATTAGCGTGCATTTTTAATGTCTGTTCATGTTGTAACAACACCAACGCTATTCTATTGTACATATAAGAATTTTTTTCTTCTGATTTTCGATAAATTAGTGTAAGCGATGTTCTGATTTCATTTCTTTTTTCTTTTCATGTCATTATTTTAAAGAAACTGTAAACAAATTTCGAGGTGAATATTAATGTTTATGTCGAATTTCAAGCAATGTTATAACAGAATTTAAATGTAAGAAACGTTGAAACTGTTGTAAGACGTTAAAGTTGTACTTGTGCGTCTGGTCCATACGTAGGCAATGTATTACGATATGTAGAATGCAAAACCTTTGGTGAATACCCTGTCTGTAGGGGAGCGGTAAAAGGTGGATGGCAGGCGAGCGCGGGAAAATGCACACGGGCGCGGCACGGCATAACGGGCTCAGCAGTAGTAGTCGGAGTTGGGCTTTGATCTGAGCAACACGTTCTGGATCGAGGAGGATCTCCTGGAAAACGTGATTTCATTGAGCCTCGGATGTGCCGTTTCCGACGCCTATACAGCATGGCAATATTCCATAGGCACTAAACGGAAAATTATTGCGACGCTATGAAGAAGTAAAGTGCCGACACATCAATAGCCATAGCTGTGCTTGTATGTGTGCTCTGCGCCTCGCCATCTCGCCGCCCGCCAACCGCCGCATCGATACGAACAGGTTGAATCTTTTAGTACTGTATTCGTGTGGACCAGTGTTACTCTTGTTCCATACTGGTCAATAACAACTTAACTTTTACCAGAACTGTCCTATCATTTATTTATCCTCATCACTAACCTAGACAGGGTCCTTTCCACATGTTGTGCAATCCGAGTGTCCCGAGATGAAGATTCAAAGTTTATGTTAATAACAATTACCTGCAGACCTATCTATGTTAGAATGATGTTTAAAGAACTTTGCTGTTAATGAATATTTAGGCAAATAGTATAGGTCTGATAAAGTTGGAAGATAATTTTGAAATTGGTTTAGTAATGAAGTTTAGTCAATTTGAGACAAAAATAATGATAGTTAAATAAGCAAGAAATAAGACAAAAACAGTAGTAACTCATGTATTGGAAATCTTGAGTGCTTAACGATTTCGATAAACTAAAATCTCAGTACAGTGATCATAACAGTTTCAGCCCCCCCCCCCTTTTTCTTTTCTATTCATTCAAATTCTGAAGTGTACTGAACTGATTTGACCAGCAAAGTTAAAGTCAATATAAAACCAAAATTTATTAGTGTTTTACCTTTTTCAAAATTGACATTATATGTGTGTTTCGAAAGTGCTATTTCTAGGGTAACCTATGCCCGATTTTAATCAGATCAATAGACAGTACGAAGTTTGTAGTAAACATTATAGTGTATTGTTGTGTATTTATGGCTTGTTCACATTAGTACAGAAAGTGAAATCAGTAGTTCAGTAGATTTTGGGGTTCTAAAATTTACCATATTATGCAGTGTCATTACATGTTGTTTTGTATGAACGTACATCAAATTGTACTGGGAAGAGACTCAGTTAATGCCTAATTAGGCTGGCGACCGTATTATTAATAATTTGGTAGCATCTGTGGTGTCGTTTCTTGTCCGTCCTAACGTGTAGTTGCACTTCAGACTTGCTTGACGTATCATTGTTGTTACTGAGTGGGTGAAAGTCTGAATTTGCCTCCATTCAGGTACACGCGGTCAACATATATACCAAAATCCTTTCTTATAAGGTGAAGCCCGTCAACTTACCATAGTACAGGCTTTAATAAGTATCGTGCGCAGTAGCGTAGGGTTACAATGTGTTGCCAACAATCGCAATAGGTGTCGTCATTTCTGGTCAAACACGCACACATCTTACTGTTGGTGAGTAAGCAATTTATATTTAAGCTTTATTCATGGATGGTAAAGAAGGACGGTAGGTGTGCTGTTCGATTATCGCTCAGGCACAAGTATTTGTATCCTTATTTTAGATTCAAACAACTAGCAGCTGGTAAGAAAAACTGATATGTAACATTTGATTTTACTTAGTTAACAATCCGATTACGTGTTCGGTTCGTATCTCCGTCACAGAACTTCACATAATGCGCTTCATCTTTAAACGCATGCACACTTTGTTATTTCTGAATGGAGGTATATCAGCCATCTTTCGTGGTTAGTTAACAGGGACGAAAGGGTCTGGACAGGAGTCCTGGTTTATTACAAAAACTGTCGCCTTTTATTTTCCAGTTTACATTTGGTTACTGATATTGGCGAAAATTTCGGTAATTCATAACTCTTCATGGCTAGTCAGCAATATGATATGATTAGTTTAGATTAGATTAATACTTGCTCCATAGATCATGAATACGATATTTCGTAATGATGTGGAATGTGTCATTTTAATGAAACATTTCTTCACATAGCATGATTCAATTTCCGTTCAACAATTTTTTACTCTCTTTCTCATTCTTTTTTATTTATATATATCTCTCTCACTCTCTCTCGCTCTCTCTCTCTCTCAATCTCTTTCTCTCTCTCTCTCTCTCTCACACACACACACAGAAACACACACACACACACACACACACACATTCTTTTTTTATTTTTATTTGTTTGTTGAGCTTGACTATCGGCGAGGCACGAAAACGTCCGTAAATGAGTTTCTTAGTTTTGAGTACACTTACGAAAGAAATATAAAAGCAACTATGAGATTTACTGATTTATGATACTTAGTTTGCAGTCAGTTCTGAGTATTATTAATAACTACGCTCCAGTCCCTAAACCTAGTTACAGTAATGCGAATTAGACGCTGTACAGCCCGCTGTAGGATCACATCGGTTCGTCTTCTTCCATCTGGTACTGTAACTGAGATTTGGCAACAAGGCAAGGTATGTTTGGCAACTCTGTGATCGACAAGTTACTTCCTGGCGTGCACGGAATTAAGCCTCAAGGTTCATTTGATTTTTCCTGTCATTTCCATTGAATAATCTGAGTTATTATCGCTTGAGGTGTAACAAAAAATTCTAAATTTACGGTTTTCAGCCCAGGGAAGTCGTTGCACGTGGAAATCGCAACTAATCTCTTCCTTTAAATAGCGAGTTCTAGCCACAATTATCCTTGTAAGAGCATGCTTAGACACATCCCTCTTCGCTAGCTCTGTGGTAACGTGCTGACCGTCGGCATCTCGTGGTCTCGCGGTCCCGTTCTCGCTTCCCGAGCCCGGGTTCCCGGGTTCGATTCCCGGCGGGGTCAGGGATTTTCTCTGCCTCGTGATGACTGGGTGTTGTGTGATGTCCTTAGGTTAGTTAGGTTTAAGTAGTTCTAAGTTCTAGGGGACTTATGACCATAGATGTTGAGTCCCATAGTGCTCAGAGCCATTTGAACCATTTGAGCGTGCTGACCTGTGATAAAGCGTCTATTACGGTTGGCAGCCCCCCCCCCCCCCCCCCCCCAATGAACCATGGACCTTGCCGTTGGTGGGGAGGCTTGCGTGCCTCAGCGATACAGATAGCCGTATCGTAGGTGCAACCACAAAGGAGGGGTATCTCTTGAGACGTGTGGTTCCTGACGAGGGGCAGCAGCCTTTTCAGTAGTTACAGGGGCAGCAGTCTGGATGATTGACTGATCTGGCCTTGTAACATTAACCAAAACGGCCTTGCTGTGCTGGTACTGCGAACGGCTGAAAGCAAGGGGAAACTACAGCCGTAATTTTTCCCGAGGGCATGCAGCTTTACTGTATGGTTAAATGATGGTGACGTCCTCTTGGGTAAAATATTCTGGAGTTAAAATAGTCCCCCATTCGGATCTCCGAGTGGGGACTACTCAGGAGGACATCGTTATCAGGAGAAAGAAAACTGGCGTTCTACGGATCGGAGCGTGAAATGTCAGATGCCTTAATTGGGCAGGTAGGTTTGAAAATTTGAAAAGGGAAATGGATAGATTAAAGTTAGATATAGTAGGAATTAGTGAAGTTCGGTGGGAGGAGGAACAAGACTTCTGGTCAGGTGACTACAGGGTTATAAACACAAAATAAAATAGGGGTAATGCAGCAGTAGGTTTAATAATGAATAGGAAAACAGGAATGCGGGTAAGCTACTACAAACAGCATAGTGAACGCATTATTGTGGCCAAGATAGATACAAAGCCCACGCCTACCACAAGAGTACAAGTTTATATGCTCCGCAGATGACGAAGAGATTGATGAAATCTATGATGAGATAAAAGAAATTATTCAGATAGTGAAGGGAGACGAAAATTTAATAGTCATGGGTGACTGAAATTCGATAGTAGGAAAGGGAAGAGAAGGAAATGTAGTAGGTGAATTTGGAATGGGATTAAGGAATGAAAGAGGAAGCCGCCTGGTAGAATTTTCACAGAGCATAACTTAATGATAGCTAACACTTGTTTCAAGAATCATAAAGGAAGTTTGTATGCATGGAAGAAGCCTGGAGCTGCTGGAAGGTCTCAGACAGATTATATAATGGTAAGACAGTGTTTCAGGAATCAGATGTGGGCTCTGACCACAATCTATTGGTTATGAACTGTAGATTAAAACTGAAGAAACTGCAAAAAGGTGGGAATTTGAGGAGATGGGACCTGGGTAAACTGAAAGAACCAGAGGTTGTAGAGAGCTTCAGGTAGAGCATTACGGAACGATTGACAAGAATGAGGGAACGAAATACAGTAGCAAAAGAATGGGTAGCTTTGAGAGATGAAATAGTGAAGGTAGCAGAGGGTCACGTAGGTAAAAAGACGAGGGCTAATAGAAATCCTTGGGTAACAGAAGAGATACTGAATTTAATTGATAAAAGGAAAAAATACAAAAATGCAGTAAATGAAGGAGGCAAAAAGGAATACAAACGTCTCAAAAATGAGATCGACAGGAAGTGCAAAATGGCTAAACAGGGATGGCTAGAGGACAAATGTAAGGATGTAGAGGCGCATATCACTAGGGGTATGATAGATACTGCCTACAGGAAAATTAAAGAGACCTTTGGAGAAGAGAGCATAACTTGCATGAATATAAAGAGCTCAGATGGAAACCAGTTCTAAGCAAAGAAGGGAAAGCAGAAAGGCGGAAGGAGTATACAGAGGGTTTATACAAGAGCGGTCTACTTGAGGACAATATTGTGGAAATGCAAGACGATGTAGATGAAGATGAAATAGGAGATGTGATACTGCGTGAAGAGATTGACAGAGCACTGAAAGACCTAAGTCGAAACAAGGTCCCGGGAGTAGAAAACATTCCATTAGAACTACTGACAGCCTTGGGAGAGCCAGGTCTCACAAAACTCTACCATCTAGTGTGCAAGATGTATGAGACAGGCGAAATATCCTCAGACTTCAAGAAGAATATAATAATTCCAATCCCAAAGATAGCAGGTGTTGACAGATGTGACAATTTCTGATCTATCAGTTTAATAAGGCACAGCTGCAAAATCCTAACACGAATTCTTTACAGACGAATGGAAAAACTGGTAGAAGCCGACCTCGGGGAAGATCAGTTTGGATTCCGTAGAAATGTTGACACACGTGAGGCAATACTGACCCTACGACTTATCTTAGAAAATAGATTAAGGAAAGGCAAACCTACGTTTCTAGCATTTGTAGACTTAGAGAAAGCTTTTGACAACGTTGAGTGGAATACTCTCTTTCACATTCTGAAGGTGGCAGGGGTGAAATACAGGAAGTGAAAGGCCATTTACAATTTGTACAGAAACCAGCTTGCAGTTATAAGAGTCGAGGGGCAGGAAAGGGATGCAGTGGTTGGGAAGGGAGTGAGAGAGGGTTGTAGCCTATCCCCGACGTTATTCAGTATGTATATTGAGCAACCAGTAAAGAAAACAAAAAAATTCGGAGTAGGAATTAAAATCCATGCAGAAGAAATAAAAACTTTGAGGTTCGCCAATGACATTGTAATTCTGTGAGAGATAGCAATGGACCTGGAAGAGCAGCTGAACGGAATGGACAGTGTCTTGAAAGGAGGATATAAGATGAACGTCAACAAAAGCAAAACGAGGATAATGGAATGTAGTCGAATTAAATCGGGTGATGCTGAGGGAATTATAATGGGAAATGAAACACTTAAAGTAGTAAAGGAGTTTTGCTATTTGGGGAGCAAAATAACTGATGATGGTCGAAGTAGAGAGGATATAAAATGTAGGCTGGCAATGGCAATGAGAGCGTTTCTGAAGAAGAGAAATTTGTTAATATCGGAAGGAGTCGTTTCTGAAGGTATTTGTATGGAGTGTAGCCGTGTATGGAAGTGAAACGTGGACGATAAATAGTTTAGACAAGAAGAGAATAGAAGCTTTCGAAATGTGATGGTACAGAAGAATGCTGAAGATTAGATGGGTAGATCACATAACTAATGAGGAGGTATTGAATAGAATTGGAGAGAAGAGAAATTTGTGGGACAACTTGACTAGAAAGAGGGATCGGTTGGTAGGTCATATTCTGAGGCATCAAGGGATCACCAATTTAGTACTGGAGGGCAGCGTGGAGGGTAAAAATCGTAGAGGGAGACCAAGAGAAGAATACACTAAACAGATTCAGACGGATGTAGGCTGCAGTAGGTACTGGGAGATGAAGAAGCTTGCGCAGGATAGAGTAGGATGGAGAACTGCATCAAACCAGTCTCCGGACTGAAGACCACAACAACAACAGATAGCGCAGTAGAGTAGCTCAAGTGTAAAGGAACGCTTCCTGTTTAAATTTCTGCATCCTACACTGTTGGCATTTCTGTGTAGGTGGCAGTTACATGATTTTATTTCGGTGATTACAAAATAGAGTCGAATATATGCACTCCGTAGCCGAGCCAGCTAGTTCATGGCGATTCGGTCAACCAAGTAAATGAATGTACTGAACATGCTGCAAACCATTACATGGACCTGTGTGTCAGAATTCTCATCCAGTGTGGCGCAACGGCATTCTGATAGAAAAATGAGTAACAGAGAAAAGGGTTTAATGGTATGTTGGATTGACGATAGGTTCAAATACTTATTGTGTGGATTCGATTCCAACTTCTGCCAATGATTTTTGATAGGGGGAGTCAGATTCTATTCTCTTTTGGCTACTCCAAGAGAAGAAGGTATAATGGCATTGTGGTCCGAAATTCTCATTAAACATGGTATTCCTTCTCTACCAAGTAGACGTTAGGTTGAACCACAATAAAGTCAGGAGTGGTGACATGTAGAAACTCTATCACCAGTAACCTTTCTTGTACTAGTTATTTATTTCTAGTGACGAAACAAACGCTATGTTGGGTCACAGGACATTTATTCCATCTTTTATTGGAGCTTCTGTATGTCGTCAAAATTGGTTCTGAACTGGGAATACAACTCAGACCGTCCTTAACCCGGAATTTGATCCCTTTGTGACAGTACAGTTCGACTACAATTTGTTGCTTGTTCAAAACAGGAGATTTCTCAACACCTCCACATATTGCGCGTGAATGGGTTCGAATCCTGGACCGGCACTACAGTTTTCATTGTGTATTACCAAGCTCTAGCATGAGAACACCTATTTGCTGGTGGATAATAATTTTAATTTTTAATGTATTTTCATTCGTTGTCAGCACTACCGATATCTGACTTTTTGACTCCCAGTGAGACACACATCTATTTGCGAGATCACTGGTAAGTTCAAGGATGTTATTCCGAGCTGCTGGTGGAGAAAAATTCGATACCTGACGTCTCTTTGTGTGTAGTCAACAACGATATGTGTGGGGTTCGAAACCCATTCAGCACTTAACTCTTCGTCATATTATTTCTAGTTCAAACATGCTCACATGTCGCTGCTGGGGTAACAAACCCTTATTTAACGTTCGTTTTCTCTACAATGTAAAAGCGATAGGTGCCGGGTTGGAGTCCTGGGAAGGAAGAAATTAATGTTTCGTCTCGTCATTTCAGTTAAAACATCTAGCTACCGCCGAGAAAATCCGATATGTCACAGTTGATTGTGCTTCGAAACCAATCCGATTAGCTTCTGTGTTCGAATCCCTCTCCAACACAAAGCTTTACCTCACGGAATTTCAAGTAAATTACTTGTGAAGAAGCAATATTTAACATCTCTGGTAGTTCGTTAACAGGGACAGTAAATGCTGGGTAGGAATTCCCGTCCATTAAAAATGTTTGCGTTATGCTGAGAGAATTAGATTAGGAAACGAGACACTTAAAGTAGTAAAGGAGTTGTGCTATTTGGGGAACAAAATAACTGATGATGGTCGAAGTAGAGAGGATATAAAATGTAGACTGGCAATGGCAAGGAAAGCGTTTCTGAAGACGAGAAATTTGTTAACATCGAGTATAGATTTAAGTGTCAGGAAGTCGTTTCTGAATGTATTTGTATGGAGTGTAGCCATGTATGGAAGTGAAACGTGGACGACAAATAGTTTAGAGAAAAAGAGAATAGAAGCTTTCGAAATGTGGTGCAACAGAAGAATGCTGAAGGTTAGATGGGTAGATCACATAACTAATGAGGAGGTACTGAACAGAACTGAGGAGAAGAGAAATTTGTGGCACAACTTAACTAGAAGAAGGGATCGGTTGGTAGGACATATTCTGAGGCATCAAGGAATCACCAATTTAGTATTGGAGGGCAGCGCCGGGGGTAAAAATCGTAGAGGGAGACCAAGAGATGAATATACTAAACAGATTCAGAAGGATGTAGGCTGCAGTAGGTACTAGGAGATGAAGAAGCTTGCACAGGATAGAGTAGCATGGAGACCACAACAAAAACATGTAATATAAATTTGATATTTGCTAACTCATACTGTCTAAAATCGAGGTATATCTCTCTCTGTATGCCTAGTCAGGAATGACTGTTAGTTTCCGGCAGTCACGAAATCTTTGGTTAGTCTGCATGACCTGGGTTTCAATCCATATTGCATAACAAGACGGTTCGTCGTGTCATTTGAAGTTCATACATATTCTCTACTAGCTACTCGTGATTTACTTAAATTTTTAATGTCATTTTGTGTTAAATAATAAGTACGGTATGTTACTTTGAAGAGGAAACCATGAATATGACGAACTTACTACATGCATTACCTATCTGTCGTAGTAATGTGTTTGGTAACATTTCAGGTTTATTGTAATAAACGTGAGCTTACAGGCCTTAAGGACAGTCTTATCTGTGATAAGGTGTTCCCTGATATTTGTAGTATCGTGGTATTACTTTACATCTTGAGTTATTGTGATACAGAGCAGTGTTTTGTAGTGGTGACTTGTTGGAACCATCTTCAATAGTCAAACGACTGTACTGAGGAGCGATTAGAGGACCTGCTAGACATCTGTGTTATGCGGGTTGCATGTGAATCAGGCGAAACAATTCTGGTCTTTCGGATGTTTTTTTAG
Source organism: Schistocerca nitens (assembly GCF_023898315.1). Lineage (NCBI taxonomy): Eukaryota > Metazoa > Arthropoda > Insecta > Orthoptera > Acrididae > Schistocerca > Schistocerca nitens. The sequence continues at coordinate 378,473,932 of NC_064616.1, forward strand.
CACTACTGTAGTTGTACACCATAATTACTGTACTATGCAGACATGTGGGGCTACACATTTCTGGTGTGAGGTGTGAGACGTTCCCAGGGGGAGGGAGGGGAGTAGGCACTGGGTGCCGAACAGCACAATAACCCTGGGTTCGGTGCTGGGTGGCGGTGAGGTGAGTGGACTGCTGTAGCCCGTTGTGAACCACTGAGTGCTACGGCGGGGACGAAGCGTCTCCGTCATTTCTGGGTCTCCAGTCCACAACAATACAATACAATACAATGTTCACGACAGATTATTTTATCTATAAATAAGTATCTTCGTGAACATCAAAAATTAATTAGCTAGGCAGATAAAAGTAAAACTTCCATGATAACACAAGGGAGCCATTATGTTGAATAATTGCAATAGTTTTTAACTGCAAATCATAACCTCAAACGTAAAGTTGACTTTACTGTAGAAAATGTAGTTAATTTAAACAAGGTACACAATACTATTACAATTTTCCTTAAAGAATTTCAGGAAAAGAGACTTATTCCAGAGACCCAAACAGCCCACAAGTTAAGGGAACAATTTAGCTACATAAGGATAATCTGCTGTCAGACCTTTAAGTAATCCAGAGAGGTTAGGAAATTACATCAAAAAATCCCTTGCCAAATACCTTAATAAACATTATAGACTTCCTGCAATCTATTAGGTTCAGTACAGAGAGAATCTTATTGAAAAACTGGTCAATTTATCCATTACGACAGAAACTTATGTCACTGGACGTTCAGAATATGTATCCCAACGTTCGCTTAGACGAAGTACTGGACATCATTACTTAAAATTTATGAACAATACTAATTCGCTTACAGATGAGATCAATGACCTCCTCACGCTACTTGATACTGTTTTGAAATTTAACTATTTTAAGTTCGGTAATTATGCTTAGATTCAGAATCAAGGAATGACCATGTAATCAGTATTGACATGCTATTTGGCCAATATTTTTTATTACTACCTTTGAATATGACATTATGAAAAATTTTCCAAGTCATCCCAAAAAATTTTGTAGAGTAGATGTGTAGGCGATATCCTGGTTTTATACAAAGGGAAAACGGATGATTGTTGCAATGTCGTGAATCAGTGAAACTGTTTACATCGGAAAATCCATTTCACAGTCCGGTATAACGGGAATGAAATTCATCCTTACTTGTAACTTTTGACCACTACAACCAATTTTAACCTTAATTCGATATACACAGGAGAGCAACTACTACAGATCTTGTTATTCACAACAACTGTAATCATCGATCAACATACAAAATGGCTTCATTCAGGCCACTGCTTTATATGATGTAAAACTTGCCCTTGAAGAAGAACACCTTAGGAAGAAAATATGATTTCATTCAATGCAAAGTGTACAGCACTGGCTAAATGCTAATTTTTAAATAACATTAATAAAGGTATTTTTAAAAAGGTAATGCCACGACCTTTCGTGGCTCTAGGTGAGATTATGTGACCCTGATTAATGCAGACCATTAGATTGAGGATGAAGATATATATTGTTGGTTTCCACACTTCAGAAGAATATCGGAGAAGATAGCTCCAAGCATTGTGCTAAAAATATAAAATACACCTGTTTCGTATCAGATAATATCAGTAGCAGATACAGACACAAAGAATGTACCGCGAGCCGAAAGTATTGTCCAAGACGTACACTGACCAAACAGGAAGGGATTTTGACATCAGATTTCGAGAAAATCTGAATTTAACCGATTTAAAATCAGCTTCGAGTGCGCACTTCCATGGACAAAGGCCTTCTGTTACCAGTCTGTCGAATAATGTAATCATTTTATACAGTGAAAATAAAAGTAAACCCTAAGTATGGTTCAAATGGCTCTGAGCACTATGGGACTTAACATCTGAGGTCATCAGTCCCCTAGAACTTAGAACTACTTAAACCTAACTAACCTAAGGACATCACACACATCCATGCCCGAGGCAGGATTCGAACCTGCGACCGTAGCGGTCGCGCGGTTCCAGACTGAAGTGCCTTTAACTGCGTGACCACACTGAAAACCCTAAGAATTTTGGGAGAAATTGAGATAGTACTTTCCAAGAATTATTTCCCACAACATATACTAAATGGTCAATTTGATATGAGACATCGCAATCCTCTTGCAAATTTTGAGTGCCTAAAGATGCTTCCTTAACTTTATTCATATTTTTTTTGTTACAGTACTGTGTTTTATGTTCCGTATTTTGGCCCTATTTTCTATGCCTTTTTTTTTCTCCCTCCCACGTACATTTCCCTCAATTGTCTTTCCATTATCAGCATTATCGAATAACAGTTTTATCCTCTTCCACTTCTTATGATATCCTTTGCGTTTATTACCACCTTAATCTTGAGTTTTCGTCATTATTTTAAGTCAGTGACTATTGACTAGTTGTTAAGTTTTATATTGTACGTACATTATACATGTCCCACATATTTTATATTTTGGTGTCTTTGTGTTAGTCAGCTATATATGGATGCCAAATAACTTTCTCTGTGCCATTACATCATAACAGTTACTGCATCTGCCGCGATTATGTACTGTCGCCTATTACTTAGCCTGCAGGCGTTGAGCTTCCCATTCAAGTTCTTGCCCCAAACCTACTCATTGTTCCTCCCACTCTCAACTAAGTTTGTTCCGGCTAAGTGACTGCCTGGAATTTACATTCTGGAAATTTCTTTAATACAGCCCTTCTTCAATTTTTCAGTGTCTTCTGGTTAGTCTGTTACTCTATATCTGCTTCCCACAGCGCTCCCCCCCCCCCTCCCACCAAACCGCCTTTATTAGCTATTAATGCTTCATTCTTATACTCTAAGTTCCTAATTGTATTTTGCTTGTTATCTGGTGTGTTTTGCTGCATATTGGGTCATCGATTTAAACCCAGTTAGGGTTTTATATTAAATGATTAAGAGTACTTTGATCTGTTATTTACTACATTTTTTAAACTTAGGGTATATACAATATTGTTTATTATCATTTTTTTCAGTTTTTCTACTCAGATATATGCTTGAGGATTCAGTTATAAGCTACGAAACCGGTCGTTTTAATATTGCATCACTTAACAATTGTTTTGAGTCTTCATTTATCAAGATAAATTTTATGCTTGTCAGTGCTGATGTTGCAACATGCGCTATTGATGACATGCGCGAAGCGCTAAGCATTGCCATCAGCTGGACAGATGCTGGCTGTGCCGGCCGGAGTGGTCGAGCGGTTCTAGGCGCTTCAGTCTGGAGCCGAGCGAACGCTACGGTCGCAGGTTCGAATCCTGCCTCGGGCATGGATGTGTGTGATGTCCTTAGGTTAGTTAGGTTTAAGTAGTTCTAAGTCTAGGGGACTGATGACCTCAGTTGTTAAGTCCCATAGTGCTCAGAGCCATTTTGATGATGGCTGTCATCAGGAGTCTGTTGGCTGTTGGCTATTGGCCATCACCTGTTTCATGGAGACCAGCAATGGTTCTGATAACAACAGGCAGCCACGAGACCTTACTTAAAACAGTTTTTTTGAAATATCTTCATGTTTTCGTCAGCCTGATACTTTTATAAGTCAAACTGTGGTCTGAAATACAAAAGAAATAACCTGCTCGAACTCTCGACTTATTTCAATGCAAGTTGATCTTGTCTGAGTCTGTGTTTCCTTACACCGGATTCAGATGGTCTCGTGGGCTGGTGCTTGAACATAATATGAAGCTCTCATGATCGACTCTCACCACTTTGACAAATTTTAACACTCATAAAAAGGTGTGTCCATTACTTTCGGCAAGGCCATGTGAAGTACACTGGGCTCGATCGTTGTTCTGAATTGATTGTATAACAATCTCTGCCACTACTAGCTGGGCTGATGTTGGTTTAGGTTAGACCATCAAAGAGGCGGATGGCACGGAAAACGAATATTCCTGCACAAGGATTTTTTTTGGTGACAGTATTGAAACATAAGTTATTTAAAAAAATCATCATCCTTTTGCGAACAGATGGCTTCGCCAAATCCATTTGGTGATACTCAGTTCAGTGTTTCTTTTCTTAGCATTCACACTCATTCAAAGTTATTCACAGTTATGGAACAGTACCGTGCATTCTACGTACGTTATTCATGTCCCACATATTTTATATTTTGCTGTCTTTGTGTTAGCTATAGAAGGATGCCACCCAACTTCCTCTGTCCCATTACAGCTTCAGTAAATGCAGATACAGAGCTCCATGATCAGCCACGCTCGAGACGTCCTGTCACAGACACTGCTCCAGACATGCTGAACCATGCGGCTGCCACTATTCGTGCCGATCTGCGCATCACAACTCGATAATTGGCTCTACAGTTTGCAGATGACGAGAGTGTTAGTCATACAGTGAAAACATGGCTACGCCTACGGAAGAAGAGCTTCTGCAAGCAGGGAATACCTGCTCTTCCACAACGTTGGCGTATGGCCGTAAATCGTTATGGAGACTACGTAGAAAAATAGGACATGTACAAGACATGTTGATGTATATTGTCACCAAATTCTGACTTTTAACAATAAATATGTTCTGAGAAAAAGAATGTGAGGCATCACTTATTGAACGATCCTCGTATTAGTACAATGCAATGAATGAGCTTCCGTAAGTGTGTGAGTCAGGATTGCGTTTTGGATTTTCAAGTTCAGTATTCTTTGGCTACAGCGCCCAGTTACTCAGTCTAAGATGCGGACTGTAATTATTTTTGACGGTTTTCCGTTGGTATCCTACGTAGTACTCATGGCCCTTATGTAGGCTATCACGTCGCTTAATAAATATTTTTTAGGTGTATTAAATGTGATGCGTTATATAATACTGGTATAATTTTCAGATTGGTTGTGCTAGCTTCAGTTGTTGCGTTGAACATAGCTGTATTTCGATATTAATAATTTTCTAAAAAAAAATTTTTTTTTAATATTTTATATTTCTGTTTCTTATAGTAAATTTTAACAAATTTTCTTTGTGTTTTGTAATTATGTCTGTCGCTTACTTATCGATACTGTTAAAAACATGACTTTTAATTTTATTAGGATATAACGCAAGTAGCGTAAATGTATGGTGTGTAGGGTTTCTTAGCAGTGTTCTGTTGTGAAAAAAATCATCAAAAACAGAATTTCTTATATAAGTACATTTGAAATCATGGATGTTTAACTACATATTTGACTTTTACTGATAGAATCTATTTATTGCAGCAGCACCTGTTGTGCTTGTAGTCACTTCGTCTCACGTGTTAGCTGTTGACAGTCTTGCTCCCTGATAAGCATGACGTGTTGCATTATGGGAATGATGTTTTAGTGAATTGTGATGTGCACAGTAATTTTAATTTTCATGTGTCAACGTCTCGCTCTTTTCATGTTTTATGTACCTGGAAATGCAATTGAAAATTTTTGTGTGTAGCTAGCACAAGATTTTGTAATAACCTTTATGTAGGTACGGTGTCATTTGGTTGTTGAATGGGTTAATGTTGCATTATTTGTATAACAGATTGTAATACTTTTGTAATTTTATTACAGATCTGAAGATGGTAACGTAGTTTTGTGCAAAAGCCGGTTACCTACAGTAAAATTCTTTATAGTGATCTCAGTTAAGAAGTTCTCCATCTCCTAAGTAATCAATACAGATCGCCCCTTCAAACTCAACATGAATAAAGTAACTAAATAATTGCAGTACAAAGGAATGCTCCGTATGACACTGGAAAATTGCTGGCAAACTGCAAATTTCAAAAGAGCAGTCTGCTATAACTGTAAACGCCAAAGGATGTGTTGAGCATCAATGGGTCGCGAGATTCCGGGTGCAGCGACACCTGTAAGTATGGCTCCGACAAATTGACCTTAATATAAAAGAAACCTATTATAACTTGTAAAACGCATCTTCTGGGTGGGGAATGGGAAAGTGTCGACGATGACCTGGGTGCTAACAGCGTTAAATTCACCACTTAGCGGGAGGGAGCCGTCCGGGGATTTTTTACGACAACACGGAGTGAATCCCATTGGATCAGTGATACAGGGGTAATTATCTCGAGGGCCTACAATCTGTCCAGGTTCGCCTTAACTACGTCCCATAGGACGCGTAGAACCGGCGGGCCGGTGAGAAGCGAGGCAAAGGACCCGGTTTTAAATGAACTTCTCTAGCTACATTCGCTGCCCCTACTAAACCAGGGAGGACCAGATCTAAATATGAGGCAATTAGGTCACCAGTGGAATCACCATGGAAAACAAACACATATTGTTTCAAATGGAAAAGCCAAACTGTCTGAATGCAGCGAACCCAAACTTATTTTCCCCATTACCAGAAGTAACAACCAATACTGAATGATTCCTTGAAGTACTTTTATGGGACACTTGCATAGCATAAACACGTTTCATGTGGCTGTCATAGCCACCACATGCCGTTACTTTCCGACAAGAATGCTGTAGCGGAAGACACCCTCACACAACACAGGTAATACTATCCATAAAAGAAGCAGATGCGCCAATATCCACCTGAAATGGGTTTACAAACCATTCACTCGCTAGAAGATTATCAGGTTGACAGGTTGGTCTGTAGCAGGATGAGCGAACTCTTGAATAGAATGCACTGCTCCAAGTACAAGAGTTGTGACGAGATCCCACGAGAGACGAGCTGGGAGAAACAGCTTCCACACTGTACCCATAGTTACAAGCATCGGACGACCAACGCACACCAGTAATAGAACCCTAATGCCGCACGCGAAGCAAGTAGCCAATCGATGTGGTCAGAGCGAGCGATGGTGTCGGTGGAAGCACTTCGGACAGGAAGGTAGATGACATGGATTGGACTTCTGCCCGGATGGAGAACCTAGATAGGCTTCTGATATTTGGTTACTGGAGAGAGATCGTTTGGAGACATCTGAAAGTGTCATTGCCCTGTTCGCGTGCCTCTAAGCCACTGCGCTGGTATGGCATGATGTGTTTATTAGAGCGGTCAATATGAGCGAATGACTTCCTCGTGTGGTTACGTCAAGTGTTAAACGCTGCATGTGACGGCAGACACTGAGAATTGAGCCGCCCACTACATTTCGGTTCCCTGCGAGAATTCGAAATGCTGAGCACTTTTAAAGACTACATCGAACGACAGATCCGCATGCTATTAGGCTGTGGGCGGACACACTTGTTAGGCAAATGTTGGAGGAGCAAGTCCTAAATCAAAGAGTTGGCATATGGTCAGCGACGTGATTCTACGGAGAACATAACAGCACAACGTCACTAAGACCCTGAAGGTCAGTGACCCAATCTTTGTAGATAAGCGGCGGATGTTTACCAAGCCAGTAAAATTTCAAGTGAGCTAATGCCACACAGGTTTCACACACATAATGATCCGACAGCAGATCACGAAGTTCATTCAAAAGGCTAACTGTCAGGGTATTTCTTGGAGGACAACTAATGAAGTAAAGTCAGCACTCTTTGTGAAGACCACAAAAGATAAAAATGACCGTTTCCTATCTGAATAAGTTACCATGTAGGAAGTGAAATGATGGTGGAGGCGTAGTAAGTACGTTTCCAATCGTCAACGCTGTCCATATACTTGGGAAATGGTGGAAGTAAGGAAGCCGTCCCATTCGTGATAGATAACGCCGTAAGCAGTCGTTGCAGTAAAGCCAACTACTGTTGCTGGTTTTTCAGTAATAGGAAATCAAGAAGACGCTGTCACAGCTGTTGCTGGAGCCACTGCTTCATAAACTCGGATTCCATGTTGTCCACTGAGAGTTCGAAAAGACTAGTCGCCACTGTAGAAGTCTGCAATTATGAGCACAACTTGTTTGGCTTATTAGACTGACACAGTAGAAAGACACAGTAAAGACAAAAACATATAAGTTCGATGTCACACGAATAGGAGATTGCAAGCCCATATTAAAGTCCATATGGAGCCCAAGATCAAAGAAAAAGTCGTCAACAGACAGCGACCAGTGCAGTGAAAATTCCATCAAGCGAATTCACAAGAGAGAATGTGTCCTCTTTGCGGCAGGGGCATGGTTATAGCCGATCAGACGTCACAGAGCCCCGCCAGGTGACGTGACTTGAGATCCAGGGGGTGGCCTGTTCCCAGAGCAGAGGGCTGGAGATACCGTCGACCTACAATAGCTGTGACACCTCGATGTCGATGTTGGAGACTGTTATTACACGTAGGCTGGGGTTAATCCGGCAAGATAATTGTTCTCTGAGCTCGAAATACTTGGGCTGAGTATTGCTGTTCTTTATAGTGGCAACATTCCAAGGACCTAATAGTAAGAGAATTATGCCTTATACCAACAGGTAGTTGAATGTCACGTTTGTGGGGAGCTGTTGGATAGAAAAACGGAAACTCCACGTAGATACCACTGTCATTTAATGGGGATGTCCTGTGGTGCTGCTCACAATGTATGTAACTTGAAGTTCAAGGTGCGATGTCGCATGCCCGTCTTCTTCCATAATTGAGGTGGGTATGATGTTCACTTCCTTGTTGAGTACTTGGGTGATTTCGAGGTCAAGGGTAATATGGTCAGTGTCCTATTTCGCAATTAAAAGAACTATATTTCGTTCTCCAAGCGAATCAAGTGCATAATAACACTCCATTTCCTCAATTGATGCACATATCTCTTCAGAAACTTGCTGAGACCATGTGCCAGGAGGGTGTGAACATCACCAGAGACGCATATCCTGGTGATGTAATGTTTTATTTTGTGGCGAAGAAGGGGTTTATCCTTATGAATACCTGGATTACATCGAGATACACCCCAAAACCACATGGTCTGATATGACTGCGTGCACCAGCAAACTTACAGGCACTGCCATAATGGATATGAAGTATAGGCAGGAGGTTAATGTTTGGCAGGAGTTCAACATCTGTGATTTAGAGGACATCCTAAATTGTACATGGAGACAGATGTGAGCTTATTCACAGCCGTTTCTGAGAAATTCTGAAGTGTATGCCTGGACACATATTCTCTGGATCCAGCCTTCTATTACTCTGCACTGGAGAGTTCCTGTGACACAATGTTAAAAAAGACACTCATCAAAATTGAACAGTTTACTGACGGACCATAAAATTTCGGACATGCAGCCGCGCAAATAAAATTTCCTCCACTGATATTTCGGCCACGTATCGTCCGGCCATCCTTAGAGTGAGTCACAAGACTGACTACAACATGCGAAGCGCGGCCTTAAATACTCCACCGCGGCGGTACTGCGCATGCGGGTCACAGATGCTGGTAGGCAGTTCAGAAATACGCTTACACATGCGCCGCCTGTGGCGAAGGCGTACAGACATTCGATTCGCTTACTGATGTATGTTTGGCGGTCATGACACCATGACGACTCCTCTGCAGTTTAATTACACCGTTTACCCGATTCCATGCTTTGTGCAAATGAAAATCATTGTCTCTATTTATTAAATTATTAGGTAATCTTATCTCTGTAGTTTCCTTGAAGACAGATTCCCAAAAAGAAGAGGTGGATGTTGAAACCTTCACATTACTGTAATTCATTGAATGTCCTGTTTCAATACAACGTTCCGCCACAGGTGACATGTCTGGCTGTGATAACCGTGTGTATCTTCGATGCTCCACACATCTCTCATGAATGGTGGGCGTTGTTTGACCTATGTATGACTTCTCACAATTTCCGCAAGGAATCTGATACACACCCGCTTTATGAAACAGTAAATCGTCCTTTACAGAGCCTAGTAAAGCTGCAATCTTAATGGGGTCCACAGCTCGTGGTCTTGCGATCGCGTTCTCGCTTCCCGAGCACGGAGTCACGGGTTTGATTCCCGACGGGTTCAGGGATTTTCACCTGCCTCGAGATGACTGGGTGTTTGTGTTGTCCTCCTTATTTCATCATCATTTATGAAAGTGGCGAGATTGCGTTGAGCAGAGTTTGGGATATTGTACGGGTGCTGATAACCGCACAGTTGAGCGCCCCTCAAGCCATACATCATCATCATCAGTCTTCATGGAGGGCTGGAAGATCACCTTCACACACTGTTCTTCAAGAATACGGCCTACCTTCGAGGAAAGAGCACCCACATAGGACAAAAACCCACTTGTTCTCAAGGAATTACTGTCTTCATTCGCATCACATATCTGTATTCTAGGTTTTGCATTGAATGCTCTACGAATCTGTTGCTGAGAAATCCATTCGCTTCAAAATTGCTCTTGAGGTGTGTGAACTCTTCTTGCAAATTATCTCCATTGGATATACAGTGCTCCATAAGTATAAGCGTATTTCTTTGCCCTCGACCAGCATCTCTGACCCGCACGCTCAGTACCGCCGCGGTGGAGCATATGAGGCCGCGCTTGGCATCTTGTCGTCAGTCTTGTGACTCACTCTGAGAATGGTCGGACGGTAAACGGTAGAAATATTAGTGGAGCAAATTTTATTCCCGAAATTTGATGGACTACTCATTACGCCACGAGAAGTTGAAAATGCACAGTTTACTGATGTCATTGCATACACAGATGTGCTAAGGGGGATAAGACATGAATGAATAATGAAGACTGAAGGCCATCTGGCGATTTAAGTTTACATCATTTACTTGGATGTAAATAATCTCTGCAGGCAACCCTTTAACAAACTTACCCATTTCGAGAGATTAGATGGCTGTCAAAAGAAATATTTGATAGAATGGAAAAAAGATCCATCGTAAGGCTGTGGATATTGGTGAGAGGTATGTCCTGGAGGAAGACGTGAAATTTGTCACTGGTTTTCATATTGTACACAGTGACTTGGTGCTGTACCTTGAGTGCATGGTCATCCACTCAGCTTATGACAAAGCTGGGGAATAAGCAGAGATACATTCTTCACTACAAAAACCTCCAGCAGTGTCTCAGGTTATGCATGATACTTATTAGAATCACCCATGGCATGTCCTTCTACCAGTGTCCTGGCTGGAGTACACTTATATTAATTCCAGGAAAAGCACTCTTGGGACACTTGTTTCTGAAAACGATTTTTATAAATTACTGAGTAATTCAGTTTTTGACAGAACCATGGAAAATATTAGAAACCATCGTGGAATTCGTTCAGTTTACCACTGAAGTGAGCATTTTGGGGCAAAAGATTACAGCTCTAGGTAAAGTTATAAGTGGGTTGTAATCTTCAATGAAATACTAAGAACTGATGAAAGACAGGCAAATGGCTAGCAGATTGTGGTGGTTTTTGGGCTCACATCTAAAATGTAAGCACACCGTATGGATGCAGGGACCAACCAAAAGGGGGCTAAGGATGTGAATCAGGCACCCTTTCAGGCTGTCACAATTGAGTGCCTTTATGGTGGTGATGTATCTCCGTCTATGTTATACCAAGTAGTCTTTCAGTTACATGGCTATGAGGTAATTACTGAACTGCCTCTGGCAGTTGGTCTGTCGAGATGAGAAGTATTTCATTTGTAGGGATTTCCCAAACACAATGTGTGCTTGCTAGTTGTATGTATCATTACGTATTGCAAGTACCAGTTTTTTGCAAATTATGTGTCCTTATATGTGTTCTGTATATGTGTGAATGTGTGGTCCCTTCTTTCTTGACATGCAGCGGCCGGATCCCATACTGTATAAATATAGAATATAATAACACATAGTAGTAGTATTAGTACATTTTACCTCAGTATATTAGTAACTAGTTACTGTTAATTATACAAATATTGCACAAAACAATAAATTGTATTAATGTGCTGCATCTTAGCATATATAAGTAATTAGATGAAGCTAGTCATGTAAATACCTTAAATAAAATAATGAGTTGTCTATAAAACGTGTCTCCTTTTCTCTTAGTATATGTGTGATATATCTCTTCATCTAAGCAATCTTTTACAAACTATTATTAAATGTGTTATGTCGCTGTCATTATTTATAAAAGGCCACCATCCTGAATTATTGTTGCTATGCTAAGGTAGGGTTGAAAGAAATAAGGAAAGTTTTATTTATTTTACAACAATTTTTATTTGACATATATACAGTAACACAGTTTTACAGTATTTTTCAATCAGCTGTCTTTAATGTGCCTTGAAGTCAGTCTTAATTGTATAGAGACTTATAGATACAAGTACATACATAGGTATTCCTTCGGCAGTTTCGGTCGCCATAGTTTCTAAGCTTATAAGGATTTCAGGTGCATATTCTTGTGTTGAATGAATACAAGCATTTATGGACTGATATAATTGCCGGCCGGAGTGGCCAAGCGGCTCTAGGCGCTACAGCCCGGAACCGCGCGACCACTACGGTCGCGGGTTCGAATCCTGCCTCGGGCATGGATGTGTGTGATGTCCTTAGGTTAGTTAGGTTTAAGTAGTTCTAAGTTCTAGGGGACTTATGACCTCAGCAGTTGAGTCCCATAGTGCTCAGAGCCATTTGAACCATTTGAACTGCTATAATTTATTTAAATCCACTTTGTGCTCACCAGCAACATCACAGTACGTAGTTTTAATGTCTTGACGCCAGCTGCTAAATCTTTCTACTGCTATCGGTAAAACTGTTTAAATTCACCAACCTTGAATATTTAATCACCTGACAGCACCCCCCAGATTTTAATTCAAGCACTACCTCTCCATATACATATTGACAGTTGGTGCCGCACTCTGTAACATACGGGTGTTAACCGGAATATATAATGGGATGTATTCAGTCGTCATATATATCTATATGTACTCTTACCATGCTGCACAGACAGTCCAATTTCTGTAAAACATTCAGCAATCTGCTATCAAGATGTTGAAGATTTTCTATTTCAATCATCACATCCAACTCATCATGGGGTGCTAAGCCTACATTCACATGTTTAGATCCACTTGCAGTCAAATTGTACATATTGGCAAAAAATTGTATCCTGCTAGTATTTAACTGAGACTCAAGTTCTGGCGGCATTAGTGCTATGGCGCAGTCGAATGACATGAGGTCGAATGAGTCTGGAAAACGTCCTGCAGAGACGAACTGCTGCTATTGAAGCCCTAGTACACTGCAAAACAACTGTGTGTCCTCATCCAGTAATTGTGCCAGTATTGGATCAGGGTCCATTGGGCTGTGGCCAGTTGCTGCTGCGACTGTGGTACTGCATAGTTGAGCAACAGCAGGTCAGATACGTCAGGAAGCCATCCTGCGGAAAGGGCCTGCTGCTGCTAAGGCAATAGTACACTATGGAACACTTTTGCATCCTCGTTTGTGACAATAATAACACACACAGAAGCACATATTAATAATAACAATAATAAAAATAATAATTGGGGATGGATGGACAAAATACTTCCGGATATTCTTCTTCTTTCTATTTGATCACTGTTGGTGGCAGTATTTCATGCTGATCATGCCACTACAAAGTGGAGACTGCAAATGGTAATACTCATGCTATAGAACTATAAAAATTAAAAAAGCCTTAGGAGTGGGTAGGGGGCCGAACTTACACGCCATTGGCTGAAACCTCAGTTATTGAGTGCTCTTCCGCCCCTATGATTGGCTTAGAACATGATGACACACATATCGAGATGGTGGGGAGATGGGAGTGGAGGAGGGAATTCCATGGATACTGATACGACATTCATAATTGCATCAGCTGTAATATGACACCAGATATAGAAGTGTTGATGGATGCTGAGTTAGCTATGTTTGATAGAACTCCCGTTGCTCTCCTACTTATTCTTAGCTCCTGCAGTTTAGTGCCAGTCATCACGTACTTCAGTGACCTAGTTCTGTTTCCTCCTTGGGGGTTAAGGAGATATTATGAGTGCTTTGATAAGTTGTATATTTTGTCGTGAGAAAGAGGTATTATGATCTGAAAATTTTCAGGCGGTACTCCAGTAAATCTTATTGCCTATTCTTTAAGTAATGAGGTAACTAGCAGCTAACTTTGTTCCGCTGTGTCTTAGTAACTCATTTGTAAGATATGAGCAATACAACGCTATCACAAAAGCTCATGATCGCCAAAACATAACTTCATATCTGTCTCGTACTAAATATTGCATTGTTATCTGAGGTACGGGAGGCTTTTGTATGTAATGGAGAGATAATCAGAAAATAAAACTGTCACTGATCCTTTTCGAAAATTATGGTTAAAGAGTCTTTTGAGTTCATAAAATGCTTCTGCATTCCCTAAGTTTTTTTTCTGCATAGTCAATGTGGCTTTATCACAAGGGCTAACAGTATATAAACTCTTGCGTTACAGGTATAAGAAGTGATTTGATGCTCAACTACAAAAATTCATCATTTTTTTTTTTTACAGTTTCAGACAGGTATCTCTTAGGCGAATAGTTACGGAATGAATAATGAGAAACCTTTGGTTAAAACATGGTTATGTGATGGTCAGTTGCCGGCCGAAGTGGCCGTGCGGTTAAAGGCGCTGCAGTCTGGAACCGCAAGACCGCTACGGTCGCAGGTTCGAATCCTGCCTCGGGCATGGATGTTTGTGATGTCCTTAGGTTAGTTAGGTTTAACTAGTTCTAAGTTCTAGGGGACTAATGACCTCAGCAGTTGAGTCCCATAGTGCTCAGAGCCATTTGAACCATTTTTTTTATGGTCAGTTATTTATGTGAGTGACCAATGAATTGCACGAGGCTGCTTCTTGTTATTTACTCCGTTTTTCACTGGACAACTCTCGTTTCACATCAGATGCTGCTGTACAGTACAGAGTCAAACTCGAGCGATTCCATGAAAGTGTCTCTCTAAAGACAGGTATCTATATTGTAGTAACATCAGAATTCACTAGAGCTTTATAATAAAATTAGATGTTGTGTGGGAAACATGTGCTGGATAGTTAACTTGCGTCGTCATCTACATTTTCTCCTTCTGCACACACAATTTTGAGTGTTCTCTGTTGGGTCATATTATCAACTGTGATGCGATCAACCAAATAGGAATATAGTGAATTTTTCACTCCAGTATATAGAACTCTGAGGAAAGTTGTTCCTATGTGCAGCTGTTGTCGACTGAAAGCGACGCAGTCTTTTGCATCTGTAACCAAAGGGAGGTGACAACAGTTCGTCTAGGTACGCGCATTCAAGAATAAAGCATTATAGGGAAAACATAAATCACATTTTTCTTAACTAACAATACTCTGAAAACAAAGGGATGCAAGTGCATTCAGGCTTTTACAAGTCGTGATACAAAACTGGTCATTTACACAAACCTGTTGTTCCAACACGTGGACAGAAAATGTTACGGAGTAATTTTATGTCAAATATATACAAAAAATTGAAATTAAATTTTGCAATCTCAAGATAATTTGGAACACTTCTGAACTTTAACTTCAGTTTCCTTCAAACCACAAGAAGTGTAATTATATCCTTTTGCTTCTTACCCACTCAATGCCCCTCCCTTAATATAGCAATTACGAAAGTCTTCTTTTTGTTCAGAGCATTGCAGAAAAATGTAGATAATTTGTATAGCAATGTATAATAGAGACAGGCAAAATTGTTCTTTTCCGAGACTGGATCATAACTGGTCACTCACTGGAATGATCTAGTTCTTTTTCATGACTCACCACTCAAACATTCACCCACAAAAATAAGTAAAATGAAAGTACACTGCCTTTTTAACATATGAAGAGGAGCAATAATTTTGTGTTGTGTCCCTGGTAATTTTCAGATTTTCAAACACAAAAGTTTTAAATTTCGTCTACTAAAATGTTATAAATATACAACAAAATCCTAAATACTTTTCATCAAGTGGAAAAATTTTACGAATGAAGACTGATTCTTGTTACATTTTGATATTTTTCTTGGAAAAAGGATGATATAAGAATTATAACAACTGTAATTGAAGTGTATCTGTAGTCATCATTTACAGTCTGTATTACCATAAACGTATGTTACGTTAAAAGAGAAATTGGTGTTTATGAATAAAATTTGACCCAGTTTAGTCAATGTGAATCTCTTTCTCTTCTCAGACCACATTGGTCCTGCTTTTGAAAATAATCGTTCACAGGTCACTGATATTGCTGTGATGCATAATAATTTTAGAATTAACAGGTACAGCGCTGGCCACAATTTATTTGTTTCCGACCAGTTTGAGGGATCGCTGTTTCTAGGCAAATATCCCTCCACTAAATATTTGTCTAATTCTACAACTGCTTCATTTTCTGGGTTGTGACTTGCTAGAAGTTGACTAATAGTGTCACTGAACTCCTACTAGTTTGAAGAGGTTTCAGGTGTGACGGTTTTAACCGGTTCAGACAGCAGCTCTGTTTTTCTTATTGAACAACTAAAGCTTTCATTTCTGTAACAGCCCTCATGTAGCAGTTCTGAAATGTTTTGTCATTTGAAAATCCTTGCATTTGAATCAGGGGTCCAGCAATGTTGCCTGACTAATCATTTCGTAGCTGGAGATAACATGAAACCACTCTGATAGTCCTTTAAGCAAATTATCAACCAATGACTTTGTTTCTTGAGGATATTCTTTATTTTTGTCTTTAAAAGGTTTTAGTTGCCTTTCCATTAATCTTGGCAAGATTTTCATTACTGAAACTGAGACATCCGATTTTCGACCTAAAATAGGGAGGAAAGAAATTGCGGGATCTTTATATAAAGTAAGTCTTTTCAATATTTCGGAAGTAGTTCCATCTGGTTGGGACATAACGTTTGAATTTTAGTCGGTATTTTCTCAAATTTCCTTGCATTTCAGCAAGTTTGCTTAAAGAAAAGGGTTACTCATTAAGAAAAGCAAAAATTCAATTGAACTCATCGACTGGTTTCTGTATGACCTTCTGAACTGCGCGTTGTGCAGTGGGGTTTAAAGAATGTGCAAAACAACGGATATGTGGAAGTTTTAAAAGCATGGCAGTTAATTTCGTATTTTACGCATTTTCTGTTCTTATGGAAGTGATTTTACAATTGATATTTTATTTGGAATAACAGACTTTAGCCAGTTTGAAATGTTTTCAGCAATCTGTCTGTCTTCGAATTGTGAGCAATCTAAAAGGTATGACTTTAGTTCACTCTTTTCAGACTAATTTACTCACACTCGTCCACGGATCAGACATACGGCAGACTGCCTTTCCGGTGGCCGAAAAATATTTAATTTTTACTGGAAATCATTTTTAGAAGCTGTACATCTAACAGCATACATTTACTTAACGTGAACGGCTTTATAATATAAAAAAATTACTTATTTGTGGTAAATGAAAAGCAGTTGAGGGTGAGAGCGTCACAAAAGAGATAGATCAGTACTTGGTCCAGAACCAGACGGCATTGATGGGCTGCATAGCGCCGGAGACTCAATTTGCCTTTTTGGGAGAATACGGTCACCGAGGTGGAAGCAGACGTCGGTGAGGACAGTTCACGAGAAATGAGTTCTCGAATTTCTCCATCGATTAATGGCGATCTTGATCGGCTTCCTGACCCAAATTGTTCAAGATGTTCTGTAGGATGCTTTGATTTTAGATGTCTTTTCAGATTTGATGATGAGCCAGAAGCCATGTCAATTATCTGCTGACAGTAGCGGCATTTTCCTTCTTCTTACATTGTGGTAAAATGGTACCGAACATCGCTCGTAATTCTTCTAGGCGAAGACAGTGTAGATAACATATTGTTGTGCAGCACTGAAAGTACACTGATAAAATTAAAACATTTGCTATTAAAATAGCAATTTTGCGTTGTAAAAGTTTAAAGTGAGAACAAATGCATCTCATTCTATATTCAGAAGTTATAGAGTAGTACGTAGGAAGTAGTGATTCGCGAAACGTAGAGCTACAATCGTGAAATTTGTATCATAACGAAAAGGTCTGATACAGTCATAGTGATTATGAAACTTAAAAAGACAAACCTGACAATATATGTGGATTTCAATGCTGAAAGATAAAAATTTGAATAATGTGTATTCGAATTTGTGCTACGTGGCGTGTGAACAAGAGATGACAGGATAATGGTGCAGATAAAGGCTGGAAAAAAGCGGTGCAAATGAACTCTAAAGTCTGTGCTTTATAAACTACGAACTTGTCTAAACATGCAGACACTATTTCTACCATCTTGTTGGTATTGTTATTGTAGAACATAGTTGGCAATCACTTTCAACTTATTTAGACGAACTCCACCATATATTTCAGAATGTCGACATCCCTGTCTCTCTTCTAACGAACGTGGACACTTGGCTCAAGCCGAGCGTGCTGTCTAGTTTCCTAAATATAGAATCCACTGTCCTAAGACATAACAGGAGTAACAGATGAGGAGGTGTAGCAGCGGTATACAAACACTTTGACTTTTTACCGACCATGCTACTAACATCCAAAACTAATGAAGACAAACAAGATATATATATATGTTCGTAAATATCCAATCCCATAAAGAAATTGCCTAATGTGCGTCCTCTAAAGGCCTCTGGAAGTAGGTGGAATAGCCTGTTTCAAACCGACCATTCAAAATTCGATTCGGCTTAGGAACATAGAAAAAATGCTAGGAAAATAACATAAATATTCTGCCCCTTCACTGTGAAATTCAAGTGTGTAGTTTCTCCTTCAAGTCCAACAGTATTTCAACTTTCACCTACTCATAACGCAGCCCATAGTCAGGTCTCCATACATATATTTGCCACGAAATCCTCAAGCGCAGAAATTCGTATCTGGAATATCAGCTCACAACATCATTACCAAACTAACCTTGTTACATAATAAATAAGCTCCCCAAAAGACTGGAAACCTGTATGTAAAACCTGCACCTTGGCTAACGGAAGAGCTAAAACAGTCCATGAATGTCCGAGACACTGACTATCGGGCTCACAAGCTATCTCCTATCATTGAAAATAAAACTGATTACATGCAGAAAGCAAACAGAATCAATCAAACGAGAGAAACGATAACTAAGACATGCAAATACATTAATCTAAAACATAAAGACCAGATGATCAATGCAAAAGGTTGTGTGATCTAGGGAAGAGTAAGTAAAGTATAAATTGCAGCTGATCCTACTGTCCCAACCAAGGAAGTAAATCATTACTTCACTTTAGCGATAACCTTCATTTAACCGTAAACGAAACACAGACTTACTGATTATTTTGCGCAGGTAAGAGATGGTAGTTGCGAAAGATGCTTTCTTGGGCAGACAACACTATCGAAAACTCCTTCAGCTCAGCATTTACTGTATAGGACGGTGTCGCAGTCAAAATACTCAAGCTTATTGTTGATCCACTACTGCTCTTAATAAATACTGCTCTCTAGACCTTTAAGTTCTTTTCTGGACAACACAGTAGAAATACTTGTCATCATCAGAATACAAGCACTAGAGATCCGATTGCTAAGAAGAGTAGCTGGGTACATTCTGCGTGAGGGGAGAGTGAATGTAGACATCAGAAAACAACTGAGAGTGAAAAACTTAAATGAGCAGGTTTGAGAATACCGAAACAACTGGAAGGATTGTGGCAAAAGAATGGAAGACGACAGATTATCAAAACTATCCATTGGGCAGAAGATACTGCGGAAGCCCAAGGAAAATCAACAATTTCAGCCAAGAGGGCGTAACAGACAAATGCCTTCTACATGCAGAGAGAAGAAGAAGAGATATCATATTAAAAATATGATAATTTCTTAAGTAACTGTGATTTTAATAAGTTTTGTAATTACATATAAAACTCTGGTGTGCTGTAAGAGGACTCCTGGGGCCATTAATTTGTTCAGGTTAAATGAATAAATAAAAAATTAAGCATAATATACAGGTTGTCCCTGGACGAATGGTCAGTACTCAGGGATATGACAGGAACGATCACTTGAAGTAAAAAACTTCATGTGGACATATGCACTCTTTTGAATGGTTTCCGAGATAGAACATATTTAATGTACATTTTTACTTATTTTCTTTACTCTTCAGTACATTGTCATTATTGCAATGTACCTTAGTAGTGAAGGCGAATTCGACATGAATAATTTGATGTAGTACACTTGGTCTATCAGGTCGAGAAACTATCTCAAACTGGCTTACCTAGATCTCAATGCATGCGCGTTGTGCAAGAATTTCAAAACTGTCTCGCCCTCTTCATGAAACCTAAAAGTCCTTGAGAAAAAATGAATAGGAACCTTTTAAAGGAAATATAATGTAGTTTAATTTTGTACTATGACAAGCTTTCTCTTGAGGCTGCAAATTTGGTGTTATTCAAGAAAAACATACATAAGTAACTTTAAATAATGTTTCGTCTCAGAAACCATTTGGAATAGGACATATGTCCATATCTACTTTTTTGCTTCAAATGGTCTTTTCTGTCATATCTCTGAGTATTGACCATTCCTTCTGAGACAAAATGTGTACATAGACTATCCTGTATGTTTCAATAACTGCTACATTTAGTATTCTATCCATCCAGAGCAATTGAAAGGTGCATAAACGCTACCATCACACCAACAAAAGCAACTATAAATGCAAGACACAAAGAAGAAGACATAATAGTACACCTAACAAGAACACTCACCCAACAATAAAACAGAAGAGCACCAACACAAGAAGATGACGATTGGAACACATCAAGCTGAACACGGATAGAGTCATGCCCAGTCATGAAAGAGAGGGCAGAGAACAGAGTGACGCACAATGTAGTGTTGTGTTTGGTGCTGTTCTCCTGTGCATCGAGAGGTGTGATTTTTATTGTTTGCCGCGCGGGATTAGCCGAGCGGTCAAGGCGCTGCAGTCATGGACTGTGCGGCTGGTCCTGGCGGAGGTTCGACTCCTCCCTCGGGCATGGGTGTCTGTGTTTATCCTTAGGATAATTTAGGTTAAGTAGTGTGTAAGCTTAGGGATTGATGACCTTAGCAGTTAAGTCCCATAAGATTTCACACACATTAATTGTGTGCTGGACTTGTACATAGTGTTTCTGTAAGTGATTGTTGTGTGCTCCCCCGTGTGTCTATACTTTTGTGCTCCAGTCATCCTTCGCCTTGTGTTCTTTTAATTGTCCCAGTGAGTTGTTTTTTTTGTGTGTGTGTGTGTGTGTGTGCACTACATTTTAAGGTTTTTATCTCCATTTTACAAAAGGTTCAAATGGCTCTGAGCACTATGGGACTTAACTTCTGAGGTCATCAGTCCCCTAGAACTTAGAACTACTTAAACATAACTAACCTAATGACATCACACACATTCATGCCGGTGGCAGGATTCGAACCTGAGACCGTAGCGGTCGCGCGGTTCCAAACTGGAGCGCCTAGAACCGCTCGGCCACCCCTGCCGGCTCCATTTTACAGTCGCCCCTTTTTGTCTATTGTCTTCCATAATGTTCCCTCCTATTTTATATCTATGTACGTTATGCTTTGGCCGGCCGGGGTGGCCGAGCTGTTCTCGGCGCTACAGTCTGTAACCGCGCGACTGCTGCGGTCGCAGGTTCGAATCCTGCCTCGGGCATGGATGTGTGTGATGTCCTTAGGTTAGTTAGGTTTAAGTAGTTGTAAGTTCTAGGGGACTGATGACCTTAGAAGTTAAGTCCCATAGTGCTCAGAGCCATTTGAACCATTTTGAACATCATGCTTTGTCCTTTATGTTATTTTTAAAAGTCTTCTATTGTATGTTTTATGTCTTTCGGCAGAAGAGCAGCGCACATGCTGCTGCCAGCCAACCCCGATGGGGAATTGAAATACAATAAAGAAAAAAACAAAAATAAAAAAGAACGTTTTCGCCAGTCTGTGATGGCTCACCTGAAGATGACTGGCAGGTGCCCAGTTGAAATATCGTGCGAGGTACTGAACGACGACCGGCTGCCAGCCCGAAATTTGTTTGATAAGATCAGGTGATGAGGATGCCCAGGCTGTAGGGAAATGGTGGCTGATAATTCTAGAATTTCCGAAATGGCCTTTCGGCAGCTCCTTAACTGGATTTGCAAAGTGTGGAGTTGCGCAATCTTGCATAAAAATGATCCCATCCACACATCCACGCTGTTGGAGAGCTTGAATGACGTGGTTGCCCAAAAGACACTCATAGCGCTTACCAATGACGAAACAGGTATCAGGATCGGAAGCACCTGCCTCTTCGAAAATATATGGCCCTATTATAAATGATATTGTAAACTCGCACCACACAGTGACCTTTTCAGGATGAAGTGGTACTGGTTGATTTGTGTGTGGATTTTCCGTTGCCCATATTCGACAATTCTGTGTAACTAGAACATGGCAATGGGCTGTGCACGAATGACCACGCATCAGATAACCATTATTTTTAAGAACTTCATATGAAGTGGATTCAGAAAGAAACCCGGTTGTTGTACGCGAAATGAAACTAAAGTTATAGCCTTTTTAATTAAGCGAGTGCCGATTAGAATGCCGCGGGATAGCAGACAAGCGGCCGGCCAGAGCGGGGGTAGTGAGTCGAAGGGTTACGAAAAGAGCCTAGTCAGGAGCGGTTGGCCTGCACGGTGACTTGCATGAACGTGAAAGCGGAAGGACATAGGAAACCAGGGGTGGCTTAGAAATACGACACAGTATCCACAGGCGGACACCCTTTAGGGATGGAGAAGGTGGACTTGCCCGACCATAGGCTGTTGAATCCTGAGCCAGCCGGAGTTGCCTTGCGGTTCTAGGCGCTACAATCTGGAACCGAGCGACCGCTACGGTCGCAGGTTCGAATCCTGCCTCGGGCATGGATGTATGTGATGTCCTTAGGTTAGTTAGGTTTAATTAGTTCTAAGTTCTAGGCGACTGATGACCTCAGACGTTAAGTCGCATAGTACTCAGAGCCATTTGCTATTGAAGGGTAAAAAAGTAATTCGTTTGAAAAAAAAAAAAAAAACTTAAATTAGAGCAGAGTGCAGAGTAAAATTGGCAGAAGAGTGTAAAGCAAAAGTGTATATGAGCAGAAAGCAGCAGGGAAAGTGTAATGTAAAATGTGTCTGTTTTAAGGGAAAAATGGTGGTGGCTGTCACAAGTGGTTTAGTGGAGGAGAAGGGCGCACAGCACGCCATTCTTGAGGACTTGATGTTCGACCAGGGAGCAGTACGGATGGCCAGCATTTGCGCTACCGCAAGATTACAAAGTAAGCTTTCTTTTTGGCTAAATCTGAATAAGACGGTGACAAAGTAACGTTCATGTAGGTGGTGAAGTTATTTTGCCTGTGAATGAATGTTTATCTTAAAATGTGACAACTACTGAGTCACAGACGCAAATAGGTACTTGAGCAAAGCTTAATGCGTGCAACAACATGACAGTCACTGAAAATAGTAAGTCAGCTGCTGTGCTCACTCCTCCTATTGCAGTTCTGTTTTTGTTTTCTGCCAATGATCATTATGACCAGTTTGTTACGATCATGCTCATTTTTATTTGGGGTACAAGTGTAAGTAAAGACTTAGTTCCGTGGCATCCAGTAATACAAGATCCTGGCCTTGAGCATTAAAAGATGCACATGGCAGCTGTGTGAATTATATTAATATGATCACAAATGGGATTAGCCTATTTGAGACAACAACCAAATGCAGTCAGTAACCGACAGTGGTCTTGAACCCACTTAGTGGGGCATACCCGTCTGATCACTATTTGGCTGGATTCTGGCGTGTAAACTACGATTTGACAATAAATAATTTTTTGTAATAAATTGTATCAAAGGAGTTTAAGTCCGATGTGTCTCTAGAATATAACTACTTTTATCAGACCTGCGTTGCATTATTTAGTAGCATCGACATTCCCTCCAAACCTTAGTTCCACGTATATGATAAGTCCAGAGTCACAGGGTGCCGAATAACGCATGAGGGGATGAACTGCAGGCAAGGGCAGGTAAGATTACAGGTCGAGAAAGTGAGGAGGCTGACTACTCTGCCACCGTGCAGGTAGGTCACAAAGAGGATTTGCCATGCACCCCTGTAAATCTGCCGCTTACCATACCAGACAGTTTAAGGGGTCCAGTATGTTATAAGTTAGGGTTTGTCATTCCGCAGACGGTATGTTACAAACTGGTACATCAAACGAGGGAATGTCACATATTGACATGTCCTGTCAGATGGAAGGGGGCTTTATCTGCCCACAAAATCTTCCGTGGCCAATCATTGTCCATTTCCACGCGAGCAAGAAATTCTAAAGCAAAGGTCTCTCTTGTTGGCAGGTCAACAGGGAGCAACTTGTGCACATGGGTAATAGTGTTTCATAGGATTTTACGCACAGTACTGAATGGGATGGCCAGTGTTCGACAATTCTCCCTGCACTACATGCTTGCACATCACTACTCGTTTCCTCCGGCATTGCTGTCGCCACTGCTTCCACTGACGTCGAATCAATTCATTTCCTCCCTCTACCAGGTTGCAGACCAAAAGAACCCATCTTTTAGAAGTTCTGCATCATTTTCTCCAGACCAAGGGCAGTCATCAGACCAACGCCTTTTTTTCAAACTCCTCAGTGTCCGGAACTTCTCCAGAGCGACGTGTACACAGTCATCATTCTTGTAATACAGTTTTACAAGCAGAGCGCGATCCTGTATCTCAAACGTCGCAGACGCGACAGGAGAAAAAGCCGTGTACCCAGCGTGTTTATACCAACTTCAATGGGGCGTGTGCATGACAAGTGTTTTCATTCACATATTTTGACACATACAGCGCCATCTATTGATCAATTTTCACACTATTTTTTTGTCCTGCCATACTTTTCCCCTTCTCCGATAATATTCCGTTGCAATTTGACGTCATTCTCACCAGTGGTGTTATTCCTACAGCATTTTGAAAGTTTAACTTTAATTATAACCATCCTGTGTATCTACCACTTTCTACAACCTGTCTACAGGCAAGCTAAGCTGAGTTAGCGTGATAGAAGTGTGTTTTGACCCTTGGGAGGAAACTGGAACATGTTGTCGTTGCTCTGCCAATCGTGTAGGATGTATAAGGTCAGTGCCAAACGAAGCCCACTCTTGCAACACGAAGTAGTACAAAATACAGTACAAAGAGCTATGGTGGTGTTTCTTATTGGGAAAATTAGGAAGAGTCAACGCTACACAGGTACGGCAATCCAAAGCAAATCCGCATCCTTCTGGGTCCATTCACATCTATCACTCCAACATTCTATCATCGTTATTTTGTACCATCCAACAGAGAAAAATTACGAACTATAAAAGCTCCGCTAACTTAATGTGATAGAGAACTCGGTAAGATTTTTACCGCACCTCTCTCTTCTAATACTTTGAAAACAAATGTCGCCGCTGTGGCCGAACGGTTCTAGGCGCTTCAGACTGGAACCGCGCGACCTCTACGGTCGCAGGTTCGAATCCTGCCTCGGGCATGGATGTGTGTGATGTCCTTACGTACAGGTTTAAGTAGTTCTATGTTCTAGGGGACTGATGACCTCAGATGTTAAGTCCCATAGTGTTCAGAGCCATTTGAACCATTTTCAAAACTAATACTGTACGTGTGCCGGCATCGACAACATGCAGCGGTCCTATTAAATATACGGGATTGATCATTGCACAGACCTGTGTAAAGTTTCAACAACCGTACTGAAGGAGAATGACCCCATCCCAAAGACTGTACTATCAGTCGGAAGAGAGGTTCCCTGTGTTGTTGTTTGAAACATTGTTTTTTCTGCAGCAATACGTTTTTTACACTGCCATACGTTTTGCTTTTTCCGCCACGACTTCGAGGTCTTTGTCAGCTTCTAAACTGACATTAACACGTTCTGATCCAGTGCCTCTCACAGAAAATTACACATCGCATGGTGTAAATCACGTTGTTGCTGCTGCTACCACAACGCACACACACTCTGGATGATTTTAAATAAAAGACAGTCACAACGTAAGGAAAGTGGAAGCGTTTTGCGGCGTTGAGGAGCGTTTCCAAACTGCTGTCTGAAGATGACTGACGGCCTCTATATTTAAATTCATCTGTCACAGTGACAGGATAGTTAGTGGCTCTGTGCTGTGTTTCGAGTTATTCCTCATATCGCAGTCATGTGCGCTATCGTTATTTTGGTGCTAGCCATACCCAGAAGGTGTTGCCCCTCAAAAAATGGTTCAAATGGCTCTGAGCACTATGGGACTTAACATCTGAGGTCATCAGTCCCCTATAACTCAGAACTACATAAACCTTACTAACCTAGGGACATCACACACATCCATGCCCGAGGCAGGATTCGAACCTGCGACCGTTGAGGTCGTGCGGTTCCAGACTGAAGCGCCTACAACCGCTCGGCCACTCCGGCCGGCTGTTGCCCCTGCACCAAGAGTCTTTCTACATTTCAAACAAGCGCTATCAGTCAGTCATTATGTGGTAATCAATAGTGTACTGGTGAACAGATTGGATGGAAAAGACACCGTTGATGTACTGTAACAATAAGCATCACAGTTGATTGTGCGAACAATTTTAGAAATTTTACCCTAAATTCAACATCGTCCAATGACGAGGCAGCATGCTTCCGAGATTCTGTATCATCGTTAAACCGCTCCTCCTCTGCTTTGGTAGTACCACAGCGAATGTAGATAGGTGACTGTGCAGTACATATATTCATTGTTATTTCTCGAACGTATACATCAAAGTATACCAGACAGCTATCTACATAGTACTAGCACTTCGAGCATAGTACATAATTTATGATCTTTCTCTATGCAGATGGGAGTCACAGGGAATTCTCGCATTCTTAGGATAAAGTCAGAGACTGAAACATCTCCTCGCATTGTCTTTGACCAGCCCGCTCTGCAGCACTGTGACTGATTTAGTCTGGAGCTGACCAGAAGTAGACTTGTACATTCAGTGTCTCGTGAAATAATGGAGCCCTCCGACTCTGTAACTGCTGTTCTGCATCCATCAAAGTGCACAACATTTCTCAAGATGTGCGTATGTCGAAGGGTTAGTACCCCTTATTGGTGTATAGTAGTACATATGAAAGTGTTGTGATGTAATAGCAGACAGTTAAGAAGAACAAGTAACGGGTGGTTTTTATGCATAATGGTGCTTCAGACAGATGGCGTTCTAAGCATTTTACGTAAATCAACTACGCTATCAATTCTAAAGTATTGTTTTAGTGCCTGGTAACAGAGAACACGATTCTGCACTTAAAACGGGCTATAACGTTAGACTGCTGCAGTTTACGACCTATTAGTCATGTGGAATGCAATACTGATAATATTTCAATGTCAGAATATATTTCCACCGATGACATACATCCTTCTTGAAGGTTTATCTGTGATCAACTGTGTTTACAAATTGTAAATTCCTTAAAACATGGATTATGTGTGATACATGCAGAATATAGCTTTCCAGAGGTGTATAGCGTCCACTGTTCACATCCGATCACGGTTGAGAATTTGTGCTACGCTTGCACCAGTCCTACAGAAAATGATCGTTAGTAACGGAGAATACCTCCTACAAGAAAACAGATAAATGCATATCACTGGTGTTTGACATGTGAAACTGCACGTCACGCCACCACTAACTCTGTAAGCAGACAATCTGTCAAGCAGATGTATACGTGAGGATTGCAGTACCTCACAAACACCTGTCGCTAACTTAGAATCATCTTAGTTATGAAACTGAAGTCTCGATTTTATATCCAAGATGTGACAGGAGGATGGAGTACGTCACATAAACCTTTGTTCGTTTAGAGGAATGTGTCCAAACGAGATGGTCATGTTTCATCACACATGAGATGGAAGTCCTCTGATGACCGGGAGGTTTGCTGTTAACGATCGCAAGCAGACAGTGCTCTAAGTCACAAACAGAACATGCGATTGAATACTAGTCGAAAGCAGACTGTGTCACACAACTGATGCATCCTGACAGAACAATGGAAAAAAAATGGTCAAATGACCTGCAACAACACCTCCCTCTCTGTCTATAATGCATCATCAGTCTACCAGTAAATCGTGCCTCGTTACATCTACATCCCAACCGATCACTCCATCCATTTTCTGTCATCCTTTAACGCAGATGCAAGTAAGTTTAAAGGCAGATGGTTCTCTGATTTTCCAGGAAAGCATCAAAGACAGCAGTCAACCCGTGTGTATCACTATTACCTCAATAAACATACAGTAGAATGTGCCTCGACTGAAAAAGATGACTGTTTCTCTTGTTCCCGATACTTCCAGAGAACGTTTTCTCGTTTTCCTCTTGCTGCCGCATACTCGTTTCCATGTACAAGAATTTTTCTGCGCCAATCAGAAGACACGCAAGTACTTTCTCAATTTACCTGCTTTCTGGTATATTTTCCCTCAATTTATACGTATTTTCCGTAATTTTTCGTAATTCTATTAATTTTATGTCACCTCTACCCATGGGACCATGACATCACTTCTCGTTCCGTGTTCAAAAATTGCTTGTAACTGTAGTATAGATGACAACACCTAGTGCAAATGAACTATTTTTCTGGTCTGGCGGCATAGTACAGCGCTGTACTCGAATGCAACCAGTTACGTCATCCCACATATTCTACAGCTGCTGCGCGTTTGCTCTGTTTTCTGTGTGCCTGTGTCTGTGTGTGTGTCGCCGATGGACCCCATGAAGAAGTCTTCCCGCTGGTGGACCAAACTTCGAAAACAGAACGCGACCTCAGAAGTAACGTGTGGTTGGTCCACCTTCGAGCCTTCTCACATATGTGACGCATGGTGGATCCGCCTCTGAACACCGCTCTGGACATTATGTATGGCGGACCCACCTTCAAACCCTATCCCGGACGTGGCATATTGTGGATACGCATCCCGCCATCTCTCTGGATATAACGCACAGCGGATCCACACTTGAAGACTAACTCAGGTCTACTGTGGGTCCTGAGAAGTCTCGTCTGCAGAGAAAAATAGCGGACAGTGCTCCCACATTGGCAGCATCAGACATTTGGCGGGTAAATTCAGTAAGAGTGAATCAGAATGCTCCATTCATTCAAAAGACGCCATTAACGGGGATTTCACACTCTTGCACAGATATGGTGAAGGCTTTCAGTGGGGAGAGTGTTTACCGTTTCTGAGACATACGTAGAAAACAGGACGTTACGATTTCCTGGAAGGGTAACACGTGATGGACGGGGTGCCTCTTGAGGACCTTGAGGAAAGATGCAGTCAATGTTATTCTCTGCTATTTTCGTAAACAGGTCCTGTTAAGACAAGAATTTCCACGCAGACGAGCTTAGACATCACGAAAGATCCTACAATAACAAAAGCGACCATTAACTGTTTCTGTGACACTTTACGATTTCCAGGCTGTCGTGATAGGATCGCTAGGAAAAATGCACCTGTGTTTTTCTGGATATTTTCGTAAACAGCTTCTGAAAGTATTGCAACAGGTTTATATATCGTGTCCAGAGGGAGACAGGCTGTCGTGATAGGATCGCTAGGAAAAGTGCACCTGTGTCTTTCTGGATATTTTCGTAAACAGCTTCTGAAAGCATTGCAACAGGTTTATATATCGTGTTCAGAGGGAGACAGGCTGTCGTGATAGGATCGCTAGGAAAAGTGCACCTGTGTTTTTCTGGATATTTTCGTAAACAGCTTCTGAAAGCATTGCAACAGGTTTTATATCGTGTCCAGAGGGAGACTCAGTTGTTATTTACATAGACATGTGATGTCAGTATAACACTGACATCCTTTAAGCTGCACCTGCAAGAGTAAGCCGCTTTGCAAACATCTCGCTGGATCAGCGGGTACAAAGGCTATGTGTCAGCCACAGTGGCTAGGCAAATACGTGTTTCGACAGAAATTTCTCAAGTGTCAAGAATGAAAGGGATGCCACCACCTCATCATTGTGGGGCCCAAATGGACACTTGCATGTGGCTCAGCAGCTGATGGCCTCGTCGTCACTTTGTGGGGCAGGCCGACCTGGCATGTGAGCACCGCCATAGTTTGAGCTTTGGGAACAATTCGCTGATATGTTGAGGTCGTATTTCTTAATGATACTTCGAAAGCTTTTTTGTGTGGAATCAGTGTTTGTACACTACATTATTTTCGGCTGTTTAATCGTTGTAAGTGTATTTGCATAGCGTTTTACATTCATTATTTGTTGACAATTTTATGTGTGGTGAATGTGTCTGTGCATCAGTGTACTGCATTATTATATGAACCTGTCTGTAGTCTCTACAATAAATTATTTCGACAGTTTATAAATATTGAGTGTGTTTGCATAGTGTTTCCCGTGCATTATTTTGACATTTTGCGAGTTGGAAAATTGGAAATTTGTGGTAAGGTCTTATGGGACGAAACTGCTGGAGTCATCAGTCCCTAAGCTTACGCTCTACATAATCTCACTTTAACTTACGCTAAGGACAACACACACACACCCATTCCTGACGGAGGACTCGAACCTCCGTCGGGGGGAGCCGCGCAGACGCCTCAGACCGCGCGACTTAACGAGTTGTTTGTCTGTCTGTAGATCAGTGTACCACATCATTTCGGTAATTTACGAATATTTTGCAGGTCAGTAGGTTGTAGAATGCATTATTTCAAATGTTTACAAATAGTGAGCATGTTTGCAGAGCTTTAAACATGCATTATTTTGACAATGTATGAGTTGTTTGTGTGTCTGCACATCAGTGTACTGCATTATTTTGGTAATTTACGAGCAGTTTGCGAGTCTGTAGGCTATGTATTGTGGCCCCATGCACATCACTGCGAGTGTTTTGTATCAGGATAATAAATAAACCACAGGAAATTCATTCCTAAATAAATTGTTCGAGCTTCCCACAGAAAATAAATTAAGTACACTTTTTTCTCTTCAGCACCTGGACACAGAGTGAGTCTTTTCCCACCATTTTCCCCAGAGCTCCATCTGGATTAAGACGCAGGAGGGATGAAAGTGCCCTCTGGTGGTGGTACAGTGTACTAGGTCAGTTTGACTCCAGACCTCATGTTGAAGAGACTGGATGGAGCTACTGACTGTTACAACTCCATTTGTTTAAATAAACACTGCATGCGAAACAAAAACTTACGTCCATCCTATCCAGCAGCCCATCGCAGGCTGTGTCCTTTTTCCACCATTTCCATGGTAGAGGTGGTGGTTGGATGACTTAGGCTAGTTTAGGTAGCCAAAGGGACCTATTTTCCCGCCATTTTCTTAGGTTAGTGAATGTAGCCCAAGTGACCTATTTTCCTGCCACAATTTGAGCTTCTTGCTATTATCTTGGGGAGGAGAGGGGACAGGAGCAGGGGGTTATGTTAGTGGAGGTAACCCAATTGACCTATTTTCCCGTCAAAATTTGAACTTCCCACC
The DNA here is from genome assembly GCF_023898315.1 of Schistocerca nitens. Lineage (NCBI taxonomy): Eukaryota > Metazoa > Arthropoda > Insecta > Orthoptera > Acrididae > Schistocerca > Schistocerca nitens. Next base: position 378,504,975 of record NC_064616.1, read on the forward strand.
ATGACGCCATTGCGACATTGTCACATCTATCGCCACCATCGTGGATAAATTTGGCAACAGAGCAGAGTGGGGTGACACCAGCGTTGCCCTACTACTAACATTAACTTTTAACACAGTTGTTGATGTTGTTTTTACTGGACGGCATACAAGATAAGCCTGGTGCAGAGTCAGCTTCACCTATGAGATGTTGTTTCGAAGTTACTTTATAAAAATAAATTGTGTGGCAAATGAAATATGTTTCTTAAAAACACAGCAAATACAGATCTACATCAGCGACACAAACTACAATTAGAATGGTTCAAATGGCTCTGAGCACTATGGGACTCAACATCTTAGGTCATAAGTCCCCTAGAACTTAGAACTACTTAAACCTAACTAACCTAAGGACATCACACACACCCATGCCCGAGGCAGGATTCGAACCTGCGACCGTAGCAGTCCCGCGGTTCCGGACTGCAGCGCCAGAAACTACAATTAGACCGCTATATCAAACTTCACTCGCAAATTGACTTTTACCTCTAGTCCACTAACAAACATAGCAACAAACACTACTGCAGTACTATGAAACTGCCATCACAGAGCCGCAAATCCACTGCACACACGGCAAGGTTCGGTTCTTAGACACGTGCAATGGATACCATTTGCCACGCGAGTATTATTGCGGTCGAGCTGTTGACGCGTGATCCGAAGTGTGGCAGTAAAATACCAGTATACTGCGGAAATGGTAATGTACTGGACTCTGTTCGTTCAGTGCAGACAACTGCCCAAGCATTTCTTCCACACAATGATGAACACTAAAAGGTGTGTAGCTCAGATACAGTAGTAGAAGTGGAAAGAAGTGCTGTGGAACCTAAAAATGTTCAGCACCACAGTTAAAGATGTATGGAAAATTATTAGTGAAGAAATGCAGATACCAAAACTAAATCAGGTATCCATTCTCTTTAGATCTGTTCGATTGTTGAAATCAAGAGCTCGCAACTAGATAATGACATTTGAGTAAAGTTTCTCATAGTAGCTCCCAGAGTCATAAATGCTGTATCATGCATTAGTCTGTTTCCACTTCGCAGTTATCGCAGTTATCACTTTCATCCAGCAACATACCGCTCTTTTTGGCTTCTTTCTGTTTTTGATTACATTATACAACAGAACGAAGGCAGCTGAAGCACGTGTACTATCTAATTTCTATGCTGTACACGTGTGGCGAGCTGACATACCAGCAGGCGATCATGGGGTAACGCAGTGGGCGTATTACGCAGCACAGACGAATGTGTATTGGTCTGCCGTGCTCTGTGAGCGAACTTCATTACACAGGGAAACTGTGTGCCGTTGACATGCAGAGTATGTCCCTACATGTAGTTAAGTAACGGCTCTCCTTTTCACAATGCATGGATGGATTTCTGATTTGATTAGGAAACGTGGGGACCTTTTAACTAAGGAAGAAAAAACACAAAATAGGTAAATAAATAAGTTAATGTTTTAGAAATTTTAAATGTTTGCTACATTATCCACTGTTACAAAATCAATACTCGATCCCTTACAGCAATTGTAGCTTCTTCGTTTCATTTCTTATTTCCGAGACAGAAATTGCTTTTGCGTTTTTGGTTCAGCAGTGTGTGTTCATCATTCGGTTAACATAAAATAAAAGAATAACGCCAAGAGTCGCTTACTGGCAACAGGAAGAAGCGATTTGCAACGCCGTCGTGGAGATGGGGTGGCAATACCGGAGATAAACTGCGACGTGAGGTATGTATGTAACAACAGCTGAGTCCTGCATTGTCAGCGGTATCGTTGGCGCTTCTGCTGTACATAGTGAAAGTTAAGGACAGTGAGTGATATACATATGAAGGCTTTATTTGTTGAAAAAAATGGCATAAATCTTTGGTTCCCATCTAGTGTGTCCATAGCACACAAAGGAAATAGCGCCATGCTAGGATATGAAGAAGGCGTTATTTCTGATATGCCATGACCACGATTTATACCTCAAAACGAGCAGCTTTGAAAGCACTTTCATGAATTGTAGCGAAAAGTATAGGCGCTGCTGGGCCGTCACATGCTGACATTTATTTTTATTTCTTTATTATAAAGTGTCCCAGCTCCACTGACCATAAAATAAGTATTATTATGAGTTTGAATTTATCTTCGGTCTTTGGTGATCGTGCTCCTAAGCGATCTTCACTTATTACTGCCGTATCAGATTTGTTACTGATTTCTGCAGACTGGGTTCCTTTTTATTAATAATGAGTCTTTCCTTAAATCTGTTTTTTAACTGTGGACTTCTTTTAATACAGTTATATTTGTGCAGTTCGAAAGCTGTGGCGACTGCTTCGAGTCGATCAGCACGTGCTTCTCTTAGCATAGTTTCATATATTGGTCATCTGTAATTGCAGCAGGTGCTCTGTCATGTGTCTTCCTACACACGGTGTTTTAATGATTTGCTTGGTTCGGCGGAAGGCTATTTGATCCAATCCTTTTAACAAAAGTGATCGGGTAACGAGTTTTGGTTCTGACAGAAACATTAGGGTAGGAGACGCAGGGTGAAGACTTCAGTACATTGTTAGGATACTAAGAAAATACAATCAGTGCACAACGGAGTCTGTTCCCAAAACACTTGTGCGACCCACCATTAGACCACAGAGACTTCTCGTAATTTTTTTCCTCTACAATTATAATACAGATCGTTTAGCCTCAAATGTCTCCTCGACTGGCTTACTGCTTGGTTGTGTGTATGCGCATTTTATTATACTTTCTGTGTCTGCGTGTTAAGTATGGTTGCACTGGAAAAATATATTTTACTTTGGTGTCGAGTAATTCACTGAGGTATGAAGGACAAATACATTGCGAACTTGGGGCATTACTGCTGGAAATATGTTCTGAGTGGTGACTCTGGACTCACTGTAATTTTATTTTCAATTGAGAACAGATTTTTTACCGAGTTTGCTTCCATATGCAATTTTTCTTTTCTTTTTACATGTTTCACTGACAGCACTCTATAAAATCCAATTACTTATATAACTTCTCAGCCACTTGGAGCACAATATTATCTGAGTTATCAATGGATGGAGTATTGCATTAACCTGAGAACAGTAAGAAAGACTTAAGTCTTTACGATATTATGCCATAGCTAGTTATTATTTCCGTGGTGATAGTAGAAGAGGCTTTCTTTATTCATATAGCTTGTTGTATCGTTATTATTGAGGACATTATAGCATCAAGTATGCTTCGAAGGAATTCGCTCTCTGTACCAGATGAGGTCATATCTGTTCCAGAGTAGTAGCCATTCTTGTGATTTTTTTGAGTGCTTGTGTCCACTACACAGAACGCTACTAGGGAGCACATTCAGTGTGCGGTCACCTGTATGAACATATTGGTAATAACATGTATTACAAGCCACTACTTAGAGAAAATAGTAATGTCTGTAACACTGTGATGGAAACAATTTAGTTTCAAATTTCTATTATTTGATATCGTAACAGTTGCAGGGTCACAACGTACTTAGTACTATTCAGAGATGTAGTTGGCACTGTGGGCATCGAAAACTGCTACTGGTGTGTCCTCAAAGTAAATTTGTCATAACTTCGACGACTGGTTTGAGAAACACTGTGATTTGTGGCCACAGTCCTGTTGGTTTATGTCTTTTCCTTCCTCCAAGTTGAAGAAAAAACATATCCAGCCGATTTCTTATCACCAGGATATTGACCATTGGGCTTTAGTAACTACTGCTGAGCACTCACCTGTTCAACCTACAAGACACAGCAATCTCGTTTCACACATCAATCCCACCACGTTTCTTGTATTTCCTTAGCGGTGATGTGCGTTTCCCTTGAACCTGTGAGCTGTGGGACAGCTGACACCTTTGGCTTGAGATTACAATATATTAGCTGACATGTAGTGCTGGTCTTTATTACTACAAGCACTGGCCTGCTACAAAATAATATAGTTGCCAACTCACACTAGTATATCATACACACGGAGTTTAGAATAAACATCATGTAAGGATTTCTTTCATTACTGAGAATAAGAATCAGGAATATTGAGACTAGATATATGGAAGGCTATGGGCAAAGGGAGGTTGGGGAGGGGGTAAGAGCATTTTTCATGCCTCTCCAAGAGGGTGTGGACTGCTAATTCAGCGCAGTGTGTAGCACTGTTTTAAAAATGGCCGTGGGTTATCTTTAGCACCACTCAACTTTTTATTTTCTGGTGACGTACGACATTTTTGAGCAACTAATTCCTTATTTCACTGTTTATTAACATGCGTGCGAAAACGTTAAAGTTGAGTGTGACAAGTTTTCTAATATCTCCTTCTCACATGAGAGCAGTACTTTCAATTTGAGAAACTGTCCCACACCTTGTTTATAGATTTCAGGAATGATCCAACCAAAAGTAGAAGTTTATTATTTGGGTCAGTTTCGTCTCTGAAAGAACATTAAATCATTAAAGAACGAGTAGTGTCCGTGCAACACTTTGGGTGTTTCTGAAACGCGCTATTATGTTTCCAGACATGCACATCAATGTCTTTAATCGAGCAACAAATCGAACATCTAACCTGTGGTTGTTTTCGGTATTCAAGTTTGTTTCTGTTGTGGCCTCACCAGCATTTATCTCGCAGGCGACTTGAGTGGAATTTTATCATGATGTTCGAGGACACACCTTTCCGCTACAGGTACGACTTCACATCCCCTAACGTTGTTTGCAAAATTTGTTCTCATATTTGTACAGTTCTTCATGGGTGACGAACTGTAAGTAGCTGGTTCGGATTCTGTTGCTGGGAGATATGTATCTTACCCATACTTGGCCAGCGTCATGAGGGTAAATTGTGATGTACAGTTCGAGATTACCAGGCTATTCGCCAATATCCTAGGTTAATTTTGAAACCTGTCTGCAGTGTCTTCTTAGTGAGGAGAAACGTTGATTGTGACACATCCTCTCAAAGGGATAACAAGCTCTGTGACCCTTTAGCTGCCATTCAAGAGGAGCAGGCCATATGTTGGCCCAAGATACGACCGTCTTATTTTCTTGTAATCCGATAATCATCCACAACAATACAAGTGTAATCTTGCGCTGCACATGCACACATGCCTAGCACCATATAACAATGTTATACAATAGAAATGTTACGCTCAGAGAAACGTGATTCTGTTTTAGTAATTCTGTATTTCGTGCTGAGAACTGACTAGGTGTATTGCGCAACTGCAAAATGTGGCAGTCTCACCTCCTGGGTGATGATGTAATCATCAAGACAATCAAGCTCTTTTTAGGAACAACACGGTTCTAATAATTCTAATCATCATACCCCCATCTAGATTTAGACTAAATGCGAATTTCCTAATACGGTTCAGCTGAATACGGAATTAATTGATGGCGAGACGGAGTTCTAAGCCAAACTTTAGCCTACCTGGTCTATTGCTCCCTCTCTAATGACTTCAGTGTCGAATGCCACTCTAACCGCAACGCAAATTAATTCTTATACGGAAGGTCCCGAAAGAATTCAGGCTTCTCAGTAACTAAAATTAGTTAATCAGGTTATTCCTTTATTTTACCTTCTCCTTCCTTTATTAATTCAAGGCTGAACACGAAAATGACAGCCGAATCATATCGTCTTCCTCCGTGTTACTGCAAACAACTAATGTACGAAGGTGCAGCACCTATTCGCAGCTGTATGTTCTAGATTTCGAAGGCGGCTCTCAGTTAGGAGCAGATGATGTGTTTAGTACTTCTCTGACGGTGACAAGTCGTCAAAAAATTATAGCAGTGGACCTGAGCACATGTAACCCTTTCGTAATATCACTGATATAATGCCAGGACACGTGGACCTCACACTTATACACTGCTGATACTTAACAGACTATCTCTGTAGCCTCATTGCAACAGGAAACACGTCTGTAATTGTGAGGTGTAGTGCCTGCAATTCACTAAGTAGACACAAATAAAATGAGACTGCTCATATTATTATTTGTGGTGGTATGATAGTATGCCACTACTTTTCGAAACTAAACTATATCCTTACGGCCGGCCGCGGTGGTCTAGCGGTTCTAGGCGCGCAGTCCGGAAACGCGCGACTGCTACGGTCGCAGGTTCGAATCCTGCCTCGGGCATGGATGTGTGTGATGTCCTTAGGTTAGTTAGGTTTAAGTAGTTCTAAGTTCTAGGGGACAGATGACCACAGATGTTAAGTCCCGTAGTGCTCAGAACCATTTGAACCATATATCCTTACGCAGTTTCATCACACGACCATCGCAGGTACTGTGCGGCAGCCGTGTTCTCGCTCGACGCTAGACGGTGTAGTGCTTGAGATCTGTTACGACAGGAATGAGACTACTGCAGCTAATTTGGATATTTGTCAGATATGCTCATTTTGGTAGCCTTATTCAAAGTAAAACCCATTTGAGTTCTGTAAAACTCATTTTATCACTGGTTAACAGGCCGCAAGGACACACATGTAGCAAAGTCCTCATTCTTAGCCATTGTGTAGCTAAATTATTATGTAAACTGTAACAGCGAAAGCACGCAGATCGAGATCGAAAAACTGCGGTACACCAACACGGCATGACAAAGAGTTCCTTAGTAATACGAGCAGTCTCAGTTCTTTTCGGTAGAGATCGTTTACACTCGGATACATTGCCTGGCTGGACACAAAGGGCGTTTATTTGCATGTCTGGTAACATCTTGTGACCCAATGAATGTCATCATAGCAGTCCACACAGCTGTATGTGACTGGTGAAGTCTGAAACGTTTCTAGGCACCCATATGGCTTTTATTATAAAAATATGGCATTACAAAGTGGACGATATATACTAATACAGAAAATAGTACTCGGTTTCGTTATTAAGCCCATGTAGAGTGCATAAGTGAATCGAAGCGTCATTCATTAGTCTTCTTCCGGAGGTAATTCTCCTTTTTCTTCGACCAATAATCTGGAATGAAAAAGAAATACAGAGGTATATAGTTTTATGATTTCTTTTTTTTTTTTTTACATGTTGCTATATGGCAAGTCGGATAGCCTCCAACTACCCCTACTGATATTAATTTTACATCTGTTATTCGACATTGTCAGTCAATAATATGCCATAAATCACAGAACCAACACCAAATGCTGACATCAGTTTCATCAGGTATCCTAAACGTTAGCCAGCACTGAATTAATACTATGTAGTGACTCTAAATTACTAGCAATGATAATTTAAAGAATTATTCCCTTATTTAAAATTTTAGTTTTTGATATATAGAAAATATCCGTGTAATTTCAGTTTCCCAATGTGTTTCCAAAATGTAATAATAACAAATTTGCATATCAATAACTTCTGGTGTTTTGGCAACTTTTCATCACTAATCAGTATTGTTAAATAGATATTAGGAATCAGGGAAATAACTGACTATTGTTCCTGTATAGCTTCTGTTGACTACTTTGCTGTCGATCACAAAGATAGTTCACACTTTCTGAATTTGATTTTGAAAAGCAGTCATTCCACTCTGTTAACTGACCTACTCTGAAAGCAAATATACACATAAAAACAAAGTAATCAACATAGATTTTAATGAAGTTCAAAAACTGGAAGTGCAGTTACTGGCAACAGTGAAGACATATATACAGTTTTTAAACAGGAGTAATACAAGAAGTATAGGTACATTTACACAACACCAGATATAATATGGTATATTGTAAAATTAAGTAACATAATTTGGAACCAAAATAAATTATGGGAATACGGAAATGTGGTTTTGCATCATATTTACAAAAAGAAGCCGATTAGTTCAAAAATTATCTACTGCCTTATCATAAATGCAGTGCTGATAGGCATAAATTGAAGAATTTAATCAGCACACAAATGAGGGTAGATGTCTAGAACTTAAATTTAGACTGAATCGTAATATTTGTGGACTCTATTACCTCACTTGCAACATCACAATCATCAGTAAACCAACTGATTATGTAATAGCGTGACTGGTTTCATTTAGATGCTCTCGTAAAACAGTATCAGACACTTTACTAGAAATAATTTTAGTTCGTCAAGGTATCTCCTACAAAATCTTCTGTCATTATAAGTAAACAAATGAAGTTCCCTGTCTTTCAACTCAATACCAAAAGCAGTTATTGTAGAACACATTTCAGAACATTGACCGATATAAGAAACGTTTTCGCCAAACAACAATCAATAAACAGACACTTTTCAACACGTGTAATGAAAGTGAACAATGGCTCTCACCCATTTTTAGTATATAGCCCGATACAACATTTCAACAAACAGTCTGAATGTCAGAATCTCTTTGCTTGTTAGTAGAAGATCATTTGAGTTGAGTTAACATACACTCCTGGAAATGGAAAAAAGAACACATTGACACCGGTGTGTCAGACCCACCATACTTGCTCCGGACACTGCGAGAGGGCTGTACAAGCAATGATCACACGCACGGCACAGCGGACACACCAGGAACCGCGGTGTTGGCCGTCGAATGGCGCTAGCTGCGCAGCATTTGTGCACCGCCGCCGTCAGTGTCAGCCAGTTTGCCGTGGCATACGGAGCTCCATCGCAGTCTTTAACACTGGTAGCATGCCGCGACAGCGTGGACGTGAACCGTATGTGCAGTTGACGGACTTTGAGCGAGGGCGTATAGTGGGCATGCGGGAGGCCGGGTGGACGTACCGCCGAATTGCTCAACACGTGGGGCGTGAGGTCTCCACAGTACATCGATGTTGTCGCCAGTGGTCGGCGGAAGGTGCACGTGCCCGTCGACCTGGGACCGGACCGCAGCGACGCACAGATGCACGCCAAGACCGTAGGATCCTACGCAGTGCCGTAGGGGACCGCACCGCCACTTCCCAGCAAATTAGGGACACTGTTGCTCCTGGGGTATCGGCGAGGACCATTCGCAACCGTCTCCATGAAGCTGGGCTACGGTCCCGCACACCGTTAGGCCGTCTTCCGCTCACGCGCCAACATCGTGCAGCCCGCCTCCAGTGGTGTCGCGACAGGCGTGAATGGAGGGACGAATGGAGACGTGTCGTCTTCAGCGATGAGAGTCGCTTCTGCCTTGGTGCCAATGATGGTCGTATGCGTGTTTGGCGCCGTGCAGGTGAGCGCCACAATCAGGACTGCATACGACCGAGGCACACAGGGCCAACACCCGGCATCATGGTGTGGGGAGCGATCTCCTACACTGGCCGTACACCACTGGTGATCGTCGAGGGGCACTGAATAGTGCACGGTACATCCAAACCGTCATCGAACCCATCGTTCTACCATTCCTAGACCGGCAAGGGAACTTGCTGTTCCAACAGGACAATGCACGTCCGCATGTATCCCGTGCCACCCAACGTGCTCTAGAAGGTGTAAGTCAACTACCCTGGCCAGCAAGATCTCCGGATCTGTCCCCCATTGAGCATGTTTGGGACTGGATGAAGCGTCGTCTCACGCGGTCTGCACGTCCAGCACGAACGCTGGTCCAACTGGGGCGCCAGGTGGAAATGGCATGGCAAGCCGTTCCACAGGACTACATCCAGCATCTCTACGATCGTCTCCATGGGAGAATAGCAGCCTGCATTGCTGCGAAAGGTGGATATACACTGTACTAGTGCCGACATTGTGCATGCTCTGTTGCCTGTGTCTATGTGCCTGTGGTTCTGTCAGTGTGATCATGTGATGTATCTGACCCCAGGAATGTGTCAATAAAGTTTCCCCTTCCTGGGACAATGAATTCACGGTGTTCTTATTTCAATTTCCAGGAGTGTATGTATAAACAAAAAAAAAAGCACTTTAGTTCAAATGGCTCTGAGCACTATGAGACTCAACTGCTGTGGTCATCAGTCCCCAAGAACTTAGAACTACTTAAACCTAACTAACCTAAGGACATCACACATATCCATGCCCGAGGCAGGTTTCGAACCTGCGACCGTAGCAGTCGCATGGTTCCGGACTGCGCGCCTAGAACCGCGAGACCAACGCGGCCGGCAACGCACTCTAGTGTTGTACCTGCACTCAAATGATAAGAATGCATGAAAATGTTGTATGAGTTGTTTATTGTCATTGTATTTCGTTCTTTTGTAAATTTTCTTTGTCATAACACATTTGTAACTCATATTGTTGAATACTGAAGCATTTAAAAATTGTGACGTTCCAGTAATTTAAAAAAATTCCTATTTTTCCATAGCAAAACGGTTGACATTGTTACCAATGAAATCAGATTACTCATTACAATAGATGGCAGGGATATAAAATTACTGGTGTATAAATATTCAGATCAAAATTTAAATAGTGCTAATTTAATGCAAAATAGTTAATATCTCTGCAATTGAGCTACGAAAATATTTTTAATAAGAGTCACTCAGTATCTTATGATTATTCTCGCTAGGCTCTCTTTACTTAGGATGTCTCAGGAGGGATTGTCGATATCCAGGGATATGAGTGGAAAGATCATTCGAAGCAACAAAGTATAGTGAACTATAAGTGTGCTCTGTGGAGCTCTGCGTCTCCACAAGGCCTCTCTGCCAAGATCATATCAACTTAACTAAGTTTCGTCATACATACTATAGAAAACAACTGTCATAAATATCATATCAATGTTGATTTTATGAAAGTAACTTTTCATCCAAGTGCCTAATAGCTGAAAATGAGGTGACAAGCAGCACAATAAATCTACAATAATGCTACAAACAAAAACCACAAACAAAAGAATTTAGCTGATACAACAAGGTATGTGGCGACTTAAAACACATCTCTACACATGCATGTACTGGCCACACTGACACTTTCTCCCTCCTCTCCCCCCCCCCCCCCCCCTGTCTTGCCGCAGACTGTTTCATTTACACATGCCACGAACATTCCACTGTGATTTGTCTATCTCTCTTTCATCAAAAAACAAGTCGAACCGCCTCAAAGGATATCGTGACTTTGCTGACTATGCTTCAATGCCCAGGGCTATATGCTCATAAACCTGCACCGAACAGCACATAGTACAGTTCCAACTCAAGTTTGAGCTTAGAACACACAGTTCAATTCGCCACGGCGAATTCTCGGACCACTCTCGGACAGCATTATATTCACTCCCTGTTTCTTATTCACCGTAGTTGTAAGATTTAATACTCTCGGTCGATATTATTTCAGGTTTGTTATAAAATAAAATAAAACTGTTGTTTCTAAAAGACAGCATCGAAGTTCAAAGATGGAGCATCTGAAACATCTCCCATGACTCTCAGATTTCCGATGAAGACTACGAAATTCACGAAGGTGATGTAACGACTTCAGGCTCCACGTCTTCAAGCAGTAAAGTACATAACAAATCTATAAAGATGAAAAAAAGAAAGTATGCCGTATTTTACAACAATCTCGAATTTGCTGATTCTAACTGCTCACCACTCCGCATGCTACATAGCAAGCTACTTCCAAATATTTCCATCGTACTTGCTAAGATTAAGCGGTATTTACAATCTGTACAGCCCGACTACATTGTCAATAATGAAGAATTTTTTATACGTTGAGAAAGAACAATTATTAATACGCCAAAAAAGTATGAAGCCTGTGATTCAAACTGTGAATGAAGAAGTCATGGAGGAATCGTATTGGGTCAGCTACTGTACTGCCAATGTGGGCGAAGTGCACAATATCGGCGAGAATTTAATAAAACCGTTTGTGGAAGACAAAACTCAGAATACACTCGTTTAAAAATCTGCAAAGCCGTTTTCTACAGTTGCATTTTCTACCGACACTGTTTCCGTCGAATTAACGATGTAGCAGGTTACGTTACACAAGAACTTATTGCTCGACTGCCACACAACAAAATCGTCTTGCAAATGGACAAATTGTCTGATGTTGGTGACCTGGTCATCTTGCTGGCAACTATACGTATTCATACAAACATTCTGTAGAAGACGACTTATATATCAGTGCACTGCTGCGACTGACCCTACAAGATATGACATTTTAACACAGTTAATGGTTGTTTGAAATAAACAATATCGACTGCAACAAGTGTATCAATATTTTTATAGATGACGCCAAGGAAATGACTGATAAAACAACAGAGCGGTATCACTAGGAAGAAGTTAACTGTAGTTCAGGCATTGTGCTATGCAGAGACCAGAACCTCTGTGTAACGCATGCATCTTTTGAGACGTATTTTCCTGAAGACGTGAGCTGCATTTAAGGGTTGATAATGTCTTTATACCGGAATTGCAGAAGCTACAAGTTGTGCCAAATGAATGTTTGAAATGACATCAGATCCAAGCATAGAATCACTGTTCAAAACAATGTCAGTGATGCTTTTTGCTGCAGGGTTTCTGATGGATATCCACAACTTTCCACACAGTCTCTGTTCATTTCCTGTTCCCAAGTAGTGAGGCACTGGGCTTCTGGTGGGAATGTTACTGACATCAGCATCAGCAGTTTCTTAACCGTGGGGCATATCACAGCTGACACAATTCCATATGTTATGTTTCACTGACAGCATCATTCAGCACTTCCATATCATGCCAGGAACTATTTCCCAAGGCCAAGAAAGGAAGGGGAGACATCCACACCCCACCCCTTCCACCCCTGCTCGGTAGCCAAATACGATTATGTATATGAACTGCCAAAACTTTTGTCAAATATGTTTGCATTACTGACTTATCAAAAATTCTCTTAAGCACCAGCTCACAAGTCACATTGGTAAATTTCATTTGCAGCTAAAAATAATTTGCCATGGACTATTGGAACAAATAGGCAACATATTTCTCTATAAATGATTAAAACCAAGTACTTGTTTGTAAAATATAAATAACGAGTTAGGAATTTGTTTTTAGAACATTAGTTTTACCTTAAATACTTTTCGACAAACCCTGAAAATGCGAAGTAAAATCAAGTGTTGTTTCACATCACAGTTGCTCTTGTCACCAGCAGACGGTTTCATTGAATAAAACAAGCAACATTCGATCTTTGTACCACAATTTGATGGAAAGTTATTTCTGCCACTAATGGATGTTTGCGCTGTAGAAACGTGGGTAGTTCATTCTTTGAATTATGGGTAGTTCGCAGTATCACCATCAGATGGTACCATAGTTAAATAATGCAGCAGAGCCGTAAACTAACAATTTTCAATACCTTAGATATTGAAAAATTCTAAAATGTATGCAAAGTACGTAGGTAGCGCAAACAGTGTGATGTTTACACCGATTATCCAACACATAGTAAGCACATGAAACAACAATGTAAGCCTAAAATCAAGTAATGTGACGTAATAATATACATATTGCAAAAATACAGGTACATCTGCAGTTTCAAAGAAAGTGCAAGTTAGCTTCCACATACAAACATATTCGCCAAATTTGTGTTCGCAAATCTAAAGTATGTACTGTAATGCTAGATTTCCATCCCTAGTAACAGTTGACATTTTAGGAAGTACGCCTAACGATTAGATGTCGTAAAACTAACCTGACCAGGCTTATAACTCCAGAAAAACATGTGATATCTAAATTATTATGCTAAGCAGGTAAGTGTGGGGATGGCTTTCTGAAACCACTGAAAAGCATGCAAAGTTATCGGTAGATGTGTGGCTTCCTATCACAAAGGTGAGAAAGATTATTATGCCTTATGGGCAGGTAAACTTAAAACCTACAACCAAAGATGCTCATCGTCTTTTATCGATCGATAATGGTCATGTAACCATCTTGGGATGTGTGTGTGTGTGTGTATACATTGTGTTTCCATAAGAGCATAAAAAAAACTAACAAGACATAGAGGATGCTCCATTGAACAATCTGAGGTAGGGAACCTGGGGACAGAGTAGCCAGATTAATGAGATAGGAATCAAATCACATTATTGTGTACTTTCATATTTGCATTACTTACAGTTAGTTGAAAATACCATCACTGAAACAATGAATGTACCATCTGTACTGTATTTAAAAAAAAAGTCAGGTGATTTCGGATGCCATGGAATAGGATGTCTCCTTCCAATCCAGCGACCAGGATATACATCATTGAGATGGTTGCTGACATCCATACTCAAACAAGCACCCATCATGACAGATGATGCCTGTTAGGAAATCACTGCCTGTACAGCCTTTCAGCAGCGAGAGAATTGCAACACACTTTCCCATACACAAGGTGCATGTCAGTGAGCTCTGCGAAACGGTACCAGTATTGCTCCATCGCATCATACTGTATGTCTCTGAACAGCACTGAGTAATGAATGGATCTGTCGTTGATTCATAGCACATTATGTCATGGGACAATGTAAATACAATAAAAGAGAGCCGCCTTATGGACAAATAAAGTAAACAAATCCTGCAACATGACTTGCTAGTGATCAGGCACGTGCTCTTTGTTTCCTTACAGGAAATAAATAATGTACAGTATGTGCTAACTCGTATTCAAGTTAGTTGTAAATAAGCTGGAAAACAGTAATAACAGACGAAGCGGTAGACAAGTTTACTGACATACCTCTTTAAGCTGCCTTCTCTGACTTAAGGTTCCCTACCTCACATTGTTACATTTTGAACACTCTTATGGAAACACCCTATATATAAGAGTCTTCAAAAATGGAACATTATGAGGTAGAGAACCTGAGGTCAATGAAGTGAGTATACAGCTAGTCCCATCTAAACTTTCCACTGCCAATAATATCTCAGGAACCACAACAGATATTAGCAAACGGCTTTCACAGGAAGTAAATATGAGACATTCTAAACCGTGCGCAACTATCGGTTTCAACACAAACTTATGTTTTTTAATGAACACCCCACATTGGTCCAGACGCAATCAATAACATGATAAATCACAATTATAATGGTGTTATTTGCATCGGAATACATCAATTACATCCCAAGAGACTGGATCTCAAAGTCAATTAGTGAAATGAACTAAACAAGCCGCTATTGCACTTCCCTCACATTGTTTGTAATCATGATGTGGTTGATGTATATATTGTTATTGTCACTGTTATCATGAGGGCTGAAAGTAATAATAGTGATTCCTCCCACAAATTTAGATATAATATCACGGTGTCCCCCGTGCATGTTGTATTTGTCTATGTACAGACTACCGAACCGTACTGACTGGTGTATGCTGCTCCATTACACTGTCCAGAAGAACTCTTCACCTCTGAAGTTGTGTATTTGTAAATGGAGAGAGAGATGGGAATTCTTCAGACAAGTATGATGTGTATCCAGCACAGGCATAGATACCACCATTATCACATGGCAGAACATCAAGTCCTCATGGCAACGGCTTTCACAATCCCCTGCAATACTGTCAATGGGTTCTGTGGTGAGGCCATTATTTTATGTGTAAGATACAGTTTGCGAATGACCACACATTTACCAATCATTGGAATGTCAACTTACACAATATGCGTTACTGATCACCAGAGAACCTACGCTAGAAGCGCCAGGCTGAACATCAATGTCAATAGAATGCCAATGTAATGTGCAGTATTGTCGGATGCGACATCTTTGGCCCATATTTCATTGGCACTCTTAATGGGCGACAGTACGAGCAGTTCTTGAGATGTAACTTACCTGGAGTGATGGAAGACCTACCCCTCCATTTGCATCAAACAATGTTGTATCAACATAATAGATGCCCTGTGCATAACGGAATTGTGGCACGATAGTCGCTAAACTAACAATTGTCACATGGATGGATTGAATGGGGTAGTCTCATTCAGGTATTTCTAACATGGTTGCTGGACCTCACCACTATGGACTTTTTTCTCTGGGGATTTGGGAAAGATGTGTATCAGCAGCTCCCAAAAACAATGACCAACATGAAAGCCTGCATCCACAAACACTGACACCTGTGAGTGGATCCTCGATGGAGCGTGCACAGAGGTGCTGCCAAGCAAATGGCGGTCTCTTCGAACATTCGTTGTAGCGTTTCCACTGTGAGAAATGTGATTGCACTTCAGGATACATTTTATGTATTACAGAGAAGAGCTATGTTTGTTTTGTTGGTACTATTGTACATTTATGTATGCATTACACCATCAGCTGTGTCACAGTTGTTTAAGATTTTAATGACATGTCCTGTATGTGGCATGCAGCATTATGTAATTCACGTATAACTTGTTCAGATAGCATGTAGCCATCTGTGAGATTCTTTGACAGCCATTAATTTTATTTACTCTGGCCAGTGGTCATGGGTATTTCGTTACCATTATATACATGTTAGTACTGCTGAAAAGTTCAGTAAAGCATGTATGAGTAAACTGTATCCTTGTTTTAATTGTGGGTGATTGGACATCCATATTTTTCCCAGGCCACGTACTAACAGTGTACATAGTAATATGTAAGTACAGTGTTTGTTGCATCATAGTATGTCAATCATGTTGCGATAACGAGCAACGTGAAGGTCACGCTTGAATTGCAGGAAGTGTAATGGTAACGTATTTTGTTCATTTGATGTGTCAACTTCACATTCCAATATAATTGATATTTTGTGACGCTTTCAACGCCGTTATTAATAGGATTACTCATGTTATTGATTTCATATGGACTAATATGGGATATCTATTTTTCCAAAACAAAAAAAAAAACATTTATTTGTGAAGAATTAGCCGTGTGTGTGTGTGTGTGTGTGTGTGTGTGTGTGTGTGTTCTTCCAGAACAGATCCCTCAATATCGTTCAGCTGCAATCATGCAGCGATCAGTGTGGCCTAAATATATTACACATGAGGTTAGATCAGTATAATTCTACATCTACATTTACATCTACATGGATACTCTGCAAATCACATTTACGTGCCTGGCAGAAGGTTCATCGAACCACCTTCACAATTCTCTATTAATCCAATCTCGTTTAGTGCGCAGAAAGAACGAACATCTATGTCTTTCTGTAAGAGCTCTGATTTCCCTTATTTTATCGTGGTGATAGTTTCTCCCTATGTAGGTCGGTGTCAACAAAAAAGTTTCGCATTAGAAGGAAAAAGTTGGTGATCTGAATTTTGTGAGAAGATTCCGTCGCAACGAAAAACTCCTCTCTTCCAGTGATGTCCAGCCCAAATCCTGTATCATTTCTGTGACACTCTCTGCCATATTTCGCGATAATACAAATGCTGCTGCGTTTCTATGAACTTTTTCGATGTAGTCCGTCAGTCCTATCTGGTAAATATCCCGCACCGCGCAGTGGTATTCTAAAAGAGGACAGACAAGCGTATTGTAGGCAATCTCCTTGGTAGATCTTTTACATTTTCCAAGTGTACTGCCAACAAAACGCAGTCTTTGATTAGCCTTCCCCACTACATTTTCTATGTGTTCCTCCCCATTTAAGTTGTTCGTAATTGTAATACCTAGGTATTTCGTTGAATTTACAACTTTTAGATAAGACTGATTTATCGTGTAACAGAAGTTTAACGAATTCCTTTTAGCACTCATGTGTATGAACTCACACTTTTCAATATTTAGCTTCAACTGCCACTTTTCGCACCATTCAGATATATTTTCTAAATCGTTTTGCAATTTGTATTGATCATCTGATGACTTTATTAGTCGATAAACGACAGCGTCATCTGCAAGCAACCTAAGACGGCTGCTCAGATTGTCTCCCAAATCGTTTGTAGAGATAAGGAACAGCAAAGGGCCTATAACACTAAATCGGGGAACGCTAGAAATCATTTCTGTTTTACTCGATGACTTTCCGCCAATTACTACGAACTATGACCTCTCTGACAGGAAATCATAAATCGAGTCACATAACTGAGACGATATTCCATAAGCACACAATTTCACTACAAGCCGGTTGTGTGGTACAGTGTCAAAAGCCTTCTGGAAATCGAGAAATACGGAATCGATCTGAAATCCCCTGTCAGTAGCACTCAAGACTTCATGTTAATAAAGAGCTAGTTGTGTTTCACAGAAACGATGTTTTCTAAACCTATGTTGACTGTGTGTCAATAGACAGTTTTCTTCCAGGTAATTCATAATGTTTGAACACAATATATGTTCCAAAATTCTGCTTCATATCGACGTTAACGGTATGAGCATGTAATTTAGTGGATTACTCCTACTACCTTTCTTGAATATTGGTGTGACCTGTGCAACTTTCCAGTCTTTGGGTTCGGATCGTTTGTCGAGTGAACGGTTGTATATGATTATTAAGTATGGAGCTAATGGATCAGCATACTCCGAAAGGAACCTGATTGGTAAACGGTCTGGACCAGAAGACTTGCTTTAATTTAGTGAAGTTCCTTCACTACTGCGAGGAAATTTACTTCTATGTTACTCATGTCGGCAGCCGTTTGCGATTCGAATTCTGGAATATTTACGTCGTCTTCTTTTGTGAAAGCATTTCGGAAGGCTGTGTTTAGTAACTCTGCCTTGGACGCACTGTCTTCGATAGTATCTCCATTGCAATCGCGCAGAGAAGACATTGATTGTTTCTTGCCGCTAACATACTTCACATACGACCAGTAGCTCTTTGGATTTTCTGCCAGGTTTCGAAACAAAGTTTCGATGTGGAAACTGTTGTAAGCATCTCGCATTGAAGTCAGCGCTAAATTTCGAGCATCTGTAGAAGATAGCCAATCCTGGGGATTTTGCGTGTGTTTAAATTTGGCATGTCTGTTTCGTTGTTTCTGCAACAGTGTTCTAATCCGTTTTGTGTACCAAGGAGGATCAGCTCCGTCGTTTGTTGATTTATTTGGTGAAAATATCTCGATTCCTGCCGATACTATTTCTCTGGATTCAAGCCACATCTGGTCTACACTTAGATCGTTAATTTCCAATGACTGGAGATTGTCTCTCAGGAAGGCATCAAGTGAATTTTTATCTGCTTTTTTGAACAGATATATTTTCCGCTTATTTTCCAGGATTTGGGGATTACAATATTCAATCTCGTCACGACAACGCTGTGTTCACTAATCCCTGAATCGGTGTTGATGCTCGTTATTAACTCAGGATTATTTGTTGCTAAGAGATCAAGTGTGTTTCCACAACCGTTTACTATTCGCGTGGGCTCATGAGCTAACTGCTCGAAATAATTTTCAGAGAATACTTTTAGTACAATTTCAGATGATATTTTATGCGTACCTCCGGAACTAAACATGTATTTTCGCCAACATATCGAGGGTAAATTAAATTCACCACCAACGATAATCATTGCAGGAGTGACCTCTTGCTAGTAAGAATCAGCTGGATGAGCTAAGTGAAATGTAGTACTTTTACACCAGTAATGGTGACGAAACAGTGTGTCTTCATTGTAGTGGTGGTTAGAAGCACTGACAGTAAAAGGATGGACTATGGATAGCACATTGTGTGGTTCTTCAAAGGCACGTTTCTGATTCGTCTGAAGGACACTTAATTTGTGAATACTATCTGTCGACAAAAACTATGATATTTACAGCAAACTATTAAACTTGAGGAAGATGTTGCGTACAAAGCAGTATCATCTGAACAGCACGTAGTAGAGGGTACTTGTCCATGTAAAATTGGCTTACTGGATGAAGTGGCGCAGTATTCCATCCACGTAGACCCCTCATTACCTGCATTAAATGTGCACTCTCCGTTTCCTCGCGTGTTGCACGCTAGGAGCCAGTTACAGTATTCATTCAACTTACTCAAGACAGTAGCAGCAGTGTGTTTCTGCCATTCCTTTGCAACATGTAAAACTCCATAGTTTACATATTAATATGTATCTGTTCTGAAGCAGAATAAAAGTTCTTCTGTAATATATGTACACACACACACACACACACACACACACACACACACACACACATATGCGAACTTTATGATGGATATCGAAAGCCATGGCTTGAGAACAGTGTGTCAGTAGTACCGACTTATTGTTGATCACTAACATCGTTGCAGTTCCACCTAACTGCTACAGTCACATTGTTTGCAGCAGATGAAAACTGGTCGACAGATGGTGAATGATGATGCTCTCAGAATGAAATTTGCCCTCTGCAGAGGAGTGTCCACTGATATGAAACTTCCTGCCAGATACAAACAACTTTAAT
Source organism: Schistocerca nitens (assembly GCF_023898315.1). Taxonomy (NCBI): domain Eukaryota; kingdom Metazoa; phylum Arthropoda; class Insecta; order Orthoptera; family Acrididae; genus Schistocerca; species Schistocerca nitens. The sequence continues at coordinate 378,524,901 of NC_064616.1, forward strand.
CTGCCAGGAAGTTTGATGATGCTCTCATTTGTATGATAATTTACACTCTCTCAATTGTAGCAGTTTCCACTCATTGTAATTGAGCACCCAATCTGGTGATGTGTCTCCTACACTTGAATGCTGCGACTCCATCAGTTCTGCTAGTACTGGATCTCCAGTCCCTTGGGATATGATGGTTCAGGCAGTATTATGTAGCGACTTGATAGGGGCGAATGCTAAGTAGAAGTACTACTCCTCTCTGCCAGTTGCTTCCATGTGATGTCAATTAACGAATAACTTACAGAACAGTCGTTGTGTGGTGTTTAACAACATTTCTGCTGAGTAGATGTACTAGTCCTCTCTGCCAGTTGCTCCCACGTGATGTCAATTAACAAATAACTTACATAACAATCATTGTGTGCTGTTTAACACCGTTTCTGCTGTTTGTCTACTGGCGTACAGGTAGAAGATTAACTGCAAATCTTATCTGCATATGGCTAAAATAAGCTACTCTGACTGTGGCAGAAGTGCTACTTTAAAACTGGGGGTGGGGGTGGGGGATGCAGGGAGAAAAGGTAGTTCTCGACAATGCCATGAGTCGCATGCTCTGTACATCACGATTTGGCACTTCGTCACACACAAATTTACCATTAAAGTATCCTGTTACATTATTACTCGTTGCCATATTTCTGGAATATGCTATGACATCATATTAATTTATGAAAAGTGCATGTGTGATCAAATAAAATTCTGCCTCACTAAACTACACCATACATCTATATTAATGGAACTAGCCAGCCTCGGTAGGGCTATAAAGTTTTTCCTAGGTGGAGTGTATTGTTTGATTCGACATGACATCTTGCATATACAGCAACACTTGGAGTTATGTTGTGTAGTATAAGACAGTTATTGTAGACTGTTTAGCATGGATGACCTCCAGTTGTAGAGTAAAACTCATATAATCTATTATATACGCCAATCCCAAACCCAGTCTAACGTTATTGGTAGCTACCGTACAGATTTTATAAAGTATCAAGACATGTGAGTACAGGAAACATTTTACGTCTTCCTTGGGCACAGAATATGGTATTACCAGCCTGGAAATTACCATAGAAAATGTTCAAATATGTGTGAATCCCTAGGGGACCAAACTGATGAGGTCATCGGTCCACAGACTTACACTCTAACGTAAACTAACTTACTCTAAGAACAACACACACACCCATGCCCGAGAGAGGCGGAAGGGGCCCCGCAATCCATGACAAGGCACCTCAAACTGCGTGGCCACTACGCGTGGCAACTACAGAATGCATTTTGTATTTTACTACTCTGAAAAACTCTTCAGGTACATTACGACTTGTAACTTTCTTTTTGAATACTCTGTTGTGGAATATAATTACATCACGTCGACAGTTATTGGTAATTCCTCGTCGCTATTCCTGATGTAATCACTTTATCTTGTCTGTGTTTTTTGTGTATTACGGCGATGATATTTCCGTCTCTGCAAACTGGCAGTCATGCTGTCACAATGCAATGCTGAGGTACCGTACATCGTAATATTTACAGCCACTTTGTTTAAGCCTTGCTTATTGGAAGTCCGAACATGAACGATTTGGTTGAGGACCTTTTATTACTTGTCTATTTCAGCTCAGGCTGCGTCATATTGGTAGCATCTTTAACGTCATTCCCGCTTATGACCCCCTAAATTTTGAGCATGTCATCTTCCACATCTACCTCTGCATATATGTGCGTTTAAGAGAATAACATCAATTTGTGCTTCGATATTTGTTTAGCATTTATAGCAATGCAGGTTGGTCATTCAATGTCTTGTGTTAGGCGTTAAGTGCATACCATGCCAAATTATGCTTTTAACGTGTGTGAAATAGAACTTTCGTGGAGGGCTTGCTTATATTATGATAAGCATGCATTTTAACGAGTAACAAATATAGTTTAAATGCAGCAAAATTTAATTTTTGGTGCTTCATACTTCTTGCAGAGTGTGAGAGACGTCTCGCCATAAATGGTGAGTACTTCTATTTATTTTCGAGATATTGCCTTTGTCATTGCCTTTGGAAATGTTATATCTCTTACGGCAACCATCTTTGGTCACTTGTTTGTAGATTGTTCCGTAATAAATCACCTTATTCCTTCTTTCCCTAATAAGACAAATCTGTGTGTGTGTGTGTGTGTGTATTATTTTCACGAGCCACTGTTTCCCACAAGCGCAGTTGCACTGATTCAATACATACTTTACGTAAATATTGCTGCAATGTAAACGTTACAATATCCATTGTTATCTAGAATATTGTGCCATACTGTAGAGGCATAATATCTGTGGAGAATAATACAATGTATGAACCTTTTAAATAGCCTTCCAACTGTAGGTCTGACAATAAGCTGCCGTTATTTTACATACCCTTCAGAAGGCCACTGTCATTTCTAATAACAGCGATAATGGCCAATCAGTAGCATCGATTATGTTTTCTTTCCAGTGAGTAACATGGGGCATTATATTTCTTCCTCCTAAAATGATATCTAAAAACAAATTAAAACATGTAAATACTTAACTTGAGGGCGTATTATGATGTACATCAACAGTAGGCGTAATTAGTTCCATTCAGATGGTGAATTTGCTTCCATGCACGCCTGCGTAGCGTAGGAATTTAGCTAACACATATTTTTCGGCTGTTATTAGCTCGGTCAGGTTAAGTTTGTATCAGACCGTTATGCATACTTTCTAAAATGCCAACTGTTATTAGGCATGGAAAACTAGCATTGTAGAAAATACTTTAGAATTTCGGTCACTAATTTGGCCAATATGTGTACAAGTGGAATTGACTTGACACTTTCTTTTGCATTGCAGACTATGATGTATTTCTGCAATATGTATATTATGACGTCACATTACTTGATTTGAGTCTTACATTGTTGTTTCTTGTGCTTACCCGCAAGTACGACTTTGATAACCGATTAAACATCGCACTGTTTGTGCTTCCTACGTATTTTGTATACATTGTAAAATTTTTCAACACCTTATACGAGGAAAATAATTAATTTATTACTCTGTTGTGTTTTTCTAACAGTGGAGCCACCAGATGCTGGCAGTGAGAACTACTCATGGCTCAAAGATCGAACTACCGACGTTTCTACAGAGCAGCCATCTCTTGGTAGCAGTAACACTCTCAAAGAAATTTTAGTACAAGGATCGAATGTTGCTCGTTTTCTACAGTGTAGCCATGTGCTAGTGACAGGAGCTCTCGTCTTCTACAATGGCAGCTAGCTGGTGGTGATAGAAGCAACTGTGACGGGAAACAAGAATTGCTTTTGTGTGACATTCTCAGGGTTTGTGGATTAGTATTTAATATAAAAATCATTTTCAACAAATACGAATCCTAATTCTTTATTTACATATTATAAACAATGTTTGGTTTCATTTATTGACAGAGAAATATGCTGCCAATTAATTCCAGTATTCTATGGGGAATGTTTTTTACACTGAAACGAAATTTACTAATGTGACTGGTGTGGCAGTCTTAAACTACGATTTGAGTCCCAACTGCCCAGGCTCAAAATACAAACATAACTGTTAGGTTTTTGAGCCATTGAGTGGCCCAGAAAACTGGTACGACGTTGTATCAACTGCGCGTGGCATATGGAATATAAATACATGTGTCAGATTCTGCCGGTTTAATTTTGTGAAATATTTTAAATGTAATGAGAAGCTCATGTAATAACTGTCTTAGATATACCACAAAAAAATTTATTATCAATCACTTCATTATAATATAAATCAATACCATTCATATCTAATTCCTGAAAATGCTCACAATTCGCATAATTAGCACTCTTACAAAGAGCAACAACAGAAATCAGTTAATAGTCTTCAGTGGCGTTATATCGTTCAAAACATATGGGTACTTGTAATGGAACTATGTGTCTCTTCCAGTCTCACATTGTTTCACTACGTTTTTTGTTCCTCATGTAAACTTTACCTGACTGAAGTACCCCTGGCCAGATCCATACAGTTTACATTTAGCCTGACCGATGTACCACGGACCAACTTATGACTATCACATTTGGCCTGAATACTGGACCAAGTGTCTCACACATGGTTATAGGCTAAGTGGTTAAACCAATATTTGGGAGTCAGTAATGCAAACACAGTTGACAAAATGTTCAGCAGTTCGGATACCTTATCACATATGCTTGTGAAGCAGTGTGGCAGAGTGTGGGGGTGACGTGGGTTACTCCTCCTTCCTCCCCCCTTGGCCTTGGGATGTACTTTCCGGAATGACAGGAAAGTGCTGATGCTGCTGGCAGCGAAATATAGCATTCACAATTGTCTCTGCCATAATATGATACCACAGATAAGAAAGTCCTGATGCAGGAACATTCCTGCCGGAATGCCCAGTGCCCTGGTATTCATACTTGTATGAAATAGGAGTCTTAGCATAGAGTTCTCAGAATATAGAGACAAAGAAAAAATTCAGGAGCAGACAGGATGCTGGACCTGACATACGTCTTCAACTCTCTTCTATCAACCTTCACATTAAACAGTCGTTGAAAAATAAAAAAGAACTTTATACCTCCCTTTAACTGTTAATCACTTCATCAGCTTACAGTGGAATCAATACAGTGGTAACTTATGTATTATATAATTGTCTGTTGTTTTGTAATTTTGTTGTAGAAGTCACTTGTGTGTACTGTACCTATTTTGTATGATTTTCATTAAATAATTATAATTAAAGAGTGAATATAAAACCAGAATTTGCTTATTTTAAGGCACTGTAAAATATTTAGTGTTTCAAAAGGCTTTCAGCGCAAAAATGTTTTAAAACCGTTGGTTTAAGAGCTATAAGCGTTTCCTCAGCTTCCATACCGGGAAACAAATCTCTTCTAGAGCAAGCTCTTTGCATTCCATATTATGGAATACGGAAAAACGGGTAAAAACAAGAAAAAATTACCAAAGAATATTGGCTCTAAAGTGCATTCATGAAGAGCTATCCCTGTAAATTGACTACTCCTCCAGGGACACCCCGTATACAATCTTTGTTGAGCAGTAGTATGTATAGAATTTATTCAGAACACGTGAATAACAACAAATAAGGGACCGATTTGAATTGCAATAAAGATTTTGTGTATATTATCTGATGGAAAATATAATAAATGATAACTGTAGAGACAAGAGGGTATCATGAAACTATTTAGTTGAGTTAATACTTGAAAATGTGAGAAACATGGAAATCCTCTTTGCAGCAGAAATCGTCCTACTAGACAGCTGAGCTGAACTTGACAACGAAGAGGAATCATGAAGATAAAAAATGATAAGTAGAATGTAAAAAACGTAACCTAAATTGGGGATTTCAAGTATTACTAAATTCTTAGTTTTTTTTCCTTTTCAAATCACTAAGTATTGACCAGCAACACACCTTTCAAAGTGGAACTCTGAGGTTTGCTGACATAATATGAGACCTTTAATTTTCATATACTTGTAGTAAGGTAGTGGTAAGTTGACAGAGAAATAAGTAAAAAGTAGGCTTCTCCTGTTGCCATGGGAATCACTACTGAGTCATAGGTGTGGCTGAAAACTGCTTTTCAGTTAACTGAAGGAGACTGTTCCAGCAATTGTACACCTGGATATGCAGTTAGATTAGTGAAGTGCAAATACCGATTTAGAATTTCTGAGGTTTCCTTAAATTGCTCAAGTTCGATGCTGACTCTGAGTGATATTTCTTCTCATATGCATACTGAACTGAAGGCACCTACCATACTTTTCGAATACTTGGTGTTACCACGGAGTTATAAACGTGAACCGAGCAGTAGACCAGGCAGAAACTATGAAAAACATACAGGATGGTCTGCGTTTCCTGATATTCTGAAACCTTAAAAAAGTTCCATAGATCTGTAAATAGTGCTTTAAAAAAACAGTGTCAGATAGGTAAAATAGAAACGAAAGCTAAATTATTTTATATCGTTATTTCGGAGCATAACGATAATGTTTGGAGTAAAGTAGACAATTGCAAAACTTAGACCATAGGTATAAATGAAATCTTTGAATCTTATATATTCTTGACCGAGCTTTTGAGTTAAATGGATTATCGTATAACAGTGTATTAAAGAAATGCAACTGAGTCTCCAAGGTTTCATGAATGCACAGGAATCACACAAAAATGACAGTGAAAAAAACTGTTGTTTTTACCTGAAGTTAAACGAAATATACTACTAACTGCACATGAATCTAGAAATAGTTAATTTAATTCAATTAGTTCATAAATCTTAGTGCTTTTTGAGAGCTGTTAGTTTTCTGCTTACATTAGATCCTCTAGCGGTATCTCGTCCTCAAGTTGTCCTGGTGGTCTGCGTAACATGCGAACCCGGTCAAGATAAAAATGAAGAAATGCCATGGCGGTGAGTACTGAAACAAAATACATTTATTTTATACCTCATTTATCTTATACAATCGCTCTGCAGCTGCTCTATATTGAAAGAGTCAAACAATAAAACAGTCAGGCTAAAGCTGCCTATCTTACAATGGATATCAACAAAAATTGTGATTCACTAACGAAAACGAATCATTACTTAATGTATGACATAGCAGAGGGATGTGTGGAACAGTTAGTTCTTCCCAATATTTACATATGATTTTGCAGAAAACTTCAACAAACTGCCTAGGATCGTTTTCAGGCTATGCAGTGATCTCTTAAAAGAAATGCTGTCAATTGCAGGCTGCAATTCGTAGCACAGTTAGCAAAATGATTAGTGACTGGCACCACTTACTGGGACACTGCATTATGAACAAATTTTCGAAATTGTCTTACACTATAGTATCGGTGGATCATGAATATAGTCAATGAAATTGTTTAAGTAGCTAGGTGTTACTGCAACATATTATAAGGAAAGAAAAAATGTGCCAGTCTTATGAGACAAATTAAATGGGTAGGTCGTAGGGAGATTTTTGAAACAGGTAGCTCGTCAACATAAGACACTTATTTATTTATTTATTCGCTTCTGTAGATCCAGTATACAAAAGAACTGCATGGATATGGAACAAGTCGGAATATAAATTAAAACAGTAGCCTACTTGTAAATGTTAACAAATGTAAATTACAATTGGTGTATCAGAAACAAAGTATGTTAATAGTTACTGGCTTAAGCGTTTTCTATAGTAAAACAGAGGTATAAAACGATAAAATAATTAGTTACAATTTTCCACATTACAAACTATATATTAGCACGAATTTCATAGTGCCAATTGCCGGAACACGAATTCCCATACTGGTGTAAGATGTAGTAAGTTTCAAAGTGAAAATAGCAAATATTACAAGTAAAGTATTACATCTAAGTTACAGTGTTACATTAAAGAATTGATGAAGAGAGTAAAACGCTTTTCCCAGAAGATATTCCTTTAATTTACTCTTAAATTTTGGCATTTCATTGGTAAGATTTTTTATTTCAGACAGGAGTGCATTAAACACCTTAATGCTTGAGTAGTATTCTCCCTTTTGTATCAGACTTAAGTTTTTTCTGTCAACATGAAAGTTGTGTTTTGTTCTTGTGTCATAGTCATAATAAGAAGTATTGGTTTTGTACATGTGTAGGTTCTTAGCTGAAAATCACATAAGGGATAGGATATATTGTGAGGTCACTGTTAATATTTTGTGTGTTTGAAAAATATTTCTGAATGAATGATTCCTGTTAACTCCACTTATAATTCGAATAGCTCTTTCCTGAGTTACAAATACTTTATTTGCTATTGATTGGTAACCCCAGAATATTAAGCCATAGGATAACAATGAATGGAAATAGCAAAAATAATTAGCCTTAACAGCATTACTATTAGCAGTTCTTGCTATAATATGTAGAGAATAAATTGCTGAACTAAGTGTTCTTTTCAAGTCCCAAGTATGGCAAGACCATTTTAATTTATTGTCAATGTGGAGGCATAAAAATTTTGTTGAATAAAATTGATGTATATCTTGAGCATTACAGCTAAAACTTATGTCATCCTGAACTTTGTGAGACCCATGGAACTGTATGAACTTTTTTTTTTAGATTTAAAGTTAGACCGTTGCATCTGAACCACTTATGGAGGTCATGGAACACCAAGTTGGCAGATGATGAAATATCATTTTCAGGTGTTTTTTCAATTACAAAGGATGTATCATCTGCGAAAAGAGTAAATTTGATGGTAGGCTTAGAACAGTGAGGAAGTTCATTAATAAAAATAATAAAGAGCAAAGGGCCAAGCACCGAACCTTGCGGCACGCCTACACTATCAGTTCCCCAGCCAGATGAAGCTATTGAGCCATCTTCATGATTCAGCAATACCCTCTGCTTTCTGTCAGACAGGTATGATCTGAGCCACATTTCCACTGTGTCAGTTAAACCATAATAGGATGCTTTTGAAAGGAGGATTTCATGCCTCACACAGTCAAAGGCTTTGGTTAAGTCGCAAAAAATACCAAATTAAGGCAATTTATTGTTTAGCGCTTCTAGAACATTATTAGTAAAGGAGAATATGGCATCATCAGTTGACAGGCCTGATTGGAAACCAAATTGGCGTTGACTGAGAGCCTTGTGGAATTTCAGTTGTTCTACAATTCTCCTATGATCAGTTTCTCGAGAACTTTGGAGAAGCATGTTAAAAGGGATATACGTGGCAGTTAGAAGCATCAGTTTTTCCCCCTTCTTGAACAGTGGTTTCACATCAGCATACTTCATTGTATCAGGTACAATACCTTGTCAAAGGGATTCATTAAATACATGGCAAAGTATTACACAAATGGCATTATGACAATGTTTAAGTACCTTAGTAGAGATATTATCAAAGCCAGATGACATTTTTGTTTGCATTTTAGTGATTATCCTTTTCACTTCTCTGACTGTAACTGGGGCTATCAGCATTTGATTAATTTTGCACAGAACAGATCCTTTCAGAAGGACCATGGCCTCATTGACTGAACCACTACAGCAAGTTTTCTCAGAAGCTGTTAGAAGGTGCTCATTTAAGACTGTTCCAACTGCATTTGTTTCTTTAATTAAAATAGCGCACTGTCTTATTTCTATACTGGATACACTCTCCTCTTTCTTTCCCAGCTCCAATTTCATGACATCCCAGATGTTTTTTATTTTGTTGTTAGAGGCCGGCCAGTGTGGCCGTGCGGTTCCAGGCGCTTCAGTCTGGAACTGCGAGACCACTACGGTCACAGGTTCGAATCCTGCTTCGGGTATGGAAGTGTGTGATGTCCTTAGGTTAGTTAGGTTTAAGTAGTTCTAAGTTCTAGCGGACTGATGACCTCAGATGTTAAGTGCCATAGTGCTCAGAGCCATTTGAACCATTTGTTGCTAGAGTTGTCTATTTCACTTTTAGTATGTAGGGTTTTGGAGCACTTTATAATTCTTTTTAGGATTTTACAATATAATCTGTAGTGTTCTTTTATTGCAGGATCTTCAGAACATCTTTGTGACATATATAACCATTTATTTGTATTACATGATATTTTTATCCCTTTTGTAATCCAGGGTTTGATTACGCAATTCTGGGGGTTAATTTTAATACTTTTCTTGTGAAATACTGCTTCAAAGAGGGACATGAATTCATCTGTGAATAGCTTGAATATAATATTAACATTTCTTTCTTAGTATATTGGGCTCCAGTCAGTCTGCTGCAGCAGCTGATTTAAATTTTGTAAAGCGTCTACATAGATTGTTCTGAAGGACCTAAAAACTGGTTTATATTTTTTAATGCCAGAACATAAGTCAGTAACAGTTAGCAACTGCTCAGTATGGTCTGACAGACTATTAAGAATTTGACATACAGTACTAAGACTACTACTAAACTTATCAATAAAGATGTTGTCGATAAGGAAATTGAACTATTTGAGTTAAATTAAAGGTTTCCAATAAATGTTCCAATTTTCTTCTACTTGTGTTGCCTGTAAGGAAGTTTACATTAAAGTCACCCATAATGGCTAACTGCTTAGCCATTGAATATATTTTTACCAAAACTGATTCAAGCTGTTTTAAGAAAATACAGATTTTCCCTACAGGAGCCTTATAAATTGTTACCACTACAATAAACTTATTATCAGCAAAAATTTCATATCCACATGCTTCAAAATTAAAATTTTCACAATACATACTTAAGTCAAGTGATTTATGAGGTATACTCCCTTTGACATAAGTTAAATATCCACCTTTCTCTCTGTTCGATCTACAGTAACTATCAGCTAAAATATAACCTTACAGATGGGGCATCAGCATGGCAGACCTTACATGGTGTTCTGTAAAGCACAATATATGAAGTTGGTTTTCATTTAACATGAGACCCAAAAGCTCCAATTTTCCTCTAAGGCTCATGATATTTTGGTGGAATATACAGAATTTATTTTACAACACAGAATTAAAGTTGCAGTTTATGGGTGTTAAGGGGCCTGCTTGTGCACACATTACATTCAGTTTGACCTGTGGTTTCCTCTGTTTCTTGATGCAGCGCTGATCCCATAAAAAATAGTCTTTGTGAACAGCACGTCTTCTACTTCTATGGGTTTTTCTTGGATATGTGGAAGCAGACATTTCAGTGGACGGTAGAAGCTTTGAAAAAGGTGTGTCATTGTTCATCTCTTCTTTTTCTGCTCCTTCAGGTGATGCTGGAGATGGGACCTGGGAGACTGTGGTTGTGGCCTGTTGAGATGTTAATGGTGGGGCACAGAAGTCTTCTATTGGTGCTGCAATTGTTATAGTTTCTTCTTCTACCGAAGTTGTGGAGGCTGATGCTTCTGTCATTGGTGATGCTGGCATAACAACTGACTTTGGTAATAGTACTTGTGATGTTTGTTGGGGTGACAATAATGCTTCTCCTGTAGTTACTGTTGTTTCTAGAGAAGGTAACGTTGCTGTTGGTGTTAGTAACATCAGTGTTTTATCAGTAGATATTGTCGATTCTGCTGCTACAGTTGGTATGGTTTGATGAGCTATTGTTTGCGGCTGGCAAGGTAAACGTGGTTCTCCTGCTATCAGCAGTTTATTAATATTACTTCAGTGAGCTGCAACCAACAATTCCATAATTTTATAACTGAGAAGTTTCTTGCCCTTACCGTTAAGGTGCAGTCAATGTCTGGTAAAGAATTTTCTCTCCAGAAAGTTCAGAGGCAAGAACTGGGTGTTTTGATGCATTGTACAGAGCTTCTCAAACTGTGTGTTGGCTTCATTGATTTCTTTATTAACACACGAGTCATTTATAAGGTCGTGTCTATGAGGTAGTCCAATGATGCTGAGCTTGTTATTTGTATTAGATTCCAACACTAACTTTAAGTTAAGAACAGCACGAGATAATTCATTCTTGTAGACATCATTGGCACCTCCCATTATTACTATAAACTAATTAGTATTTCGTGAAGTTCCAGCTTTTATATTATTTGTGACTTCGCACATAGCTGATCCAGGTTTAACACAGCTACAAGAGTTAAAGACATAATCCGAAAGTAGACCTTTCGCGAGTCCGCGTTCGTGACTATCCGAATGAATATTTACATTAAAAGATTGCTTTCCTATAATTCTTGTCACTTCTGTTGACTCATTTGTGTTTGTAGTTTCATTTGCACACTTATCTTCTGCACTTTTGATAGTCTCTAAGTTACTGCAAATGTTTATTGGTGTCTCGGTAACTTTTAACACTGTTTCACTTTGAAATGGGCGAGTGAACTTTTTAGGCCTAAAATGATCGTCATAATCACTCTTGTTTGTTACCGGTAAAGCTTGCAAAATACACTCCTGGAAATGGAAAAAAGAACACATTGACACCGGTGTGTCAGACCCACCATACTTGCTCCGGACACTGCGAGAGGGCTGTACAAGCAATGATCACACGCACGGCACAGCGGACACACCAGGGACCGCGGTGTTGGCCGTCGAATGGCGCTAGCTGCGCAGCATTTGTGCACCGCCGCCGTCAGTGTCAGCCAGTTTGCCGTGGCATACGGAGCTCCATCGCAGTCTTTAATACTGGTAGCATGCCGCGACAGCGTGGACGTGAACCGTATGTGCAGTTGACGGACTTTGAGCGAGGGCATATAGTGGGCATGCGGGAGGCCGGGTGGACGTACCGCCGAATTGCTCAACACGTGGGGCGTGAGGTCTCCACAATACATCGATGTTGTCGCCAGTGGTCGGCGGAAGGTGCACGTGCCCGTCGACCTGGGACCGGACCGCAGCGACGCACGGATGCACGCCAAGACCGTAGGATCCAACGCAGTGCCGTAGGGGACCGCACCGCCACTTCCCAGCAAATTGGGGACACTGTTGCTCCTGGGGTATCGGCGAGGACCATTCGCAACCGTCTCCATGAAGCTGGGCTACGGTCCCGCACACCGTTAGGCCGTCTTCCGCTCACGCGCCAACATCGTGCAGCCCACCTCCAGTGGTGTCGCGACAGGCGTGAATGGAGGGACGAATGGAGACGTGTCGTCTTCAGCGATGAGAGTCGCTTCTGCCTTGGTGCCAATGATGGTCGTATGCGTGTTTGGCGCCGTGCAGGTGAGCGCCACAATCAGGACTGCATACGACCGAGGCACACAGGGCCAACACCCGGCATCATGGTGTGGGGAGCGATCTCCCACACTGGCCGTACACCACTGGTGATCGTCGAGGGGACACTGAATAGTGCACGGTACATCCAAACCGTCATCGAACCCATCGTTCTACCATTCCTAGACCGGCAAGGGAACTTGCTGTTCCAACAGGACAATGCACGTCCGCATGTATCCCGTGCCACCCAACGTGCTCTAGAAGGTGTAAGTCAACTACCCTGGCCAGCAAGATCTCCGGATCTGTCCCCCATTGAGCATGTTTGGGACTGGATGAAGCGTCGTCTCACGCGGTCTGCACGTCCAGCACGAACGCTGGTCCAACTGGGGCGCCAGGTGGAAATGGCATGGCAAGCCGTTCCACAGGACTACATCCAGCATCTCTACGATCGTCTCCATGGGAGAATAGCAGCCTGCATTGCTGCGAAAGGTGGATATACACTGTACTAGTGCCGACATTGTGCATGCTCTGTTGCCTGTGTCTATGTGCCTGTGGTTCTGTCAGTGTGATCATGTGATGTATCTGACCCCAGGAATGTGTCAATAAAGTTTCCCCTTCCTGGGACAATGAATTCACGGTGTTCTTATTTCAATTTCCGGGAGTGTATTTGCACAGTTTGAAGATTCCAAATGAACCAAGTTCTTTTGCATCTGATTTATGTCGTCATACAGTGTGTTGATTATTTTCTCTTTTGTAGCTATTTCACAACGGTTTTCTTCGCTGCAAGGTCTCGCGTTCTGCAAGTTGATATGAGTTCCTTGTACTTACATGTGGTTTATCCGGTAATCCATCTTGACTTCCAGTGTTTCTTATTAAAATATGGCACGGCACACACAGATTATCATAAACAGCATTATATTTCGCACACAGGGAACACTTAAATACGCCTTTTTTTCCTTTAAAAGCGGAGCTTACGAATTGTACACCTTTAATGGCCACCATCTTAAACTTATTCAAACATTGCATACAAGAGATCGGTGTTGCCAGTTCTCGTAGGTTGTGCGCCTAATAATGATGCTTATTATTTAACATACATATCCATACTTATTATAAATGTGCATGTATGTATGTATGTGTGGACATCTTCTCCTACACCACTGTAACGGTTTCAACCAAACCTTGTATACACATCACTTCTGTCTGGAATGAACCACTATGTGTGTAAGAGCCACCTATCTCTCAAATGGGTGGGTGCAGGATGAAAAAGTAGCCTCCCTTCAATATGAAATGAAGAAAGGAAAATACTTTATCACTTACTAAGTTTTTACTTTTCATGCAGTAAGGCTGCCGCATCAGATATGAGATATGGGTTAAATATGTGAAATATACGTCACAATTATGCATGTTGTCAAAGCTGCAAGTAAGTATCTACTTCTAAAACCCTGGATCGATTGCAAACATACTTTGTACACACATTACTTACTACCTGGAAAGAAATACTGTGGTGGTAAGAAACAGCAACCTCTTTTCTTGGAGGTGGGGTGATAAAGTGGAGAGAGAGGGGAGGAGGAAGGGGTGGATAGAAAGAGATAGGGAAGAATCAAATAGAAATGGATACATATATGGTATAGGAGACGGTGATGGTGATGTTTGATTTGTTGATCACTCAGTTGCACGGTCATCAGCGAACGTACAAAGTCCCAATTTTTACACAGTCCATTTTTTTTACAAAGTCCAATATGGCCAGTGTCACAAATGATGATGATGATGAAATGATGAAGATAACAGAAACACCAAATCCCTGGGCAGAGAAAATCCCCAGCTCAGCTGGGAATAGAACCCAGGATCCCGTGATCCAGAAGCAGTAACGCTAGCCACTAGACCACGAGCTGCAGACCAGGTAGAGAGGCAACAGGAGATCGACATGGAAAAGAAAGAGGAGGGGGTGGATAGAGAGAAGGGGAGGAGGAGATAGGCAGAGGAAGGAATGAGGAGGAGAAGGGTGTATAAGGGTTTGGGAGGTGGTAGGTGCGGTAGGAGGAATTAGAGGGGGGAGGAGAAGGTGTACAGAGGGGGGAAGAATAGATGGACAGAGGTGGAAGGAGCAAATAGTCAGAGAGAGAGAGGAGCAGCTGGATAGAGAGAAATGTGGAGTAAGAGATGGACAAAGAGGGTGCAGGAGGAGTAGGGCAAAGAGTGGGTGTAGAGGAGATGGACAGATAGGAGGGAGAAAGAAATGGACAGAGAGAGAGGGAAGCGCAAGACAGACTAATAGAATTGGAATAAATACATACCCTGGCTACGCTGGGTATGCACCTAATTTGTATGTATAAATAAAATTGTTCACTGTAAAGTAGTGTCGTCTACAATGGATCTATTTGAAGGCAAGGCTTCTGAAACTATATCATATGTCCTTGTTAATAAACATGCAATGTATTGTATGATGAGCTGTTTTTAAAATTTCGAAAAGCTGACGCTACAGATCCTATAACGTAATACACTCCTGGAAATTGAAACAAGAACACCGTGAATTCATTGTCCCAGGAAGGGGAAACTTTATTGACACATTCCTGGGGTCAGATACATCACATGATCACACTGACAGAACCACAGGCACATAGACACAGGCAACAGAGCATGCACAATGTCGGCACTAGCACAGTGTATATCCACCTTTCGCAGCAATGCAGGCTGCTATTCTCCCATGGAGACGATCGTAGAGATGCTGGATGTAGTCCTGTGGAACGGCTTGCCATGCCATTTCCACCTGGCGCCTCAGTTGGACCAGCGTTCGTGCTGGACGTGCAGACCGCGTGAGACGACGCTTCATCCAGTCCCAAACATGCTCAATGGGGGACAGATCCGGAGATCTTGCTGGCCAGGGTAGTTGACTTACACCTTCTAGAGCACGTTGGGTGGCACGGGATACATGCGGACGTGCATTGTCCTGTTGGAACAGCAAGTTCCCTTGCCGGTCTAGGAATGGTAGAACGATGGGTTCGATGACGGTTTGGATGTACCGTGCACTATTCAGTGTCCCCTCGACGATCACCAGTGGTGTACGGCCAGTGTAGGAGATCGCTCCCCACACCATGATGCCGGGTGTTGGCCCTGTGTGCCTCGGTCGTATGCAGTCCTGATTGTGGCGCTCACCTGCACGGCGCCAAACACGCATACGACCATCATTGGCACCAAGGCAGAAGCGACTCTCATCGCTGAAGACGACACGTCTCCATTCGTCCCTCCATTCACGCCTGTCGCGACACCACTGGAGGCGGGCTGCACGATGTTGGGGCGTGAGCGGAAGACGGCCTAACGGTGTGCGGGACCGTAGCCCAGCTTCATGGAGACGGTTGCGAATGGTCCTCGCCGATACCCCAGGAGCAACAGTGTCCCTGGGAAGTGGCGGTGCGGTCCCCTACGGCACTGCGTAGGATCCTACGGTCTTGGCGTGCATCCGTGCGTCGCTGCGGTCCGGTCCCAGGTCGACGGGCACGTGCACCTTCCGCCGACCACTGGCGACAACATCGATGTACTGTGGAGACCTCACGCCCCACGTGTTGAGCAATTCGGCGGTACGTCCACCCGGCCTCCCGCATGCCCACTATACGCCCTCGCTCAAAGTCCGTCAACTGCACATACGGTTCACGTCCACGCTGTCGCGGCATGCTACCAGTGTTAAAGACTGCGATGGAGCTCCGTATGCCACGGCAAACTGGCTGACACTGACGGCGGCGGTGCACAAATGCTGCGCAGCTAGCGCCATTCGACGGCCAACACCGCGGTTCCTGGTGTGTCCGCTGTGCCGTGCGTGTGATCATTGCTTGTACAGCCCTCTCGCAGTGTCCGGAGCAAGTATGGTGGGTCTGACACACCGGTGTCAATGTGTTCTTTTTTCCATTTCCAGGAGTGTATAACGCTCTAATATACAGAGTGTTTCCAGTTCCCAATAAACACATTAATGGCTCCCAGTGATAAGGGGTATGTAACATTCAGAATAGGAATTCGTGCCCAGAAACGCACAGTTTCCATGCTGCGGAACAAAAGAAGCAAAGCAATACAAGTTATTCCACTCTGTTGAATGTCTTGTTTCACACTGTTTACAACTTCTGGCTGAATTTTCACCCGAAGAGTGAAACATATTGGGGTTCGTGATGATTTTGGCAGGCATGTTATGGTGTTTCATAGACTCAATGGTTTCTCTGCCAAGGATTTTCCCAAATTGAGATGCTGTGTTCGAAGACGACAGGGCCACAGTTCACACAGCTTGCATCGTCCAGGACAGGTGCCACCATGAGGAAGGGTTGTCACAACACGCTGGGCACCACAGTCATCAGGTCGGAATATTACTGAGCCTTTGTGGTGTAGTTTGGAGAGAAGGGTACGTATTCGCTATCCATCTCCAACATTACCTGGTTCAAACGGCTCTGAGCACTATAAGTCTTAACTTCTAAGGTCATCAGTCCCCTAGAACTTAGAAGTACTTAAACCTAACTAACCTAAGGACATCACACACATCCATGCCCGAAGCAGGTTTCGAACCTGCGAGCGTAACGGTGGCGTGGTTCCTGACTGTAGCACCTAGAACCCCTCGGCCACTCCAGCCGGCCCAGCATTACCTGTACTTGCTATTATTTTGTAGGAAGAGTTGTATAATATTCGCTTGAAAACCATACAGGATTCGTATTGATCCATTCTGAGACGACTGGAAGTTGTCTTAATGACGAAGATTTTCCTAAACGGTATTAGAAATGGTAATGCGTTATTTTGCTTATTTTTGCACCCTCTGTACATGTCGG
This sequence comes from Schistocerca nitens, assembly GCF_023898315.1. Taxonomy (NCBI): domain Eukaryota; kingdom Metazoa; phylum Arthropoda; class Insecta; order Orthoptera; family Acrididae; genus Schistocerca; species Schistocerca nitens. The sequence continues at coordinate 378,542,204 of NC_064616.1, forward strand.
AAATGCTGATGCAGCAAGAAATTTTTATGTTCTTGTTGTATGGAAGTGCACGATGGAAAAATTGTATAACAACAAAGCTTCCCTACAGTAGACATTTTCAAGTGGATGTAGTCATGCACATATGAAGAGTTGAAACAAACGTTGAGAAACACATCAGAGTAGTCTTCTTTCTGAGGAGCACAGCAACAACAAATTTCGATATCCTTTAAGTTAAAACTTATTTATATGTTTGTACTCCGCCTAAAAGTTCTACAGAAATTGTTCAGGTAACACATGTATCACTCCTGTTGTCACACCAGTAACATCTATTAAATGGCTTTCTGAAGGAAACAGGAAAGCAGGTCATACAAAGTGACGCTTCAAATTATTTAAATAATTATAATAACGCTACTTCTTGAGCCACATAGTGACTTTTCGAGTATCACTGTAGATAAAGATTTTTTAAATAAATTGGAAGGTGGTATGCCCTGAAATGGATAGCATAAAATACGTAATTTATTCGTTAAAGAGAAAGAAAAATCGTGTGTAGCAACCTAGCAGGGAAACATAATACAGTGGTTTCCATAAATTAGGCAAACATCATAAAACCATTCATAGCTACAAACTGTTGAAATGAAATTAGTCTGAAGTGTTCTAATAGTAATTTTTGAAAAGACTCCAGCCTGAAAACTAGCCCATCTTCAATTATATTACTTCATTTCTCCATAAGAGAATAGGATACATGCTGCTGCAAGTGGAGTAAAAATATGCAGCTGAGAGAGTCGACTTACTCTCATGGCTACAGGCATCATTCTAAGGAGGCACACGCAGTACAATTAATTTCGAAGCAAAGGTCCAGTATCCACAAGGTTAAGGTTTAGACGTTCAAGATTTACGACGCGCGCCGATGGTTCTCCCTCACTAAAACTACAGGCCTCTATTGATGCAACTAACTGAAGTTGGGAACATTAAGTACTGAATACAGAAAGTTTCAAGATGGCTTTATGTATGCGAGGCATTTAACCACGTGTGTACGACTTAGAGGGGACACAAGTAAGTCGTTGAACCACAGAGCAATCCCGGTTTATTTCTCAAAGTAACAGCAGAAATATCCTGATTCGGTGTGAAGCCGGAATCTGTAATCATCCAAGAAACATCTGGGAGATAATGTATTCAAAGGGGACAGTATCTGTGTATAGGGTGCAACGTTTTCAAATGGGGGAACGGACTATCATATATTTACATACAGAACTGTGAAGCACCAATTAAGACTCCTTTCCTACGCACCCATTCTTAAACAACTACAGAGAAAAAATAATTTGTCTAAAGAATCCTCATATTCTACTTAAACTCCAAACGTACATACGTCCAATAAAATATTTCGGCTTGATTGCCTCTTACATATGTCTTCGCCCTTCCTATCTTATTAAAACTCCTACCACAACCATTATCTTCCACCCACTCCTATACTACTAAAACTCAACACAAACCAGTATCTTCCATCCATCACCAGGACTGCACCGAGGATCCCTTCTCTACACAGGATACATGCCCTAGTAACTGCTGATATTCTCTGCAGTCTACCTTCCCCATTACACTGATTCATAGCCTTCCTTGCCCTCTGGCGTTCAAGAGAAAACGAGTCATCTTCCTTCTCTGATTTGCACTGAACCACATTCAACCATTCCATCCGATTAACTAATACATTAAAATACACTGCAGGAAAAAAATCACAACACCAAAAATAATTAAAATAGAGAAAATTTGGGGATACTTTTACTAGATAACATATTTAAGTGAATAACACAGCAAGATCAGAGGTTAGTGTAAGAGCGGGATAAGCCATTGAAAATGTGAAATGCTAGTACATTAATAAGTGGTATAACTGCCAGATGTTGAATGCAAGCGTGAAAACGTGCTTTCGTTGTATTGTACATGTGCCAGATGTCAGTTTCTGGAATGAAGTTCCATTGCAGTTGGACTTATTCAATACAGGGATGGTTGATGCTGTTTGTGGATGACAATGGAGTTGTCTAATCGCGTCCCGTACGAGTTCGATTGGAGACATATCGACACTCTGTAGAGCATGTTCGTGTACCACAGCTGTATGTGGACGAGCGTTATACTGTTGGAAAACAGCACAACACATCGAATCACCAGACTGACGCACAAATTTATAGTCAGAATGCGTGGGAGTGCACGAGAGTGCTCCTGTTGTCGTACGAAATGGCATCCCATACCATAAATCGAGGTGTATATCCAGTGTGTCTAGCACTCACACGGGTTGGTTGCAGACCTACACATGGCCCGCTAACCAACGTATGTCCATCACCGACACTGAGGCAGAACCAGCTTTCACAACAGCCCTTTATCCTGTCCCCAATGAGCTCTCGCTTGACGCCACTGAAATCGCAAACGACGATGATTTACCGTGGTGCTCAGATTGCTGCTGCAGACGTAGTTAGATGCACCAAAGCCGTACAACAGACATAACGGTCATTCCTCTTGGTAATGCCACGTGGCTGTCTGGAGCCCAGATTTCTTGTGACTGTACACTCTCATGAGCACCGCTACTGGCAATCATGTACAATGGCTACGTTCCTGTCAAGTCTTTCTACAGTATCTCAAGAGGAACATCCATCTTCTCGGAGCCCTACTACACGACCTCATTCAAACTCAGCGAGGTGTTGATTTGTCGCCTTAAGGGCATTCTTGACTGATATCAACTCATCACGTCCAATATCAAACGTAACTAACGCTCACGACAGTTACAGGATGCATTTAAGCAAATCCGATTTCCATCCTCATAGTGGCGCTAGTGGAGCCACTCTTACTCAACTGAGGCGAAATCTGAATAGACGTCGTCTTTCAGATATAGAGACATGCCTACCAACTTTCGTTTATGTCACACATCTCCTTCTTGCTATTGCGACTTTTTTCCGTGAGTGTGTATGGTACGAATTTTAGAACTAATATTAACCAGGAATCCAACTCACAAAGTGTTCAGAAGAAAACTCAAATTAGACCAAGATTACTAAAGCTGATAATTCAAAACAAAAAAGATAGAGGGCTTATATATTTCAGCTGAAATTCACACTTATAGCAACCGTATTGTATATATCCATACTTCTATCATTTTTTGTTAGATCTCATTGTGCAAGTTATTGATGGTCATTCTCTCTGGCCATCTATCCACTTCAGTCCACCCCTGTGCAACACTTGTCCTTTACTCTTCCTTAAAGTCATAGGCCAACTCCAGAAATCGATGTACCCCGTAAATGTGAGCAGCAGATTCCATAGATTGCCGTTTCATTAATGAATTCGAGCTACTGCTAAGCTTGAAACGCCACATACTTTGGAAACTCTATATTTCCACATACCGTACCGCCTATCTGTGTGTACAGAACAGACTCCCAGTTTCTGGTCACAAAAATGGTGAAGACATACACCCATGTTATCAGATATATTGCCTCATCTGCAAACCACGTCGATGTCATCCTCTACCCTGTAATCTTATTCTGTACTTCTCAGCCACATCCATAAGATCTCACTCTGTAAAATCCACCTTGCTTCTAAACCGCATTCACAGGGTTCTGTTCCACACAGAGTGAACGAATTCTCTGTTTTTAAAGAATTTTTAAGGGCGGAGGAAGTATCTCAGCTGTAGAAACCCTAAATTGAAGCAATGCTCCTGAAGTGCTGACATTTGATTCAGCACTGTGGGCATGAAGTTTCTAATGGGGGCAGATAATATCAATACATCATAATAATATTAAGCCTAATACCAATATTAATAACAACGATATTAATAATAATAATGATAATAATACAATTTAGTACAAAACAGAACCGAGAATCTTTAATTTTAATTTAGAGGTTCTATACTCACATGCCAGTCCTTGCAGTAAGCACAACATCGTCTCATTAGTAGTTAAAACACACGACACCACATGAAATATCACCTGTGAAAGAGGAAAAGTAATTACTCTCTAATGAGTGGTACAAACAGCAGTTAAAAAGAAAGTAAGCAGTATCAGTTACTCAAACTGAGGCTATGCATAGGTTACTCATGGGTCAACTACACAGTATATCTGTAAACAAGAGCACACTGTTTCAGAAAATTACGTCATCATTCATAACAAGAATAAAGGGTATTTAAAGCTGAGTCTGACATGTAACTGATTACAGTTACAAATCGACAGCACATGTATGAGTTAGGCAACGGATCTAACAATCCGCAAGGGGACCAACATATCAAAAGTAAATTAAAACCGCATCATGTTACACAAATGGGCGATTATTTTGACATGTTTTTACTAATTATAACCTTTTACATATCGAAATATTGAAATAAACCTTTTTTTTTTTGTCGCGTTACCAAAAGATGTATCTAGCACTGTGAGTGATTAAGATAAGCAGTGTGCAGGGAAATTGTATGTCAATGCTCAGGATGGATTTAAGCGCGAAAACATGGGGAACTGTGCTTAACTTAAGGCCACACAGCTTAGGATTAGCAAAAGTAGATAGCTTGTACTTGCAGCTACACTCTTACTATCGAAAGTATGATCGCAAGGGTATTAACAGAAATTTTTGACTGGATTGACTATTTCTTTGTAAGGGGGACGCACCATCTTCGATGGAGAGACATCGGCAGATGTATAAGTAACTGAAGAGTGTGCCCCAGGGAAATCTGTTGAGACCCTTGCGGTTCATGTTGTATACCAATGACGTTGTTAACAGTGACCACACACGTTTTGCATACGATGTAGTTATTTATAATGAAGTAATGACTAACAAAATTGCAGATATGTTCAGTCAGATATTGATTACATTTTTACGTGACGTAGGGATTGGTAACTTGCGTTACATGTTCAGGAAGAGAAAATTGTGAACTCCGCAAAATGAAAATAGTAGTATTTCATTACTGCAATATCACTGACAAGAGGACCACAATGCACTCGAATATTTAAATTGTTCTTGTATTTATGGCAACTGAAGTTCATAACTCAAAAATTAAACTCCCAAAATAGTTTAATGCAACCCTCAAAAACTCCCGAGAAAATCGACTAAAGCAAGGTCACCTTTTCTCGACAGGTCGTGTGGCTGTGTGATAAAATGTTCACCTATCACGCGTTTGCAGTAGGTTCACTTCCTAGCTTTCCAAAACTTTAAGTAAAGGTGCAAGTTCAGTGAAAATCTGCATACAGCATAAATACGTACGGCTGAAAAAGAATTTAATTTGTAACGTTTTTTAATGAGACAAGTCTTTCATAAAAGATCGATGAATAAGAATTTATATTTCCAATGAAAAATGGATTTTTGTGTGTGATATGTAATTAGAAATAAGAAAATGTGTATACAGGGTGGTCCATTGATAGTCACTGGGCCAAATATCTCACTAAATAAGCATAAAACTAAAAAACTACAAAGAACAAAATTCGTCTAGCTTGAAGATGGAAACCAGATGGCGCTATGGTTGGCCCGCTAGATGGCGCTGCCATAGGTCAAACGGATATCAACTGCGTTTTTTTAGATAGGAACCCCCATTTTTATTACATATTCGTGTAGTACGTAAAGAAATATGAATGTTTTAGTTGGAACACTTTTTTCGCTTTGTGATAGATGTCGCTGTAATAGTCACAAACGTATAAGTACGTGGTATCACGTAACATTCCGCCAGTGCTGACGGTATTCGCTTCGTGATACATTACCCGTGTTAAAATGGACCGTTTACCAATTGCGGAAAAGGTCGATAACGTGTTGATGTATGTCTATTGTGATCAAAATGCCCAACGGGTTTGTGCTATGTATGCTGCTCGGTATCCTGGACATCATCCAAGTGTCCGGACCGTTCGCCAGATAGTTACGTTATTTATGGAAACAGGGAGTGTTCAGCCACATGTGAAACGTCAACCACGACCTGCAACAAATGATGATGCCCAAGTAGGTGTTTTAGCTGCTGTCGCGGCTAATCCGCACATCAGTATCAGACAAATGGCGCGAGAATCAGGAATCTCAAAAACGTCGGTGTTGAGAATGCTACATCAACTTCGATTGCATCCGTACCATATTTCTATGCACGAGGAATTGCATGGCGACGACTTTGAACGTCGTGTAGAGTTCTGCCACTGGACAGAGGTCGTGTGAAGTTAGCACCCCTTTTTCGAGAAATATACATTTTTTTCACAGTTCTTGTAAGATGTGCCATAGTTCTAGAGTTCTTTGCACAAAATTTCAATAGTTCTGCAAAATGTAACGAAGAAAACAACAATAATCGAAAAAATTTTCATATCGGAAACATTCTTTGTGAATTTTCGCAAATTAGAAATAAGTACAACGGTTCTGAGCACAGTTCTAAACAGAACTCCAAGAGTTCTATCGAAAATTCAAGTAACATTCTTTTGTGCAGCTAATAGTTTACGAGATAATTGCAATTTAAGGAGAAAATCTTTTCACTTACCGTGAAGTTGGCGCCCTTTTTTTCAGAAATGTGTATTTTTTTTAGGTTCTTGATAGATATGCCATAGTTGTAGAGTTCTTTGTACAAAATTTCAATAGTTCTGCAGAGTTTAGCGAAGAAAACAACAATACTCAAAAAATTTTCGTATCGAAAACATTTTTTGTCAATTTTCACAAAAATTAAACTTGTACAACAGTTCTGAGGACAGTTCTGAACAGAACCCCAAGAGCTCTATCGAAAATCCTAATAACAATTTTCTATGGCGATAACAGTTTCTAATAAATTGATTTAATGTGGGACACAATTTCTGTACAGAAAATATAAATATATTCGTACAACAGTTCTGATGACAGTTCTGGACACAACGTGAAGAGTTCTATCGCAAATCCTAGTAGAATTTTTTTGTGCAGGTAATAGTTTAAGAGGTAACTGCAACTTAATTAAGAACCCCATAAGAGCTCCTACTGTGAAGCTGGCACCCTTTTTTTCAGAAATATATATTTTTTTCAGAGTTCTTGATAGATAAGTCATAGTTCTAGAGTTCTCTGTACAAAATTTCAATAGTTCTGCAGAATTTAGCGAAGAAAACAACAATGTATAACATAGCTGATTCAGGAACCCTTTCCTTCTGACACAATTCTTACTGTTGCCACAATAAATCACTTGTGGATAGATTCCAACTGTACTGATCATTACAAAAATATAACCATTGACCAGCGGCGCACATTTCTTGCAGCGTTGTACAAAGCATTCGGCTTATCCGCTGTGATGATACCACACTTAACGCTATTGTAAAATTTACGATGGATGGCTTCCGTTCACGTACAGTGTCAGCATCTATCGAATTATCTTCATGCAAATTTGATGCCAGGATCACACACTTCCCCTTTTTTACGTACGGAGGAAACTAGAGTTCAGTCTTGTGGAAGCCAAAACGGGAAATGTGGGCAGCCCTTCTTTTACTGATAGCAAACTCTAGAGAAATCTCAAGCTTGATTTTCTTCATCATGGCAACAAAAGAAAAATTCTCCCTTCATAGCTCTATTATCATTCCAGTACTAGTAAACCAGTTGTCCGCTTTCACATTTCGACCTGACTGATATATAGGTTTACACAGTCACAGAACAACATCAAAATGTTTATTGCTCTTTTGGTAAATCCTTCTGGATGCAACACAGCGTATATTTCCAAATTGTACAGGTAAAACACTTAAGAATCCACACTTAACAATCCATAATCGTTTGTTTTGATAAGTGCATATTGACGAAAACTGTACCTTCCACAGAATCCTTCCAGCTTCTTGTCTACTGTAACATTTTCTCCAAGGGTGTAAGGTTTGTGGTAGTTGCGTACAAACATAGTAAATATTTCCCGAATTGCTGTTAGCTTGACTAATTGTCTCCTTTCATCACGAATAGCGCGACTGTAAAATCTAAGGCACTCCACAATAAATTTGAAACGTTTTATTTTCATTTGCGAGGTGAAATTTTTCAATGCCATCACCATCAGTTCCAGACAGATCTTCCAGGCTTTATCTGTTACTTTTGTTAACAACAATTAAAAATAAGAGACTGATGAAGGCTTTAAATTCAATAACATCTATTGATTTTACCCCTCTCTCACGCTGAAATTAAGCTTTGATGCCCTCAAAATTCTGATTGGAATACAAAACTACAATAGACAAATATCGTCATCTATGAGGTAATTACACCATCACAAAGGCTGCTTTGGCTGCACCTATTGGTCCAGGTAAATTTTGAATAATATTATCCACTTCACACAATATGCTTTGGATTTATTCAACATGATCTAATACTTCCCACTTAAAATAATAAAGTTCCTATAAAACTGCAATCAGGCGCAGTGTATTAATCTGATATTAGACGTTCAGACAGCGGACACTGACAATTAAACAGTTCAAACAGAATATCAGTGCAGTTTACATTCTGGATTACCTTTGTACTACTTACTACGTAGATAAACAAATAAATTAATTGCTGAAATGAAATAGGAAAGGGCACAGTGGATAAAAACGAGCAATCGGCTCATATCTCATCAAGAGAGCATTAGCGTCGATATTGAATCATACAACAATGAAAGGCATACAGAGAAAGGAAGCTATAACGAGAAGGCGCCAGTGCTGCCAATGTTGACAGTTAATTTACAGAATCACACAACAATGAAAAGCTTATGGAGAAGGGAAGCTGTTAACGAAGCAGCGCCAATACCGCAAATTGTTGAAAAGTAATATACAGAAAATTTCGACATGTGTCAACTGAACAGCTGCTCCCGATGGCAGGATAATGAAAACTATGATACGTCCCTGAGACCTCTCAAGACCAAAAAATAATAAACAAAGCACAGCAACAATGCAAAAGTCGTGGCACTACATCTGGAAACAATGAACACGTGAACTGCGTCTTTTAAACAATCGGCAAATGACGTCAGTGTAGTAGTTACAATAGAGGTAGCATCAAAGCTTCTCGCGGTAGCATCAAAACTAATGACAACAACAGCTGCACTTTTTGGGTGGCTCGCGCCGCGTCGTGTGAAGCCGCCCGCCCGCGCTGCATTACGCTCCTTGATCTGCCCCTAGTGACGAAACGTAACAATACTGCTCACTCTCATGCGAATAATCATTATGCTCGTTCAGTCAGAGCTCTTGTGCAGTCGGTGCCTGTTGTGCAGTTGGTGCTGTTGTGTAAGTGATATTTATGAACCGTAATACCCATAAAAATGTACAATCTACCAGAATTGAAACGTCTTCTCAGCATGGAGGAATTTAAAGTAATCGATGATAGAGGCATTCAATTCACTCCGTCTCATCCGGTCTTCCAAAAACTGTCCGATGCCATGGCCGACATTGGCTCGACAAGTCTTCAAAACATATTTACACAACAATAAAGAAGATCGTCATGATCTGCTTACTTTTGTTAGAAAGACTTTCAGGCTGGATTGTTTCGTTGAAGAAAAGACGACGACAGCAAAGATGAGTCGTGGGATGTTTTTGGTTCTTCGTGCAACAAGGACATGACAAATCAATTGGACTTACTACTGTCAGCAGAAAAATGGTCTACCATAAAACCAACAAAGAGGAAACTTGGAAAGCCTTCAAGACTGGAAATAGGGAAATCCACCGATTTGATGGCTGATAAAATTGATGAACATCACAAAATTCCATGTGCCCTTTCTTTCAAACACGCGAAAGTGTGTGAAAGTTCAAGTTCAATGTACTTCTTGAAGATCAAAGGAAGATGTACAGAATGCAGAGTCACTTTCGAAGGGATTGCTCTGAAGAAGCAAAAAAAGGACAACGATATTATTCTAAACTGCAGACTTTCAAACTTTTCAGACGATAGTATTCACCTGAAAAGAAGACAACTTCGTGGCACGAGAAGACAACAAGTAGCTGCTAAATTGGTTGATAAGAGGATGCCTGCAGCTCTTTGGCAAAATTATAAAGCGAAAAATATGTCTTTCGGAGACATGATTACTCCAAATTTACCAAATGATGATGTCTTGAGAAAGGCTAAAGAAGAGGAAAGGGACAAACGATTTGGTATAACAACTAGTAAGCCTGTTGAAAACCTGCAAACTGCAAAACATACAACCCATCGGGACGAAATTCACGCAATCGGATTGGACCCATTCTTCTGTATATATTGGCTGAAAGATCAAAGTCAGTTGCACAAATATTGTCATCAAATCAATAGCAGTGTATACGATTCAGTAGATGCTACAGGTGGCGTTGCATTTCGAGTTATTTCACAATTTGGGGATCTGTCAAACAGGGCTGACTGTGTGGAAATTACGTCAAAGTACATATACCTGTATCAGTACATGTGCATCCGCGAAGTAAGCGTCATTAGTAAAGATCCAAATATCGTCAATCGATCATCAATTAGTTGCCCAACTTATCAGATGATATCCTCTAGGCATGACGCATCATTCTTGTCATTTTTCTTTATGGAAATCGTCAGATCTGGAGCTCCCAGACCAAGAATCATGGTAACTGATTTTGGTAAGGCTTTGTTGGTTGCCATTTCTAGAGCAATAGCTAATTGCTCGGACTTAACAGATTATTTGAATAGGTGTTATAGTCATATTGTTTTGCATGAAAGAGTGATTCTATCCTCGTGTTGTTTGAGAATTGATTTAAACCATTTTATGGTCATGATTTCGAGGTGGAAATGCTTCTCGAGAGGTAAATCACAAGTCAAACAACTTTATCTTCGAGTTTTGCCCCATATTTACATGATGACAGATTTTCGTGATATTGAAAGTGCTTTGCACTCATTTTTGGCTGTTGCGTTGAGTGAACATCTTGGTATTGATGAGTGCAGTCAAGAATATTCATCAATGGAACATCAGCGCCACCGTGTTAACATTATCAGAGGTGGTCCACGTCATTCATATATTGACGAAAAGAAAGATGATGACAAGGAAAACTGATGATGTTGAAAATAATGATGATTGCCTTTTGGAATCAATTTTGAACTCTAAGGAATCTACTACAAACGCGTGGATTGATAGGGCAAAACGTATCTACAATGAAGCTGAAGTCATCGCGAATCAGACTAAGGATGACAATCTCTTTGATGTGAATCCGTACAGCATTCCTAATGCTGATGAGATGCTGAAAGAGTTGATGTACTATATACCACTGTGGAGAGGTGTGATGTATCCTTCTTCCCAAATTCCTTTATCTTCCTTCGTCAGCAGCTACTGAAGGACAATTTTCAAAATTAAAGACAATGGGCTTTGACAAGCTGCCTTTACGAGTAGACAAATTCATTTGTCAACATTTGAAGTGGCTGCGTGAGGAAACAAAACTGTTAGCGCCACTTATGATGGAAAAACAAGATTCAAAGCAAGCCGTGAAGCACAAACCAACTGAAGCATCTTTTCCTTACCATGAAGAAGAAAACCGGAGAGGAAAAAATAAGAAGCTGAAGATAACAAACCCCAAAAGCAATCATATCCTTGATAATTCTGAGAGCACACTGAACAATACCTTACGAAGTGAGACCCATCTCGATGATGCCAATGATACAGAGTTAAACAAAATTTATTACAGTTTTGAATACAGATTTTCTTCTACTTCGAGCTCACTTGTGATGAATGCGGAGAACAACAGTCTCTCAGTCAAAAGTGATAGTGTGTGTTTTCAGCGCTCTTCAGATAATAATTTACTGCCGAATTTAGACTCTAAAGAGATATGTCATTCCACAAAAGACTATCGAGAATCATGCTTCACCAGGGATGTCACTGAAATTTCATTCTGTGGTTCGAAAACAGAAGAAAACCGAGAGACCTGTCACAATAAAATGAAGGAGAGTGCAATGCTGAAAAAGCTTGAAAATGAAATCATTGTCACATCGAGCATGCAAACTAAGAGCAAGAAAAACTACTTAGATGATTGCCCAAACTGGAATTCGACTAAGAAATTCATAGACATTAATTTGCCACTTTTCCCAAATGGATCCTCAAGCAAATTCAAATCTGCTACCTACAGCTTGCAGGGAACGTGCGGTTTCGATTCTTTGATAACCTTATTCATGCAAGAAATATCACTCAGTGATGATTTCAAAAGTACCACTCAAATGGTGGGCCATCCATTTTTGGATCTGGCTTTGGATGTTTTGGACAAAAAATTTATAAACTCCCAGCAATTTAAGTAGAGATTTGATATTTTATATGTGATACCGTTCCTAAAAAAAGGAGTAATCTCTCGAAAAATATTCTCTCTGAATGCAGAGTCGAATGTTGGGGAATTATACGAGACAATATTAAAAGATAACCCGATTTGCAAGAAAAAGATATCGTGTTTGACGTGCCTAAATTCACGCTATGTGAAACTACATTATATTTCCGTTGATAGGTATGTGCTTTTCAGACTTGATTATAATTTCATGCAAGAGACTGTAGATGCAACCAATGGAGGTCTAAAGACTATCATAAAATGCAAGAAATGTAAAGGAGAAGCAGTCGAAGAAAAGAAATTTGGATGCTACTTGATGATGAATACTACTATAACAACTTGTTCACTAACTGAAGATCAGTTTCCTCCAAATCAAAGGAAGAAATGTGTGTTGCAAACGATCACGAAAGAAATCGTAGTCGACAATCAAGAGTACACTCTCGTTGGTGCCATTCATTATAATTGCTCCATCAAACACTACACGGCATATGTCTTCGATGGAACCTACTGGAAGCAGTACGATGACCTGTATAAAGATGTACAGAGAGTTTCAAAAGAAACGATAATTTCTCCACACCTGTTCATGTATGTCGAAACAGGGAAATTTTCAAATGGCAGCTACAAGACCGACGAGACGAAACAAGTAGTTCCTACATAGTAACTTTGCTTTATAAGGTAAGCAATTTTTAGCAATCTAAATATTAATCTAAATATTACAAAGACAGCTCTTATGTTAGTTCTTCGTATCTTTGTTTCTGGAACCACAGCCCTCCTGTTTTAGTTACTAGAATAAGAGCATTTTATGCCCCAAATTTCACGTATATATTTCTTGTTCTTATTTTTCATAGTTGTTTCACACCTCAAAAATTCTATCCTTATTTATTACTGAATTCCCTACATATGTATTTCCTTCTGAGTTATAGTGTATCCTGAAGAAGAGTTGTTAAGGGGACCTGTACATCACAGCCAGTAGTTTTTCCAGGTACTCTGAAATTTAATAATGCAAAACTGTCAATAGATTCAGGAATGAAACTTTTATCAAAGAGTTGGTATATTGTGAGCTCTAGGTGAAATACATTGTAAATCTGTGGAATACATTGTGCAGTGAATATTGATGTTTTTCTTACATACTGAATTACACGTAACTGTTATATTAGGTTCAATGTACTTACACGCTATTCCAAATAAAAGGTAAAAAACAAATGTTATTCTTTGAATTATTACCTTGTTGAAACAGCAAACCAGTAATATTTTTCAGTTTTATGTTTTGATTATTTTAAAAACAATGTATTTTAAGAGAAAACTATATCTCCCAATAATTTAAGAACATAATATGACATACTGCAGCTTAAAATATTTAATCCATTGTTGAATAATGTGTGTAGGCAAGCACTATATTATTATTCATCCATAGCTTTGTTTATGTAGCTTTAATAGTGGATGAGATACCGGTAACAGTATCTCTGTATGCAAACACGTTGATTGCAGAAAATTGAAACTAAAGATTTGTTTGTAATTTTCTTCTCAATGACGACATCGCAAACCATTCCTGCTCCATAATCCTGTTGATACCTTTCATGTCCCTTTCATTTTCTTTAGTTTTGCTTCTTTTCTTTGTTCTATGGCCTCCTTTTCCATGCTTTTAGCAGCTTTTTCAGTTTATGTGACATGTTGCCTGTCCGCCCATACCAGCACAATTTTCATGTTGTTCCTACTTTTGATGCCTGTTCTGCTCATTGTTTTTAATCTTTACTCCATCAGACTGGCCGGTGTGTCCGAGCGGTTCTAGGCGCTACAGTCTGGAACCGCGCGACCACTACGGTCGCAGGTTCGAATCCTGCCTCGGGCATGGATGAGTGTGATGTGCTTAGGTTAGTTAGGTTTAAGTAGTTCTAAGTTCTAGTGGACTGATGACCTCAGAAGTTAAGTGCAATAGTGCTCAGAGCCATTTGAACCATTTTTACTCCACCATTAAAACGTATTGCAACTGTTGAAACGCATTCAGATTTTGTTTTATGCCATGTAAACATTTTTCCTGCACATACGACAGTCGACAGGTTCTTCAAAGGTATTACATAAACGAGGTTCTATGGAAACTGCGGTGCCCAAATTAAATGTTCAAATGTGTTTGAAATCTTATGGGACATAACTGCTAAGGTTATCAGTCCCTAAGCTTACACACTACTTAACCTAAATTATCCTAAGGACAAAAACACAAACCCATGCCCGAGGGAGGGCTCGAACTTCTGCCAGGACCAGCCGCACAGTCCATGACTGCAGCGCCTCAGACCGCTCGGCTAATCCGGCCTGACACGCCAAATTAAACAAAATGACATTTAAGCACGAGAATTACGAGGTACTGTACCTGAAGTGTATATTTTTAGAATCAGGAAGAACCAGATGAATTTTATTACGTAAAACAGTAATTGTTTTGAGCTCTCATGACATCCAGGACCCACTAACAGCTAAAAATAGGCCCAGGACCCTCGTGGATGAAAGTTATGTAGCAACATCACCAGACGCTAGGATACATAAAAACATGTGCTGTGTGTAACGAATAAATTTGAAATTGCTGTCGTTAATATTGTTGCAAACATTTGTTCTAGTTAGAAAGGAAGTGTGGAAATTTGATGGGTTACACTACAGAGAGAGTCAAAAGTCTTTACAATGTATAGAAATGTAAGTATATTTAAATGAATATATTGTACAAACGAACTAAGTAGTATGTTTAAATCCTAATTCAATACATGACTGACAGAGGTGTTATTATGTTGAGGGGATACAGTATTAACGTTAATAAGGAGTTCGAAATTTGTAAACAAGAACGTTGTTTATTTGGTCCTCAGTAATCCGGATTTCCGGTTTATCCGGATTCATATTTTGTGTCCCTTGGTATTTTTCTCTTTCTTTCTTATAACACGAAGATGTGTAGTCGGTGAGGTACATAGGCTGCTTATCACTAGGCCGGTAATTTAGGCTAGTACTGAGTGATAAGGAACTCAGAGTGTGTGAATGACATTGTTTCTCAAGTATTGTACATTAATATAACGGTGTATTGGTGCCCATCAAGTAAGCCAACCACATCAAGTAAGCCACCACAGCTCATTGTACCTCTGGTGCGATCCTCGACAGGTGTGACACCATCTGGTTAGTGGCGCGTGTGAATGTATTTGCTCTCTCAGCCATCTGTCTGTTTTGCACTGACGACCCTTCTCTCCTTGAATCATCTAAGCGTGCACATCCCACACTTCCACCTACAGTTACTACAGTCAGTCTTAAGAAGGTGTACTGGCATTTGTATAGTGCTGAACATTTAGACTTTTTGTATTTAGTAGAATATACATCCAGGTTTTCGGTTTTCGGTTTTCCAAAATAAAAGTGAGAATTTATGATCCTCCTCATAGCTCTACTTCGAGAAGTATCTCATCTCCTGCGTTCCCAATTTCGTAGAAGTTGTCCTACGAAAATCGCAGAAGTAGCACTCCTGGACGAAAGGATATTGTAACGATATTCCTTCGTCACAGCCTGGGGTTAGAGACCCGGTCCAGCCCACATTTTTTATCTGCCAGTAAGTTTCACATCGGCGCACACCCACTGCAGAGTGAACACACAATCTATTTCATAATCTACTGGCACGATAAAAATGTTATGAGGGTTTTTAAAAGAACTCTTTCGGTGCTATCCAGAACCGCCAGCAAAAGGATTGTGCCGATTTATTATAATGTAGACCAAGTGGGTCACTCGAAAATGCTATTATCTCATTAACTGTTATCCCCACAAAAAATGTTATTACAGTTTTCGGTAGAACTCTTAGGGTCGTATTAAGAAATGCCATCAGACATTTGTACGAATTTATTACTTTTACATGACAAAAGTGAGTCCCACATTAATTATATCATATAATGTCATCGTCACAAATAATGTTATTATAGTTTTTGGTAGAACTCTGTGGGTGCTATTCAGAACTGTCATCAGAACAATTCTACGAATTTTGCTATCGTAGAGAAAGTGAGTATCAGATTAAAACAATTATCGTATAAACTATTATCGCCACAAAAATGTTCTTATCATTTTCAATACAACCCTTCGGGTGCTATCCAGAACTGCCAACAGAACTGTTATACAGATTTATTTTTTCCAAACTGGCAAATAATTTTTTACCATACCAAAATTTTGCCGAGTTATTGTTTTCTTCCCGAAATTCTGCAGAACTATTCGTGTTTTGAGCAGGGAAATCTAGAAGTATTGTATATATGTCAAGAACTATGAAAAAAATGTATATTTCTCGTAAAATGGGTTCAACTTCACGGGAAATGCTCATAAGCATTCCTTATTAAATGCAGTTACTACGTAAACAATTACCTGCACAGAATATGTTACTAGTATTTTCGATAGAACTCTTACAATGCCATCCAGAGCTGTCATCAGAACATACGAATAGACATAACTTTTTGTAGAGTAAGTGATCCCCACAATTAATCAATTTCCTAACAAACTATTCTAACCACAAAAAATGTTATTATGATTATCGATAGAAGTCTTGGGGTGTTAACCAGAACTGTTCATCAAAACTGTTGTACGAATTTACTTTTTTCTATGGAGACTGTGGGTCTAACATCAAAGCAGTTACCGTATAAACTATCAACGCCACAAAAAGATGTTATTAGGATTTTCGATAGAGCACTTGGCATTCTGTTCAGAACTGTTGTACGAATTTACTTTTTGCGAAAATTGAGAAAGAATGTATTCGATACGAAAAAATTTTCGAGTATTGCTGTTTTTTTCGCTAAATTCTGCAGGACTATTCAAATTTTGTACAAAGAACTGTAGAACTATGGTACATCTATCAAGAACTGTGAAAAAAATGTATATTTCTCGAAAAAGGGGTGCTAACTTCACACGACTCTGGGCACAAGAAAAATTACGGGACGATGACAGATTTTTGCATGCGCTCTATTCAGCGACGAAGCGTCATTCATGAACAGCGGTAACGTAAACCGGCATAATATGCATCGTTAGGCAACGGAAAATCCACGATGGCTGCGGCAAGTGGAACATCAGCGCCCTTTTGGGTTAATGTATGGTGCGGCATTATGGGAGGAAGGATAATTGGCCCCATTTTATCGATGGCAATCTAAATGGTGCAATGTATGCTGATTTCCTACGTAATGTTCTACCAACGTTACTACAAGATGTTTCACTGCATGACAGAATGGCGATGTACTTCCAACATGATGGATGTCCGGCACATAGCTCGGGTGCGGTTGAAGCGGTATTGAATAGCATATTTCATAACAGGTGGATTGGTCGTCAAAGCACCATACCATGGCCCGCACGTTCACCGGATCTGACGTCCCCAGATTTGTTTCTGTGGGGAAAACTGAAGAATATTTGCTATCGTGATCCACCGACAACGCCTGACAACATGTGTCAGCGCATTGTCAATGCATGAGCGAACGTTACGGAAGGCGAACTGCTCGCTGTTGAGAGGAATGTCGTTACACGTATTGATAAATGCATTGACGTTGACGGACATCATTTTGAGCATTTATTGCATTAATGTGGCATTTACAGGTACTCATACTGTAACAGCATGCGTTCTCAGAAATGATAAGTTCACAAAGGTACATGTATCACATTGGAACAATCGAAGCTAAAATGTTCAAACGTACCTACGTTCTGTATTTTAATTTAAAAAACCTACCTGTTACCAACTGTTCATCTAAAATTGTGAGCCATATGTTTTTGACTATTACAGCGCCATCTGTCACAAAGGGAAGAAAGCGGCCCAACTAAAACATTCATATTTCTTTACGTTCTACACGAATATGTAATAAAAATGGAGGTTCCTATTTAAAAAAAACGCAATTGATATCAGTTTGACCTATGGCAGCGCCATCTAGCGTGCCAACCACAGCGCCATTTGATGTCCCCCTTCAAACTAGACAACTGTCGTGCTTTGTAATTTTTTCGTTTGACGCTTATTTGGTGAGATATTTGGCCGGGTCACGATCAATGGTTCACCCTGTATTTCATACAAATTACAATTACTTATCTGTCACTTAGCATATATTTGATTAATTCTACACTCCTGGAAATTGAAATAAGAACACCGTGAATTCATTGTCCCAGGAAGGGGAAACTTTATTGACACATTCCTGGGGTCAGATACATCACATGATCACACTGACAGAACCACAGGTACATAGACACAGGCAACAGAGCATGCACAATTTCGGCACTAGTACAGTGTATATCCACCTTTCGCAGCAATGCAGGCTGCTATTCTACCATGGAGATGATCGTAGAGATGCTGGATGTAGTCCTGTGGAACGGCTTGCCATGCCATTTCCACCTGGCGCCTCAGTTGGACCAGCGTTCGTGCTGGACGTGCAGACCGTGTGAGACGACGCTTCATCCAGTCCCAAACATGCTCAATGGGGGACAGATCGGGAGATCGTGCTGGCCAGGGTAGTTGACTTACACCTTCTAGAGCACGTTGGGTGGCACGGGGTACATGCGGACGTGCATTGTCCTGTTGGAACAGCAAGTCCCCTTGCCGGTCTAGGAATGGTAGAACGATGGGTTCGATGACGGTTTGGATGTACCGTGCACTATTCAGTGTCCCCTCGACGATCACCAGTGGTGTACGGCCAGTGTAGGAGATCGCTCCCCACACCATGATGCCGGGTGTTGGCCCTGTGTGCCTCGGACGTATGCAGTCCTGATTGTGGCGCTCACCTGCACGGCGCCAAACACGCATACGAACATCATTGGCACCAAGGCAGAAGCGACTCTCATCGCTGAAGACGACACGTCTCCATTCGTCCCTCCATTCACGCCTGTCGCGACACCACTGGAGGCGGGCTGCACGATGTTGGCGCGTGAGCGGAAGACGGCCTAACGGTGTGCGGGACCGTAGCCCAGCTTCATGGAGACGGTTGCGAATGGTCCTCGCCGATACCCCAGGAGCAACAGTGTCCCTAATTTGCTGGGAAGTGGCGGTGCGGTCCCCTACGGCACTGCGTAGGATCCTACGGTCTTGGCGTGCATCCGTGCGTCGCTGCGGTCCGGTCCCAGGTCGACGGGCACGTGCACCTTCCGCCGACCACTGGCGACAACATCGATGTATTGTGGAGACCTCACGCCCCACGTGTTGAGCAATTCGGCGGTACGTCCACCCGGCCTCCCGCATGCCCACTATACGCCCTCGCTCAAAGTCCGTCAACTGCACATACGGTTCACGTCCACGCTGTCGCGGCATGCTACCAGTGTTAAAGACTGCGATGGAGCTCCGTATGCCACGGCAAACTGGCTGACACTGACGGCGGCGGTGCACAAATGCTGCGCAGCTAGCGCCATTCGACGGCCAACACCGCGGTTCCTGGTGTGTCCGCTGTGCCGTGCGTGTGATCATTGCTTGTACAGCCCTCTCGCAGTGTCCAGAGCAAGTATGGTGGGTCTGAGACACCAGTGTCAATGTGTTCTTTTTTCCATTTCCAGGAGTGTATATTTAAATGATGAAGGAATTCGAAATTGTACTGAAATGCCGGAGGATCTGCAGCGAATTGACGCATGGTGCAGTGAATGGCAATTGAATCTCAATGTAGACAAGTGTAATGTGCTGCGAATACGTAGAAAGATAGATCCCTTATCATTTAGCTACAAAATAGCAGGTCAGCAACTGGAAGCAGTTAATTCCATAAACTGTTTGGGAGTACGCATTAGGAGTGATTTAAAATGGAATGATCATATAAAGTTGATCGTCGGTAAAGCAGATGCCAGACTGAGACTTGCTTGAATACTGCTCAACAGTGTGGGATCCGTACCAGATAGGGTTGATAGAAGAGATAGAGAAGATCCAACGGAGAGCAGCGCGCTTCCTTACAGGATCATTTAGTAATCGCGAAAGGGTTACAGAGATGATAGATAAGTTCCAGCGGAAGACTCTGCAGAAGAGACACTCAGTAGCTCGGTACGGGCTTTTGTTAAAGTTTGCAGAACATACCTTCACCGAAGTGTCAAGCAGTATATTGCTCCCTCCTGCGTATATCTCGCGAAGAGACCATGAGGATAAAATCAGAGAGATTAGAGCCCACACAGAAGCATACCGACAATCCTTCTTTCCACGAACGATACGAGACTGGAATAGAAGGGAGAACCGATAGAGGTACTCAGGGTACCCTCCGCCACACACCATCAGGTGGCTTGCGGAGTATGGATGTAGATGTAGATGTAGATGTAGAGTGGGAGAAAAACGAAAAAGGATAATGACAGAAACGAGACTCGAACCAGCGATTATCAGTCTCGAGTGGTACTGATTTTTTTTCCAATCTTTATATATTTTCAACTTCACGGAACTACTAGTAAAACATGCAGCTTTGTTTGAAAATTTGCTTCTGCTGTGAATCGAACGTAAAACCCCTATGTAACTAGCGAGTATTCTGTCACATAGCCACACAGACTGTCCATAAAAATCGATCTTGCTTTAGCATATTAGTGACGGTCGTAAATCTTATATAGAGGTGCATCAAGTTGTTTCGTAAAACTAATATTTGAGTTCAGAATTCAGTACCATATATGTAAAAAATTACGGGAATCCGATTGCCGAGTGGTTCGTTTGTGAGTCGTCCATAAACGCATACAAGTCCACCATGTCACTGAAGCATCAACCACTACCCTACAATCTGTGACCGATGATAAGCTCTACATACGACCCAAAATTGGCCACATGCAGTAAGCCACCGTATAGTTAGTGAGGTGAAATGATGTCAGACTACCTAATCGTTGATATCGTCATCATTATTCTCATTAGTTAATCCATCAGGTTGCTTCCAGCTGAAAGCCGCCTGTTAGGAAACATCTTTCACATCATTTATCTATATGTAAGTTATAAGTAGTTCTAAGTCTAGAGTGAAAATCTCATTCTGGAAACATCCCCCAGGCTGTGGCTAAGCCATGTCTCCACAGTATCCTTTCTCTCAGGAGTGCAAGTTCTGCAAGTTTCGCAGGAGAGCTCCTGTAAAGTTTGGAAGGTAGGAGACGAGATACTGCCAGAAGTAAAGCTGTGGGGACAGGCCGTGAGTCGTGCTTCGGTAGCTCAGATGGTAGAGCACTTGCCCGCGAAACGCAAAGGTCCCGAGTTCGAGTCTCGGTCGGGCACACAGTTTTAATCTGCCAGGAAGTTTCATTTCAGCGCACACTCCGCTGCAGAGTGAAAATCTCATTCTGGAAACATCCCCCAGGCTGTGGCTAAGCTATGTCTCCGCAGTATCCTTTCTTTCAGGAGTGCTAGTTCTGCAAGTTTCACAAGAGAGCTTCTGTAAAATTTGGAAGGTAGGAGACAAGATACTGGCAGAAGTAAAGCTGTGGGGACCGGGCGTGAGTCGTGCTTCGGTTGCTCAGATGGTAGAGCACTTGCCCGCGAAACGCAAAGGTCCCGAATTCGAGTCTCAGTCGGGAACACAGTGTTAATCTGCCAGGAAGTTTCATATCAGCGCACACTCCGCTGCAGAGTGAAAATCTCATCCTGGAACCATTCCCCAGGCTGTGGCTAAGCCATGTCTCCGCAGTATCCTTTCTTTCAGGAGTGCTAGTTCTGCAAGTTTCGCAGGAGAGCTTCTGTAAAGTTTGGAAGGTAGGAGACGAGATACTGGCAGAAGTAAAGCTGTGGGGACCGGGCGTGAGTCGTGCTTCGGTAGCTCAGATGGTAGAGCACTTGCCCGCGAAAGGCAAAGGTCCCGAGTTCGAGTCTCAGTCGGGCACACAGTTTTAATCTGCAAGGAAGTTTCACTGTCCATTCCGTTCAACTGCTCTTCCAAGTCCTTTGCTGTCTCTGACAGAATTACAATGTCATCGGCGAACCTCAAAGTTTTTATTTCTTCTCCATGGATTTTAATACCTACTCCAAACTTTTCTTTTGTTTCCTTTATTGCTTGCTCAATATACAGATTGAATAACATCGGGGATAGGCTACAACCCTGACACACTCCCTTCCCAACCACTGCCTCCCTTTCATACCCCTCGACTCTTATAACTGCCATCTGCTTTCTGTACAATTTGTAAATAGCCTTTCGCTCCCTGTATTTTACCCCTGCCACCGTCAGAATTTGAAAGAGAGTATTCCAATCAACATTGTCAAAAGCTTTCTCTAAATCTACAAATCCTAGAAACGTAAGTTTGCCTTTCCTTAATCTTTCTTCTAAGATAAGTCGTAGGGTCCGTATTGCCTCACATGTTCCAACATTTCTACGGAATCCAAACTTATCTTCCCTGAGGTCGCCTTCTACCAGTTTTTCCATTCGTCTGTAAAGAATTCGCCTTAGTATTTTGCAGCTGTGATTTATTAAACTGTTAGTTCGGTAATTTTCACATGTGTCAACACCTGCTTTCTTTGGTATTGGAACTATTATATTCTTCTTGAAGTCTGAGGGTATTTCGCCCGTCTCATACATCTCGCTCACCAGATGGTAGAGTTTTGTCAGGACTGGCTCTCCCAAGGCTGTCAGTAGTTCCAATGGAATGTTGTCTACTCCGGGGGCCTTGTTTCGACTCAGGTCTTTCAGTGCTCTGTCAAACTTTTCACGCAGTATCATATCTCCCATTTCATCTTCATCTACATCCTCTTCCATTTCCATAATATTGTCCTTAAGTACATCGCTCTTGTGTAGACCCTCCATATACTCCTTCCACCTGTCTGCTTTCCCTTCTTTGCTTAGAACTGGGTTTCCACCAAAGCTCTTGATATTCATGCAAGTGGTTCTCCTTTCTCCAAAGGTCTCTTTAATTTTCCTGTAGGCAGTATCTATCTTACCCCTAGTGAGATAAGCCTCTACATCCTTACATTTGTCCTTTAGCCATCCCTGCTTAGCCATTTTGCACTTCCTGTCGATCTCATTTTTGAGACGTTTGTATTCCTTTTTGCCTGCTTCATTTACTGCATTTTTATATTTTCTCCTTTCATCAATTAAATTCAATATTTCTTCTGTTACCCAAGGGTTTCTACTAGCCCTCGTCTTGTTACCTATTTGATCGTCTGCTGCCTTCACTATTTCATCCCTCAAAGCTACCCATTCTTCTTCTAATGTATTTCTTTCCCCCATTCCTGTCAATTGTTCCCCTATGCTCTCCCTGAAACTCTGTACAGCCTCTGGCTCTTTCAGTTTATCCAGGTCCCATCTCCTTAATTTCCCACCTTTCTGCAGTTTCTTCAGTTTCAATCTACAGTTCATAACCAATAGATTGTGGTCAGAGTCCACATCTGCCCCTGGAAATGTCTTACAATTTAAAACCTGGTTCCTAAATCTCTGTCTTACCATTATATAATCTATCTGATACCTTTTAGTATCTCCAGGGTTCTTCTATGTATACAACCTTCTTTCATGATTCTTAAACCAAGTGTTAGCCATGATTAAGTTATGCTCTGCGCAAAATTCTACCAGGCGGCTTCCTCTTTCACTTCTTAGCCCCAATCCATATTCACCTACTATGTTTCCTTCTCTCCCTTTTGCTACTCTTAAATTCCAGTCACCCATGACTATTAAATTTTCATCTCCCTTCACTACCTGAATAACTTTTTTTTATCTCAACATACATTTCATCAATTTCTTCGTCATCTGCAGAGCTAGTTGGCATATAAACTTGTACTATTGTAGTAGGCGTGGGTTTCGTGTCTATCTTGGCCACAATAATGCGTTCACTATGCTGTTTGTAATAGCTTACCCGTACTCCTATTTTTTTATTCATTATTAAACCTATTCCTGCATTACCCCTATTTGATTTTGTATTTTTAATCCTATACTCATCTGACCAAAAGTTTGTTCCTCCTGCCACCGAACTTCACTCATTCCCACTATATCTAACTTTAACCTATCCATTTCCCTTTTTAAATTTTCTAACCTACCTGCCCGATTAAGGGATCTGACATTCCATGCTCCGATCCGTAGAACGCCAGTTTTCTTTCTCCTGATAACAACGTCCTCTTGAGTAGTCCCCGCCCGGAGATCCGAATGGGGGACTATTTTACCTCCGGAATATTTTACCCAAGAGGACGCCATCATCATTTAATCATACAGTAAAGCTGCATGCCCTCGGGAAAAATTACAGCTGTAGTTTCCTCTTGCTTTCAGATGTTCCCAGTACCAGAACAGCAAGGCCATTTTGGTTAGTGTTACAAGGCCAGATCAGTCAATCATCCAGACTGTTGCCCTGCAACTACTGAAAAGGCTGCTGCCCTCTTCAGGATCCACACGTCTGTCTGGTCTCTCAACAGATAGCCCTCCGTTGTGGTTTCACCTACGGTACATCTATCTGTATCGTTGAGGCATGCAGGCCTCCCCACCAACGGCAAGGTCCATGGTTCGTGGGGGGTGTGACTGCTAGTATAAAGTGGGAAATCTAGGTTCGAGTCCCAGTCTGGCATAAATTTTCATTTCTTCTCAGTAAATTATATAGCTGTGATAGTTCCGTATTCACAATTTGTGAACACCCTGCAAGATTTAATATGACTATACATTGCGGGAAAGTAATCAGACGAGAAAGCTAAATAAGTGGGAGAATCACATCATTATGAGAGCACTAAAGGCTAGTAGATACTGGGACAAGTAGACACTCAGGGTCTGTCCATGAAGCAGATTCAGATAGCCAAAGTTGTTAAGACGACAAATCGCATTCAGTGAGACATCTTGGTTAGAGTCCCGATCGGGCACAAATTGTCATTTGCTTCCAGTAAATGGTTTGCCTGTGATAGTATCATATTTGCAATCAGTAAATACATTGCATGGTCTTTCATTACTTTGGTGTCAATATAGGTCATGGCTCACATTACTATCACACTTGTTTACTCTTACTACTTGAAATTAAATATGGGTATAGGGTACCTTTTCTTCTGCTTATTGAAGATTTGTAGAAATGTATTCCATATGGGCCTACTGAGGGCATATTCAACCTTGGTACTAAAGAATGGTGTTCGTTTAATGACTAATAATCAAGGTTTATTTCAAAGTCTCTTTAATTATTTTTCATTTGCAATAACGCTTATAGTTTATCGTGTTTTCATGGTCAGTTACCAAGTGTCCACTTATTCTTTGTGTAAAGTAATAGTTGATGCGAACACAATTCACTGAATATATTCTGCATTCAGTGGAATCATTATTCAGATAAGTTCCATCAGTAGATTATATATATATATATATATATATATATATATATATATATATATATATATATATATATGCACATTACAGCAATTATAAGGTATAAGGTAGGACTGAGCTGCTGAGAACTTCTGATCCTGAACGTATTGGGAGTGGCCACTGTGATTAATGCTTCTTACACATATATTTCAGACTATATTACAAGCATTTCCTCTATGAGATGGTAGGTTACAATATGCTGATCATAACTTTACACCGCTTAAACATATGTTCAAAATGCCCTTATGTATCTCATTACACTAGGAAAGTTCTTCCTATATTCGAATATCTCAAAAACTGAAGTCAGATGATATTACTGTTAATCCACAGGTTAAAATTTTCTTACAGGAAGGAGTGTATGTTTAGGGCACTAACACTGAGGTCATACTAGTTATGCACTCAGGTTCAATGCAATCAGGAGCAGGATGCTTCATCTGATGACCTGCTGCCAGAAAGTGTCCTTGGCACTCTTTTGATATTTACCTAACTGCAATGACAATCTATAGTTATTTCATATTTAATCTAGTCAATATATGCATTACAGACCTGCTCTTAACAATAGGCTGAAACAAGTCTGTTGCTAATAACAATATTTATGCTGTAAACATTAATATACTTTTGGCTTTCCTTTAAATACGACGTTGTAGACTTGTTGATATTTCATCATATGAGAGTTCCAAACAATATGCATTTGTGAGCGCTAATACTTGCCGCAGAGAGCTTTAATGGCCTGTGTGATCACTTGTTCGCAGTTGAATTTTGGTTAGTGTATCTTTATGCGCACCACAAGTAATTCATGGATATTCTTGTGTGTAACTGGTGAGGAACATATATTAGCAAGGTCAGTGAAACTTCTCATTACATGCAACGTTTTGTCAAGCAAAGTTGTATGGAAAGCAGAAAATTTTTGCAGAGTGCAGGTGTAATACGAGTATTTTCTACACAAGGCAATTTTCTTTTAATAAATATAGTGACTATTGTACATGTGTGGAGATTTTTGCTAGTCTTTTTTCTGTGTTAACATGCTGACAATCACTACAATTTAAGACTATCCTTCATTCATTTAAAAGATAACACAGGAACTTGAGAAGGTAGTGAATGCTGATCAGTGTGGTTCAGTTAACTTATACTGTAGGTAGCACAAGTGTTACTAATTAACTGGGATGCCTGGTATAAGTATTTTATTATTGTATTTGACTGGATTAATGATTACTTTGTGGGCATCGAAAATTGTGAGGTCCATATAATACTTCTGCTTCTGGGAGAGTACATGCCGACTGAATGCGTTCTAAGAAAAATGTGGATGCTGGCTTTGAACAGTATTACAGCGGGTACTGCATTATTTCTATTACCGTGGTTTGGGGGTGGAATGACTGCTATGGAGGGGTGGAAGAGCCATTATCTTAGTGGTCAGAGTCCTTGTCACATTGAGTCTGTAGGTGAAACTAGTCCATAAAATATTTACAGTCCACGACATTCACTTGTCCATTTGGCAGAAGTGTGAAACCACCTCATAGGGAAAGGAATTTAGAGATTCTAGGAGACAGCCTACAAAATTACGAAACTCTGCACGCTCTCCTTGACTCTCACCTTAAAAACATATCACTTATCGTAACCTAGTTATCACTCTTCGCAAAGTAATCAACAAGTTGCAATACATAACAACAACGCTTCCCTGCGAGACTAAATTAAACCTGCTAAGTTTTCACTGTATACAAGATATCTCATCTAGAAGTTCGTTCAACTTACTGCATAAGAACATACTTTAACTACAGCAAACTGTTCCCTTTATCATTCCATGCTAGCCTCTTGTATAAATGCAGTGTCTTCTATGATTTGAATCTCGGCAATCCTAAATCCATTCGAACAAACATGTAACATATACACCTACACGTTCAGAAGAATAGCTTAACCTAGACTCAGCATCTTCATGCTTTCGTAGCGTAATGACTCCTCCATTAAACTACAAGTGTGCACCCGCATAAATTCAGGTTCGTCTTCCAATATTTTGGCTGCATATCGTTCAGACATCTTCAGAGTGAGCCGAAAAACTGACGCTCCAGTTCGAGCAACTTAGCGGAGAACAATTGTCCCTGTGATGTATGATAGAGTTCACAGCAAATTTATGCTTTGCCTCCCATGCTTGTGGAGTGTCATCCGTCTTCATTCTGTACTGTCTTCACATCTTCCCTTGCGCATTTATTCGCAGCTACCTACATAGCGAACAGCTGCGCCCATCTTGTGGTGACGCTGCGCGGCGATTTGCGGCCCAGCTACCTTGCTGTTGCTGTACCGTCAAGTACGTTCGTAGAAAGTGCTGGCGGTCACCTTAAATCAGTAGCGAAAGTGACGAACTTCTGCATATCACGTAGTGGTGCGACTGGAAAATCATAAAGCAGATGCAGAGTCAGCCGAAGGACGCGATTCTGCATGGGCTCGAGCTTCTTCATGCGCATGTCGCCTACGACTGCTCAGCGACGGCAATGTACTTGAGGGCAAGGCGGAGCAACATCTTGCATATGGTAACGCCAAGCCGCGGCGGAAGTCTGGAATCCGGACTAAGGGGATGAATTTGCTGAGACTGGTCCTGGCTTTTTTCTTCACCTCCTGGACGTGTGGGCACCACGCAAGACTGCGGTCAATGTTGATGCCGATACTGTGCCATAGGACGCCAGGGGACGGGACAGGGTCGTTGAAACTTATGCCGCAGGGAGCCGTGTCATCTACGTAGAGAGCGAGCTGCACGCGATCGATCTTCGGTGCGCCCAAGGTGTACAACGCCAGCACTTTAAAAAAAAACTCCCAGAACGCGCCATCAAGGTATAGGCGCCACCGCGCATGTGGCCACACATACACAAGCACCAGGGACGTTGATAAGTGGAAAATAAAGAACAACGTGCATGCATTAGATCTGTGGTTGCGTGGTCGATCCACGCTGGAATGTCGTTACGTCACTATGACCTTCACTGTCAAGACGTATTGGTAAGTTTCTTGCAGAAAGCACAAGATCCCATGACTTATGCAGACTGATTTCGGTATCTCTATTAACTGAATTCGATGCTTAGC
Organism: Schistocerca nitens; assembly: GCF_023898315.1. NCBI lineage: Eukaryota > Metazoa > Arthropoda > Insecta > Orthoptera > Acrididae > Schistocerca > Schistocerca nitens. The sequence goes on from NC_064616.1 coordinate 378,570,603, forward strand.
GAATTTCTGTTAGCCCGCATCTCGTGGTCGTGCGGTAGCGTTCTCGCTTCCCACGCCCGGGTTCCTGGGTTCGATTCCCGGCGGGGTCAGGGATTTTCTCTGCCTCGTGATGGCTGGGTGTTGTGTGCTGTCCTTAGGTTAGTTAGGTTTAAGTAGTTCTAAGTTCTAGGGGACTTATGACCACAGCAGTTGAGTCCCATAGTGCTCAGAGCCATTTGAACCATTTTTTTTTTAAATTTCTGTTGCTTCCTTCACCAGAAAGTCCCAGAAAGATTGAATAGACTCTAAAATTTCGTCGTTTTTGTACACCATAGAGTGACCAGTATCAATACAATGGTCCGCTGCAACCGAATTCTTGGGATACAACAGCCCGGTGTACCTGCTGTGGGCCGGCCGCGGTGGTCTTGCGGTTCTAGGCGCGCAGTCAGGAACCGTGCGACTGCTACGGTCGTAGGTTCGAATCCTGCCTCGGGCATGGATGTGTGTGATGTCCTTAGGTTAGTTAGGTTTAAGTAGTTCTAAGTTCTAGGGGACTGATGACCACAGCAGTTGAGTCCCATTGTGCTCAGAGCCATTTTTTGTACCTGCTGTGTTTAATTTCTCTTTCATGGACTACGAGTTGTCTGTGTGATTTATGAACACATTAGCATTGTCTCTTCTAAACCCCAGCCTAGTTATAAGAATGTCTGCCATGGTAGCTTTAGGGTCAGTGCAGCAGATTGCTAACTGAAGGGGCTCAGGTTCGATTCTCAGCAGGTGAGAAATGTTTCTCTGCTCACAGACTTCGCGTGTGGTGTCCTTACGTTCGTCTTGTCACAAATGACGCGAAAATCGCCTCGAAACCGCTGCTGTATTGTCTTTCCATTATTGAGATAGCTGAATGGCCATGAACCATAAGCCAATAACTTGAAATAAAAAGAAAAGAAAATATTTTTAAACTATCTCAATTCCATCCATGGAAAGTCCAATTTGCAGTTGCAATTGAAAAAGAGGGATCCTTTGCGTATTTGGATCTTTTGGTTCGGCACAAAGGTGAAGGAACTTTGGGACATGCAACATATCAGTAACAGACACATCCAAATTTGTATTTACGTGCACACAGCTGCACGCAGTTGATGGGTATTCTCAGAACCTTGGTTCACAGAGCACACATCAGTGCTGGCGAGAGCAGTCTGTAGGATTGAAGCCAACGGGTTTTCTCCAGAGCAAATATATAGGGCGCTAAGAATGAAACAAAAGGCGGCCATAAGCAGTGCAGTAAAAGACACAGAAAGATTTTAATCCATGGGTTTCCTCCATATGTTGGAAGTCTATCGACAAAAATAGGGGGGATTCTCAACAAACCCTACGTGAAAGTGATTTTTCGTCTTCCACCTAAGACGGCAGCACTTTATGGTTCCGTTAAAGACGATCTGATGCTCTGGAAGCTGAGATTTGCAAGATCCCCTGCGAATGTGGCCTTACGTACATTCGACAGACGACTTTTACAGCCCAGAGAGATATATGGGACACAGCGGGTACACCAGGCTGTCAAAATTTTAGCAGCTTTCTGGCACTCGGTGGTGAAAGAGGCAACACGATGTTAAAATGCAGATTGTAGGAAATGCTTTCGCGTTACAAGATGGACGTCCTCGCTATGCAGAAGCCACCAGCAGGTCATGTATCTCGCAGCCATACTATGCTTCGATGTGGCAGGCAGCTACAGAGCGTGGTCGATTGCATCCAGTGCTTGATGAGACGCCACCTACAGAGCTGTGGCAGCCATCTTGATCTTCTCCATGTTGGGCAATGGCCAAGCAGAACCGAATGTTTCCGAAAATTTCCGACACTCATACCAGTGGTCAATACTTTTCGGCAAGCGAGATGCACCGCAATCATCTGATACCAATAAACTGACCAGTGCCACTCACTACTCACGGTGCCAACAGTGGCCGACAGATGATGTCTTGGTGCTGATTCCAAGTGCTCTTTGAGGCTGCTATGCTACGTGCTCTCCTCCATGCGAGCACCCAAATGCCACTAGCTATCTTCATTAATCGTCACAGATTGTGATATTATGAAAGTATGCCAAAACTCGAACCGTGTGAATCAAACGAATTTGCTGCCAGCATCTGCTCGCAATGGCCACCTCTATGTACTCAACAGTAGTACCAACCAGTACTCTCTGGTAGTCTTGGATTCCGGAATCAGCACAATCTCTGATGCCTCTGATCTACCTCATACTGAAGATCTCAGACCTCAATTCGAGGTGGGAAATGGTCTGATTGCGACACAGAATTGCCATACTGTACACAAAATTGGCTTTGGTAGTGGCCAAATATTCACGTAGGCTTTCATTCAAGCAGACGTGAAAGAACCCCTGCTGGCAGCAGGTTTTTTACACCATCTCTAGCCGTGTCCTGATCTGAGAGAATGAGTGCTCAATAGAACATCTGGTGAGGGCATTCAGGGCATTATACGGAGACCTTTTGTGCAGACTGTCCCACAACAAGCAGACGCATTCAAACATCTTGTGTGCAAGTTCAACAGTTACAATCCTCACTTAAAGATCATCTGGCTGCAGCTAATAAATTGTACGTGGTGTTGCATTACAAGATGAAAATTGCCTGCTACATGAGACCCTGCACAAGCGAAACAGCAAATAAGCACATGATTTCAGCCCCATGAGCATTTGGCGAAACGTGAAGAACCAACAAATGAGTGAATGAAAGTTCATTTACAGTCACTGCGATGACAATGAGTAGGAATACATTCATGAGTTGTTCATCCAGACTTTATTGGATCTAGACTCAGTGGACCCTAAAGCTGACCATAACAAATGCCGTTTCCAAAGAGAAACTGTGCAAACCATCCAAAACTGCATCTCTTGGGTGGTATCATCGTGAACAACACTGATTGGCGTCTATAACAACTTTCCTTCTGCATCAGTGCCAAGCACCCAGGTTAGTGACAGTGCACTCGTAAGAAACACTTCAAGTGCAAGCTCGAAAATTCAGCCTTCACAATAAAACTTTCACTCTGCCACAGAATGTGTACTGATGTGAAACTTCCTATCGAATTAATACTGTATGCCGGACCAAGACTCGAATTCGTGACCTTCGTCTTTCGTTGGTAAGTGCTCTACCAATTGAGCTACCAAAGCAGGACACCCAACTCGTCCTCACAGGTCTACTTCCGCCAGTACCTCATCTCCTACCTACAAACTCTCAGAATCTATCCTGCGAACCTTGCAAGACTAGCATTCCTGGAAGAATGCATATCCATTCTTCCAGGAGTGCTAATCTCTCCTACCTTCCAAACTTCACAGAAGCTCTCCTGCAAACCTTGAAGACTAGCTCCACTGGAAGACCGGATATTCTTTCTTCCAGGAGTGATAATCTTACAAGGTTCGCAAGAGAGCTTCTGTGAAGTTTGGAAGGTAGGGACGAGGTACTGGCGGAAGTAAATCTGTGAGGATGGGTCGTGAATTGTGCCTGGGTAGCTCAGTTGGTAGAGCACCTGCCCGCAAAAAGCAAAGGTAGCTAGTTCGAGTCTCGGTCCGGCATGCAGTTTTAATCTGCCAGAAAGTTTCAGTAAGGCTCATTTGAAAAGAGTTGTTTTAAGAATTACGATAGGAAAAATAGTAGCTGGTAATGACTAAACATGTGCAGCAAGATTGCGACAGAAAATTAATGTCCAGTCGGTGCTGAGATCAACCCTCTATGGGATATATGTATTAACTTCACGAAATTGACATCATCAACATTCAAGAAATGTTCAAAACAATCAATGAAGTTGCACCATGAACACTTATTGAAAAATTATGAGCTATAGCGATCGCCAAGTTTTGGAACCATCAAGATCAAAGGCGAACTGCTTGGGAGATATAAACAGTGCTAGACACTCAGCTAGGTATCCACTTTTAAGGAATGCATATAGAATTCTATTGGTGCAACAGAGGGATGAGAACTGATGGAATGTGATGACATGCAAGCAAATGTGAAACAGTCTGTCGTGCGGGCTATCGTGAGGCTGGCTATCCTTTAAGGTTTAGCTGCAGATAATGTGATAATATGTTTTATAGGAATGAAAATGTCCGCAGCTTGTGGTCGTGCGGTAGCGTACTCGCTTCCCGCGCCCGGGTTCCCAGGTTCGATTCCCGGCGGGGTCAGGGATTTTCTCTGCCTCGTGATGACTGGGTGTTGTGTGATGTCCTTAGGTTAGTTAGGTTTAAGTAGTTCTAAGTTCTAGGGGACTGATGACTATGGATGTTAAGTCCCATAGTGCTCAGAGCCATTTGAACCATAGGAATGAAAAAACAAACTTTCAGAGGCTGAACTTATCAAGTGATTCCTGTTGGTATAATTTGCAATGTCACACACTTTTCACGAGGGATAATTTGCTCTAAAGGAGTATGATTGTGGATGCAGGCAGGGAATCAAGCAAATGCAAGTTATTTTCACCAGCTATTGCCCAATGCAGTGCTCATACCATAGTTGAATTTCTTCTCTTTCGCCCTTTTTCTCACTCTTGCTTTCTGTGACGCAAATGTTCCCTACTGCCCTTACAAGACCACACACACAAGAAAGTATTGTAGGGAGCAAGGCCCCTCCAATTTGTCATAGTGCAATAGATATACTGAAGAGCCAAAGAAACTGGTATGCCTGCCTAATATCGTATAGAGTCCCCACAAGAACGCAGAAGTGCCGCTGCACGACGTTGCATGGACTTGACTAATGTCTGAAGTAGTGCTGGAGGCAATTGACACCATAAATCCTGCATGACTGTTCATAAATCCGTAAGGGTACGATGGGGTGGAGATCTCTTCTCAACAGCAAGCTGCAAGGCATCCCAGATATGCTCAATGATGTTCATAACTGGGGAGTTTGGTGGTAAGCGAAAGCCCTACTCCTTCGCTACCACGGAGATGCTGTGTCTCATCGCTCGTGCGCCGACTATAACACCACATTCAAACTAACTTAAATCTAGATAACCTGCCATTGTAGCAGCAGTAACCGAGCCAACAACTACGTCAGACATTTGCTGTCTCTTATGGGCGGTGCCGACCTCAGCGCCCTATTCTCCTGTTTACATATCTCTGTATTCGAGTACGCATGCCTATATCAGTTTCTTTGGGCTTCAGTGTAACAATCTAGCCTCTAATTTTCAGGGTTCCTTTCATATGTATTGCCTCTTCAAATACCGATTTGTCGGAGTTGAAAACAAATTCCTTACTGAACGATGGGATAAGTTTATTTATCTCAGCTACAACTTTTCGGGCCGATTCCACAGTTCGCTGTGCACCATCGAGTTGACACTTTGAACTTTCGTTATCTTACGTCTTCCAGTTCTGTAGAACTGTTTGAAGTTATGCAACCATCCAGTTTTCTTGAAATCACTGTAACTTATGTCTTGCTCAATCTGATGTGCATAACATAGTAGGTTACTATCATGAACATCCTGTAAACTGTATCGAGCATCCTTGAAACGTGCAAACGCACCTTGTCCTTCCCTGAATATGTGTAGATTTTTTTATGCACTACACTGTCCTGTTGCTGCGGAGATATTCAAAATTTGTAGAGTATTGATTCTCTTAGTATGCTGTAGATGGTTTATGTTTAGTACCTGCTCCTTGGACAACGATTGTCCCTTACTATGTTTCACTGAAACGGTATTCGCTGCTTCCTGTCTGACAAGGATGATGAACTACATGGTTTAACAACTGTTTCAACAGCACTTTCACTTATTACGCATGCATCGTTATCACTGTACACCTCATGTACATTGTCTGCACAGTCGAGCATGTACTACTCCACACATCCCACTGACTCATCTTGCAGAAACGCTAATATTTCATCTGCCACTCTTTTCTGACTCTGCGAAACTCCATGGGTTCCTTTCTGACGAAACTTCAACTTTGGCAGCTATTGTTGTAGATATAATACAATGTCTGCTTTAGTTATCGTTGCCATTGCTCTGCCTTGTATCAACGCCATTAGTTCTGTGGCACAGTTGTGAGTCACTTGTCGACTGAGCAGTTTAACTACACTCCATTGCCTCATTCTGTGCTCACCATTGGATACCTCCGGTCCGTGTTGTGATTAGCACCCAATATTGTGGTTGCATGGTAGAGAGTATGTGTAGTGTCGAGTGCTGTAAACATCATTGGCCTTTTGCGATCTCACACTCGTGGGCTTCCTTGTCATATATTTAGTGCTTCCCAATGTCTTACCCACTATGGCATTTAGGGAGACTCAGTGCATAGGACTGAAACTACAGATGTACCACCCTTATTTTAAAAGGGACAGCGACAGTCCCCTGATAAGTTACAGACAGCGAAAGCTCCCATTAATGAATTGTTAAGAAAGGTCATCATACAACATTCCAACAGCCCATGAGCTTTCCTCACTCATTTCGTTGAGAAAATGATGGTATATTTCGGATGCGCACCATAGTGAACATACAGAACTTCTCACATTCTTTATCAGGTGCTGTCGCCTCCAGCATTATAGACTGCCAATAGGTTTAATTAAAGATACCACTGGCATTAGAAGACCTTCTAAAGACTGCTACAACTACCCCATTTGGATCTTCGAATTTTTGAACTTGCTATTCGTTTGAAAAACACAGCACAGACTGACAACACTTCACTGATTCCACTCTGCGGAAGCTTCCCTTACTTTCTGTACCTTTATAACGAGCTATTTTTTTTTCATTTTCGCCACAAGAACATGAAGAACATCTCTAGCATGTTTTCAATATGCTGGATAGTTAGGTGTGTTGGTGAACAATGAAAAATGTCCATTACGGCAACAAACAATGACATTTTTGAGTTATTCCGTGTTGCCAGCAGGGATCAGACTGACGGAACGGAGAACTGAGCTACTGCAGTATGAGTGACACCTACACCTATAAAGGCTTTCAGGTATGACAAACTTCTATTGGCGACATAATCCACAGGCTGCAAAAATCCAGGCATCACTAACCAACACCCTGACTAGGAAGTATACTAAGGTGAAACGAACAGGAATGTGCCACTGAAAAATGTACGCGCCGACAAACGAATAATGTGTCTAAAAAGTGAAACAGTTTACCGCCATAAATGTGTAAACGTAAGTTCAAAACGAAAGACTTTGTACTGTTTGAATTGTAGGAAAGGCGAAACGCATGAAAATGTAAACAGCAAAGGCACTAAAGACGATATTATAGCGTTCCTATTACATGAAATTCATGGGTTAAAACTGAAAAGTGATGAACTTAAACAACAGTGCGAATCTCCATTGTACAGTGATGTGGTAACAAAAAATTTGATTAGTAAAAATACAGGGGATGGGTGCAATACACATTGTCGAAAATGCCAGAAAACTTTGGGAAGTGGTGTTGAGTGCACGGAATGTGGCAACGTATTTAATTTTCGATGTGGAAAAGTAGGTCCCTCACTAAAGGGACAGAGATAATCATAAAAAACTGGAACTGTGACGAATGTAGGTTGAAAACAATAAGGCCTAAAGTATGTAACATACCCGATTATAATGGACCTGAAGATAGTGAAGTTCGCAAAATCACATCTGAAGCCAAACACACGAAGCAGAACAAAATGGATTGCGGCACAAAAAGCACAGATGTATTAAAATCATCGAAAAAAACACAGAAAAAAATCTTGCAGCAAAGCAGATTTGATGGTGCCTGTTTTGAAACTGAATAAAACAAACAATGTATCAAATGCAGCAGATAAAGAACAAGATGCAGCACAGAGTCAAGAAATACGAAGGGAAAAACAACACACATCAGAATCTACTCTGATGGTTTTGGAAGAGGGATCGCTACAAAAACAATGTATGATCTTTTGAATGAATTGAGAGGAAGGTCAAAATGCACATTAGTTATTGATGAGTTTAACATTAATTTTAAGAAAACTAATAAGAACAAGGTACCTACAATTATTAAATCTGTTTAACACATACAAAATGCAACCTACTGTGCAGGAAATTACCAGATATGCGGAAGGGTCTGAAACAACACCTGATCAGATATTTACCAACAAACAAAGCTGTGAGTACAATATTGAAGTAACAGATACAGTCTTTTCTGAGCATATGGCTTTAAAAATAATGATAAGGAATGAGAACAATAAGAAATACTTAGTCACTGAAAAATACATACAAAGAAGACTTATTAATGCAAACAATATAAGGGTATTTAATAGTATGGTAAAAAGGGAGCAGTGGTCCATCGAATAAACTGATGATGTAGACAAAAAGTATGACAGGTTTCTCACTATTTATAAATATTGTTACGATGTAGCATTCCAGTTAAAAAGAATTAAAGTCAGTGAGAAGATAAACATGTGGGTAACACAAGGGATTTAAAAATCCTAAACAAACATCCTAAAATAAATACAACAATAAAACCATACTATAGGAAATATAGAAGGGCCTATAGGAAAGCTTTACAGACAGTAAAAAGGCTAAGCAGTGATTCATACATTAATAAGGGAAGCAATAAATCAAAATCGATTTGGAAGGTTATAAACAATAGCATAGGAAAATGTAAAACCAAGCCCCATAATTTCAAAATTAAAAGTGAAGGTATAATGATAGTGGGTAGCCAATATATTCAATGAGCATTATGTGAAAATAGCACCGAACCTAATTAAAAGTCTGTGCAATTCCAGCAACAAAAACATAAAAGTACCAACTTGTGAAAAGAGAATGTTTTGTTCCCAGTAACAGAATGTGAAGTTACAAATGCTATTAATAAACTAAAAAATAAAATGTCTTTGTTATTGACGGAATTCCAGACAAGGTTTTCAAACATAGTTCTATCAGTATAGATACTCGCCTAACTGACATTATTAATTCTTCATTAGGACAGGGGTGTTCCTATCAAAACCAAAACTCTCCATAATAAAGCCACTTCACAAAAAGGATAGTACAACTGACATAAATAATTATGGGCCAGTGCTTATCATTATTGTCAGGCTTCTCTAAAGTAACTGAAAGAGTAAAGTATGTAAGGCTAGCTGACTTCCTGAATAAAATAAAATACTGACTAATGCTCAAAATGGGTTTAGAAAGAACAGATCCACAGAAACAGCAGTCTTCCAATTCAAGAAAATGGTTCTAATTGCCTTGGACAAGAACGAATTAAGGTGTGGGATGTTCTTAGATTTATCTGAAGTGTTTGATCTAATCAGCCATGACTTATTGCTTATGAAACTTGAATTTTATGGGGCCTGGGGACTGATCTTCAAATGGTTCAAGTCTTATTTCTCTGATAGACAACAGAAAGTACAAAGAGTAACTTTCAGATTAAAAAAAAAACTATCTATGGAGTGCCCCAGGGTTGTTTCTTATGCCCTCTGTTGTTGTTGGTGTACATAGACGATTTGCCACACCATATGACAGTTGCAGAAACGGTGATATTTGCTGATGACACAACCATTTTTTTGAAAGGGTACCCAGAGGAAAATCTGCAGCAGAGTGTCTCTAGGACAATAAATGAGACAGGAAAATGGTTTAGCGATAATGCTTTGATCATAAATACGGATATAACAGTAGTGATGAATTTTAGTAATATTAAAAGTAAAGCTAGAAGATGAGTAAAATATGAGTTAGGGAAGAATGTTATTGCACAAGCTCCATACACAAAATTCCTAGGTATATGGGTGGATGAGCACTTGAGATGGCAAAATCATCTAGAAGTTTTGAGTAAAAAATTAAGTAAAAGCTGCTATGTGCTAAGAATGCTGCGAGAATGTTGCAATACTGAATCATTGCTGCGTGCCTATTATGCTTACATGAACAGTTTACTTAGATATGGTGTGATATTCTGGGAGAATACAGGTATGACAAAACAAGCTTTCAAACTTCAAAAAAAGGGCAAATAAAATAATGAAAGGAGTTCCCTGCAGAGTATCATGCAGGGAAACATTTAAAGAATTTAAAATAGTGACTCTTTCAGGCTTATACATGTATGAATGTGTATGCTTTCTGAAAACTCACCAGCATTTTCAACATGAAATAATCAGATTGATAACCATGAAACAAGGAGCAGGGATGATATTCACAGAGATACCCACAAAGCAGCACTCTACCAAAAGAAGTGTAAACTAAAAGCCCAAAATAATTTTTAGTGCATTTCCTTCTACAATAAAGAAAATTCAAGAATCTCATAAATTCAAGGTAGATCTTAAACAATTATACTAACACATAGTTTTTATAACATTCAAGAATATCTGAATATGGAAAAGTAATATTATTTATATATACTGATTTAAATATTTGTATTTATTGTCCAAGTTTTTGAAACAAATTAAATATAAGAAACTATAATGTAACTGACTATATCCATACAATGTATATTGTTGACATATGAATAAAGAGATTGGATTGAATTGAAGTCACTTTTTGCGGTTAACTGAGATATAACCATTTTCGGTATTCATGTACATAGACACACATTCTCAACAGAAAGGTTCCTACATCACTGATATTGTAAGAGTGACAAATTCTATACGAAAACAAGCTGCACTGCAGAAAGTTTCCTAAATCACTGACTTACATACTTTCATGCTTTCCCACATGTGAGCATTAGTATCACCAAAGCATTCATAAAGCTATATAATGGCAGAAAACGAGACTGTGCTTGAAGTTTCTTCTAAGAAACGGAAGAAGGGTGTTGTAAGAAGTGAAGAATCTAAAGGAAATATTATTCAGAAAGCATGTGTAAGTGGTGAAGCATACATTTCTTATATTGGAAAGATGGTGCCTCATCAATAAATAAGATCAAAATGCTGCTAAATATCAAGATGTTTGAGTTACTGATTTATCACTGCAAATTGTGCTACGAAAATCTTAAAGGAAGTAATCTGAAAAAAACATTTTCGTTGTCAGTATTCCTCATAGGTATGATCCCATGGAAAACTCGTGCATGAATACTGAGATTGTTACTGTCAACAGACTTATAGCCAAGATGTGTTGAGGTTATCCTAATGCTATATATGTAAGGGTAAATAGTGATTGCAGAGAGAATTTTACAAAGCATGGTCTTCACAGAAACATGAAAGGGAAAAAAGCCATCAGTGCTGAAATACTGAATACTATCAAAGACACTTAAGTAGTGCAGCACACTATCACACCGTCTGATAAAGAACTTAGTACAGTATCAGCGTCAGCAGAATCAGAAAATATTAATGTCCCTCAATCACTGGTAAGAATAGATGAATCTTCTACATTAAATGAAGTAAAACAATCTGTATCTGCATCTGAAGTATCTCCCAGTACAGCAGCCTCAACAGACAACTCGTCAGTGGTGTTAAAATCATAAATAACAGCTGAACCATGTGCATGAGCGGCAGACTTATCACCCTCTCCAGCAATTTCAAAGGCAGGCCTAACTTCAGTGACTAGTCCAGCAATCAAAAGAATAGAGTCTAGACCAGTGCCACAAACTACCATACAGACATCAGCCACAGCAGGAGCCACATCATGATTAACACATCAGTTATCACCTTCAACTGCAGCATAAACATAATTTGAAACTCCAGTGGCAACTGCAGTTGAAGCTGTCAATGAAACTACAGCTTCAGCAAAAGTTCCAGTATCCACCAAAACATTAGCTGCCATAAAGGATTCAGCATCAAAACTGGCAGCATTCCCAGCATCCAGTTCCATATCCACGGAAACATTAGACACAACATCAGATGCAACATCAAGAATTTCAGCACCTCGAGAGGTAAAAAATACAAGGAGCAGGAAACATGTAATTCTTAAAGATTTTTTGGGCCCAGCATCAGCAAGGAACAGCTGGTAATATTGGATAGCATAAGTATGAACTCCTCTCAATCTATTTCTAATAAATTTAGAATAATGAGCCTCAATTTACAGTGTATTAAAAATAAAATATTAGAACTTGAGATTGAGTGAAGCTAGTATAAATTGTATTTGTGTTCAAGAACATTGGTGGAAGAGTTATGGACTAATTAACACGAGTATTTCCCCATATAGTTCAGTCAGCCATTATTGCAGGGAGGAAACAAGACATTGTGGATTTGTGTTTATGTAAAACATGGAGCAAAAGTTCAAAACTTTTCTGTAGCTGAGTCTATGAGTGAAGAAAAATAATTTGAGGTTGCAGTAATACAACTGAATAAGAAAAAGTGTAAATTAATAATAATGCCATGTGGTGATCCTACAGTTTTTATAAATAAGTTAGAGGCATTGCTCAACATATTATATGATAAAAAACAGCAATAATTATAAGTGGAGACTTTAATGCCAACTTGTTATCTGAAAGCACACTAAAGATCAGTTCCTGAATGTTCTACAGAGCTTCAACTTGTATCTGCATATAACTAGGCCTACAAGAGTAACCAGCTCTTCAGAAAGTGTCACAGATAATTTCTTTGCAAATATAGGAGCCATAGATACAGATGTAAATAATGCCAACCTTGGAATATCTGACCACACTGCACTAATCCATAAAAGTCTCACAGCCCCAGTGACTAAAAATGCTTCACATCAAATGTACAAAAGAACTTTCTCCTCTAACAGTTGCAGTCATTTCGTAAATACACTGCTTAACCAATCATGGGCTTGTTACAAATAAGCACAAGTGCTGCATATAATATCTTCTCTTCTGTCTTTATGTTAAAAAATGTGTTTCCCAAAGAAAACTTGTCAGAACAAACTAATATGGGTATTTACTTACTAATTCCTGGATTACAACAGGTATTAGAAATTCCTCCAGGACAATGCTTAACTCTATGCTTAAAAGTTGTACTGACCCCAAGATGAAAGAACATGTAATAAACAAGAAAAAAAATATGTAGAGAGGTAATTATAAAAGTAAATTACTAAGTAATGATAGATTAATAAGAAAATCAGGCAATAAATCAAGAACTACTTGGAAAATAGTGGGACGGGAAACAGGAAGAGCCTTGTGAATCAGGAAATAGTATTTAAAAATACTGAAAATACTGAATGAAAAGATGAAATTCTGGCAAATGACATTAATGACTATTTTTTAAGTTTATCTGTGTCATTAACCAAAAACTTTACCAAACATGAGAAATTAACTGCTTCAAAAGTAGACAGTAGTATGATTGTAACACCCACAAATAAAAATGAAGTATTAAAGGTGATAAAGAGTCTAAAACCAAAAATGTCTGCAAATGTGGATGAAGTGCTTGTGCCAACAATTAAAAAAGTTGCCCAATATATTATAATGAACCTGGTACATACTGCCAATTTGTCATTGATGGAAAGGATGTTTCCACAGAGGTTGAATATCCCAAAGGTTTGACATCTAATTAAAAAAGGAGATCCATATAAGGTAGAAGATTATAGACCAATTTCCCTACTCCAATCACTTTCCAAAATTTTACACACATTAATGAAAATCAGACTAATAAATTGCTTAAATGCATACAAACTTCTGAACTGCCATCAACATGACTTCCGTTTAGGCCACAGCACTGAATCAGCCATCTGTGCCTATATTTAAGGAACTATAGGAATCCTTACAAGAAAAACTGTTTAGTGCGAATTAACTATGAGATCTTGCGACAGTCCTTGATTCAGTATATCACCAAAGTTTGTTAAACAAGGTGGAGGTAATAGGAGTAAGAAGGGTCATTTGGAAATAGTTTGGATCTTACATCCAAGACAGAACTCAGGTTGTAGAAATCACCTCAGATTATAATAACCAGAAAATCATGGGGTTTCAGATGCAAAAAAGGTCGATATTAAGAAGGGAGACAGGATTTACACACCCTATGAATATTGCTGGCTTATTGTTGTGTCTTCAAAAACTGCCGCATTTACTTTGAAAATTTTTGAAACAAATGATATTAAGGATTTTACCAAATACTGGCCTCAATTTTATAGAAAGATGGTGGTATTCCTACAAACATCACAAGCTTCTAGTGAGAGAAAACAGCACTTGAGTGTATCTCATTTAGTAATTTCAAGTATTCGAAAGAGAAAGTGTGCATTGTAACAAGCACCTGGATTGGAGGGTAGGTCAAACACACTTTTCATCTGTCTCACTCAGGAAGTGCTGTTCCACACAGGTTTCTCACTCAACCATTACATCAACACAATAAAGTTCCTATAATACTGAGTAGGATGGAAGATTCCCGCCCGGCTAGCCACACGGTCTAACATGCCGCTTCCTGAATGGGAAGGTGTGTTGGCACAAATCCACCTGTCAGATTAGTGTTGAGGTCCGGTGTGCCAGCCAGTCTGTGGATGGTCTTTAAGTCGGTTTTCCATCTGCCTCGGCAAATGCCACACCATAATTACTGTACCATGCAAACATTTGGCGTTACACTTGTCTGATATGAGATGATAAGATGTTCCTAGGGAGGGCGGGGGGTCCACTGGGGGCTGCAGGTGCTGAACTGCAAAATAAAACCCTGTGTGGAGCAGCGGAGGGGGGGCGGGGGATGAGTGGACTGTTCTAGCCTGTTGTGGACCACTGAGGGCTAAGACGGGACAGGACAAAGCTTTTACGTCATTTCTAGGTCCCCGGTTTAATTCACACGCAATACACAAGATGGAAGATGTTAGGAAATTCATAAGATATATTCCTGAAGAATGTATTAACTTTTATGAACAGATTTTATCCTGCCCACATCTTGACTCTCAAGTATTTTGCAAATGACAAAACACAGTTATTATGTTTAGTATACCAACAATGTTAACAAGAAAATGCAAAGTCAGCTTATCTGAAGTTACGATTTTGCGTGTAAAGCAAACCAAAAAAATATTTTTTGAAATTGTTTTACTACCTGAGATGTTATCCTATTAATGTATTGGTATGTGGCTAATGACAAGGTTCTTGAGATAATAAAGTTAATCTGTAAAAATAATTTCTTTTGGAATGGCATCTAATACTTTCAGAGTAAAAAATAACCTAAGTCAACCATTTTCCATATTTTTGTACACTACAATATTTCATTATTGAGCACTTGTCTATACATATATTCCATTTTATTAGAAAATTAACTAGTAATTTATTGTCATTGTATATTCCTTAGTTATTGAGGTGGACAGTATTTTGCTGCTCCTCAAAATTTGCTTCAAGTGACTTAACTACATTTCTACTACGGCAAGAGTCTCCAATGTAAATGAAAGTAAGTACTAACATTAGGTTTTCGACATATCACTTGAAATGAACTGAGTAGAAGAAAGTTGTGCTATTGAGTTAGCTCACCTTTAAGGGTAAAAAATACGAGGATGGAAAGTAAACTGGAGAAAAGTAAATGCAAAGTCAGGAAGCTAAGAGGTGAAATGGAAGAGCTATGTATGGCAATATTGTTGAAAACACCTAACATGGTGCAATAAATGTGTACCAAACCGTAAACAACTTATAATGCTCTATGAAAATC
This sequence comes from Schistocerca nitens, assembly GCF_023898315.1. NCBI lineage: Eukaryota > Metazoa > Arthropoda > Insecta > Orthoptera > Acrididae > Schistocerca > Schistocerca nitens. Next base: position 378,585,976 of record NC_064616.1, read on the forward strand.
TGTGGAACTCAGTTGCTGTTGGTGTTAAAAGGTTGGGTGGGATAGGGAAAAAAGAATTTACGCATTTAACTAAGACAGTAACATAAATGGAAACTCACAGAAAATGTTATGAATAATGCTTTTCCTTTATAGTAATGATTGTTTTCTGTTGCTTCTGCATACCATCATGAATGTGAATATAACAGGTACCAAAACAGTTTACTGGCTGCACAAAATGACAGTAAAGTTAGAATCAGAGAGTATATAAAAAACTCTGCAAGCATTCTGAAATTATTCATATAAGCACTCGACTCTTAGTTATGGAATTATTTTTGTGGATCTTGTAAACATAACTTGGATATAGTCCACAAACTGCAGAAAGGAGAGCTGTTTCATAGTAATAACTAAAAATACTACTGAACTCCCTGTAAAGATCCATTTAAACAGCCAGGGATTCTAACTGCAGCTTATCAATGATAAAGAAGATCAGCAATTCTCTCATAAACTGTACACTTTATGACTGCGGAACAAGAGCCACACTAAACTTACATTACATTGAGTGAAAGAACAAGAAACAAAATACAGGATTTTCTACAAGAAAATAAAATTATACAATAAATTTGTCAAGGAGATTAAAGTGGTAAATATGTTCCACATATTTAAAAAATTAGATCAATCATCCTTCTTAAGTACACTGAGGTGACAAAAGTCACGGGATAGCAATATGCACATAAACAGATGAAAGTAGTATTGCATTTCCAAGATATAAAAGGGCACTGCATTGGTGGAGCTGCCATAGGTACTCAGGTGATTTATGTGTAAAGGTCTCTGACACAGTTATGCCCACACAGTGGGAATTAACAGACTTTGAACACAGAATGGTAGTTTGAGCTAGAAACTTGGGACTTCTATTTTGTAAATCATTAGGGAATTCAATATTCCAAGATGCATAATGTGAAGAATGTTCCGAGAATACCAAGTTTCAAGCATTACCTCACACCACAAACAGTGGCTGACAGCCTTCACTTAATGACTGAGTGCAGTGGCATTTCTGTAGAGTTGTCACTGCTAACAGGCAAGAAACACTACATGAAATAACCACAGGAATCAATGTGAGATGTATGACAAAAACATCCATTAGGACAGTGGGGAAACATTTGGTGTTAATAAGCTATGGCAGCAGATGACTGACACTAGTGTCTTTGCCAACAGCATGACATCACCTGCAGTGCGTCTCTTGGGCTCATGATTTTATTGATTGGATCCTGGCCAGATGAATCACACTTTCACTTGGAAAGAGCTGATGGTAGGGTTCGAGTGTCATGGACTCCTCAAAGTCATGGACACAAGTTGTCAACAAGACACTGCAAGCTTGTGGTGGCTCCAAAATGGTATGGTCTGTATTTACATGGAATAGGCTGTGTCTTATGGTCCAACTGAACTGATCAGTGACTAGAAATGGTTGTTTTTGGCTACTTGTAGACCGTTTGTAGCCATTAATAGATTGCATGTTCCCAAGCAATGATGGGCCATGGCACCAAGCCACAACTGTTCACAATTGGTTTGAAGAGCATTGTGGACAATTCAGGCAAATGATTTGGCCATCCTCATCACCTGACTTGAAACCCATCAGACATTACGAGACTTCATAAAGTGGTCAGTTCATGCGCAAAATCATGCACTGGCAACACTTTCACAATTATGGAAGACTAGAGGCAACAGGCTCAATATTTTTGCAGGCGACTTTCAGCCATGCCACAAGTCGCTGCACTATTCCATGCAAAATGAGGTCTGACAAGATATTGGGAGGTATTCCAAGACTACTGTAACTGTAATACATACTAATAAGTCAAAGATTATATAAGCAACACAGAGCATGGAATGGTCAAAAATTGACATTATTTAATAGTAAAGAACTGCCCATCTGCAGTAAAGTGTCACAGATTAATGAAGCTTACTGAAAAATTGTATGCCTGAGGTTTGTGATGGAAAATTCTAACTTTGTTCTATTCTCTTGATCAGATGATCTCATCCTTTGGGTCAGGTGGTTGCTCTAATTTTCCTTAGGAGACACCATGAAGATAAAATGATAGAAGTATGGTCAATGTCCTGATACCAACCGGAAGACAGATTTGTGTTCGTGTGTAGTGATACAAGCAATGACAAGTGACACACATTAATAGTGAACATTATGTTTCCGTAAGATGAGAGTACTCCATAAATAAATGAGTTAAACTTTTAAAACTCTTTTCCTTCTTACGTAAGATGACACGTATGAAACCATTCATTTTGTACATGATCTATGGATGAATAATTAACTGAATAAATAATCCCTCAATTTAGGAATCAAAATATGCACTCAAATGTTGTTAGCATCGGGACTGGCACTATCTTGACCACATACTCAGCACCCACAGTCTTGCTGATAACAGAGTATTCCTTTCCCAACTTTTGACAACAAGTATGATAACATCACTCCAACAGTTAAACATAGGGATATTTGAGCTGGTGCTTCATTAAAATCTTTGTCATGAAGTAAATAAGGTGTGATAAAACAAAAACTGAAACCTTTTCTAATGGTAAAAGTAGTATATGAAAATGCTGGGACACTAATGAATATTAAGTGTGTGGCATAGAGCGCCATAAATATCGATATTTGTTCTGTGCATAAGTGTGCTATCTTTGAGGAGAGGGCTTTGGGGAGGATGTTGGACGCAAATGGTAGTTAGCCTCCGGACTTGTATCTGTGTAGAAGCTAAGTGTGAATAAATCTGTATCTGAGAGAATTCTAGTTGTTTACCTACAACTATTACATATTCCCTCAAGTGCATTTAAGTTCAATAAGAAGACAAAGGCAAAGGAAGAAGCATGTGTGAACTTCTTGTAACAGAACTGCTGGTAACGTAAGTGATGATACTATGCTGCAGGACCCTGTTTCCAAGATTCAATGTTGTCATACTGAAAGTTCATTTTAAATCATCATGTACATTTTATATCTAATAAAGGTCTTGTAACTATTCCTGAAATTTCGCTAATTTTAAATAAATGATTCCTGTATTAGAGAAATTTAAATAAAACAATTCATACCTTTAAAAATGGCTACATAAACTATTGTCACTAGGTTAGATGTGAGCGTGGAAGCTACAGGCTTTCTAGAGTTATTAACAGTGTGGTCATAAAGCAAAGGTTGGTTTTAAATCCAGCATTTACCTGTTTGGGAGGAAATAATCTTGCCTTCCTTGTACATGCAAGCCATCTGGTTTTACTTGTAGGGGACATGCAGTTCAGTTTTCTATCCAAATCAGTGTCAAGTAATGGTACCGGGTACATGACATGGTAGGGTACATGACATGTGGTGTACTAATGATCTACTGAAAAAGTACCTTAACAGATCATTTACAGAAAATGCTTTCATACCCAATTTCCACATGTACTTGCATTTTACAGAACCACCTATAACCTTCTGACTTAGATACAAGTGCAGTAATTGTAACAAAATTGAGTATATTCATTTTATGTATATAAACTGAACTGTTTAAAGACATTCAGACTTTATAGTTAATAGATCAATGATGTGTAGAAAAAAAAGGAAAAAATTTATGGTAGGTGCATGAACTGAATCTAAAGTGATGAATTGCCAGTTGGTTTTCTTGACCACAGTACCAAAATATCAACCATCCCTCAAAACTCCATCATACTCCCCACTTGTATGATACTTTATGTGCAATTTTAAAGAAAAATATTGACCTGGTGCTGTGAACAATGTAGCACTGATAATGGCAGAAGGGATGATGCCAAATCACAGCTGCCTCCCTTCTCTGAATTGATCGTAGCAAGTCTGACCATCATTTCAACGATCAACACTGGTTTTTAGTTACTGTGGACAGTGTGCTATAAAACATTTTTTCATCCATTTTATTTCCATACCACCGTGCATACAGAGAGAAATGGCATGCTTTCAAGGTAATTTCCTGCTTGCATCTGAAGAGAAATGGCACACTTTTCATGTGATTTTCCAGCTCGCATTTGAAGAGAAATGGCACAATTCAAGTGTTACATTTACAGTATGTGGAAGCACATTAGCACATGATCACCAGCTGCCACAGTGAACAATGCAAATTTAGCTGTAAGCAATGGCAACAAGAAATACATCTAAAACAATGCGCATGTATCACATTAAAGTGGTCACTGTTTTGACTATCAGTAGTCAGTACTGCTACACAAATATTTGACAAAACAAAAGTTAAAGTAAAATAGAAAGAAACAAAGTTGATGGAAAAATAGACTAAAGGACATTAAAGAATGCAATACAGCAAAGAAAAACATGGAAGAGAGAGACAAAAGTGGAGCTTCAGAGGAGACTGGATTACTAGATTAAGAATATAAAGAATCTAAGTTGATTGTAACAAATAACATGACAGTGGAAATAAAGAAGAGGAAAACACCTACACCCTGTAAAATCATACTGAAAGGAGAGAACGTTAAATGTGTGAAAAATTTCAATTATCAGTGTAGTGTCATATCAAGTGATGGTGTCAAACTAGAAGGTTTATATAGAGTAGTGAAAGGATCCAGCTTATTCTACCACATAAAAAATCTAATCTGGGCCAACGGAGCCCTTTAAGAGCTAAACATACCACTTATAAAAACTATCTCCTTCCAGTCATGATGTATTGTCTGGAGACCTGTGTCATAAACAAGAGAAAAGGGTGTCAGATAAAAGCAGCCCTACAAAAGCCAGGAGAGAAAGAGGCAGGAATGAGAGATATGCAGGTGACCTTGACAGTGGAGAAAATAAAGAGCATTGTGAGATTGAAGTGGTTACGTCATTCGAAGCAGATGCACCTGACTCAAAATTCCATGTCAGTATTTGGGGATGGAGGTATCAGGAAAAAGACCAATTGTGGGGCATAGGAAGAGATGGGAAGACCAGATTAATGAAAATCTCAAGAGGAGAGGAGTAACATGGGATGCTGTTCAGAGAGAAAAGCTAAAGAAGGCCACAAGAAAATCCTGACAATTATGATTATGTACATTTTGTTCAGAGTTGTGTACGATTTTTGAAAACATTTATGCATTTGTGCCATGACCATGGAAGTGCTCTGAAAAAGCAACACTGTTCTGACATTCTTAAAAAATTACAACAAGAAGTTAATGTTTTTCACCTGATCTGACTGACTGTCAACTGTAGTGGGTGACTGCCAGTGACCACACTAAAATAGTTCCCCCATAGCTATTATCAAGATATTAAAAGAAATAATTAGAACCCTCAGAGCAGTCGAACAACTATGACATGGTACTTAACTGTGTGAAGATCCTAATTTTCACCAAACATCAATCCTACACAATTCCAAAAATATTGAAGCAGTATTTTGTTGATGACATACTTAACACTCTGTACAGTGGGGGCCATTACTGAATGGATTTATTAGCATAAAATTTAATTTTTATTTTTCACTTGATGTTCATCAGTGCCTTCTGCCTGGCAGCCAGTTGCAGCGTCACAGTCACATTGCCCAGAACCGGATAGAACCACTCGGAAACTCATGTGTTGAACCATCAGCAGCTAAATTCACATGTTGCTGACGAGTTAACACAATTGAACTGCACGTGTTACAATCTGGCCGACCAATAGGGAGGCTTGCAGTTGGTGAAGTGGGGGTGGAACCACGGCCAGCTGCTATGAGCGGACAGGCTGTTTCCTCTCTTCTGCTGGCAGCTTCCTACCCGACCCGACGTTGTCTTCTTCTGCTCTTTTGGGCAGCTGCCCATTCACTCTCGGCAGCTTGTCTATGCCTGCCTTTTCTTTTTACAGCAGTAAACATTCATACAATAAGAACTATGTTTGATTTTTGACCTCAACGGGTACCTACTGCTTCCCCCCCCCCCCCCCAACCCTCCACCCTACCGTCCAATCCTGACACATTAACATCTGATGTCAGGAGTGGGATAGCTCACCGTTAAGCCTGTCGCATTTGAAGTTTAAGCAGCCGTACCTAATGCAGCTGCCAGTAATACTTCACGCTTAATGCGCCAGATGCACCACGCGATAACAAGCCACGCATTTGTGGTTTGCCACACAGCGTTCCACCATATTGGTGCCTTTTTCCAAGTAGCTGCCGCAGCAAATGCCATGCCATGTGGCGACCCACCTCGCCGTCAGTTGCCGTGCTGCTGCAAAACCAGACTGTCCAGTACTATGCCACACCGCAGAAATCTGCCTTCCGCACCAGGCCGCAGTACGGTCACATGCTCCAGCTGGTTAACTGAGATACGGTGCCCGGCTGTCGACACCGCCAGCGTCACCTTTGCTGCCGATTCCTGCCACTGTCACCGAATGCACCACCGCCGTAACTTCTGTAAATTCGTCGCTTCATTTTTCCACGCCGTCACCTCCATGCTGTCAGCTACACTGTCGTCCCATCCAATATAGGCCCTTTCTTTTCTTTTCCTTCTCCAGTTGTAAAGTTTCCAGCAAGAACTAGGTGCCCTAACATTGTAACCATGCCTCAAACCTGAAGTACTGCCACTGGCGAAGACAACTCCCTACCTACGGGAAAACCAGACTCAGTAGCTGTTCTCCAAGCAGAAATCAATAAATTACTATTACAGAAGATAGTAATAACAGAAGAATGCAACAAATTGACTCAAACACAGTCTGACAATTTAAGTGTGCCAGAAACTCACCATGTTGCACTGCAAATGACAGCTGCAAGCACCTCCAGTAGCATAGTACCCCTACCATACATTGCAACCTTGGATAACAGTATCCCTGCAGTCAACTTTATCCTGAAATTTTCCAAGAAACCCAATGAACAAATACACTCATTTTTGCAAACTGTCCAAGATGTAGGCTCCGCTTGCCCTTGGCCAAACGATTTCCCATTGAATGTACTGCACCTTAAATTGTCAGGTGACGCCCATACCTATATTGAATCAGCGCACACCCTTAGGGACACCACCTCTTTTGCCACGTTAGAAGCTGGGTTGAAAGAAAGGTATTTGGACAGATGTGACACCTGCTATTACAGGGACAAGTTATCCACCCATCACCAGAAGCAAGGGGAGGACATAGAAGTATTTACTGACCGAATTTGCATTGTGGCTTGCCGCACTGACATGCTGGCTTTGGATCCCGCACATAACGAGATATTAATCAATGAAGTGGAAGCCCACTTGATTCATGTATTTATATGTGGAATCGACCCGTATGTGAGAGAGGCGGTCAAAATAAAATCACCTGCATTGTTGCATGATGCCACACGACTTGCGATGATGCAGGAGGAGGTAGCACATTTCATTGCCAGTTCGGCATGCCCAGACAAACAGTCACATCCAATTTTTAAATACGAGCAGGCATGCCAACGCTGTTCAAAGGCAGGCCATGTTGCCATGCACCTTATTGCTCTCAGTGGGGAATCATAGGGCACATGAGTAAAAACTGCCCACAGAAGTAGGGAAATGGGGGCCCCTTGTACAACCAGCAGAGGGAGCAATTCACCAACAATCCACCCCGACCTCAAAGACAGCTGGGAAATGGTCCAGCAGCAAATAACGCCACCAGACCACGATTAAAACAATTTAATGTACTTTATACACAATTCATACACACTAAAGAAGAGACTTTAATCATAAGTACGTGTACCCTCTCACTCAAATTTTAAGATTGTCCTACATGAACTGTTCAATTGAATAATAGCCGGCCGCTGGTGGCCGAGCGGTTCTGGGACTACAGTCTGGAACCGCGCGACCGCTACGGTCGCAGGTTCGAATCCTGCCTTGGGCATGGATGTGTGTGTTGTCCTTAGGTTAGTTAGGTTTAAGTAGTTCTATGTTCTAGGGGACTTATGACCTCAGAAGTTGAGTCCCATAGTGCTCAGAGCCATTTGAACCATTTTTTGAATTGAATAATAATATTTATGTACCAGTTCCTTATTTAAGTTTCTTCATCAATTCTGAATCGGCTTTGAGGAATTATGTTCCTCTTGCGTTGCAATAAATTGTCATACCTCTGAAAATATAATGGGTCTATTGGCAACAAATAGACCTGACCTTTTTGAGGATGTCCATATTAAAACTGCTATTAGTGACCATAGCACAGTTGTGGCAACAATGATTACCAAACTACAAATTCTAACTAAAACAAGCATATATATATATATATATATATATATATATATATATATATATAGAATGTTTCCCTCTGTTATATATATATATATATATATATATATATATATATATATATATATATATATATATGTGTGTGTGTGTGTGTGTGTGTGTGTGTTCAGTAAACTAGATAAAACAATTAGTAGTGTCATATCTCAATGAGGAACTTGAAACTTTCAACAAAGGGCAGGAGCATGTAGAGTAACTGTGATGCACTTTTAAAAGAATAGTTGACCATGCACGGGATAGATATGTACTCAACAGAACAGTTCATAATGCAAGGGAACCTACCTGGTGTACTGTCGCTGTAAGGAAACTTGTAAAGAAACAGAGATTACTGCATAATAGGTGTAAAACAAAGTGTGGGGCTAAAGGTACAGTTATGCTGAATGAAACATGTCTGGCCTTCAGGAGAGCAAAGCACGATGCCTTCAATGATTACCAAAGCAGAATATTGTGAAATGATCTTTCACAGAACACAAAGAAATTCTAGTTGTATGTAAAGGCTGTTAGTGGCACCTAAGTTACTGTCCAGTCCCTTGCAAATGCGACAGGAACTGAAACTGAAAGTAGCAAGGCAAAAGATAAAATGCTTAATTCGATTTTCAAATGTTCTTTTACAATGGAAAATGTAAAATAATTGCCCCAATTTAATCTTTGTATCACTGACAGACTGAATGCAACAAGTATTAATGTCAATGTTGTTGAGAAACAGCTGAAATTGTTAAACTGAACAAAGCTCCAGGGTCTGATGGCATCCCTTCAGATTCTATACTGAATTTATTAGACCATTTTCTAACTATAAACTATCATAGATTCCTTGAACAAAAACCATGGCCAGTTATTGGAAAAAAAGCAAAAGTCACGCCTGTCTGCAAGAAGGGTAGTAGAAGAGATCCACAAAACTGTTATCCAATATCTCTGAGATTGATTTGTTATAGAGTCATTGAACATATTCTGACCTCGAAAATAACAAGGTAATTTGAACAGAACGACATGCCCAATGCCAACCAGCATGGATTCCAACACATTGATCATGTGAAATCCAATTTGCGCATTTCTCACATGACATACTGAAAGCTTTGGATCAAGGCAATCAGGCAGATGTAATATTTCTTGAAATCTGAAAAGCATTTGACTAAGTACCATACCTATGCCTATTGTCAAAATTATGATCATATGGGATATCAAGTGAAATTTGTGACTGGAATGAGAACTTTTTGGTAGGGAGGACACAATGTGTTATCTTTGATGAATAGTCTTCATCAGATGAACAAGTAACTTCAGATGTGACCCGGGGAAGCATGTTGGGACCCTTCTTGTTCATGTTGTATATTAATGACCTTGCAGACAATATTAATAATAACATCAATCTTTTTGCAGATGATGCAGATATATATCATGAAGTACTATCAGAAAGTAGCTGCATAAATACTCAGTCAGATCTTGTTAAGATTTCAAAGCAGTTCAAAATTTGCAGCTTGCTTTAATTGTTCAGAAATGTGAAACTGGGCACTTACAGAAGAAATAAGAATATTATCCTACAACTATATATCAGTGAGTCTCTGTTGGAATTGGCCAACTCATACAAATACCTGGGTGTAACACTTTGTAGGGATATGAAATGGAATGATCACATGGGCTTAGTCATGGGTAAAGCAGGTGGTAAACTTTGGTTTATTGGTAGCATACTGGAGAAGTGCGGCCAGTCTACAAAGGAGGTGGCTTACAAATCACTCAAGTCACTGTTTCTAGACTACTGATCAAGTGTGTGGCACCTGTACCAAATAGGACTAACAGGGGAAACTGAATGTATACAGAGAAGAGCAGATAGCCACAGGTTTGTTTAATCCAGGGGAGAGTGTCACAGAAATATTGAGGGAACTGGTTTGTAAGACTCTTGAAGAAAGATGTAAATTACCCTGAGAAAGTCTATTAGCACTGTTTCAACAACCAGCTTTAAATGATGTCTCAAGAAATATACTACAATCCCTCACATATTACTTACATAGTGATTGTGAGGATACGATTACAACAATTACTGTACATACAGAGGCATTCAAGCAATTGTTATTCCCACCCTCCAAACATCAATGGAACATGAAGAAATCCTCATCACTAGTACAGTGGGATGTACACTCTGCCATGCACCTCATGGTGGTTTGCAGAGTATAGGTGTAGATGTATATACTGTAGAATTTGACGATAAAGTTTAAAATGATGTATGGGTGATATAGAATTATTTTGATTCCTCATGGTGTAATCATGTTGAAACTGATTTGCTACAAATAAATCATGGTACTATGCACAAAGTTAAATCAGTTCACATATGTACATAAATATTTAGATGCAGGTAACATGATATTCTTCACTTCTCATTGTGGATACATTAAATGATTATTTTATTTTATTTTATTTAAATTTCATTATTCAAGACAGATGGTTTGAGCTACCCTAAAATATAATTCTGTACCCTATTACTGTTTAGAAGTTGCTGTGATACACTGCTTGTCATATGTTCATGCTATTAGCATTGTATGCTATCATTATTGCAAATTCCAGGCTGTTTCATTTATTTGGAAACTGCTGTATAAGCAAGGCACATGATAAATTTTTGTCAAAATGCATTCTTAGAAATTTGACACAACTAGCTTCATGCCAGTCCTGGTTTTTTGATGTATTTCTCCATCATTTAACTTTGCTTGGTTTGATTTGATCTGCATTAGCTGAGTTTTTTCCATTTTTATTTTTAACGCATTTGGATTAAATCTGTTGTATAATTTTTGTGTAGTACTTACGACAGTTTGCAAAAACTGGTCAGTACTCTTCTTCTTTTCCTTCTTCTTTCTTTCTTCCTAGGCTAAAGGGTCTTTCCATCAGCACCCTTCAGTCTACCCTCAGGTTGTCACTCTGTCTTTTACGTGAATGGCCAATATTTCTTTTACCAACTGGTAATTTATCTCTTATGATATTTGAAATCTTCTGTTCATTCATCCTGACTATGCTTTATCTTATGTACCCACCCATTAATGGAGTATACTTTACATCCATTTCTAATTCTTTCACATCTCTCTGTATCTTGCAGTCTTTTCTGTAATCCTTCACAGAATTGTCATTTCCATGGTTTCCAAAAGTCTTTTTGTTCAGGATGTATCTGGTCTTGTCTCAGTTGTGTATGTCATAACTGGTCTCACTATTGTTTTGTCTATTCTTGCCTTTGCAGCTTTTCCTATATTCCTGTTTTTCCAAATAGTACTATTTAAAAAACCTGCCACCTTATTTGCTTTTGTTACTTGATCTCTAACTTCCTTTTCATCATGTCCACTGCTGGCCAGGTCATTACCAGTATATTTAAATGTTATTACCTGTGGAATAATTTTTCCAGCCACTTTGAGGTTGCATCTAATTTGTTCCAGAGATGTGGCCATACATTTGGTGTTTTGAGAGGATATGACCATATTTAGGTTTTTGGCTGCCACTTTATGAGTATGCCAAAGTTTTTGTAGGTTATCTTCACTGTTTGCCAGCAGAACTACATTGTCAGCAAAACAAATGATTTTTATTTCTATGCCCACCATTCCATAATGACTGCCAGCCAAAACCTTCTTTATCACCTCATCCATGACTATATTAAAATGTAGCAGGCTGAAAGAGTCACCTTGTCTAATACTACTATTAACTGCTATGCAGCTAGTTAACCTGGAACCAATTTTTGCCTGGATGTGGTTAGTGGAAGAAATATCTTCATTTGTTTTTATTAGATTGTAGAGCAGTTTTACCACATCTGTATCCTACCAAAAGCCTTCTGTAAATCAATAAAACAAAGATAAGCACTGAACTTGATAGATTTATTCCTCAATAGTTGGATGAGTCATTCTTATCTTCTTTTTTGTACATGAGAATTCAAATAATAATTCTCCATTTTTGGGATTTCATTACATGTTATAACATTTTCAACCAGCTTGGTTAGTTGTTCAGTTAGTGGATATCTTCTATACTTCAGTAATTAACCGAAGGTTCTATATTTCCCTGCAGACTCCCTATCTTCAACAGACTGACAGCTTCTTTTGTTATGAGTTTGCGCATTGAACAAATACATCATCATTTACTTATGTACTCATCTCTTCTCTCTCTTCATTTTATGATGAAATTTTACCTTTATACAACTCTGTCAGTACTGTTATTTCCAATTATTATAGGGGTATCATCTACAAATAACTATTAGCTACAGTCATTATGAAGCAGTAGATCATTTATATAAAACAGAAATGGAATGGAACATAAGACCAAACACTGGGGTCCTCCTTGTAAAATGGTTTTCAATTTTGAAGGATAATCTCCTTTCTGTGGTGACACAATCACTCCTTGATACCATGCAGAAAAATTCTTATTCTATATTTATGAATGATGATAACATCTGTGAATGTGCATCAGACAGATGTCTGGTCTGGATTGGAGGTGTAGTATTCCTTTTTCATGCAGAGAATGAGACTACAGATAGCTCATAATTCCATAGTGTCTCAGCTAATAAATTATACACCTCATCATAGGTATTGCAAATTGACAGCCACTACCTGGGACCAAGCTACTACTTGTTTATCTTAGAGGTTGATTTTGGTTATTGTCCTGTTCTCGACACATATAAAACACCACTCATGTTACACTGACAATTCAGATAAGATTCTTTCTGGTTATAATACAAGTAACATAACAAAATAATCCAATCAATTATTATTGGCTAATTTTTTTGTAAGTTGTCTTCTTATTACTGCAGCCAGTCACATAAAGCACCAAAATTATGCCTGCATTCTTGGGTTTCTACAGGCTGGACCAGAGGCATTTCCTCATTATAGACACTAGTGGCACCCACACCCTGGCCCTACATTGGGTCCATCCCAGACTGCAAGAGCCTCTAATATTGTCATAGAAGATTTTCTGAACAGTTAACCATGGTGCAGTACAGTTTTGTAGATATCACTGGGAATTGCTGTTTAACTTCCTGTTACCATGTTTTTGTGCAAGGATAGAAAATCTATTAACTTAGAAAAACACATTTCATTGAGATATGAACTAGCCAGAATACAAAATTATTAATAAGCAGTGGCAGATGCTGTGTATGAGCACAAGAGCACATGAAAACAATAACGTTTGACTCCTTGCAGCTCTATTGGTTATTTTTCTTTGAATGTTGTTAAACATAACATAGATGCTGTAATCTAAAACATACGGCACTTAAATCCAGAGTGCTGCTGCTCCTCTAGACTCTGTGAAACTTGGCATCAGGGTTGTGAGCACACCTGCAGTTGTGCACATTTCAAGGAGCTTTTGCACATGCACAGTCTGCATGACATAATTGCCTTATGGGCAAAATACATACGGATTTGCTAAACAATGTGCGCGGTTCACAATGTGCGTAGCTAGTCCTTACCACTCAACTAGAAGTTTACATCAGTACCACCAGTTGGTAGCATACTGTGGCTGACTTTTATCCCCATTTTCTCGGCATAAGTCTTGCTAGATGATAGCACATTTGTCAGATACACTAATTCACTCACTATATATGGTAGTAATATTAGATCGGATCTCAGTCTAAGTTAAAGTTATACTGACTGTAAACCTGTTTCGTGGGTATCTGAATGAGTAATAGTATATTAAGTTATGAATTTTATCATATAGTAATCCATTGGAGTCGCTGAGAATATTAATGGCCTAAAGCACATCACTGTCCATTGTTAGATTGTAGCATTTACTCATGCTTCTGAAATCTGTTGATCTTATGGTGCTGTATGCTCACATTGTATATATGAAAATTCATGAAAAGCTGTATCACTGGTTTCTCAGATATTCACTTTAAATGTGGGATCAATGGTAGTGTGCTTTAGGCCCTTATGGATCTCAGTGCCTCATTTGATTTCTAGTCAAGTGACCATGTTGATAGGCATTACTACTTCAGTTTAATCACTTCCACAAAAGGCACTTTGCATTTGGGGATGGTTCTTTATTGTGCAGGAATTGGCTTTCATGTGCTGTGTAAACATGAACTACATTGACTCAATTTTAAATGCTAAAAGGAAAGTAAGGCTGTGAGGATGGGTTGTGAGTCATGCTTGGGTTGCTCGGTCTCAGTAGAGCACTTCCCCAGGAAGGAAAAGATCCTGAGGTCGAGTCTTGGTCCAGCACACAGCTTTCATCTGCCAGGAAGTTTCATATTAGTGTATGAACTGCTGCAGAGTGGAAATCTCATTCTGGGAACAGAAAAGTAAAGTACCAGGAAAAGTTAGCTGCAAGGGAACTAGGGCCTCTGAGAACAGATACTTTGAGTGAGAGATTGAAAAAATCAGATAAAAGTGACTACAAACATTAACAAGAGAGTGTATAGTTAGCAGAAGTTGCTGTGGGAATGCAGCATTAGAATATCTGATTATCTGCCTGGAAGTGAATTCATGGACTAATACATCTGTTAGGTATCTTGCACATTTGTTCAAAAAATGGAAAAGCATGAAAACTCCCACTTACACAAAAATGCAAAGTGGAGAGTTGCAAAAGGTTACGCACTATTTTGTTATTGCCCTAAACTGTACTTAATTATGTACAAAACAACAGAATTCCACAAAAAAATTCTTTCTTTTGTCATATAAGTTGTGCATCTTATTATTATTATTATTTTATTATTATTATTACTTTTGTTATTATTATTGGCAGTGGCTGTAGTTGTATAATGTTGTTGATAAGAGTAACTGTTATACATCAGAAGCTATTATTTTCACTCTCTCAAATTTATCAGAATCAAAAAATTTGTGGACACCCAGCATGTATACTCACATGACACCACTGTCAATAAGAATAGGTAACAGCAAAAGTTAAATACCTAAAACTAAATATTCCAATTCCTGGGTGTGCATAATGATAACTTCTATTGGGTGGTTTTTCGACATGATGATTACGAAGACAGATGAGATTGTATGTTTCTATCAAATAATCTCATATGAAGTAGTACTCTGATTATTACACAGTGGTATGCTGTAACTGTTAGACTTTGGGTATATTCTTGATCTTCAAGTTTGTAATTATTTAAAATTTTAGTTATACTTCTAACAGCCTCATAAGCCATCGCCTGTGTGTGAGACTTGTGTTACTAGTATGTTACAAATTAAAATAATACTAACACTCATACAAATAAAACTAGAGAAAGATGGTGTGGATTACTTGTAAATTTAGGATACTGCTGTTTTAAAAATAGACAACACCCTCACAGTCTTCAATGCATTTCCAAACATGTTCAGTTAAAAATATCTGACATGTAGTCTTATTTTGGTTCTGATACTGGCTATGGGTATCTTCATCAGAATAAGTCATAGTTACCCACAAAAACTTATTTAATCAACATAAGAGAATATACAAACATTCCCAAATGCTTAAGTAGTGTATTAAAAACGGAATGGATATTACGTACATAGGTTCACATTGCATGGAGAGGCAGTAAAACTAAAGGAGCTGAAGTGCTCAAGTCAAATTTGTAGAAGCTATCTTTTTAAGACAACATTAAGACTACAAGCATAGTAAACTGCTAGAATTGATGACAGGCTGAAAGATTTGTCAACTGATCACTACTATATGGAAACAGCACAATGTGCACCACCTATACAAAGATGGGTAGGTTTGCAGAAAACTCTAATTCACACTTTGAAATCTCGAGTTACCCTTTTGCATAATTCAGGGATCTTTAAAATAACCTATGACACTGGTCCGGTTTATTATGCAGTTCTGGTCAGAAGAGCTATGGGTATTAGATGTAAAGAGAATTTATTCAGAAGAAAGAGCACTAATGTGCATAATACACCCTTTGCAGATCATTTGCTTATTACAGGCCTCAATGCAGTCACAATCATCCATAAAGAAAGGAAAGGTTACAGACATGATATACTTGAAGAACCTAAAAATTTTAAGCAAATGCCTGTTAATGATGGTCTCATTCTTACTGAACAGCTGCAATTGCGAAATAAAAATTTCTTTAATGGCTTGAAACAGATATTTGCAACTTTTTGAAATACTATCATTCTTTGTCTCAAGGTCTTTACACACAGTTCACGAACACACAGTACTCAAACATTGTTTTACTCTTCTTTTAATTGTTTTATTGTATTCCACAGATGTTATTTCCACTATGTTAAATTATATTGTTGTTGAGCACTTTGATGCTTTCCGCACTGGTCAGATGGCAGTTATCAACTGCTGTGTAATTTCCAGCATTTGCTGTATATTTCATTTATTACCCATTTCTGTACTTCTATTATTAAGCATGGTCTCTTATTATAACTATTTGCATTTATGATTTAACTGTTTTCATAATTAGTGCTGCTATATGCCATTCATGCCCCATAGGTGATGTGCTTGGTGCTGTTCCCATACAGCAGCATTATTTGTTGACAAATCTTTCAGTGTGTTGTTACTCCTAGCAGTTTTCTATGCTTGTGGTTTTAATTTTGGCTTAACAGGTCACTTTTTACTTATTTGACTTGAGCACTTCAGCTCACATGGTTTTATAAATGCTCTATGCAATCCAAACCTATGTAAGTAATACCAATTCTATTTTGAATATTTCTTTGCAGCTTAAGGTTTTTGAAATGTTTGTCATTCTTCTAGATTGATTTTGATAACTTTCTAGGTAAGAATGACTTACTCTGATGAAAATAACCTTTGTCAGTATCAAAACCAGATCAATGCAATACAATTTGTGCAACAGTTTGGCTGTAAAGTATATTAAATTTATGCGAGGTACATGAATAGCCAGTTGCACATTGCATCAGTCATTATATTTGTCTCCTTTATGTTTCTCTATAATGGTTTTAAGTTTCTTTGAGAATATAGGCCATGTTTGAAGTCTCCCATGTGAGTGACACATGTACTATTTTTTTTATTTACTTTGTTGATCATCCAGATGTTGTCCACTACTGCCCTTGATACAAA